>NW_027466096.1:0-600000 GCF_046127955.1 Nelusetta ayraudi
CCCTAGCCACTTATTTGGACATAATTCGGAACTAACCCTAACCCTATCCTAACCCTAAACCTAACCTAACCCCTTTCCAACGCCTAAACTGAACCCTGGCTCTGTTTCTATCCCTTTTATGGATCCCTAACCACAGTCCTATCAACTAACGCCTAAAGCCTAGCCTGGGCCCCGATCGGAAACAGTATTTAATTTCTCCCACTAATCTCAGCCCATCAGTCACTTTAAGCCATTTACTCTGTCTAAAAGTTAGGGACAAGAAGCCGCCGAAGAGTAATACCGGTTGAGCTGTTATAAAGAAGGCCACTGACGCAAATACCAGTAGAGCCAATATTTTATTAGAGACCGCTTTTGAGCGCTTATATGGGGATGGGGGGTTTAGACATTGAGAAGGCCAGTGGACTTGATGAAGCCGTGAACCTAGTACCTGAAAGTAAAGAAAGAAGAAGATTAGTTGCGGCTAAGGACAAGGATCCGGTACAGAAGAAGGACTGGAGGAAGAAAGGACAGGAAGAACAGAAGACAAAGGAGTAAGAAGACGGGGACAAGAAAGGAAGAAAGGAAGGATAGAGGAGAAGGAAGAAAAGGAGGAAGAGAAAGAAAAGAGGATACTTACCTCACTCACCTGATCTGGAACCCTGTAAAAAAGGAAGAAAAAGAAATTAAAGCTCATATTGAAGACATCAAAAACACTAATTGGCATAACTTACCTCCGCGTCCTGGGTACGACGTTAAACTGCATCCTGAAAAGAAAGAAATTTTAATTAGGCAATAAATTAAACAAGCAATAAATTGGCACAACTAAAACACTAATTGGATACTTACCCGGGAAAAACCTGTGGAGAAAACAATTTTTGAAAAAATAATTTTTGGGAAGGGAGGTGCAGCAGTGCACGGGCACTAGAGTGACTTACGCCATATCAGGCAGTCATCTCTCAAAGACGGCCAGCGCCTGAGGAAGGCCTGACGTGGCCGAAACGTTGCGCGAAAGCCGTCTACACGCTAGCAAAAACACGCTAAGTGTAAATTTTTGGATCCCCCACCACCTTCGGGTGGTGGAACATCTTTAAGGGCTTAGAGGCCTACCCTAATCATGCTCTCACAGCAGAGAGTGCACCGTTCTCTCCTTAGGGAGGGAACTCTTTTCCTAACCCTAACCCTAACCCTAACCCTAACCCTAACCCTACCCTAACCCTAACCCTAACCCTAACCCTAAACCCTAACCCTAACCCTAACCCTAACCCTAAACCCTAACCCTAACCCTAACCCTAACCCTAACCCTAACCTAACCCTAACCCTAACCCTAACCCTAACCCTTACCCTAACCCTAACCCTAACCCTAACCCTAAACCCTAACCCTAACCCTAACCCTAACCCTAACCCTACCCCTAACCCTAACCCTAACCCTAACCCTAACCCTAACCCTACCCTAACCCTAACCCTAACCCTAACCCTAACCCTACCCTAACCCTAACCCTAACCCTAACCCTAACCCTAACCCAACCCTAACCCTAACCCTAACCCTAACCCCTAACCCTAACCCTAACCCTAACCCTAACCCTAACCCTTACCCTAACCCTAACCCTAACCCTAACCCTTACCCTAACCCTAACCCTAACCCTAACCCTTACCCTAACCCTAACCCTAACCCTAACCCTAACCCCTAACCCTAACCCTAACCCTAACCCTAACCCTAACCCTAAACCTAACCACTTCGATGGGCACGCCTAAGCCTAACCAATTCGGCCTTCACGCCTAAACTGAACCACTAATTCGGACTATTTGGAACTAGGCCTAACCCTAGCCTATCCTAACCCTAACCCTAACCCCTTACCAACGTCTAAACTGAACCCCTGATTGTTTCAATCCCCTAAACTGGACCTAAACCCCAGTTCTATCCCATATTTAATTCCCGATCTCAGTATTTAACCCAGACCCTGTATCTAACACCTAAAGCCTAGCCTTGGCCCCTATCCAACCCAGTATTCGAGTTTTGGCCCTAATCTATGGCCCATCTGTCTTTCTACGCCATATGCTCAGCCAAAGGGATAGGCCGCCGAGGTAATATACCGGTTGAGCCACTATAAAGAAAGCCACTGACGAAAAATACCAGTTGAGCTAATATTTTATTGAACCGCTTGCGAGCGCGCATATGGGGATGGGGGGTGGGAGGCATCGAGTGGGCAGAAGACATGATGAAGCCTTGGCAATAGCACCTAAAGGAGAAGAAAAGAGAAGATTAGTGCGGCTACGGACAAGGATCCGGAGTAGAACAGAGGATCAAGGGAGAAGAAAGGAGACGGACGAGAAGAAAGGAAGACTGGAGGAATAAAGGAGAAGTACAGGAAGAACAGTATGAAGGAGGAAAGAAGACGGGGACAGGAAAGGAAGAAAAGAAGAACAAAAGGATAGAGGAGAAGGAAAGAGGATACTTACCTACCTGATCTGGAACCCTGTAAAAGGAAGAGAAAACAATTAATTGGACAAAAAACAAATACTTACCTCTTAATTGGAGCCCCTGTGGAGGAAAAGGAAAAAAGGAATTAATTCTACAATTTGGCGTGATAATACTATTTGAATAAGACTTACCTTCGGGTTGGTCTTCCCACCTGATGGAAAAATTCAGAAAATCCCATATTAGGGTCTGTCTAGTAGATGACGGTGGGTGTCTATTTACAGGTAACAAATTAAAACCTAAAAAGCTATATCTAAGCATTCTAAATTAAACCCTATTAGGAAATACTAAATTTTTACTTACCTGCGTCCTGGGTACGACGTTAAACTGCAACCTGAAAAAACAATTTTTTAGCCAATTTTTTGGAAAGAAGGGAGGGAGGTGCAACAGTGCACGGGCCCTGAGCGACTTACGCCATAACAGGCAGTCAGCTCCATCAGACGGCCAGCGCCTGAGGAAGGCCATAAGAGGCCGAAACGTTGCGCGTACGCCGTCTTTACGCTAGCTATTCAGCTAAGTGAAATTTTTGGAAAACCCACCACTTTCGGGTGGTGGACCAACCAAGGGCTAGGGGCCCCACCTGGATCCACTCTCTCGCAGAGAGTGCACCAGGTTTTCTCCTTGGAGAAAACTTTTTTTCCTAAGAAAGAGAAAAAAAAAAAAAAAAAAAAAAAAAAAAAAAAAAAAAAAAAAAAAAAAAAAAAAAAGCGTCCTGGGTACGACGTTAAACTGCAACCTGAAAAAACAATTTTTTAGCCAATTTTTTGGAAAGAAGGGAGGGAGGTGCAACAGTGCACGGGCCCTGAGCGACTTACGCCATAACAGGCAGTCAGCTCCATCAGACGGCCAGCGCCTGAGGAAGGCCATAAGAGGCCGAAACGTTGCGCGTACGCCGTCTTTACGCTAGCTATTCAGCTAAGTGAAATTTTTGGAAAACCCACCACTTTCGGGTGGTGGACCAACCAAGGGCTAGGGGCCCCACCTGGATCCACTCTCTCGCAGAGAGTGCACCAGGTTTTCTCCTTGGAGAAAACTTTTTTTCCTAAACCTACCCGGCCAGGTCTCGGAGGGTGTGTGAAGGGATGTGGTCCCCTAGCCTTCGAGCCCTTTTTGCCTGTTGTTATTCCCTAATTGGACATGTACACCTAACCCTAACCCTATACTAAACCTAACCACTTCGATGGGCACGCCTAAGCCTAACCAATTCGGCCTTCACGCCTAAACTGAACCACTAATTCGGACTATTTGGAACTAGGCCTAACCCTAGCCTATCCTAACCCTAACCCTAACCCCTTACCAACGTCTAAACTGAACCCCTGATTGTTTCAATCCCCTAAACTGGACCTAAACCCCAGTTCTATCCCATATTTAATTCCCGATCTCAGTATTTAACCCAGACCCTGTATCTAACACCTAAAGCCTAGCCTTGGCCCCTATCCAACCCAGTATTCGAGTTTTGGCCCTAATCTATGGCCCATCTGTCTTTCTACGCCATATGCTCAGCCAAAGGGATAGGCCGCCGAGGTAATATACCGGTTGAGCCACTATAAAGAAAGCCACTGACGAAAAATACCAGTTGAGCTAATATTTTATTGAACCGCTTGCGAGCGCGCATATGGGGATGGGGGGTGGGAGGCATCGAGTGGGCAGAAGACATGATGAAGCCTTGGCAATAGCACCTAAAGGAGAAGAAAAGAGAAGATTAGTGCGGCTACGGACAAGGATCCGGAGTAGAACAGAGGATCAAGGGAGAAGAAAGGAGACGGACGAGAAGAAAGGAAGACTGGAGGAATAAAGGAGAAGTACAGGAAGAACAGTATGAAGGAGGAAAGAAGACGGGGACAGGAAAGGAAGAAAAGAAGAACAAAAGGATAGAGGAGAAGGAAAGAGGATACTTACCTACCTGATCTGGAACCCTGTAAAAGGAAGAGAAAACAATTAATTGGACAAAAAACAAATACTTACCTCTTAATTGGAGCCCCTGTGGAGGAAAAGGAAAAAAGGAATTAATTCTACAATTTGGCGTGATAATACTATTTGAATAAGACTTACCTTCGGGTTGGTCTTCCCACCTGATGGAAAAATTCAGAAAATCCCATATTAGGGTCTGTCTAGTAGATGACGGTGGGTGTCTATTTACAGGTAACAAATTAAAACCTAAAAAGCTATATCTAAGCATTCTAAATTAAACCCTATTAGGAAATACTAAATTTTTACTTACCTGCGTCCTGGGTACGACGTTAAACTGCAACCTGAAAAAACAATTTTTTAGCCAATTTTTTGGAAAGAAGGGAGGGAGGTGCAACAGTGCACGGGCCCTGAGCGACTTACGCCATAACAGGCAGTCAGCTCCATCAGACGGCCAGCGCCTGAGGAAGGCCATAAGAGGCCGAAACGTTGCGCGTACGCCGTCTTTACGCTAGCTATTCAGCTAAGTGAAATTTTTGGAAAACCCACCACTTTCGGGTGGTGGACCAACCAAGGGCTAGGGGCCCCACCTGGATCCACTCTCTCGCAGAGAGTGCACCAGGTTTTCTCCTTGGAGAAAACTTTTTTTCCTAAACCTACCCGGCCAGGTCTCGGAGGGTGTGTGAAGGGATGTGGTCCCCTAGCCTTCGAGCCCTTTTTGCCTGTTGTTATTCCCTAATTGGACATGTACACCTAACCCTAACCCTATACTAAACCTAACCACTTCGATGGGCACGCCTAAGCCTAACCAATTCGGCCTTCACGCCTAAACTGAACCACTAATTCGGACTATTTGGAACTAGGCCTAACCCTAGCCTATCCTAACCCTAACCCTAACCCCTTACCAACGTCTAAACTGAACCCCTGATTGTTTCAATCCCCTAAACTGGACCTAAACCCCAGTTCTATCCCATATTTAATTCCCGATCTCAGTATTTAACCCAGACCCTGTATCTAACACCTAAAGCCTAGCCTTGGCCCCTATCCAACCCAGTATTCGAGTTTTGGCCCTAATCTATGGCCCATCTGTCTTTCTACGCCATATGCTCAGCCAAAGGGATAGGCCGCCGAGGTAATATACCGGTTGAGCCACTATAAAGAAAGCCACTGACGAAAAATACCAGTTGAGCTAATATTTTATTGAACCGCTTGCGAGCGCGCATATGGGGATGGGGGGTGGGAGGCATCGAGTGGGCAGAAGACATGATGAAGCCTTGGCAATAGCACCTAAAGGAGAAGAAAAGAGAAGATTAGTGCGGCTACGGACAAGGATCCGGAGTAGAACAGAGGATCAAGGGAGAAGAAAGGAGACGGACGAGAAGAAAGGAAGACTGGAGGAATAAAGGAGAAGTACAGGAAGAACAGTATGAAGGAGGAAAGAAGACGGGGACAGGAAAGGAAGAAAAGAAGAACAAAAGGATAGAGGAGAAGGAAAGAGGATACTTACCTACCTGATCTGGAACCCTGTAAAAGGAAGAGAAAACAATTAATTGGACAAAAAACAAATACTTACCTCTTAATTGGAGCCCCTGTGGAGGAAAAGGAAAAAAGGAATTAATTCTACAATTTGGCGTGATAATACTATTTGAATAAGACTTACCTTCGGGTTGGTCTTCCCACCTGATGGAAAAATTCAGAAAATCCCATATTAGGGTCTGTCTAGTAGATGACGGTGGGTGTCTATTTACAGGTAACAAATTAAAACCTAAAAAGCTATATCTAAGCATTCTAAATTAAACCCTATTAGGAAATACTAAATTTTTACTTACCTGCGTCCTGGGTACGACGTTAAACTGCAACCTGAAAAAACAATTTTTTAGCCAATTTTTTGGAAAGAAGGGAGGGAGGTGCAACAGTGCACGGGCCCTGAGCGACTTACGCCATAACAGGCAGTCAGCTCCATCAGACGGCCAGCGCCTGAGGAAGGCCATAAGAGGCCGAAACGTTGCGCGTACGCCGTCTTTACGCTAGCTATTCAGCTAAGTGAAATTTTTGGAAAACCCACCACTTTCGGGTGGTGGACCAACCAAGGGCTAGGGGCCCCACCTGGATCCACTCTCTCGCAGAGAGTGCACCAGGTTTTCTCCTTGGAGAAAACTTTTTTTCCTAAACCTACCCGGCCAGGTCTCGGAGGGTGTGTGAAGGGATGTGGTCCCCTAGCCTTCGAGCCCTTTTTGCCTGTTGTTATTCCCTAATTGGACATGTACACCTAACCCTAACCCTATACTAAACCTAACCACTTCGATGGGCACGCCTAAGCCTAACCAATTCGGCCTTCACGCCTAAACTGAACCACTAATTCGGACTATTTGGAACTAGGCCTAACCCTAGCCTATCCTAACCCTAACCCTAACCCCTTACCAACGTCTAAACTGAACCCCTGATTGTTTCAATCCCCTAAACTGGACCTAAACCCCAGTTCTATCCCATATTTAATTCCCGATCTCAGTATTTAACCCAGACCCTGTATCTAACACCTAAAGCCTAGCCTTGGCCCCTATCCAACCCAGTATTCGAGTTTTGGCCCTAATCTATGGCCCATCTGTCTTTCTACGCCATATGCTCAGCCAAAGGGATAGGCCGCCGAGGTAATATACCGGTTGAGCCACTATAAAGAAAGCCACTGACGAAAAATACCAGTTGAGCTAATATTTTATTGAACCGCTTGCGAGCGCGCATATGGGGATGGGGGGTGGGAGGCATCGAGTGGGCAGAAGACATGATGAAGCCTTGGCAATAGCACCTAAAGGAGAAGAAAAGAGAAGATTAGTGCGGCTACGGACAAGGATCCGGAGTAGAACAGAGGATCAAGGGAGAAGAAAGGAGACGGACGAGAAGAAAGGAAGACTGGAGGAATAAAGGAGAAGTACAGGAAGAACAGTATGAAGGAGGAAAGAAGACGGGGACAGGAAAGGAAGAAAAGAAGAACAAAAGGATAGAGGAGAAGGAAAGAGGATACTTACCTACCTGATCTGGAACCCTGTAAAAGGAAGAGAAAACAATTAATTGGACAAAAAACAAATACTTACCTCTTAATTGGAGCCCCTGTGGAGGAAAAGGAAAAAAGGAATTAATTCTACAATTTGGCGTGATAATACTATTTGAATAAGACTTACCTTCGGGTTGGTCTTCCCACCTGATGGAAAAATTCAGAAAATCCCATATTAGGGTCTGTCTAGTAGATGACGGTGGGTGTCTATTTACAGGTAACAAATTAAAACCTAAAAAGCTATATCTAAGCATTCTAAATTAAACCCTATTAGGAAATACTAAATTTTTACTTACCTGCGTCCTGGGTACGACGTTAAACTGCAACCTGAAAAAACAATTTTTTAGCCAATTTTTTGGAAAGAAGGGAGGGAGGTGCAACAGTGCACGGGCCCTGAGCGACTTACGCCATAACAGGCAGTCAGCTCCATCAGACGGCCAGCGCCTGAGGAAGGCCATAAGAGGCCGAAACGTTGCGCGTACGCCGTCTTTACGCTAGCTATTCAGCTAAGTGAAATTTTTGGAAAACCCACCACTTTCGGGTGGTGGACCAACCAAGGGCTAGGGGCCCCACCTGGATCCACTCTCTCGCAGAGAGTGCACCAGGTTTTCTCCTTGGAGAAAACTTTTTTTCCTAAACCTAACCCTAACCCTAACCCTAACCCTAACCCTACCCTAACCCTAACCCTAACCCTAACCCTAACCCTAACCTAACCCTAACCCTAACCCTTACCCTAACCCTAACCCTAACCCTAACCCTAACCCTAACCCTCGCCTAAACTTAACCACTAATTTGGACTTAATTTGAAACTAGCCCTAACCCTATCCTAACCCTAAACTTAACCTAACCCCTTTCCAACGCCTAAACTGAACCCTTGTTCTGTCTCTATCCCATTAATTTGTCCCTAACCACAGTCCTACCTACTTGCCTAAAGCCTAGCCTGGGCCCCGATCGGAAACCCATATTGGATTTCATGCACTAAATCTAAGCCCATCAGTCATTGGAAGCCATTTTACTCTGTCTACAGTTAGGGAATTGAAAAAAGCCGCCGAAGAGGAATACCGGTTGAGCTGTTATAAAGAAGGCCACTGAAGAAAATACCAGTAGAGCCAATATTTTATTAGAAACCGCTTTTCAGCGCTTATATGGGGATGGGGGGTCAAGACATTGAGGACGGCAGATGATCTGATGAAGCTCTGAAATAGGACCTGAAAGAAGAGAAAAGAAGAAGATTAGTGCGGCTAAGGACAAGGATCCGGTTCAGAAGAAGGACTGGAGGAAGAAAGGAGGAGGACAGGAAGAGCAGAAGACAAAGGAAGAAGAAGACGGGGACAAGAAAGGAAGAAAACATCAAAGGAAGGATAGAGGAGAAGGAAGAAAAGGAGGAAAAGAAAGAAAAGAGGATACTTACCTCACTTACCTAATCTGGAACCCTGTAAAAAAGGAAGAAAAAGAATCAAAACTCATATTGAAGACACAGAAAAACACTAATTGGCAACACTTACCTCCGCGTCCTGGGTAAGACGTTAAACTGCAACCTAAAAAGAAAGAAAAAAAGATTAATCAGGCAATAAATTTAAAACCAATACATTGGCACAACTAAAACACTAATTGGATACTTAAATTAAACAATTTTTGGGAAGGGAGGTGCAGCAGTGCACGGGCACCAGAGTGACTTACGCCATAACAGGCAGTCATCTCGTCCAGACGGCCAGCGCCTGAGGAAGGCCTTTTCAGGCCGAAACGTTGCGCGTACGCCGTCTTCGCATCCATCACAAGATGTGCAATTTTTGGACACTCCACCACTTTCGGGTGGTGGAAAAATCTTAAGGGCTTTGGGGCCCACCCTAAACCTGCTCTTTCGCAGAGAGTGCACCGTTCTCTCCTTATGGGAGGGAACTTTTTTCCCCAAACCTATCCTTGCCAGGTCTCGGGGAGTGGGTGATGGGACGTGGCCTCGGAGCCCTGTAGCCCTTTTCGCCTGCTTCTAATCCCTAATTGGACATGTACACCTACCCCTAAACCCTTATCCTAAACTTAACCAATTCGACCTATTGCCTAAACTTAACCAATTCGTTCCATCGCCTAAACTTAACCACTAATTTGGACTTAATTTGAAACTAGCCCTAACCCTATCCTAACCCTAAACTTAACCTAACCCCTTTCCAACGCCTAAACTGAACCCTTGTTCTGTCTCTATCCCATTAATTTGTCCCTAACCACAGTCCTACCTACTTGCCTAAAGCCTAGCCTGGGCCCCGATCGGAAACCCATATTGGATTTCATGCACTAAATCTAAGCCCATCAGTCATTGGAAGCCATTTTACTCTGTCTACAGTTAGGGAATTGAAAAAAGCCGCCGAAGAGGAATACCGGTTGAGCTGTTATAAAGAAGGCCACTGAAGAAAATACCAGTAGAGCCAATATTTTATTAGAAACCGCTTTTCAGCGCTTATATGGGGATGGGGGGTCAAGACATTGAGGACGGCAGATGATCTGATGAAGCTCTGAAATAGGACCTGAAAGAAGAGAAAAGAAGAAGATTAGTGCGGCTAAGGACAAGGATCCGGTTCAGAAGAAGGACTGGAGGAAGAAAGGAGGAGGACAGGAAGAGCAGAAGACAAAGGAAGAAGAAGACGGGGACAAGAAAGGAAGAAAACATCAAAGGAAGGATAGAGGAGAAGGAAGAAAAGGAGGAAAAGAAAGAAAAGAGGATACTTACCTCACTTACCTAATCTGGAACCCTGTAAAAAAGGAAGAAAAAGAATCAAAACTCATATTGAAGACACAGAAAAACACTAATTGGCAACACTTACCTCCGCGTCCTGGGTAAGACGTTAAACTGCAACCTAAAAAGAAAGAAAAAAAGATTAATCAGGCAATAAATTTAAAACCAATACATTGGCACAACTAAAACACTAATTGGATACTTAAATTAAACAATTTTTGGGAAGGGAGGTGCAGCAGTGCACGGGCACCAGAGTGACTTACGCCATAACAGGCAGTCATCTCGTCCAGACGGCCAGCGCCTGAGGAAGGCCTTTTCAGGCCGAAACGTTGCGCGTACGCCGTCTTCGCATCCATCACAAGATGTGCAATTTTTGGACACTCCACCACTTTCGGGTGGTGGAAAAATCTTAAGGGCTTTGGGGCCCACCCTAAACCTGCTCTTTCGCAGAGAGTGCACCGTTCTCTCCTTATGGGAGGGAACTTTTTTCCCCAAACCTAACCCTACCCTAACCCTAACCCTAACCCTAACCCTAACCCTTACCCTAACCTAACCCTAACCCTAACCCTAACCCTAACCCTAACCCCTAACCCTAACCCTAACCCTAACCCTAACCTCAACCGAGGAAGTACAAAGGGAAGAAAGAGGGATAGAGAAAGAAGAAGAAAGGGATACAAACCCCACACCGCCGTCCTGGGCAAGACGTTAAACTGCAACCTGAAAAGAAGAAAAGAAAGGGTTAGATGAGGTACAGGAACAAAACAACACACTTACCTGGAACCGCCATCTGGAAGAGAACACCACCACCTAGAGGAGAAGAAGGAAAAAACAATTAGAAACAACTCAAAAAGAAGAAGACACAAAAACAAAGAACAAACACTTACCTGGAACACCACCTGAAAGGAAAAGAGGAAAAAGCACAATTAGAAGAAGCTACAACAATTGGAAAAAACCACAAAATGGGAAGATAGGAAAAAGAAAAGGGAAAAGCTTGGCCCTTAAAAGCGAGCAACGGCGCAAATCGCCACTCAGCTTAGAGGTCGGTTTCAGCGCCTGAAGAAGGCCACAAATATGGCCGAAACGTCGCGACCTGGCCGACCTAAAAAGACAATCAGACGTGATATGTCCAATTTTTTGAACCCCTCCCACCATCTTCGGATGGTGGGTCTAGTGTCCGTGGGACACTCCTATGGAGACACTTCCTTGGCAGGCCAGTGCATCTAGATCCATCCCATGCTCAGGGTGGATCTATTTCTTACCACAAACCTAACCCTAACCCTAACCCTACCCTAACCCTAACCCTAACCCTAACCCTACCCTAACCCTAACCCTAACCCTAACCCTAACCCTACCCTAACCCTAACCCTAACCCTTACCCTAACCCTAACCCTAACCCTAACCCTTACCCTAACCCTAACCCTAACCCTAACCCTAACCCTACCCTAACCCTAACCCTAACCCTAACTCTAACTCTAACCCTTACCCTTACCCTAACCCTTCTGCAGCTGCTGGCGTTGCTGATGCTGCTTCTGCTTCTTGAATAACACTCAATTTACTGGGGAACACTAAAAAAGATATAAAAAAAAAACTCTTTATGAACACAGGAGGAGCAGAAAATATTTTTTTTATGCCATGACTGATGACAGACCTCTGTTGGTCTGAGAGGGAGGGGCACTGTGCGTATTCCATTGCTTAATGTACACTGACCTGGTGTATTGTCAGTTTAATTTGAATCTTTGTTTTGCTATGTTTATTCCTTCAGGCTCATGTGTATGAATGAGTGTTCAAGTGTAAAGCTGTGTGCAGCTGTGTGCAGCTGTTGTCTTGCATGGAGACTTTCATTCAGCTCAGAAACAGGAGAAACAGAGTTCTTTCAGAGTAAGTCAGCACAGATATAACAGCTGCTCCTTCAAAAAAAAAGACAACATCTCAACTTGTTGAGATAAGGCCCATAACCACAATAAAAAAAGAAATCCAAGTGGTTGAATGAGTTTTCTTTTCAAAATCTGTATGCGACTGTTTACTTTCATAGATGTCTTGATTAAGCTGAGGAACAAGAGAGAAAAAAAAAATCCAACCTGTTATTCCACACAGAATACAATTTGCTCAATAAAAAATGCTTCTGCTTGAAGAAAACAGACATCAAAGTGATGGAATGCGTGTTCAAACATTTTCAAAAACTTTGAAGTCTGAAGTTGTTTGTAAACAGACTTTAGGTCTGATGATCAAAGCCGTTCAAACGCTTTGAAGTCTGAAGTTGTTTGTAAACAGACTTGTAAGTCTGATTACAAACCAATTAAAGTGCTTCTGCAGCTGCTGGCGTTGCTGATGCTGCTTCTGCTGCTTGAATAACACTCAATTTACTGGGGAACACTAAAAAAGATATAAAAAAAAACTCTTTATGAACACAGGAGGAGCAGAAAATATTTTTTCACGCCATGACTGATGACAGACCTCTGTTGGTCTGAGAGGGAGGGGCACTGTGCGTATTCCGTTGCTTAATGTACACTGACCTGGTGTATTGTCAGTTTCATTTGAAGCTTTGTTTTGCTATTTTTATTCCTTCAGGCTCATTTGTATGAATTAGTGTTCAAGTGCAAAGCTGTGTGCAGTTCTGTGCAGCTGTTGTCTTGCATGGAGACTTTCATTCAGCTCAGAAACAGGAGAAACAGAGTTCATTCAGAATAAGTCAGCACAGATATCACAGCTGCTCCTTCAAAAAAAAAGACAACATCTCAACTTGTTGAGATAAGGCCCATAACCACAATAAAAAAAGAAATCCAAGTGGTTGAAGGAGTTTTCTTTTCAAAATCTGTATGCGACTGTTTACTTTCATAGATGTCTTGATTAAGCTGAGGAACAAGAGAGAAAAAAAAAATCCAACCTGTTATTCCACACAGAATACAATTTGCTCAATAAAAAATGCTGCTGCTTGAAGAAAACAGACATCAAAGTGATGGAATGCGTATTCAAACATTTTCAAAAACTTTGAAGTCTGAAGTTGTTTGTAAAGAGACTTTTAGGTCTGATGATCAAAGCCGTTCAAACGCTTTGAAGTCTGAAGTTGTTTGTAAACAGACTTGTAAGTCTGATTACAAACCAATTAAAGTGCTTCTGAAGCTGCTGGCGTTGCTGATGCTGCTTCTGCTGCTCGAATAACACTCAATTTACTGGGGAACACTAAAAAAGATATAAAAAAAAACTCTTTATGAACACCGGAGGAGCAGAAAATATTTTTTCACGCCATGACTGATGACAGACCTCTGTTGGTCTGAGAGGGAGGGGCACTGTGCGTATTCCGTTGCTGAATGTACACTGACCTGGTGTATTGTCAGTTTCATTTGAATCTTTGTTTTGCTATTTTTATTCCTTCAGGCTCATGTGTATGAATGAGTGTTCAAGTGTAAAGCTGTGTGCAGCTCTGTGCAGCTGTTGTCTTGCATGGAGACTTTCATTCAGCTCAGAAACTGGAGAAACAGAGTTCTTTCAGAGTAAGTCAGCACAGATATCACAGCTGCTCCTTCAAAAAAAAGGACAACATCTCAACTTGTTGAGATAAGGCCCATAACCATAATAAAAAAAGAAATCCAAGTGGTTGAATGAGTTTTCTTTTCAAAATCTGTATGCGACTGTTTCCTTTCATAGATGTCTTGATTCAGCAGAGGAAAAGAGAGAAAAAAAAATCCAACCTGTTATTCCACACAGAATACAATTTGCTCAATAAAAAATGCTGCTGCTTGAAGAAAACAGACATCAAAGTGATGGAATGCGTGTTCAAACATTTTCAAAAACTTTGAAGTCTGAAGTTGTTTGTAAAGAGACTTTTAGGTCTGATGATCAAAGCCGTTCAAACGCTTTGAAGTCTGAAGTTGTTTGTAAACAGACTTGTAAGTCTGATTACAAACCAATTAAAGTGCTTCTGCAGCTGCTGGCGTTGCTGATGCTGCTTCTGCTGCTCGAATAACACTCAATTTACTGGGAAACATTAAAAAAGATATAAAAAAAACTCTTTATGTACACGGGAGGAGCAGAAAATATTTTTTCACGCCATGACTGATGACAGACCTCTGTTGGTCTGAGAGGGAGGGGCACTGTGCCTATTCCGTTGCTGAATGTACACTGACCTGGTGTATTGTCAGTTTCATTTGAATCTTTGTTTTGCTATTTTTATTCCTTCAGGCTCATGTGTATGAATGAGTGTTCAAGTGCAAAGCTGTGTGCAGCTCTGTGCAGCTGTTGTCTTGCATGGAGACATTCATTCAGCTCAGAAACAGAAGAAACAGAGTTCATTCAGAGTAAGTCAGCACAGATATCACAGCTGCTCCTTCAAAAAAAAAGACAACATCTCAACTTGTTGAGATAAGGCCCATAACCACAATAAAAAAAGAAATCCAAGTGGTTGAATGAGTTTTCTTTTCAAAATCTGTATGCGACTGTTTACTTTCATAGATGTCTTGATTCAGCTGAGGAACAAGAGAGAAAAAAAAAATCCAACCTGTTATTCCACACAGAATACAATTTGCTCAATAAAAAATGCTGCTGCTTGAAGAAAACAGACATCAAAGTGATGGAATGCGTGTTCAAACATTTTCAAAAACTTTGAAGTCTGAAGTTGTTTGTAAACAGACTTTTAGGTCTGATGATCAAAGCCGTTCAAACGCTTTGAAGTCTGAAGTTGTTTGTAAACAGACTTGTAAGTCTGATTACAAACCAATTAAAGTGCTTCTGCAGCTGCTGGCGTTGCTGATGCTGCTTCTGCTGCTCGAATAACACTCAATTTACTGGGGAACACAAAAAAAGATATAAAAAAAAACTCTTAATGAACACCGGAGGAGCAGAAAATATTTTTTCACGCCATGACTGATGACAGACCTCTGTTGGTCTGAGAGGGAGGAGCACTGTGCGTATTCCGTTGCTGAATGTACACTGACCTGGTGTATTGTCAGTTTCATTTGAATCTTTGTTTTGCTATGTTTATTCCTTCAGGCTCATGTGTATGAATGAGTGTTCAAGTGCAAAGCTGTGTGCAGCTCTGTGCAGCTGTTGTCTTGCATGGAGACATTCATTCAGCTCAGAAACAGAAGAAACAGAGTTCATTCAGAGTAAGTCAGCACAGATATCACAGCTGCTCCTTCAAAAAAAAAGACAACATCTCAACTTGTTGAGATAAGGCCCATAACCACAATAAAAAAAGAAATCCAAGTGGTTGAATGAGTTTTCTTTTCAAAATCTGTATGCGACTGTTTACTTTCATAGATGTCTTGATTAAGCTGAGGAACAAGAGAGAAAAAAATAAATCCAACCTGTTATTCCACACAGAATACAATTTGCTCAATAAAAAATGCTGCTGCTTGAAGAAAACAGACATCAAAGTGATGGAATGCGTGTTCAAACATTTTCAAAAACTTTGAAGTCTGAAGTTGTTTGTAAACAGACTTGTAGGTCTGATAATCAAAGCCGTTCAAACGCTTTGAAGTCTGAAGTTGTTTGTAAACAGACTTGTAAGTCTGATTACAAACCAATTAAAGTGCTTCTGCAGCTGCTGGCGTTGCTGATGCTGCTTCTGCTGCTTGAATAACACTCAATTTACTGGGGAACACTAAAAAAGATTTAAAAAAAAACTCTTTATGAACACAGGAGGAGCAGAAAATATTTTTTCACGCCATGACTGATGACAGACCTCTGTTGGTCTGAGAGGGAGGGGCACTGTGCGTATTCCGTTGCTTAATGTACACTGACCTGGTGTATTTGTCACTTGTTTTCTTTCACAAATTCCTGAATTCACTAATTCAGTGCCCCCACTCCCCCCACACACACTGTTTAAAGCAGATAATTTTTGACATCTTTTTGTTGTTTTTTTTTTAATAAAATTATTCCAGTTATTGATGAAACATTTTCTCTCTTGTTTCAGTGGTGTCAATTCATTTGCATGGTTGATTTGTTCTAATGCGTTTGGTGATGTGCAGTGGCACCATTACGCCTCTGGGTGGAGACACAGACCGTGTGATGAATATCAGGTGACGATCGAACACAGTCGACTCTCTGTTGGTCTGAGAGGGAGGGGCACTCTGCGTATTCCGTTGCTTAATGTACACTGACCTGGTGTATTGTCAGTTTCATTTGAATCTTTGTTTTGTTATGTTTATTCCTTCAGGCTCATGTGTATGAATGAGAGTTCAAGTGCAAAGCTGTGTGCAGCTCTGTGCAGCTGTTGTCTTGCATGGAGACTTTCATTCAGCTCAGAAAAAGGAGAAACAGAGTTCTTTCAGACTAAGTCAGCACAGATATCACAGATGCTCCTTCAAAAAAAAAGACAACATCTCAACTTGTTGAGATAAGGCCCATAACCACAATAAAAAAAGAAATCCAAGTGGTTGAATGAGTTTTCTTTTCAAAATCTGTATGCGACTGTTTACTTTCATAGATGTCTTGATTCAGCTGAGGAACAAGAGAGAAAAAAAAATCCAACCTGTTATTCCACACAGAATACAATTTGCTCAATAAAAAATGCTGCTGCTTGAAGAAAACAGACATCAAAGTGATGGAATGCGTGTTCAAACATTTTCAAAAACTTTGAAGTCTGAAGTTGTTTGTAAAGAGACTTTTAGGTCTGCTGATCAAAGCCGTTTAAACGCTTTGAAGTCTGAAGTTGTTTGTAAACAGACTTGTAAGTCTGATTACAAACCAATTAAAGTGCTTCTGCAGCTGCTGGCGTTGCTGATGCTGCTTCTGCTGCTTGAATAACACTCAATTTACTGGGGAACACTAAAAAAGATATAAAAAAAAAACTCTTTATGAACACCGGAGGAGCAGAAAATATTTTTTCACGCCTTGACTGATGACAGACCTCTGTTGGTCTGAGAGGGAGGGGCACTGTGCGTATTCTGTTGCTTAATGTACACTGACCTAGTGTATTGTCAGTTTCATTTGAATCTTTGTTTTGCTATGTTTATTCCTTCAGGCTCATGTGTATGAATGAGTGTTCAAGTGCAAAGCTGTGTGCAGCTCTGTGCAGCTGTTGTCTTGCATGGAGACATTCATTCAGCTCAGAAACAGAAGAAACAGAGTTCATTCAGAGTAAGTCAGCACAGATATCACAGCTGCTCCTTCAAAAAAAAAGACAACATCTCAACTTGTTGAGATAAGGCCCATAACCACAATAAAAAAAGAAATCCAAGTGGTTGAATGAGTTTTCTTTTCAAAATCTGTATGCGACTGTTTACTTTCATAGATGTCTTGATTCAGCTGAGGAACAAGAGAGAAAAAAAAAATCCAAGCTGTTATTCCACACAGAATACAATTTGCTCAAATAAAAAATGCTGCTGCTTGAAGAAAACAGACATCAAAGTGATGGAATGCGTGTGCAAACATTTTCAAAAACTTTGAAGTCTGAAGTTGTTTGTAAACAGACTTGTAGGTCTGATAATCAAAGCCGTTCAAACGCTTTGAAGTCTGAAGTTGTTTGTAAACAGACTTGTAAGTCTGATTACAAACCAATTAAAGTTCTTCTGCAGTTGCTGGCGTTGCTGATGCTGCTTCTGCTGCTTGAATAACACTCAATTTACTGGGGAACACTAAAAAAGATATAAAAAAAAACTCTTTATGAACACCGGAGGAGCAGAAAATATTTTTTCACGCCATGACTAATGACAGACCTCTGTTGGTCTGAGAGGGAGGGGCACTGTGCGTATTCTGTTGCTTAATGTACACTGACCTAGTGTATTGTCAGTTTCATTTGAATCTTTGTTTTGCTATTTTTATTCCTTCAGGCTCATGTGTATGAATGAGTGTTCAAGTGTAAAGCTGTGTGCAGCTCTGTGCAGCTGTTGTCTTGCATGGAGACTTTCATTCAGCTCAGAAACAGGAGAAACAGAGTTCATTCAGAATAAGTCAGCACAGATATCACAGCTGCTCCTTCAAAAAAAAAGACAACATCTCAACTTGTTGAGATAAGGCCCATAACCACAATAAAAAAAGAAATCCAAGTGGTTGAATGAGTTTTCTTTTCAAAATCTGTATGCGACTGTTTCCTTTCATAGATGTCTTGATTAAGCTGAGGAACAAGAGAGAAAAAAAAAATCCAAGCTGTTATTCCACACAGAATACAATTTGCTCAATAAAAAATGCTGCTGCTTGAAGAAAACAGACATCAAAGTGATGGAATGCGTGTGCAAACATTTTCAAAAACTTTGAAGTCTGAAGTTGTTTGTAAACAGACTTGCAGGTCTGATAATCAAAGCCGTTCAAACGCTTTGAAGTCTGAAGTTGTTTGTAAACAGACTTGTAAGTCTGATTACAAACCAATTAAAATTCTTCTGAAACTGCTGGCGTTTCTGATGCTGCTTCTGCTGCTTGAATAACACTCAATTTACTGGGGAACACTAAAAAAGATATAAAAAAAACTCTTTATGAACACAGGAGGAGCAGAAAATATTTTTTCACGCCATGACTGATGACAGACCTCTGTTGGTCTGAGAGGGAGGGGCACTGTGCGTATTCCGTTGCTTAATGTACACTGACCTGGTGTATTTGTCACTTGTTTTCTTTCACAAATTCCTGAATTCACTAATTCAGTGCCCCCACTCCCCCCACACACACTGTTTAAAGCAGATAATTTTTGACATCTTTTTGTTGTTTTTTTTTAATAAAATTATTCCAGTTATTGATGAAACAATTTCTCTCTTGTTTCAGTGGTGTCAATTCATTTGCATTGTTGATTTGTTCTAATGCGTTTGGTGATGTGCAGTGGCACCATTACGCCTGTGGGTGGAGACACAGACCGTGTGATGAATATCAGGTGACGATCGAACACAGTCGACTCTCTGTTGGTCTGAGATTGAGTGGCACTGTGCGTATTCCGTTGCTTGATGAACACTGACCTGGTGTATTGTCAGTCTCATTTGAATCTTTGTTTTGCTATGTTTATTCCTCCAGGCTCATGTGTATGAATGAGTGTTCAAGTGTAAAGCTGTGTGCAGCTCTGTGCAGCTGTTGTCTTGCATGGAGACTTTCATTCAGCTCAGAAACTGGAGAAACAGAGTTCTTTCAGAGTAAGTCAGCACAGATATCACAGCTGCTCCTTCAAAAAAAAAGACAACATCTCAACTTGTTGAGATAAGGCCCATAACCATAATAAAAAAAGAAATCCGAGTGGTTGAATGAGTTTTCTTTTCAAAATCTGTATGCGACTGTTTACTTTCATAGATGTCTTGATTAAGCTGAGGAACAAGAGAGAAAAAAAAATCCAACCTGTTATTCCACACAGAATACAATTTGCTCAATAAAAAATGCTGCTGCTTGAAGAAAACAGACATCAAAGTGATGGAATGCGTGTCCAAACATTTTCAAAAACTTTGAAGTCTGAAGTTGTTTGTAAAGAGACTTTTAGGTCTGATGATCAAAGCCGTTCAAACGCTTTGAAGTCTGAAGTTGTTTGTAAACAGACTTGTAAGTCTGATTACAAACCAATTAAAGTGCTTCTGCAGCTGCTGGCGTTGCTGATGCTGCTTCTGCTGCTTGAATAACACTCAATTTACTGGGGAACACGAAAAAAGATATAAAAAAAAAACTCTTTATGAACACCGGAGGAGCAGAAAATATTTTTTCACGCCATGACTGATGACAGACCTCTGTTGGTCTGAGAGGGAGGGGCACTGTGCGTATTCTGTTGCTTAATGTACACTGACCTAGTGTATTGTCAGTTTCATTTGAATCTTTGTTTTGCTATTTTTATTCCTTCAGGCTCATGTGTATGAATGAGTGTTCAAGTGTAAAGCTGTGTGCAGCTCTGTGCAGCTGTTGTCTTGCATGGAGACTTTCATTCAGCTCAGAAACAGGAGAAACAGAGTTCATTCAGAATAAGTCAGCACAGATATCACAGCTGCTCCTTCAAAAAAAAAGACAACATCTCAACTTGTTGAGATAAGGCCCATAACCACAATAAAAAAAGAAATCCAAGTGGTTGAATGAGTTTTCTTTTCAAAATCTGTATGCGACTGTTTACTTTCATAGATGTCTTGATTCAGCTGAGGAACAAGAGAGAAAAAAAAAATCCAACCTGTTATTCCACACAGAATACAATTTGCTCAATAAAAAATGCTGCTGCTTGAAAGAAAACAGACATCAAAGTGATGGAATGCATGTTCAAACATTTTCAAAAACTTTGAAGTCTGAAGTTGTTTGTAAAGAAACTTTTAGGTCTGATGATCAAAGCCATTCAAACGCTTTGAAGTCTGAAGTTGTTTGTAAAGAGACTTTTAGGTCTGATGATCAAAGCCGTTCAAACGCTTTGAAGTCTGAAGTTGTTTGTAAACAGACTTGTAAGTCTGATTACAAAACAATTAAAGCGCTTCTGCAGCTGCTGGCGTTGCTGATGCTGCTTCTGCTGCTTGAATAACACTCAATTTACTGGGGAACACTAAAAAAGATATATAAAAAAAACTCTTTATGAACACAGGAGGAGCAGAAAATATTTTTTCACGCCATGACTGATGACAGACCTCTGTTGGTCTGAGAGGGAGGGGCATTGTGCGTATTCCGTTGCTTAATGTACACTGACCTGGTGTATTTGTCACTTGTTTTCTTTCACAAATTCCTTAATTCACTAATTCAGTGCCCCCACTCCCTCCACACACACTGATTAAAACAGATAATTTTTGACATCTTTTTATTGTTTTTTTTTCATAAAATTATTCCAATTATTGATGAAACAATTTCTCTCTTGTTTCAGTGGTGTCAATTCATTTGCATGGTTGAATTGTTCTAATTCGTTTGGTGATGTGCAGTGGCACCATTACGCCTGTGGGTGGAGACACAGACCGTGTGATGAATATCAGGTGACGATCGATCACCGTCGACTCTCTGTTGGTCTGAGATTGAGGGGCACTGTGCGTATTCCGTTGCTTGATGAACACTGACCTGGTGTATTGTCAGTCTCATTTGAATCTTTGTTTTGCTATGTTTATTCCTTCAGGCTCATGTGTATGAATGAGTGTTCAAATGTAAAGCTGTGCAGAGCTCTTTGCAGCTGTTTTTTGCATAGAGACTTTAATTCAGATCAGAAACAGGAGACACAAAGTTCATTCAGAGTAAGTCAGCACAGATATCACTGCTGCTCCTTTAAAAAAAAAAAAAAAAACAACCTCTCAAATCGTTGAGATAAGGCCAATAAACACAATAAAAAATGACATCCTGACGTCTGAATGAGTTTTCATGTTAAATTCAGAATTCACCTGTTTCCTTATTGGGGAACCTACAATGTACTGAGGAACAACATGAGAGATGTTTCCCTCATGTATTCCAACAGAGAATAACAATTCCATCCCTACCCGAACCCTACTTTCAGCCTTATCCTTAACCCTCATTCAATGCAAGTCTATGGGGTGAAATTTCAACTTTGTCCTAGAGACATGCCACTTGTTATTTCATCAAGAGCCCCAAAGAAGCGCCCACGCCAAATTTGGGGCTTCTAGTACTTGAGGAACGCAGAAACCCTAACCCTAATTTCAGCTAACCCTAACCCTAACCCTAGTTTCAGCCTTATCGTTAACCCTAATTCAATTCAAGTCTGATGGGGTGAAAACTCATTCAGACAGTGGGATGTCATTTTTTATTGCTCTATTGTGCTTCTTTCGCTGAGTTATGCGCAGTGTGAGCAGAAAGGGTGAACTTGAGTGGAATTGTTATTTTCTGCTGAAATACATGAGGGAAACATCTCTCCTGTTGTTCCTCAGTACATTGTAGGTTCCCCCATAAGGAAATAGTTGAATACTCAATTTAACATGAAAACTCATTCAGACAGTGGGATGTCATTTTTTATTGCTCTATTGTGCTTCTCTCGCTGAGTTATGCGCAGTGTGAGCAGAAAGGGTGAACTTGAGTGGAATTGTTATTTTCTGCTGAAATGCATGAGGGAAACATCTCTCCTGTTGTTCCTCAGTACATTGTAGGTTCCCCCATAAGGAAATAGTTGAATTCTCAATTTAACATGAAAACTCATTCAGACAGTGGGATGTCATTTTTTATTGCTCTATTGTGCTTCTCTCGCTGAGTTATGCGCAGTGTGAGCAGAAAGGGTGAACTTGAGTGCAATTGTTATTTTCTGCTGAAATACATGAGGGAAACATCTCTCCTGTTGTTCCTCAGTACATTGTAGGTTCCCCCATAAGGAAATAGTTGAATACTCAATTTAACATCAAAACTCATTCAGACAGTGGGATGTCATTTTTTATTGCTCTATTGTGCTTCTCTCGCTGAGTTATGCGCAGTGTGAGCAGAAAGGGTGAACTTGAGTGGAATTGTTATTTTCTGAAGAAATACATAAGGGAAACATCTCTCCTGTTTTTCCTCAGTACATTGTAGGTCCCCCCCATAAGGAAATAGTTGAATTCTCAATTTAACATAAAAACTCATTCAGACAGTGGGATGTCATTTTTTATTGCTCTATTGTGCTTCTCTCGCTGAGTTATGCGCAGTGTGAGCAGAAAGGGTGAACTTGAGTGGAATTGTTATTTTCTGCTGAAATACATGAGGGAAACATCTCTCCTGTTGTTCCTCAGTACATTGTAGGTCCCCCCATAAGGAAATAGTTGAATTCTCAATTTAACATGAAAACTCATTCAGACAGTGGGATGTCATTTTTTATTGCTCTATTGTGCTTCTCTCGCTGAGTTATGCGCAGTGTGAGCAGAAAGGGTGAACTTGAGTGGAATTGTTATTTTCTGCTGAAATACATGAGGGAAACATCTCTCCTGTTGTTCCTCAGTACATTGTAGGTTCCCCCATAAGGAAATAGTTGAATACTCAATTTAACATGAAAACTCATTCAGACAGTGGGATGTCATTTTTTATTGCTCTATTGTGCTTCTCTCGCTGAGTTATGCGCAGTGTGAGCAGAAAGGGTGAACTTGAGTGGAATTGTTATTTTCTGCTGAAATGCATGAGGGAAACATCTCTCCTGTTGTTCCTCAGTACATTGTAGGTTCCCCCATAAGGAAATAGTTGAATTCTCAATTTAACATGAAAACTCATTCAGACAGTGGGATGTCATTTTTTATTGCTCTATTGTGCTTCTCTCGCTGAGTTATGCGCAGTGTGAGCAGAAAGGGTGAACTTGAGTGGAATTGTTATTTTCTGCTGAAATACATGAGGGAAACATATCTCCTGTTGTTCCTGAGTACATTGTAGGTCCCCCCATTAGGAAATAGTTGAATTCTCAATTTAACATGAAAACTCATTCAGACAGTGGGATGTCATTTTTTATTGCTCTATTGTGCTTCTCTCGCTGAGTTATGCGCAGTGTGAGCAGAAAGGGTGAACTTGAGTGGAATTGTTATTTTCTGCTGAAATACATGAGGGAAACATCTCTCCTGTTGTTCCTCAGTACATTGTAGGTTCCCCCATAAGGAAATAGTTGAATACTCAATTTAACATGAAAACTCATTCAGACAGTGGGATGTCATTTTTTATTGCTCTATTGTGCTTCTCTCGCTGAGTTATGCGCAGTGGGAGCAGAAAGGGTGAACTTGAGTGGAATTGTTATTTTCTGCTGAAATACATGAGGGAAACATCTCTCCTGTTGTTCCTGAGTACATTGTAGGTCCCCCCATAAGGAAATAGTTGAATTCTCAATTTAACATAAAAACTCATTCAGACAGTGGGATGTCATTTTTTATTGCTCTATTGTGCTTCTCTCTCTGAGTTATGCGCAGTGCGAGCAGAAAGGGTGAACTTGAGTGGAATTGTTATTTTCTGCTGAAATACATGAGGGAAACATCTCTCCTGTTGTTCCTCAGTACATTGTAGGTTCCCCCATAAGGAAATAGTTGAATACTCAATTTAACATGAAAACTCATTCAGACAGTGGGATGTCATTTTTTATTGCTCTATTGTGCTTCTCTCGCTGAGTTATGCGCAGTGTGAGCAGAAAGGGTGAACTTGAGTGGAATTGTTATTTTCTGCTGAAATGCATGAGGGAAACATCTCTCCTGTTGTTCCTCAGTACATTGTAGGTTCCCCCATAAGGAAATAGTTGAATTCTCAATTTAACATGAAAACTCATTCAGACAAGTGGGATGTCATTTTTTATTGCTCTATTGTGCTTCTCTCGCTGAGTTATGCGCAGTGTGAGCAGAAAGGGTGAACTTGAGTGGAATTGTTATTTTCTGCTGAAATACATGAGGGAAACATATCTCCTGTTGTTCCTGAGTACATTGTAGGTCCCCCCATAAGGAAATAGTTGAATTCTCAATTTAACATGAAAACTCATTCAGACAGTGGGATGTCATTTTTTATTGCTCTATTGTGCTTCTCTCGCTGAGTTATGCGCAGTGTGAGCAGAAAGGGTGAACTTGAGTGGAATTGTTATTTTCTGCTGAAATACATGAGGGAAACATCTCTCCTGTTGTTCCTGAGTACATTGTAGGTTCCCCCATAAGGAAATAGTTGAATACTCAATTTAACATGAAAACTCATTCAGACAGTGGGATGTCATTTTTTATTGCTCTATTGTGCTTCTCTCGCTGAGTTATGCGCAGTGTGAGCAGAAAGGGTGAACTTGAGTGGAATTGTTATTTTCTGCTGAAATACATGAGGGAAACATCTCTCCTGTTGTTCCTCAGTACATTGTAGGTCCCCCCATAAGGAAATAGTTGAATTCTCAATTTAACATAAAAACTCATTCAGACAGTGGGATGTCATTTTTTATTGCTCTATTGTGCTTCTCTCGCTGAGTTATGCGCAGTGCGAGCAGAAAGGGTGAACTTGAGTGGAATTGTTATTTTCTGCTGAAATACATGAGGGAAACATCTCTCCTGTTGTTCCTCAGTACATTGTAGGTTCCCCCATAAGGAAATAGTTGAATTCTCAATTTAACATGAAAACTCATTCAGACAGTGGGATGTCATTTTTTATTGCTCTATTGTGCTTCTCTCGCTGAGTTATGCGCAGTGTGAGCAGAAAGGGTGAACTTGAGTGGAATTGTTATTTTCTGCTGAAATACATGAGGGAAACATCTCTCCTGTTGTTCCTCAGTACATTGTAGGTTCCCCCATAAGGAAATAGTTGAATTCTCAATTTAACATGAAAACTCATTCAGACAGTGGGATGTCATTTTTTATTGCTCTATTGTGCTTCTCTCGCTGAGTTATGCGCAGTGGGAGCAGAAAGGGTGAACTTGAGTGGAATTGTTATTTTCTGCTGAAATACATGAGGGAAACATCTCTCCTGTTGTTCCTCAGTACATTGTAGGTTCCCCCATAAGGAAATAGTTGAATACTCAATTTAACATGAAAACTCATTCAGACAGTGGGATGTCATTTTTTATTGCTCTATTGTGCTTCTCTCGCTGAGTTATGCGCAGTGTGAGCAGAAAGGGTGAACTTGAGTGGAATTGTTATTTTCTGCTGAAATGCATGAGGGAAACATCTCTCCTGTTGTTCCTCAGTACATTGTAGGTTCCCCCATAAGGAAATAGTTGAATTCTCAATTTAACATGAAAACTCATTCAGACAAGTGGGATGTCATTTTTTATTGCTCTATTGTGCTTCTCTCGCTGAGTTATGCGCAGTGTGAGCAGAAAGGGTGAACTTGAGTGGAATTGTTATTTTCTGCTGAAATACATGAGGGAAACATATCTCCTGTTGTTCCTGAGTACATTGTAGGTCCCCCCATAAGGAAATAGTTGAATTCTCAATTTAACATGAAAACTCATTCAGACAGTGGGATGTCATTTTTTATTGCTCTATTGTGCTTCTCTCGCTGAGTTATGCGCAGTGTGAGCAGAAAGGGTGAACTTGAGTGGAATTGTTATTTTCTGCTGAAATACATGAGGGAAACATCTCTCCTGTTGTTCCTGAGTACATTGTAGGTTCCCCCATAAGGAAATAGTTGAATACTCAATTTAACATGAAAACTCATTCAGACAGTGGGATGTCATTTTTTATTGCTCTATTGTGCTTCTCTCGCTGAGTTATGCGCAGTGTGAGCAGAAAGGGTGAACTTGAGTGGAATTGTTATTTTCTGCTGAAATACATGAGGGAAACATCTCTCCTGTTGTTCCTCAGTACATTGTAGGTTCCCCCATAAGGAAATAGTTGAATTCTCAATTTAACATAAAAACTCATTCAGACAGTGGGATGTCATTTTTTATTGCTCTATTGTGCTTCTCTCGCTGAGTTATGCGCAGTGTGAGCAGAAAGGGTGAACTTGAGTGGAATTGTTATTTTCTGCTGAAATACATGAGGGAAACATCTCTCCTGTTGTTCCTGAGTACATTGTAGGTCCCCCCATAAGGAAATAGTTGAATTCTCAATTTAACATAAAAACTCATTCAGACAGTGGGATGTCATTTTTTATTGCTCTATTGTGCTTCTCTCGCTGAGTTATGCGCAGTGCGAGCAGAAAGGGTGAACTTGAGTGGAATTGTTATTTTCTGCTGAAATACATGAGGGAAACATCTCTCCTGTTGTTCCTCAGTACATTGTAGGTTCCCCCATAAGGAAATAGTTGAATTCTCAATTTAACATGAAAACTCATTCAGACAGTGGGATGTCATTTTTTATTGCTCTATTGTGCTTCTCTCGCTGAGTTATGCGCAGTGTGAGCAGAAAGGGTGAACTTGAGTGGAATTGTTATTTTCTGCTGAAATACATGAGGGAAACATCTCTCCTGTTGTTCCTCAGTACATTGTAGGTTCCCCCATAAGGAAATAGTTGAATTCTCAATTTAACATGAAAACTCATTCAGACAGTGGGATGTCATTTTTTATTGCTCTATTGTGCTTCTCTCGCTGAGTTATGCGCAGTGGGAGCAGAAAGGGTGAACTTGAGTGGAATTGTTATTTTCTGCTGAAATACATGAGGGAAACATCTCTCCTGTTGTTCCTCAGTACATTGTAGGTTCCCCCATAAGGAAATAGTTGAATACTCAATTTAACATGAAAACTCATTCAGACAGTGGGATGTCATTTTTTATTGCTCTATTGTGCTTCTCTCGCTGAGTTATGCGCAGTGTGAGCAGAAAGGGTGAACTTGAGTGGAATTGTTATTTTCTGCTGAAATGCATGAGGGAAACATCTCTCCTGTTGTTCCTCAGTACATTGTAGGTTCCCCCATAAGGAAATAGTTGAATTCTCAATTTAACATGAAAACTCATTCAGACAGTGGGATGTCATTTTTTTATTGCTCTATTGTGCTTCTCTCGCTGAGTTATGCGCAGTGTGAGCAGAAAGGGTGAACTTGAGTGGAATTGTTATTTTCTGCTGAAATACATGAGGGAAACATATCTCCTGTTGTTCCTGAGTACATTGTAGGTCCCCCCATAAGGAAATAGTTGAATTCTCAATTTAACATGAAAACTCATTCAGACAGTGGGATGTCATTTTTTATTGCTCTATTGTGCTTCTCTCGCTGAGTTATGCGCAGTGTGAGCAGAAAGGGTGAACTTGAGTGGAAGTGTTATTTTCTGCTGAAATACATGAGGGAAACATCTCTCCTGTTTTTCCTGAGTACATTGTAGGTCCCCCCATAAGGAAATAGTTGAATTCTCAATTTAACATAAAAACTCATTCAGACAGTGGGATGTCATTTTTTATTGCTCTATTGTGCTTCTCTCGCTGAGTTATGCGCAGTGTGAGCAGAAAGGGTGAACTTGAGTGGAATTGTTATTTTCTGCTGAAATGCATGAGGGAAACATCTCTCCTGTTGTTCCTCACTACATTGTAGGTTCCCCCATAAGGAAATAGTTGAAATCTTTTTTTTGAAGGAGCAGCAGTGATATCTGTGCTGACTTACTCTGAAATAACTCTTTTTCTCCTGTTTCTGAGCTGAATTAAAGTCTCTATGCAAGAAAACAGCTGCACAGAGCTGCACACAGCTTTACACTTGAACACTCATTCATACTCATCAGCCTGGAGGAATAAACAATGCAAAACAAAGATTCAAATGAGACTGACAATAGAGGATCAACAGGAAAGATTTTTTCCTCATTTTTTTCAGCAGAGAATAACAATTCCATTCAAGTTCACCTTTTATGCTCGCAATGAGCATAAAGCACTTGTTTTCTTTCACAAATTCCTGAATTCACTAATTCAGTGCCCCCACTCCCCCCACACACATTGATTAAAGCAGATAACTATTGAAATATATATATATATATATATATATATATATATATATATATATATATATATATATATATATATATATATATATATATATATATATATATTTTTTTTTTTTTTTTTTTTAATAAAATTATTCCAGTTATTGATGAAAAAATTTCTCTCTTGTTTCAGTGGTGTCGATTCATTTACATGGTTGATTTGTTCTTATGCGTTTGGTGATGTGCAGTGGCACCATTACGCCTGTGGGTGGAGACACAGACCGTATGATGAATATCAGGTGACGCTCGTTCACAGTCGACTCTCTGTTGGTCTGAGATTGAGGGGCACTGTGCGTATTCCGTTGCTTGATGAACACTGACCTGGTGTATTGTCAGTTTCATTTGAATCTTTGTTTTGCTATGTTTATTCCTCCAGGCTCATGTGTATGAATGAGTGTTCAAGTGTAAAGCTGTGTGCAGCTCTGTGCAGCTGTTGTCTTGCATGGAGACTTTCATTCAGCTCAGAAACAGGAGAAACAGAGTTCTTTCAGAGTAAGTCAGCACAGATATCACAGCTGCTCCTTCAAAAAAAAGACAACATCTCAACTTGTTGAGATAAGGCCCATAACCACAATAAAAGAAGAAATCCAAGTGGTTGAATGAGTTTTCTTTTCAAAATCTGTATGCGACTGTTTACTTTCATAGATGTCTTGATTCAGCTGAGGAACAAGAGAGAAAAAAAAATCCAACCTGTTATTCCACTCAGAATACAATTTGCTCAATAAAAAATGCTGCTGCTTGAAGAAAACAGACATCAAAGTGATGGAATGCGTGTTCACACATTTTCAAAAACTTTGAAGTCTGAAGTTGTTTGTAAACAGACTTTTAGGTCTGATGATCAAAGCCGTTCAAATGCTTTGAAGTCTGAAGTTGTTTGTAAACAGACTTGTAAGTCGGATTACAAACCAATTAAAGTGCTTCAGCAGCTGCTGGCGTTGCTGATGCTGCTTCTGCTGCTTGAATAACACTCAATTTACTGGGGAACATTAAAAAAGATATAAAACAAAAACTCTTTATGAACACAGGAGGAGCAGAAAATATTTTTTCACGCCATGACTGATGACAGACCTCTGTTTATTCCTTCAGGCTCATGTGTATGAATGAGTGTTCAAGTGTAAAGCTGTGTGCAGCTGTGTGCAGCCGTTGTCTTGCATGGAGACTTTCATTCAGCTCAGAAACAGGAGAAACAGAGTTCTTTCAGAGTAAGTCAGCACAGATATCACTGCTGCTCCTTTAAAAAAAAAAAAAAAAACAACCTCTCAAATCGTTGAGATAAGGCCAATAAACACCATAAAGAATGACATCCTGACGTCTGAATGAGTTTTCATGTTAAATTCAGAATTCACCTTTAACCTTGTTGGGGAACCTAAAATGTACTGAGGAACAACATGAGAGATGTTTCCCTCATGTATTCCAGCAGAGAATAACAACTCCATCCCTACCCTAACCCTACTTTCAGCCTTATCCTTAACCATCATTCAATGCAAGTCTATGGGTTGACATTTCAACTTTGTCCTAGAGACATGGGGCCACTTGCTTTTTCATCAAGAGCCCCCAAAGAAGCGCACACGCCGAATTTGGGTCTTCTAGTACTTGAGGAACGCAGAAACCCTAACACTAATTTCAGCTAACCCTAACCCTAACCCTAGTTTCAGCCTTAACGTTAACCCTAATTCAATTCAAGTCTGATGGGGTGAAAACTCATTCAGACAGTGGGATGTCATTTTTTATTGCTCTATTGTGCTTCTCTCGCTGAGTTATGCGCAGTGTGAGCAGAAAGGGTGAACTTGAGTGGAATTGTTATTTTCTGCTGAAATACATGAGGGAAACATCTCTCCTGTTGTTCCTCAGTACATTGTAGGGTCCCCCATAAGGAAATAGTTGATTTTACAATTTAACATGAAAACTCATTCAGACAGTGGGATGTCATTTTTTATTGCTCTATTGTGCTTCTCTCGCTGAGTTATGCGCAGTGTGAGCAGAAAGGGTGAACTTGAGTGGAATTGTTATTTTCTGTTGAAATACATGAGGGAAACATCTCTCCTGTTGTTCCTCAGTACATTGTAGGTTCCCCCATAAGGAAATAGTTGAATACTCAATTTAACATGAAAACTCATTCAGACAGTGGGATGTCATTTTTTATTGCTCTATTGTGCTTCTCTCGCTGAGTTATGCGCAGTGTGAGCAGAAAGGGTGAACTTGAGTGGAATTGTTATTTTCTGCTGAAATACATGAGGGAAACATCTCTCCTGTTGTTCCTCAGTACATTGTAGGTTCCCCCATAAGGAAATAGTTGAATTCTCAATTTAACATGAAAACTCATTCACACAGTGGGATGTCATTTTTTATTGCTCTATTGTGCTTCTCTCGCTGAGTTATGCGCAGTGTGAGCAGAAAGGGTGAACTTGAGTGGAATTGTTATTTTCTGCTGAAATACATGAGGGAAACATATCTCCTGTTGTTCCTGAGTACATTGTAGGTCCCCCCATAAGGAAATAGTTGAATTCTCAATTTAACATGAAAACTCATTCAGACAGTGGGATGTCATTTTTTATTGCTCTATTGTGCTTCTCTCGCTGAGTTATGCGCAGTGTGAGCAGAAAGGGTGAACTTGAGTGGAATTGTTATTTTCTGCTGAAATACATGAGGGAAACATCTCTCCTGTTGTTCCTCAGTACATTGTAGGTTCCCCCATAAGGAAATAGTTGAATTCTCAATTTAACATAAAAACTCATTCAGACAGTGGGATGTCATTTTTTATTGCTCTATTGTGCTTCTCTCGCTGAGTTATGCGCAGTGTGAGCAGAAAGGGTGAACTTGAGTGGAATTGTTATTTTCTGCTGAAATACATGAGGGAAACATCTCTCCTGTTGTTCCTCAGTACATTGTAGGTTCCCCCATAAGGAAATAGTTGAATACTCAATTTAACATGAAAACTCATTCAGACAGTGGGATGTCATTTTTTATTGCTCTATTGTGCTTCTCTCGCTGAGTTATGCGCAGTGTGAGCAGAAAGGGTGAACTTGAGTGGAATTGTTATTTTCTGCTGAAATGCATGAGGGAAACATCTCTCCTGTTGTTCCTCAGTACATTGTAGGTTCCCCCATAAGGAAATAGTTGAATTCTCAATTTAACATGAAAACTCATTCAGACAGTGGGATGTCATTTTTTATTGCTCTATTGTGCTTCTCTCGCTGAGTTATGCGCAGTGTGAGCAGAAAGGGTGAACTTGAGTGGAATTGTTATTTTCTGCTGAAATACATGAGGGAAACATATCTCCTGTTGTTCCTGAGTACATTGTAGGTCCCCCCATAAGGAAATAGTTGAATTCTCAATTTAACATGAAAACTCATTCAGACAGTGGGATGTCATTTTTTATTGCTCTATTGTGCTTCTCTCGCTGAGTTATGCGCAGTGTGAGCAGAAAGGGTGAACTTGAGTGGAAGTGTTATTTTCTGCTGAAATACATGAGGGAAACATCTCTCCTGTTTTTCCTGAGTACATTGTAGGTCCCCCCATAAGGAAATAGTTGAATTCTCAATTTAACATGAAAACTCATTCAGACAGTGGGATGTCATTTTTTATTGCTCTATTGTGCTTCTCTCGCTGAGTTATGCGCAGTGTGAGCAGAAAGGGTGAACTTGAGTGGAATTGTTATTTTCTGCTGAAATACATGAGGGAAACATCTCTCCTGTTGTTCCTCAGTACATTGTAGGTTCCCCCATAAGGAAATAGTTGAATACTCAATTTAACATGAAAACTCATTCAGACAGTGGGATGTCATTTTTTATTGCTCTATTGTGCTTCTCTCGCTGAGTTATGCGCAGTGTGAGCAGAAAGGGTGAACTTGAGTGGAATTGTTATTTTCTGCTGAAATGCATGAGGGAAACATCTCTCCTGTTGTTCCTCAGTACATTGTAGGTTCCCCCATAAGGAAATAGTTGAATTCTCAATTTAACATGAAAACTCATTCAGACAGTGGGATGTCATTTTTTATTGCTCTATTGTGCTTCTCTCGCTGAGTTATGCGCAGTGTGAGCAGAAAGGGTGAACTTGAGTGGAATTGTTATTTTCTGCTGAAATACATGAGGGAAACATATCTCCTGTTGTTCCTGAGTACATTGTAGGTCCCCCCATAAGGAAATAGTTGAATTCTCAATTTAACATGAAAACTCATTCAGACAGTGGGATGTCATTTTTTATTGCTCTATTGTGCTTCTCTCGCTGAGTTATGCGCAGTGTGAGCAGAAAGGGTGAACTTGAGTGGAAGTGTTATTTTCTGCTGAAATACATGAGGGAAACATCTCTCCTGTTTTTCCTGAGTACATTGTAGGTCCCCCCATAAGGAAATAGTTGAATTCTCAATTTAACATAAAAACTCATTCAGACAGTGGGATGTCATTTTTTATTGCTCTATTGTGCTTCTCTCGCTGAGTTATGCGCAGTGTGAGCAGAAAGGGTGAACTTGAGTGGAATTGTTATTTTCTGCTGAAATGCATGAGGGAAACATCTCTCCTGTTGTTCCTCACTACATTGTAGGTTCCCCCATAAGGAAATAGTTGAAATCTTTTTTTTGAAGGAGCAGCAGTGATATCTGTGCTGACTTACTCTGAAATAACTCTTTTTCTCCTGTTTCTGAGCTGAATTAAAGTCTCTATGCAAGAAAACAGCTGCACAGAGCTGCACACAGCTTTACACTTGAACACTCATTCATACTCATCAGCCTGGAGGAATAAACAATGCAAAACAAAGATTCAAATGAGACTGACAATAGAGGAACAACAGGAAAGATTTTTTCCTCATTTTTTTCAGCAGAGAATAACAATTCCATTCAAGTTCACCTTTTATGCTCGCAATGAGCATAAAGCACTTGTTTTCTTTCACAAATTCCTGAATTCACTAATTCAGTGCCCCCACTCCCCCCACACACATTGATTAAAGCAGATAACTATTGAAATATATATATATATATATATATATATATATATATATATATATATATATATATATATATATATATATATATATATATATATATATATATATATATATTTTTTTTTTTTAATAAAATTATTCCAGTTATTGATGAAAAAATTTCTCTCTTGTTTCAGTGGTGTCGATTCATTTACATGGTTGATTTGTTCTTATGCGTTTGGTGATGTGCAGTGGCACCATTACGCCTGTGGGTGGAGACACAGACCGTATGATGAATATCAGGTGACGCTCGTTCACAGTCGACTCTCTGTTGGTCTGAGATTGAGGGGCACTGTGCGTATTCCGTTGCTTGATGAACACTGACCTGGTGTATTGTCAGTTTCATTTGAATCTTTGTTTTGCTATGTTTATTCCTCCAGGCTCATGTGTATGAATGAGTGTTCAAGTGTAAAGCTGTGTGCAGCTCTGTGCAGCTGTTGTCTTGCATGGAGACTTTCATTCAGCTCAGAAACAGGAGAAACAGAGTTCTTTCAGAGTAAGTCAGCACAGATATCACAGCTGCTCCTTCAAAAAAAAGACAACATCTCAACTTGTTGAGATAAGGCCCATAACCACAATAAAAGAAGAAATCCAAGTGGTTGAATGAGTTTTCTTTTCAAAATCTGTATGCGACTGTTTACTTTCATAGATGTCTTGATTCAGCTGAGGAACAAGAGAGAAAAAAAAATCCAACCTGTTATTCCACTCAGAATACAATTTGCTCAATAAAAAATGCTGCTGCTTGAAGAAAACAGACATCAAAGTGATGGAATGCGTGTTCACACATTTTCAAAAACTTTGAAGTCTGAAGTTGTTTGTAAACAGACTTTTAGGTCTGATGATCAAAGCCGTTCAAATGCTTTGAAGTCTGAAGTTGTTTGTAAACAGACTTGTAAGTCGGATTACAAACCAATTAAAGTGCTTCAGCAGCTGCTGGCGTTGCTGATGCTGCTTCTGCTGCTTGAATAACACTCAATTTACTGGGGAACATTAAAAAAGATATAAAACAAAAACTCTTTATGAACACAGGAGGAGCAGAAAATATTTTTTCACGCCATGACTGATGACAGACCTCTGTTTATTCCTTCAGGCTCATGTGTATGAATGAGTGTTCAAGTGTAAAGCTGTGTGCAGCTGTGTGCAGCCGTTGTCTTGCATGGAGACTTTCATTCAGCTCAGAAACAGGAGAAACAGAGTTCTTTCAGAGTAAGTCAGCACAGATATCACTGCTGCTCCTTTAAAAAAAAAAAAAAAAACAACCTCTCAAATCGTTGAGATAAGGCCAATAAACACCATAAAGAATGACATCCTGACGTCTGAATGAGTTTTCATGTTAAATTCAGAATTCACCTTTAACCTTGTTGGGGAACCTAAAATGTACTGAGGAACAACATGAGAGATGTTTCCCTCATGTATTCCAGCAGAGAATAACAACTCCATCCCTACCCTAACCCTACTTTCAGCCTTATCCTTAACCATCATTCAATGCAAGTCTATGGGTTGACATTTCAACTTTGTCCTAGAGACATGGGGCCACTTGCTTTTTCATCAAGAGCCCCCAAAGAAGCGCACACGCCGAATTTGGGTCTTCTAGTACTTGAGGAACGCAGAAACCCTAACACTAATTTCAGCTAACCCTAACCCTAACCCTAGTTTCAGCCTTAACGTTAACCCTAATTCAATTCAAGTCTGATGGGGTGAAAACTCATTCAGACAGTGGGATGTCATTTTTTATTGCTCTATTGTGCTTCTCTCGCTGAGTTATGCGCAGTGTGAGCAGAAAGGGTGAACTTGAGTGGAATTGTTATTTTCTGCTGAAATACATGAGGGAAACATCTCTCCTGTTGTTCCTCAGTACATTGTAGGGTCCCCCATAAGGAAATAGTTGATTTTACAATTTAACATGAAAACTCATTCAGACAGTGGGATGTCATTTTTTATTGCTCTATTGTGCTTCTCTCGCTGAGTTATGCGCAGTGTGAGCAGAAAGGGTGAACTTGAGTGGAATTGTTATTTTCTGTTGAAATACATGAGGGAAACATCTCTCCTGTTGTTCCTCAGTACATTGTAGGTTCCCCCATAAGGAAATAGTTGAATACTCAATTTAACATGAAAACTCATTCAGACAGTGGGATGTCATTTTTTATTGCTCTATTGTGCTTCTCTCGCTGAGTTATGCGCAGTGTGAGCAGAAAGGGTGAACTTGAGTGGAATTGTTATTTTCTGCTGAAATACATGAGGGAAACATCTCTCCTGTTGTTCCTCAGTACATTGTAGGTTCCCCCATAAGGAAATAGTTGAATTCTCAATTTAACATGAAAACTCATTCACACAGTGGGATGTCATTTTTTATTGCTCTATTGTGCTTCTCTCGCTGAGTTATGCGCAGTGTGAGCAGAAAGGGTGAACTTGAGTGGAATTGTTATTTTCTGCTGAAATACATGAGGGAAACATATCTCCTGTTGTTCCTGAGTACATTGTAGGTCCCCCCATAAGGAAATAGTTGAATTCTCAATTTAACATGAAAACTCATTCAGACAGTGGGATGTCATTTTTTATTGCTCTATTGTGCTTCTCTCGCTGAGTTATGCGCAGTGTGAGCAGAAAGGGTGAACTTGAGTGGAATTGTTATTTTCTGCTGAAATACATGAGGGAAACATCTCTCCTGTTGTTCCTCAGTACATTGTAGGTTCCCCCATAAGGAAATAGTTGAATTCTCAATTTAACATAAAAACTCATTCAGACAGTGGGATGTCATTTTTTATTGCTCTATTGTGCTTCTCTCGCTGAGTTATGCGCAGTGTGAGCAGAAAGGGTGAACTTGAGTGGAATTGTTATTTTCTGCTGAAATACATGAGGGAAACATCTCTCCTGTTGTTCCTCAGTACATTGTAGGTTCCCCCATAAGGAAATAGTTGAATACTCAATTTAACATGAAAACTCATTCAGACAGTGGGATGTCATTTTTTATTGCTCTATTGTGCTTCTCTCGCTGAGTTATGCGCAGTGTGAGCAGAAAGGGTGAACTTGAGTGGAATTGTTATTTTCTGCTGAAATACATGAGGGAAACATCTCTCCTGTTGTTCCTCAGTACATTGTAGGGTCCCCCATAAGGAAATAGTTGATTTTACAATTTAACATGAAAACTCATTCAGACAGTGGGATGTCATTTTTTATTGCTCTATTGTGCTTCTCTCGCTGAGTTATGCGCAGTGTGAGCAGAAAGGGTGAACTTGAGTGGAATTGTTATTTTCTGCTGAAATGCATGAGGGAAACATCTCTCCTGTTGTTCCTCACTACATTGTAGGTTCCCCCATAAGGAAATAGTTGAAATCTTTTTTTTGAAGGAGCAGCAGTGATATCTGTGCTGACTTACTCTGAAATAACTCTTTTTCTCCTGTTTCTGAGCTGAATTAAAGTCTCTATGCAAGAAAACAGCTGCACAGAGCTGCACACAGCTTTACACTTGAACACTCATTCATACTCATCAGCCTGGAGGAATAAACAATGCAAAACAAAGATTCAAATGAGACTGACAATAGAGGAACAACAGGAAAGATTTTTTCCTCATTTTTTTCAGCAGAGAATAACAATTCCATTCAAGTTCACCTTTTATGCTCGCAATGAGCATAAAGCACTTGTTTTCTTTCACAAATTCCTGAATTCACTAATTCAGTGCCCCCACTCCCCCCACACACATTGATTAAAGCAGATAACTATTGAAATATATATATATATATATATATATATATATATATATATATATTTTTTTTTTTTTTTTTTTTTTTTTTTTTTTTTAATAAAATTATTCCAGTTATTGATGAAAAAATTTCTCTCTTGTTTCAGTGGTGTCGATTCATTTACATGGTTGATTTGTTCTTATGCGTTTGGTGATGTGCAGTGGCACCATTACGCCTGTGGGTGGAGACACAGACCGTATGATGAATATCAGGTGACGCTCGTTCACAGTCGACTCTCTGTTGGTCTGAGATTGAGGGGCACTGTGCGTATTCCGTTGCTTGATGAACACTGACCTGGTGTATTGTCAGTTTCATTTGAATCTTTGTTTTGCTATGTTTATTCCTCCAGGCTCATGTGTATGAATGAGTGTTCAAGTGTAAAGCTGTGTGCAGCTCTGTGCAGCTGTTGTCTTGCATGGAGACTTTCATTCAGCTCAGAAACAGGACAAACAGAGTTCTTTCAGAGTAAGTCAGCACAGATATCACAGCTGCTCCTTCAAAAAAAAGACAACATCTCAACTTGTTGAGATAAGGCCCATAACCACAATAAAAGAAGAAATCCAAGTGGTTGAATGAGTTTTCTTTTCAAAATCTGTATGCGACTGTTTACTTTCATAGATGTCTTGATTCAGCTGAGGAACAAGAGAGAAAAAAAAATCCAACCTGTTATTCCACTCAGAATACAATTTGCTCAATAAAAAATGCTGCTGCTTGAAGAAAACAGACATCAAAGTGATGGAATGCGTGTTCACACATTTTCAAAAACTTTGAAGTCTGAAGTTGTTTGTAAACAGACTTTTAGGTCTGATGATCAAAGCCGTTCAAATGCTTTGAAGTCTGAAGTTGTTTGTAAACAGACTTGTAAGTCGGATTACAAACCAATTAAAGTGCTTCAGCAGCTGCTGGCGTTGCTGATGCTGCTTCTGCTGCTTGAATAACACTCAATTTACTGGGGAACATTAAAAAAGATATAAAACAAAAACTCTTTATGAACACAGGAGGAGCAGAAAATATTTTTTCACGCCATGACTGATGACAGACCTCTGTTTATTCCTTCAGGCTCATGTGTATGAATGAGTGTTCAAGTGTAAAGCTGTGTGCAGCTGTGTGCAGCCGTTGTCTTGCATGGAGACTTTCATTCAGCTCAGAAACAGGAGAAACAGAGTTCTTTCAGAGTAAGTCAGCACAGATATCACTGCTGCTCCTTTAAAAAAAAAAAAAAAAACAACCTCTCAAATCGTTGAGATAAGGCCAATAAACACCATAAAGAATGACATCCTGACGTCTGAATGAGTTTTCATGTTAAATTCAGAATTCACCTTTAACCTTGTTGGGGAACCTAAAATGTACTGAGGAACAACATGAGAGATGTTTCCCTCATGTATTCCAGCAGAGAATAACAACTCCATCCCTACCCTAACCCTACTTTCAGCCTTATCCTTAACCATCATTCAATGCAAGTCTATGGGTTGACATTTCAACTTTGTCCTAGAGACATGGGGCCACTTGCTTTTTCATCAAGAGCCCCCAAAGAAGCGCACACGCCGAATTTGGGTCTTCTAGTACTTGAGGAACGCAGAAACCCTAACACTAATTTCAGCTAACCCTAACCCTAACCCTAGGTTCAGCCTTAACGTTAACCCTAATTCAATTCAAGTCTGATGGGGTGAAAACTCATTCAGACAGTGGGATGTCATTTTTTATTGCTCTATTGTGCTTCTCTCGCTGAGTTATGCGCAGTGTGAGCAGAAAGGGTGAACTTGAGTGGAATTGTTATTTTCTGCTGAAATACATGAGGGAAACATCTCTCCTGTTGTTCCTCAGTACATTGTAGGGTCCCCCATAAGGAAATAGTTGATTTTACAATTTAACATGAAAACTCATTCAGACAGTGGGATGTCATTTTTTATTGCTCTATTGTGCTTCTCTCGCTGAGTTATGCGCAGTGTGAGCAGAAAGGGTGAACTTGAGTGGAATTGTTATTTTCTGTTGAAATACATGAGGGAAACATCTCTCCTGTTGTTCCTCAGTACATTGTAGGTTCCCCCATAAGGAAATAGTTGAATACTCAATTTAACATGAAAACTCATTCAGACAGTGGGATGTCATTTTTTATTGCTCTATTGTGCTTCTCTCGCTGAGTTATGCGCAGTGTGAGCAGAAAGGGTGAACTTGAGTGGAATTGTTATTTTCTGCTGAAATACATGAGGGAAACATCTCTCCTGTTGTTCCTCAGTACATTGTAGGTTCCCCCATAAGGAAATAGTTGAATTCTCAATTTAACATGAAAACTCATTCACACAGTGGGATGTCATTTTTTATTGCTCTATTGTGCTTCTCTCGCTGAGTTATGCGCAGTGTGAGCAGAAAGGGTGAACTTGAGTGGAATTGTTATTTTCTGGTGAAATACATGAGGGAAACATCTCTCCTGTTGTTCCTCAGTACATTGTAGGGTCCCCCATAAGGAAATAGTTGAATTCTCAATTTAACATAAAAACTCATTCAGACAGTGGGATGTCATTTTTTATTGCTCTATTGTGCTTCTCTCGCTGAGTTATGCGCAGTGTGAGCAGAAAGGGTGAACTTGAGTGGAATTGTTATTTTCTGCTGAAATGCATGAGGGAAACATCTCTCCTGTTGTTCCTCAGTACATTGTAGGTTCCCCCATAAGGAAATAGTTGAATTCTCAATTTAACATGAAAACTCATTCAGACAGTGGGATGTCATTTTTTATTGCTCTATTGTGCTTCTCTCGCTGAGTTATGCGCAGTGTGAGCAGAAAGGGTGAACTTGAGTGGAATTGTTATTTTCTGCTGAAATACATGAGGGAAACATATCTCCTGTTGTTCCTGAGTACATTGTAGGTCCCCCCATAAGGAAATAGTTGAATTCTCAATTTAACATGAAAACTCATTCAGACAGTGGGATGTCATTTTTTATTGCTCTATTGTGCTTCTCTCGCTGAGTTATGCGCAGTGTGAGCAGAAAGGGTGAACTTGAGTGGAATTGTTATTTTCTGCTGAAATACATGAGGGAAACATCTCTCCTGTTGTTCCTCAGTACATTGTAAGTTCCCCCATAAGGAAATAGTTGAATACTCAATTTAACATGAAAACTCATTCAGACAGTGGGATGTCATTTTTTATTGCTCTATTGTGCTTCTCTCGCTGAGTTATGCGCAGTGTGAGCAGAAAGGGTGAACTTGAGTGGAATTGTTATTTTCTGCTGAAATACATGAGGGAAACATCTCTCCTGTTGTTCCTGAGTACATTGTAGGTCCCCCCATAAGGAAATAGTTGAATTCTCAATTTAACATAAAAACTCATTCAGACAGTGGGATGTCATTTTTTATTGCTCTATTGTGCTTCTCTCTCTGAGTTATGCGCAGTGCGAGCAGAAAGGGTGAACTTGAGTGGAATTGTTATTTTCTGCTGAAATACACGAGGGAAACATCTCTCCTGTTGTTCCTCAGTACATTGTAAGTTCCCCCATAAGGAAATAGTTGAATACTCAATTTAACATGAAAACTCATTCAGACAGTGGGATGTCATTTTTTATTGCTCTATTGTGCTTCTCTCGCTGAGTTATGCGCAGTGTGAGCAGAAAGGGTGAACTTGAGTGGAATTGTTATTTTCTGCTGAAATACATGAGGGAAACATCTCTCCTGTTGTTCCTCAGTACATTGTAGGTCCCCCCATAAGGAAATAGTTGAATTCTCAATTTAACATAAAAACTCATTCAGACAGTGGGATGTCATTTTTTATTGCTCTATTGTGCTTCTCTCGCTGAGTTATGCGCAGTGCGAGCAGAAAGGGTGAACTTGAGTGGAATTGTTATTTTCTGCTGAAATACATGAGGGAAACATCTCTCCTGTTGTTCCTCAGTACATTGTAGGTTCCCCCATAAGGAAATAGTTGAATACTCAATTTAACATGAAAACTCATTCAGACAGTGGGATGTCATTTTTTATTGCTCTATTGTGCTTCTCTCGCTGAGTTATGCGCAGTGTGAGCAGAAAGGGTGAACTTGAGTGGAATTGTTATTTTCTGCTGAAATACATGAGGGAAACATCTCTCCTGTTGTTCCTCAGTACATTGTAGGTTCCCCCATAAGGAAATAGTTGAATACTCAATTTAACATGAAAACTCATTCAGACAGTGGGATGTCATTTTTTATTGCTCTATTGTGCTTCTCTCGCTGAGTTATGCGCAGTGTGAGCAGAAAGGGTGAACTTGAGTGGAATTGTTATTTTCTGCTGAAATACATGAGGGAAACATCTCTCCTGTTGTTCCTCAGTACATTGTAGGTTCCCCCATAAGGAAATAGTTGAATTCTCAATTTAACATAAAAACTCATTCAGACAGTGGGATGTCATTTTTTATTGCTCTATTGTGCTTCTCTCGCTGAGTTATGCGCAGTGTGAGCAGAAAGGGTGAACTTGAGTGGAATTGTTATTTTCTGCTGAAATACATGAGGGAAACATCTCTCCTGTTGTTCCTGAGTACATTGTAGGTTCCCCCATAAGGAAATAGTTGAATTCTCAATTTAACATAAAAACTCATTCAGACAGTGGGATGTCATTTTTTATTGCTCTATTGTGCTTCTCTCGCTGAGTTATGCGCAGTGCGAGCAGAAAGGGTGAACTTGAGTGGAATTGTTATTTTCTGCTGAAATACATGAGGGAAACATCTCTCCTGTTGTTCCTCAGTACATTGTAGGTTCCCCCATAAGGAAATAGTTGAATTCTCAATTTAACATGAAAACTCATTCAGACAGTGGGATGTCATTTTTTATTGCTCTATTGTGCTTCTCTCGCTGAGTTATGCGCAGTGTGAGCAGAAAGGGTGAACTTGAGTGGAATTGTTATTTTCTGCTGAAATACATGAGGGAAACATCTCTCCTGTTGTTCCTCAGTACATTGTAGGTTCCCCCATAAGGAAATAGTTGAATTCTCAATTTAACATGAAAACTCATTCAGACAGTGGGATGTCATTTTTTATTGCTCTATTGTGCTTCTCTCGCTGAGTTATGCGCAGTGGGAGCAGAAAGGGTGAACTTGAGTGGAATTGTTATTTTCTGCTGAAATACATGAGGGAAACATCTCTCCTGTTGTTCCTCAGTACATTGTAGGTTCCCCCATAAGGAAATAGTTGAATTCTCAATTTAACATAAAAACTCATTCAGACAGTGGGATGTCATTTTTTATTGCTCTATTGTGCTTCTCTCGCTGAGTTATGCGCAGTGTGAGCAGAAAGGGTGAACTTGAGTGGAATTGTTATTTTCTGCTGAAATACATGAGGGAAACATCTCTCCTGTTGTTCCTCAGTACATTGTAGGTTCCCCCATAAGGAAATAGTTGATTTTACAATTTAACATGAAAACTCATTCAGACAGTGGGATGTCATTTTTTATTGCTCTATTGTGCTTCTCTCGCTGAGTTATGCGCAGTGTGAGCAGAAAGGGTGAACTTGAGTGGAATTGTTATTTTCTGCTGAAATGCATGAGGGAAACATCTCTCCTGTTGTTCCTCAGTACATTGTAGGTTCCCCCATAAGGAAATAGTTGAATTCTCAATTTAACATGAAAACTCATTCAGACAGTGGGATGTCATTTTTTATTGCTCTATTGTGCTTCTCTCGCTGAGTTATGCGCAGTGTGAGCAGAAAGGGTGAACTTGAGTGGAATTGTTATTTTCTGCTGAAATACATGAGGGAAACATCTCTCCTGTTGTTCCTCAGTACATTGTAGGTTCCCCCATAAGGAAATAGTTGAATTCTCAATTTAACATGAAAACTCATTCAGACAGTGGGATGTCATTTTTTATTGCTCTATTGTGCTTCTCTCGCTGAGTTATGCGCAGTGGGAGCAGAAAGGGTGAACTTGAGTGGAATTGTTATTTTCTGCTGAAATACATGAGGGAAACATCTCTCCTGTTGTTCCTCAGTACATTGTAGGTTCCCCCATAAGGAAATAGTTGAATTCTCAATTTAACATAAAAACTCATTCAGACAGTGGGATGTCATTTTTTATTGCTCTATTGTGCTTCTCTCGCTGAGTTATGCGCAGTGTGAGCAGAAAGGGTGAACTTGAGTGGAATTGTTATTTTCTGCTGAAATACATGAGGGAAACATCTCTCCTGTTGTTCCTCAGTACATTGTAGGTTCCCCCATAAGGAAATAGTTGATTTTACAATTTAACATGAAAACTCATTCAGACAGTGGGATGTCATTTTTTATTGCTCTATTGTGCTTCTCTCGCTGAGTTATGCGCAGTGTGAGCAGAAAGGGTGAACTTGAGTGGAATTGTTATTTTCTGCTGAAATGCATGAGGGAAACATCTCTCCTGTTGTTCCTCAGTACATTGTAGGTTCCCCCATAAGGAAATAGTTGAATTCTCAATTTAACATGAAAACTCATTCAGACAGTGGGATGTCATTTTTTATTGCTCTATTGTGCTTCTCTCGCTGAGTTATGCGCAGTGTGAGCAGAAAGGGTGAACTTGAGTGGAATTGTTATTTTCTGCTGAAATACATGAGGGAAACATATCTCCTGTTGTTCCTGAGTACATTGTAGGTCCCCCCATAAGGAAATAGTTGAATTCTCAATTTAACATGAAAACTCATTCAGACAGTGGGATGTCATTTTTTATTGCTCTATTGTGCTTCTCTCGCTGAGTTATGCGCAGTGTGAGCAGAAAGGGTGAACTTGAGTGGAATTGTTATTTTCTGCTGAAATACATGAGGGAAACATCTCTCCTGTTGTTCCTCAGTACATTGTAGGTTCCCCCATAAGGAAATAGTTGAATACTCAATTTAACATGAAAACTCATTCAGACAGTGGGATGTCATTTTTTATTGCTCTATTGTGCTTCTCTCGCTGATTTATGCGCAGTGGGAGCAGAAAGGGTGAACTTGAGTGGAATTGTTATTTTCTGCTGAAATACATGAGGGAAACATCTCTCCTGTTGTTCCTGAGTACATTGTAGGTCCCCCCATAAGGAAATAGTTGAATTCTCAATTTAACATAAAAACTCATTCAGACAGTGGGATGTCATTTTTTATTGCTCTATTGTGCTTCTCTCGCTGAGTTATGCGCAGTGCGAGCAGAAAGGGTGAACTTGAGTGGAATTGTTATTTTCTGCTGAAATGCATGAGGGAAACATCTCTCCTGTTGTTCCTGAGTACATTGTAGGTCCCCCCATAAGGAAATAGTTGAATTCTCAATTTAACATAAAAACTCATTCAGACAGTGGGATGTCATTTTTTATTGCTCTATTGTGCTTCTCTCGCTGAGTTATGCGCAGTGTGAGCAGAAAGGGTGAACTTGAGTGGAATTGTTATTTTCTGCTGAAATACATGAGGGAAACATCTCTCCTGTTGTTCCTCAGTACATTGTAGGTCCCCCCATAAGGAAATAGTTGAATTCTCAATTTAACATGAAAACTCATTCAGACAGTGGGATGTCATTTTTTATTGCTCTATTGTGCTTCTCTCGCTGAGTTATGCGCAGTGTGAGCAGAAAGGGTGAACTTGAGTGGAATTGTTATTTTCTGCTGAAATACATGAGGGAAACATCTCTCCTGTTGTTCCTCAGTACATTGTAGGTTCCCCCATAAGGAAATAGTTGAATACTCAATTTAACATGAAAACTCATTCAGACAGTGGGATGTCATTTTTTATTGCTCTATTGTGCTTCTCTCGCTGAGTTATGCGCAGTGTGAGCAGAAAGGGTGAACTTGAGTGGAATTGTTATTTTCTGCTGAAATGCATGAGGGAAACATCTCTCCTGTTGTTCCTGAGTACATTGTAGGTCCCCCCATAAGGAAATAGTTGAATTCTCAATTTAACATGAAAACTCATTCAGACAGTGGGATGTCATTTTTTATTGCTCTATTGTGCTTCTCTCGCTGAGTTATTCGCAGTGTGAGCAGAAAGGGTGAACTTGAGTGGAATTGTTATTTTCTGCTGAAATACATGAGGGAAACATCTCTCCTGTTGTTCCTCAGTACATTGTAGGTTCCCCCATAAGGAAATAGTTGAAATCTTTTTTTTGAAGGAGCAGCAGTGATATCTGTGCTGACTTACTCTGAAATAACTCTTTTTCTCCTGTTTCTGAGCTGAATTAAAGTCTCTATGCAAGAAAACAGCTGCACAGAGCTGCACACAGCTTTACACTTGAACACTCATTCATACTCATCAGCATGGAGGAATAAACAATGCAAAACAAAGATTCAAATGAGACAGACAATAGAGGAACAACAGGAAAGTTTTTTTCCTTATTTTTTTCAGCAGAGAATTACAATTCCATTCAAGTTCACCTTTTATGCTTGCAATGAGCATAAAGCACTTGTTTTCTTTCACAAATTCCTGAATTCACTAATTCAGTGCCCCCACTCCCCCCACACACATTGATTAAAGCAGATAACTATTGAAATATATATATATATTTTTTAATAATAACATTATTCCAGTTATTGATGAAACAATTTCTCTCTTGTTTCAGTGGTGTCGATTCATTTACATGGTTGATTTGTTCTTATGCGTTTGGTGATGTGCAGTGGCACCATTTCGCCTGTGGGTGGAGACACAGACCGTATGATGAATATCAGGTGACGATCGTTCACAGTCGACTCTCTGTTGGTCTGAGATTGATGAACACTGACCTGGTGTATTGTCAGTTTCATTTGAATCTTTGTTTTGCTATGTTTATTCCTCCAGGCTCATGTGTATGAATGAGTGTTCAAGTGTAAAGCTGTGTGCAGCTCTGTGCAGCTGTTGTCTTGCATGGAGACTTTCATTCAGCTCAGAAACAAGAGAAACAGAGTTCTTTCAGAGTAAGTCAGCACAGATATCACAGCTGCTCCTTCAAAAAAAAGACAACATCTCAACTTGTTGAGATAAGGCCCATAACCACAATAAAAGAAGAAATCCAAGTGGTTGAATGAGTTTTCTTTTCAAAATCTGTATGCGACTGTTTACTTTCATAGATGTCTTGATTCAGCTGAGGAACAAGAGAGAAAAAAAAATCCAACCTGTTATTCCACACAGAATACAATTTGCTCAATAAAAAATGCTGCTGCTTGAAGAAAACAGACATCAAAGTGATGGAATGCGTGTTGAAACATTTTCAAAAACTTTGAAGTCTGAAGTTGTTTGTAAACAGACTTTTAGGTCTGATGATCAAAGCCGTTCAAACGCTTTGAAGTCTGAAGTTGTTTGTAAACAGACTTTGTAAGTCTGATTACAAACCAATTAAAGTACTTCAGCAGCTGCTGGTGTTGCTGATGCTGCTTCTGCTGCTTGAATAACACTCAATTTACTGGGGAACATTAAAAAAGATATAAAAAAAAAACTCTTTATGAACACAGGAGGAGCAGAAAATATTTTTTCACGCCATGACTGATGACAGACCTCTGTTTATTCCTTCAGGCTCATGTGTATGAATGAGTGTTCAAGTGTAAAGCTGTGTGCAGCTGTGTGCAGCTGTTGTCTTGCATGGAGACTTTCAATTCAGCTCAGAAACAGGAGAAACAGAATTCTTTCAGAGTAAGTCAGCACAGATATCACTGCTGCTCCTTTAAAAAAAAAAAAAAAAACAACCTCTCAAATCGTTGAGATAAGGCCAATAAACACCATAAAGAATGACATCCTGACGTCTGAATGAGTTTTCATGTTAAATCCAGAATTCACCTTTTTCCTTGTTGGGGAACCTAAAATGTACTGAGGAACAACATGAGAGATGTTTCCCTCATGTATTCCAGCAGAGAATAACAACTCCATCCCTACCCTAACCCTACTTTCAGCCTTATCCTTAACCCTCATTCAATGCAAGTCTATGGGTTGACATTTCAACTTTGTCCTAGAGACATGGGGCCACTTGTTATTTCATCAAGAGCCCCCAAAGAAGCGCACACGCCGAATTTGGGTCTTCTAGTACTTGAGGAAGGCAGAAACCCTAACCCTAATTTCAGCTAACCCTAACCCTAACCCTAGTTTCAGCCTTAACGTTAACCCTAATTCAATGCAAGTCTATGGGGTGAAATTTCAACTTTGTCATAGAGACATGGGGCCACTTGCTATTTCATCAAGAGCCCCAAAGAAGCGCCATCGCCAAATTTGGGGTTTCTAATACTTGAGGAACGCAGAAACCCTAACACTAATTTCAGCTAACCCTAACCCTAACCCTAGTTTCAGCCTTATCGTTAACCCTAATTCAATTCAAGTCTGATGGGGTGAAAACTCATTCAGACAGTAGGATGTCATTTTTTATTGCTCTATTGTGCTTCTCTCGCTGAGTTATGCGCAGTGTGAGCAGAAAGGGTGAACTTGAGTGGAATTGTTATTTTCTGCTGAAATACATGAGGGAAACATCTCTCCTGTTGTTCCTGAGTACATTGTAGGTTCCCCCATAAGGAAATAGTTGAATTCTCAATTTAACATAAAAACTCATTCAGACAGTGGGATGTCATTTTTTATTGCTCTATTGTGCTTCTCTCGCTGAGTTATGCGCAGTGTGAGCAGAAAGGGTGAACTTGAGTGGAATTGTTATTTTCTGCTGAAATACATGAGGGAAACATCTCTCCTGTTGTTCCTCAGTACATTGTAGGTTCCCCCATAAGGAAATAGTTGAATACTCAATTTAACATGAAAACTCATTCAGACAGTGGGATGTCATTTTTTATTGCTCTATTGTGCTTCTCTCGCTGAGTTATGCGCAGTGTGAGCAGAAAGGGTGAACTTGAGTGGAATTGTTATTTTCTGCTGAAATGCATGAGGGAAACATCTCTCCTGTTGTTCCTGAGTACATTGTAGGTCCCCCCATAAGGAAATAGTTGAATTCTCAATTTGACATAAAAACTCATTCAGACAGTGGGATGTCATTTTTTATTGCTCTATTGTGCTTCTCTCGCTGAGTTATGCGCAGTGTGAGCAGAAAGGGTGAACTTGAGTGGAATTGTTATTTTCTGCTGAAATACATGAGGGAAACATCTCTCCTGTTGTTCCTCAGTACATTGTAGGTCCCCCCATAAGGAAATAGTTGAATTCTCAATTTAACATGAAAACTCATTCAGACAGTGGGATGTCATTTTTTATTGCTCTATTGTGCTTCTCTCGCTGAGTTATGCGCAGTGTGAGCAGAAAGGGTGAACTTGAGTGGAATTGTTATTTTCTGCTGAAATACATGAGGGAAACATCTCTCCTGTTGTTCCTGAGTACATTGTAGGTCCCCCCATAAGGAAATAGTTGAATTCTCAATTTAACATAAAAACTCATTCAGACAGTGGGATGTCATTTTTTATTGCTCTATTGTGCTTCTCTCGCTGAGTTATGCGCAGTGTGAGCAGAAAGGGTGAACTTGAGTGGAATTGTTATTTTCTGCTGAAATACATGAGGGAAACATCTCTCCTGTTGTTCCTCAGTACATTGTAGGTTCCCCCATAAGGAAATAGTTGAATACTCAATTTAACATGAAAACTCATTCAGACAGTGGGATGTCATTTTTTATTGCTCTATTGTGCTTCTCTCGCTGAGTTATGCGCAGTGTGAGCAGAAAGGGTGAACTTGAGTGGAATTGTTATTTTCTGCTGAAATGCATGAGGGAAACATCTCTCCTGTTGTTCCTGAGTACATTGTAGGTCCCCCCATAAGGAAATAGTTGAATTCTCAATTTAACATAAAAACTCATTAAGACAGTGGGATGTCATTTTTTATTGCTCTATTGTGCTTCTCTCGCTGAGTTATGCGCAGTGTGAGCAGAAAGGGTGAACTTGAGTGGAATTGTTATTTTCTGCTGAAATACATGAGGGAAACATCTGTCCTGTTGTTCCTCAGTACATTGTAGGTCCCCCCATAAGGAAATAGTTGAATTCTCAATTTAACATGAAAACTCATTCAGACAGTGGGATGTCATTTTTTATTGCTCTATTGTGCTTCTCTCGCTGAGTTATGCGCAGTGTGAGCAGAAAGGGTGAACTTGAGTGGAATTGTTATTTTCTGCTGAAATACATGAGGGAAACATCTCTCCTGTTGTTCCTGAGTACATTGTAGGTCCCCCCATAAGGAAATAGTTGAATTCTCAATTTAACATGAAAACTCATTCAGACAGTGGGATGTCATTTTTTATTGCTCTATTGTGCTTCTCTCGCTGAGTTATGCGCAGTGTGAGCAGAAAGGGTGAACTTGAGTGGAATTGTTATTTTCTGAAGAAATACATGAGGGAAACATCTCTCCTGTTTTTCTTGAGTACATTGTAGATCCCCCCCACAAGGAAATAGTTGATTTCACAATTTAACATGAAAACTCATTCAGACAGTAGGATGTCATTTTTTATTGCTCTATTGTGCTTCTCTCGCTGAGTTATGCGCAGTGTGAGCAGAAAGGGTGAACTTGAGTGGAATTGTTATTTTCTGCTGAAATGCATGAGGGAAACATCTCTCCTGTTGTTCGTGAGTACATTGTAGGTCCCCCCATAAGGAAATAGTTGAATTCTCAATTTAACATAAAAACTCATTAAGACAGTGGGATGTCATTTTTTATTGCTCTATTGTGCTTCTCTCGCTGAGTTATGCGCAGTGTGAGCAGAAAGGGTGAACTTGAGTGGAATTGTTATTTTCTGCTGAAATACATGAGGGAAACATCTGTCCTGTTGTTCCTCAGTACATTGTAGGTCCCCCCATAAGGAAATAGTTGAATTCTCAATTTAACATGAAAACTCATTCAGACAGTGGGATGTCATTTTTTATTGCTCTATTGTGCTTCTCTCGCTGAGTTATGCGCAGTGTGAGCAGAAAGGGTGAACTTGAGTGGAATTGTTATTTTCTGCTGAAATACATGAGGGAAACATCTCTCCTGTTGTTCCTGAGTACATTGTAGGTCCCCCCATAAGGAAATAGTTGAATTCTCAATTTAACATGAAAACTCATTCAGACAGTGGGATGTCATTTTTTATTGCTCTATTGTGCTTCTCTCGCTGAGTTATGCGCAGTGTGAGCAGAAAGGGTGAACTTGAGTGGAATTGTTATTTTCTGAAGAAATACATGAGGGAAACATCTCTCCTGTTTTTCTTGAGTACATTGAAGATCCCCCCCATAAGGAAATAGTTGAATTCTCAATTTAACATAAAAACTCATTCAGACAGTGGGATGTCATTTTTTATTGCTCTATTGTGCTTCTCTCGCTGAGTTATGCGCAGTGCGAGCAGAAAGGGTGAACTTGAGTGGAATTGTTATTTTCTGCTGAAATACATGAGGGAAACATCTGTCCTGTTGTTCCTCAGTACATTGTAGGTTCCCCCACAAGGAAATAGTTGATTTCACAATTTAACATGAAAACTCATTCAGACAGTAGGATGTCATTTTTTATTGCTCTATTGTGCTTCTCTCGCTGAGTTATGCGCAGTGTGAGCAGAAAGGGTGAACTTGAGTGGAATTGTTATTTTCTGCTGAAATACATGAGGGAAACATCTCTCCTGTTGTTCCTGAGTACATTGTAGGTTCCCCCATAAGGAAATAGTTGAATACTCAATTTAACATGAAAACTCATTCAGACAGTGGGATGTCATTTTTTATTGCTCTATTGTGCTTCTCTCGCTGAGTTATGCGCAGTGTGAGCAGAAAGGGTGAACTTGAGTGGAATTGTTATTTTCTGAAGAAATACATGAGGGAAACATCTCTCCTGTTTTTCCTGAGTACATTGTAGGTCCCCCCCATAAGGAAATAGTTGAATTCTCAATTTAACATAAAAACTCATTCAGACAGTGGGATGTCATTTTTTATTGCTCTATTGTGCTTCTCTCGCTGAGTTATGCGCAGTGTGAGCAGAAAGGGTGAACTTGAGTGGAATTGTTATTTTCTGAAGAAATACATGAGGGAAACATCTCTCCTGTTGTTCCTCAGTACATTGTAGGTTCCCCCATAAGGAAATAGTTGAATACTCAATTTAACACAAAAACTCATTTAGACAGTGGGATGTCATTTTTTATTGCTCTATTGTGCTTCTCTCGCTGAGTTATGCGCAGTGTGAGCAGAAAGGGTGAACTTGAGTGGAATTGTTATTTTCTGAAGAAATATATGAGGGAAACATCTCTCCTGTTTTTCCTGAGTACATTGTAGGTCCCCCCAATAAGGAAATAGTTGAATTCTCAATTTAACATAAAAACTCATTCAGACAGTGGGATGTCATTTTTTATTGCTCTATTGTGCTTCTCTCGCTGAGTTATGCGCAGTGTGAGCAGAAAGGGTGAACTTGAGTGGAATTGTTATTTTCTGCTGAAATACATGAGGGAAACATCTCTCCTGTTGTTCCTGAGTACATTGTAGGTCCCCCCATAAGGAAATAGTTGAATTCTCAATTCAACATGAAAACTCATTCAGACAGTGGGATGTCATTTTTTATTGCTCTATTGTGCTTCTCTCGCTGAGTTATGCGCAGTGTGAGCAGAAAGGGTGAACTTGAGTGGAATTGTTATTTTCTGCTGAAATACATGAGGGAAACATCTCTCCTGTTGTTCCTCACTACATTGTAGGTTCCCCCATAAGGAAATAGTTGAAATCTTTTTTTTGAAGGAGCAGCAGTGATATCTGTGCTGACTTACTCTGAAATAACTCTTTTTCTCCTGTTTCTGAGCTGAATTAAAGTCTCTATGCAAGAAAACAGAGCTGCAAACAGCTTTACACTTGAATACTCATTCATACTCATCAGCCTGGAGGAATAAACAAAGCAAAACAAAGATTCAAATGAGACTGACAATAGAGGAACAACAGGAAAGATTTTTTCCTTATTTTTTTCAGCAGAGAATTACAATTCCATTCAAGTTCACCTTTTATGCTCGCAATGAGCATAAAGCACTTGTTTTCTTTCACAAATTCCTGAATTCACTAATTCAGTGCCCCCACTCCCCCCACACACATTGATTAAAGCAGATAACTATTGAAATATATATATATATATATATATATATATATATATATATATTTTTTTTTTTTAATAAAATTATTCCAGTTATTGATGAAACAATTTCTCTCTTGTTTCAGTGGTGTCGATTCATTTACATGGTTGATTTGTTCTTATGCGTTTGGTGATGTGCAGTGGCACCATTACGCCTGTGGGTGGAGACACAGACCGTATGATGAATATCAGGTGACGATCGTTCACAGTCGACTCTCTGTTGGTCTGAGATTGAGGGGCACTGTGCGTATTCCGTTGCTTGATGAACACTGACCTGGTGTATTGTCAGTTTCATTTGAATCTTTGTTTTGCTATGTTTATTCCTCCAGGCTCATGTGTATGAATGAGTGTTCAAGTGTAAAGCTGTGTGCAGCTCTGTGCAGCTGTTGTCTTGCATGGAGACTTTCATTCAGCTCAGAAACAGGAGAAACAGAGTTCTTTCCAGAGTAAGTCAGCACAGATATCACAGCTGCTCCTTCAAAAAAAAGACAACATCTCAACTTGTTGAGATAAGGCCCATAACCACAATAAAAGAAGAAATCCAAGTGGTTGAATGAGTTTTCTTTTCAAAATCTGTATGCGACTGTTTACTTTCATAGATGTCTTGATTCAGCTGAGGAACAAAAGAGAAAAAAAAAATCCAACCTGTTATTCCACACAGAATACAATTTGCTCAATAAAAAATGCTGCTGCTTGAAGAAAAAAGACGTCAAAGTGATGGAATGCGTGTTGAAACATTTGCAAAAGCTTTGAAGTCTGAAGTTGTGTTTGTAAACAGACTTTTAGGTCTGATGATCAAAGCCGTTCAAACGCTTTGAAGTCTGAAGTTGTTTGTAAACAGACTTGTAAGTCTGATTACAAACCAATTAAAGTGCTTCAGCAGCTGCTGGCGTTGCTGATGCTGCTTCTGCTGCTTGAATAACACTCAATTTACTGGGGAACATTAAAAAAGATATAAAAAAAAAACTCTTTATGAACACAGGAGGAGCAGAAAATATTTTTTCACGCCATGACTGATGACAGACCTCTGTTTATTCCTTCAGGCTCATGTGTATGAATGAGTGTTCAAGTGTAAAGCTGTGTGCAGCTGTGTGCAGCTGTTGTCTTGCATGGAGACTTTCATTCAGCTCAGAAACAGGAGAAACAGAGTTCTTTCAAAGTAAGTCAGCACAGATATCACAGCTGCTCCTTCAAAAAAAAAGACAACATCTCAACTTGTTGAGATAAGGCCCATAACCACAATAAAAAAAAGAAATCCAAATGGTTGAATGAGTTTTCTTTTCAAAATCTTTATGCGACTGTTTACTTTCATAGTTGTCTTGATTCAGCTGAGGAACAAGAGAGAAAAAAAAATCCAACCTGTTATTCCACACAGAATACAATTTGCTCAATAAAAAATGCTGCTGCTTGAAGAAAACAGACATCAAAGTGATGGAATGCGTGTTGAAACATTTTCAAAAACTTTGAAGTCTGAAGTTGTTTGTAAACAGACTTTTAGGTCTGATGATCAAAGCCGTTCAAACGCTTTGAAGTCTGAAGTTGTTTGTAAACAGACTTGTAAGTCTGATTACAAACCAATTAAAGTACTTCAGCAGCTGCTGGTGTTGCTGATGCTGCTTCTGCTGCTTGAATAACACTCAATTTACTGGGGAACATTAAAAAAGATATAAAAAAAAAACTCTTTATGAACACAGGAGGAGCAGAAAATATTTTTTCACGCCATGACTGATGACAGACCTCTGTTTATTCCTTCAGGCTCATGTGTATGAATGAGTGTTCAAGTGTAAAGCTGTGTGCAGCTGTGTGCAGCTGTTGTCTTGCATGGAGACTTTCAATTCAGATCAGAAACAGGAGAAACAGAATTCTTTCAGAGTAAGTCAGCACAGATATCACTGCTGCTCCTTTAAAAAAAAAAAAAAAAAACAACCTCTCAAATCGTTGAGATAAGGCCAATAAACACCATAAAGAATGACATCCTGACGTCTGAATGAGTTTTCATGTTAAATTCAGAATTCACCTTTTTCCTTGTTGGGGAACCTAAAATGTACTGAGGAACAACATGAGAGATGTTTCCCTCATGTATTCCAGCAGAGAATAACAACTCCATCCCTACCCTAACCCTACTTTCAGCCTTATCCTTAACCCTCATTCAATGCAAGTCTATGGGTTGACATTTCAACTTTGTCCTAGAGACATGGGGCCACTTGCTTTTTCATCAAGAGCCCCCAAAGAAGCGCACACGCCGAATTTGGGTCTTCTAGTACTTGAGGAACGCAGAAACCCTAACCCTAATTTCAACTAACCCTAACCCTAACCCTAGTTTCAGCCTTAACGTTAACCCTAATTCAATGCAAGTCTATGGGGTGAAATTTCAACTTTGTCCTAGAGACATGGGACCATTTGCTTTTTCATCAGGAGCCCCCAAGAAGTGTCCACGCAAAATTTGGGGTTTCTAATACTTGAGGAAGGCAGAAACCCTAACCCTAATTTCAACTAACCCTAACCCTAACCCTAGTTTCAGCCTTAACGTTAACCCTAATTCAATGCAAGTCTATGGGGTGAAATTTCAACTTTGTCCTAGAGACATGGGGCCACTTGCTATTTCATCAAGAGCCCCAAAGAAGCGCCCACGCCAAATTTGGGGTTTCTAATACTTGAGGAACGCAGAAACCCTAACCCTAATTTCAGCTAACCCTAACCCTAACCCTAGTTTCAGCCTTATCGTTAACCCTAATTCAATTCAAATCTGATGGGGTGAAAACTCATTCAGACAGTGGGATGTCATTTTTTATTGCTCTATTGTGCTTCTCTCGCTGAGTTATACGCAGTGTGAGCAGAAAGGGTGAACTTGAGTGGAATTGTTATTTTCTGCTGAAATACATGAGGGAAACATCTCTCCTGTTGTTCCTCAGTACATTGTAGGGTCCCCCATAAGGAAATAGTTGAATTCTCAATTTAACATAAAAACTCATTCAGACAGTGGGATGTCATTTTTTATTGCTCTATTGTGCTTCTCTCGCTGAGTTATGCGCAGTGTGAGCAGAAAGGGTGAACTTGAGTGGAATTGTTATTTTCTGCTGAAATACATGAGGGAAACATCTCTCCTGTTGTTCCTCAGTACATTGTAGGTTCCCCCATAAGGAAATAGTTGATTTTACAATTTAACATGAAAACTCATTCAGACAGTGGGATGTCATTTTTTATTGCTCTATTGTGCTTCTCTCGCTGAGTTATGCGCAGTGTGAGCAGAAAGGGTGAACTTGAGTGGAATTGTTATTTTCTGCTGAAATACATGAGGGAAACATATCTCCTGTTGTTCCTGAGTACATTGTAGGTCCCCCCATAAGGAAATAGTTGAATTCTCAATATAACATGAAAACTCATTCAGACAGTGGGATGTCATTTTTTATTGCTCTATTGTGCTTCTCTCGCTGAGTTATGCGCAGTGTGAGCAGAAAGGGTGAACTTGAGTGGAATTGTTATTTTCTGCTGAAATACATGAGGGAAACATCTCTCCTGTTATTCCTGAGTACATTGTAGGTCCTCCCATAAGGAAATAGTTGAATTCTCAATTTAACATAAAAACTCATTCAGACAGTGGGATGTCATTTTTTATTGCTCTATTGTGCTTCTCTCGCTGAGTTATGCGCAGTGTGAGCAGAAAGGGTGAACTTGAGTGGAATTGTTATTTTCTGCTGAAATACATGAGGGAAACATCTCTCCTGTTGTTCCTCAGTACATTGTAGGTTCCCCCATAAGGAAATAGTTGAATTCTCAATTTAACATGAAAACTCATTCAGACAGTGGGATGTCATTTTTTATTGCTCTATTGTGCTTCTCTCGCTGAGTTATGCGCAGTGTGAGCAGAAAGGGTGAACTTGAGTGGAATTGTTATTTTCTGCTGAAATACATGAGGGAAACATCTCTCCTGCTATTCCTGAGTACATTGTAGGTCCCCCCATAAGGAAATAGTTGAATTCTCAATTTAACATAAAAACTCATTCAGACAGTGGGATGTCATTTTTTATTGCTCTATTGTGCTTCTCTCGCTGAGTTATGCGCAGTGTGAGCAGAAAGGGTGAACTTGAGTGGAATTGTTATTTTCTGCTGAAATACATGAGGGAAACATCTCTCCTGTTATTCCTGAGTACATTGTAGGTCCCCCCATAAGGAAATAGTTGAATTCTCAATTTAACATAAAAACTCATTCAGACAGTGGGATGTCATTTTTTATTGCGCTATTGTGCTTCTCTCGCTGAGTTATGCGCAGTGTGAGCAGAAAGGGTGAACTTGAGTGGAATTGTTATTTTCTGCTGAAATACATGAGGGAAACATCTCTCCTGTTATTCCTGAGTACATTGTAGGTACCCCCATAAGGAAATAGTTGAATTCTCAATTTAACATAAAAACTCATTCAGACAGTGGGATGTCATTTTTTTATTGCTCTATTGTGCTTCTCTCGCTGAGTTATGCGCAGTGTGAGCAGAAAGGGTGAACTTGAGTGGAATTGTTATTTTCTGCTGAAATACATGAGGGAAACATCTCTCCTGTTGTTCCTCAGTACATTGTAGGTTCCCCCATAAGGAAATAGTTGAATTCTCAATTTAACATGAAAACTCATTCAGACAGTGGGATGTCATTTTTTATTGCTCTATTGTGCTTCTCTCGCTGAGTTATGCGCAGTGTGAGCAGAAAGGGTGAACTTGAGTGGAATTGTTATTTTCTGCTGAAATACATGAGGGAAACATATCTCCTGTTGTTCCTGAGTACATTGTAGGTCCCCCCATAAGGAAATAGTTGAATTCTCAATTTAACATGAAAACTCATTCAGACAGTGGGATGTCATTTTTTATTGCTCTATTGTGCTTCTCTCGCTGAGTTATGCGCAGTGTGAGCAGAAAGGGTGAACTTGAGTGGAATTGTTATTTTCTGCTGAAATACATGAGGGAAACATCTCTCCTGATGTTCCTCAGTACATTGTAGGGTCCCCCATGAGGAAATAGTTGATTTTACAATTTAACATGAAAACTCATTCAGACAGTGGGATGTCATTTTTTATTGCTCTATTGTGCTTCTCTCGCTGAGTTATGCGCAGTGTGAGCAGAAAGGGTGAACTTGAGTGGAATTGTTATTTTCTGCTGAAATACATGAGGGAAACATCTCTCCTGTTATTCCTGAGTACATTGTAGGTCCCCCCATAAGGAAATAGTTGAATTCTCAATTTAACATAAAAACTCATTCAGACAGTGGGATGTCATTTTTTATTGCGCTATTGTGCTTCTCTCGCTGAGTTATGCGCAGTGTGAGCAGAAAGGGTGAACTTGAGTGGAATTGTTATTTTCTGCTGAAATACATGAGGGAAACATCTCTCCTGTTGTTCCTCAGTACATTGTAGGTTCCCCCATAAGGAAATAGTTGAATTCTCAATTTAACATGAAAACTCATTCAGACAGTGGGATGTCATTTTTTATTGCTCTATTGTGCTTCTCTCGCTGAGTTATGCGCAGTGTGAGCAGAAAGGGTGAACTTGAGTGGAATTGTTATTTTCTGCTGAAATACATGAGGGAAACATCTCTCCTGTTGTTCCTCAGTACATTGTAAGTTCCCCCATAAGGAAATAGTTGAATTCTCAATTTAACATGAAAACTCATTCAGACAGTGGGATGTCATTTTTTATTGCTCTATTGTGCTTCTCTCGCTGAGTTATGTGCAGTGTGAGCAGAAAGGGTGAACTTGAGTGGAATTGTTATTTTCTGCTGAAATACATGAGGGAAACATCTCTCCTGTTATTCCTGAGTACATTGTAGGTCCCCCCATAAGGAAATAGTTGAATTATCAATTTAACATAAAAACTCATTCAGACAGTGGGATGTCATTTTTTATTGCTCTATTGTGCTTCTCTCGCTGAGTTATGCGCAGTGTGAGCAGAAAGGGTGAACTTGAGTGGAATTGTTATTTTCTGCTGAAATACATGAGGGAAACATCTCTCCTGATGTTCCTCAGTACATTGTAGGGTCCCCCATGAGGAAATAGTTGATTTTACAATTTAACATGAAAACTCATTCAGACAGTGGGATGTCATTTTTTATTGCTCTATTGTGCTTCTCTCGCTGAGTTATGCGCAGTGTGAGCAGAAAGGGTGAACTTGAGTGGAATTGTTATTTTCTGCTGAAATACATGAGGGAAACATCTCTCCTGATGTTCCTCAGTACATTGTAGGGTCCCCCATGAGGAAATAGTTGATTTTACAATTTAACATGAAAACTCATTCAGACAGTGGGATGTCATTTTTTATTGCTCTATTGTGCTTCTCTCGCTGAGTTATGCGCAGTGTGAGCAGAAAGGGTGAACTTGAGTGGAATTGTTATTTTCTGCTGAAATACATGAGGGAAACATCTCTCCTGTTATTCCTGAGTACATTGTAGGTCCCCCCATAAGGAAATAGTTGAATTCTCAATTTAACATAAAAACTCATTCAGACAGTGGGATGTCATTTTTTATTGCTCTATTGTGCTTCTCTCGCTGAGTTATGCGCAGTGTGAGCAGAAAGGGTGAACTTGAGTGGAATTGTTATTTTCTGCTGAAATACATGAGGGAAACATCTCTCCTGTTGTTCCTCAGTACATTGTAGGTTCCCCCATAAGGAAATAGTTGAATTCTCAATTTAACATGAAAACTCATTCAGACAGTGGGATGTCATTTTTTATTGCTCTATTGTGCTTCTCTCGCTGAGTTATGCGCAGTGTGAGCAGAAAGGGTGAACTTGAGTGGAATTGTTATTTTCTGCTGAAATACATGAGGGAAACATCTCTCCTGTTGTTCCTGAGTACATTGTAGGTCCCCCCATAAGGAAATAGTTGAATTCTCAATTTAACATAAAAACTCATTCAGACAGTGGGATGTCATTTTTTATTGCTCTATTGTGCTTCTCTCGCTGAGTTATGCGCAGTGTGAGCAGAAAGGGTGAACTTGAGTGGAATTGTTATTTTCTGCTGAAATACATGAGGGAAACATCTCTCCTGTTATTCCTGAGTACATTGTAGGTCCCCCCATAAGGAAATAGTTGAATTCTCAATTTAACATAAAAACTCATTCAGACAGTGGGATGTCATTTTTTATTGCTCTATTGTGCTTCTCTCGCTGAGTTATGCGCAGTGTGAGCAGAAAGGGTGAACTTGAGTGGAATTGTTATTTTCTGCTGAAATACATGAGGGAAACATCTCTCCTGTTGTTCCTCAGTACATTGTAGGTTCCCCCATAAGGAAATAGTTGAATTCTCAATTTAACATGAAAACTCATTCAGACAGTGGGATGTCATTTTTTATTGCTCTATTGTGCTTCTCTCGCTGAGTTATGCGCAGTGTGAGCAGAAAGGGTGAACTTGAGTGGAATTGTTATTTTCTGCTGAAATACATGAGGGAAACATCTCTCCTGTTATTCCTGAGTACATTGTAGGTCCCCCCATAAGGAAATAGTTGAATTCTCAATTTAACATGAAAACTCATTCAGACAGTGGGATGTCATTTTTTATTGCTCTATTGTGCTTCTCTCGCTGAGTTATGCGCAGTGTGAGCAGAAAGGGTGAACTTGAGTGGAATTGTTATTTTCTGCTGAAATACATGAGGGAAACATCTCTCCTGTTATTCCTGAGTACATTGTAGGTCCCCCCATAAGGAAATAGTTGAATTCTCAATTTAACATAAAAACTCATTCAGACAGTGGGATGTTATTTTTTATTGCTCTATTGTGCTTCTCTTGCTGAGTTATGCGCAGTGTGAGCAGAAAGGGTGAACTTGAGTGGAATTGTTATTTTCTGCTGAAATACATGAGGGAAACATCTCTCCTGTTATTCCTCAGTACATTGTAGGTTCCCCCATAAGGAAATAGTTGAATTCTCAATTTAACATGAAAACTCATTCAGACAGTGGGATGTCATTTTTTATTGCTCTATTGTGCTTCTCTCGCTGAGTTATGCGCAGTGTGAGCAGAAAGGGTGAACTTGAGTGGAATTGTTATTTTCTGCTGAAATACATGAGGGAAACATCTCTCCTGTTATTCCTGAGTACATTGTAGGTACCCCCATAAGGAAATAGTTGAATTCTCAATTTAACATGAAAACTCATTCAGGCAGTGGGATGTCATTTTTTATTGCTCTATTGTGCTTCTCTCGCTGAGTTATGCGCAGTGTGAGCAGAAAGGGTGAACTTGAGTGGAATTGTTATTTTCTGCTGAAATACATGAGGGAAACATCTCTCCTGTTATTCCTGAGTACATTGTAGGTCCCCCCATAAGGAAATAGTTGAATTCTCAATTTAACATAAAAACTCATTCAGACAGTGGGATGTTATTTTTTATTGCTCTATTGTGCTTCTCTCGCTGAGTTATGCGCAGTGTGAGCAGAAAGGGTGAACTTGAGTGGAATTGTTATTTTCTGCTGAAATACATGAGGGAAACATCTCTCCTGTTATTCCTGAGTACATTGTAGGTCCCCCCATAAGGAATTAGTTGAATTCTCAATTTAACATGAAAACTCATTCAGACAGTGGGATGTCATTTTTTATTGCTCTATTGTGCTTCTCTCGCTGAGTTATGCGCAGTGTGAGCAGAAAGGGTGAACTTGAGTGGAATTGTTATTTTCTGCTGAAATACATGAGGGAAACATCTCTCCTGTTGTTCCTCAGTACATTGTAGGTTCCCCCATAAGGAAATAGTTGATTTTACAATTTAACATGAAAACTCATTCAGACAGTGGGATGTCATTTTTTATTGCTCTATTGTGCTTCTCTTGCTGAGTTATGCGCAGTGTGAGCAGAAAGGGTGAACTTGAGTGGAATTGTTATTTTCTGCTGAAATACATGAGGGAAACATCTCTCCTGTTATTCCTCAGTACATTGTAGGTTCCCCCATAAGGAAATAGTTGAATTCTCAATTTAACATGAAAACTCATTCAGACAGTGGGATGTCATTTTTTATTGCTCTATTGTGCTTCTCTCGCTGAGTTATGCGCAGTGTGAGCAGAAAGGGTGAACTTGAGTGGAATTGTTATTTTCTGCTGAAATACATGAGGGAAACATCTCTCCTGTTATTCCTGAGTACATTGTAGGTACCCCCATAAGGAAATAGTTGAATTCTCAATTTAACATGAAAACTCATTCAGGCAGTGGGATGTCATTTTTTATTGCTCTATTGTGCTTCTCTCGCTGAGTTATGCGCAGTGTGAGCAGAAAGGGTGAACTTGAGTGGAATTGTTATTTTCTGCTGAAATACATGAGGGAAACATCTCTCCTGTTATTCCTGAGTACATTGTAGGTCCCCCCATAAGGAAATAGTTGAATTCTCAATTTAACATAAAAACTCATTCAGACAGTGGGATGTCATTTTTTATTGCTCTATTGTGCTTCTCTCGCTGAGTTATGCGCAGTGTGAGCAGAAAGGGTGAACTTGAGTGGAATTGTTATTTTCTGCTGAAATACATGAGGGAAACATCTCTCCTGTTGTTCCTCAGTACATTGTAGGTTCCCCCATAAGGAAATAGTTGAATTCTCAATTTAACATGAAAACTCATTCAGACAGTGGGATGTCATTTTTTATTGCTCTATTGTGCTTCTCTCGCTGAGTTATGCGCAGTGTGAGCAGAAAGGGTGAACTTGAGTGGAATTGTTATTTTCTGCTGAAATACATGAGGGAAACATCTCTCCTGTTGTTCCTCAGTACATTGTAGGGTCCCCCATAAGGAAATAGTTGATTTTACAATTTAACATAAAAACTCATTCAGACAGTGGGATGTCATTTTTTATTGCTCTATTGTGCTTCTCTCGCTGAGTTATGCGCAGTGTGAGCAGAAAGGGTGAACTTGAGTGGAATTGTTATTTTCTGCTGAAATACATGAGGGAAACATCTCTCCTGTTGTTCCTCAGTACATTGTAGGTTCCCCCATAAGGAAATAGTTGAATTCTCAATTTAACATGAAAACTCATTCAGACAGTGGGATGTCATTTTTTATTGCTCTATTGTGCTTCTCTCGCTGAGTTATGCGCAGTGTGAGCAGAAAGGGTGAACTTGAGTGGAATTGTTATTTTCTGCTGAAATACATGAGGGAAACATCTCTCCTGTTATTCCTGAGTACATTGTAGGTCCCCCCATAAGGAAATAGTTGAATTCTCAATTTAACATAAAAACTCATTCAGACAGTGGGATGTCATTTTTTATTGCGCTATTGTGCTTCTCTCGCTGAGTTATGCGCAGTGTGAGCAGAAAGGGTGAACTTGAGTGGAATTGTTATTTTCTGCTGAAATACATGAGGGAAACATCTCTCCTGTTGTTCCTCAGTACATTGTAGGTTCCCCCATAAGGAAATAGTTGAATTCTCAATTTAACATGAAAACTCATTCAGACAGTGGGATGTCATTTTTTATTGCTCTATTGTGCTTCTCTCGCTGAGTTATGCGCAGTGTGAGCAGAAAGGGTGAACTTGAGTGGAATTGTTATTTTCTGCTGAAATACATGAGGGAAACATCTCTCCTGTTATTCCTGAGTACATTGTAGGTCCCCCCATAAGGAAATAGTTGAATTCTCAATTTAACATAAAAACTCATTCAGACAGTGGGATGTCATTTTTTATTGCTCTATTGTGCTTCTCTCGCTGAGTTATGCGCAGTGTGAGCAGAAAGGGTGAACTTGAGTGGAATTGTTATTTTCTGCTGAAATACATGAGGGAAACATCTCTCCTGTTATTCCTGAGTACATTGTAGGTCCCCCCATAAGGAAATAGTTGAATTCTCAATTTAACATAAAAACTCATTCAGACAGTGGGATGTCATTTTTTATTGCTCTATTGTGCTTCTCTCGCTGAGTTATGCGCAGTGTGAGCAGAAAGGGTGAACTTGAGTGGAATTGTTATTTTCTGCTGAAATACATGAGGGAAACATCTCTCCTGTTGTTCCTCAGTACATTGTAGGTTCCCCCATAAGGAAATAGTTGAATTCTCAATTTAACATGAAAACTCATTCAGACAGTGGGATGTCATTTTTTATTGCTCTATTGTGCTTCTCTCGCTGAGTTATGCGCAGTGTGAGCAGAAAGGGTGAACTTGAGTGGAATTGTTATTTTCTGCTGAAATACATGAGGGAAACATCTCTCCTGTTATTCCTGAGTACATTGTAGGTCCCCCCATAAGGAAATAGTTGAATTCTCAATTTAACATAAAAACTCATTCAGACAGTGGGATGTCATTTTTTATTGCTCTATTGTGCTTCTCTCGCTGAGTTATGCGCAGTGTGAGCAGAAAGGGTGAACTTGAGTGGAATTGTTATTTTCTGCTGAAATACATGAGGGAAACATCTCTCCTGATGTTCCTCAGTACATTGTAGGGTCCCCCATAAGGAAATAGTTGATTTTACAATTTAACATGAAAACTCATTCAGACAGTGGGATGTCATTTTTTATTGCTCTATTGTGCTTCTCTCGCTGAGTTATGCGCAGTGTGAGCAGAAAGGGTGAACTTGAGTGGAATTGTTATTTTCTGCTGAAATACATGAGGGAAACATCTCTCCTGTTATTCCTGAGTACATTGTAGGTCCCCCCATAAGGAAATAGTTGAATTCTCAATTTAACATAAAAACTCATTCAGACAGTGGGATGTTATTTTTTATTGCTCTATTGTGCTTCTCTCGCTGAGTTATGCGCAGTGTGAGCAGAAAGGGTGAACTTGAGTGGAATTGTTATTTTCTGCTGAAATACATGAGGGAAACATCTCTCCTGTTATTCCTCAGTACATTGTAGGTTCCCCCATAAGGAAATAGTTGAATTCTCAATTTAACATGAAAACTCATTCAGACAGTGGGATGTCATTTTTTATTGCTCTATTGTGCTTCTCTCGCTGAGTTATGCGCAGTGTGAGCAGAAAGGGTGAACTTGAGTGGAATTGTTATTTTCTGCTGAAATACATGAGGGAAACATCTCTCCTGTTGTTCCTCAGTACATTGTAGGGTCCCCCATAAGGAAATAGTTGATTTTACAATTTAACATAAAAACTCATTCAGACAGTGGGATGTCATTTTTTATTGCTCTATTGTGCTTCTCTCGCTGAGTTATGCGCAGTGTGAGCAGAAAGGGTGAACTTGAGTGGAATTGTTATTTTCTGCTGAAATACATGAGGGAAACATCTCTCCTGTTGTTCCTCAGTACATTGTAGGTTCCCCCATAAGGAAATAGTTGAATTCTCAATTTAACATGAAAACTCATTCAGACAGTGGGATGTCATTTTTTATTGCTCTATTGTGCTTCTCTCGCTGAGTTATGCGCAGTGTGAGCAGAAAGGGTGAACTTGAGTGGAATTGTTATTTTCTGCTGAAATACATGAGGGAAACATCTCTCCTGTTATTCCTGAGTACATTGTAGGTCCCCCCATAAGGAAATAGTTGAATTCTCAATTTAACATAAAAACTCATTCAGACAGTGGGATGTCATTTTTTATTGCTCTATTGTGCTTCTCTCGCTGAGTTATGCGCAGTGTGAGCAGAAAGGGTGAACTTGAGTGGAATTGTTATTTTCTGCTGAAATACATGAGGGAAACATCTCTCCTGTTGTTCCTCAGTACATTGTAGGTTCCCCCATAAGGAAATAGTTGAATTCTCAATTTAACATGAAAACTCATTCAGACAGTGGGATGTCATTTTTTATTGCTCTATTGTGCTTCTCTCGCTGAGTTATGCGCAGTGTGAGCAGAAAGGGTGAACTTGAGTGGAATTGTTATTTTCTGCTGAAATACATGAGGGAAACATCTCTCCTGTTATTCCTGAGTACATTGTAGGTCCCCCCATAAGGAAATAGTTGAATTCTCAATTTAACATAAAAACTCATTCAGACAGTGGGATGTCATTTTTTATTGCTCTATTGTGCTTCTCTCGCTGAGTTATGCGCAGTGTGAGCAGAAAGGGTGAACTTGAGTGGAATTGTTATTTTCTGCTGAAATACATGAGGGAAACATCTCTCCTGATGTTCCTCAGTACATTGTAGGGTCCCCCATAAGGAAATAGTTGATTTTACAATTTAACATGAAAACTCATTCAGACAGTGGGATGTCATTTTTTATTGCTCTATTGTGCTTCTCTCGCTGAGTTATGCGCAGTGTGAGCAGAAAGGGTGAACTTGAGTGGAATTGTTATTTTCTGCTGAAATACATGAGGGAAACATCTCTCCTGTTGTTCCTCACTACATTGTAGGTTCCCCCATAAGGAAATAGTTGAAATCTTTTTTTTGAAGGAGCAGCAGTGATATCTGTGCTGACTTACTCTGAAATAACTCTTTTTCTCCTGTTTCTGAGCTGAATTAAAGTCTCTATGCAAGAAAACAGAGCTGCACACAGCTTTACACTTGAATACTCATTCATACTCATTAGCCTGGAGGAATAAACAAAGCAAAACAAAGATTCAAATGAGACTGACAATAGAGGAACAACAGGAAAGATTTTTTCCTTATTTTTTTCAGCAGAGAATTACAATTCCATTCAAGTTCACCTTTTATGCTCGCAATGAGCATAAAGCACTTGTTTTCTTTCACAAATTCCTGAATTCACTAATTCAGTGCCCCCACTCCCCCCACACACATTGATTAAAGCAGATAACTATTGAAATATATATATATATATATATATATATATATATATATATATATATATATATATATATATATATACATATATATATATATATATATATATATTTAATAAAATTATTCCAGTTATTGATGAAACAATTTCTCTCTTGTTTCAGTGGTGTCGATTCATTTACATGGTTGATTTGTTCTTATGCGTTTGGTGATGTGCAGTGGCACCATTACGCCTGTGGGTGGAGACACAGACCGTATGATGAATATCAGGTGACGATCGTTCACAGTCGACTCTCTGTTGGTCTGAGATTGAGGGGCACTGTGCGTATTCCGTTGCTTGATGAACACTGACCTGGTGTATTGTCAGTTTCATTTGAATCTTTGTTTTGCTATGTTTATTCCTCCAGGCTCATGTGTATGAATGAGTGTTCAAGTGTAAAGCTGTGTGCAGCTCTGTGCAGCTGTTGTCTTGCATGGAGACTTTCATTCAGCTCAGAAACAGGAGAAACAGAGTTCTTTCAGAGTAAGTCAGCACAGATATCACAGCTGCTCCTTCAAAAAAAAGACAACATCTCAACTTGTTGAGATAAGGCCCATAACCACAATAAAAGAAGAAATCCAAGTGGTTGAATGAGTTTTCTTTTCAAAATCTGTATGCGACTGTTTACTTTCATAGATGTCTTGATTCAGCTGAGGAACAAAAGAGAAAAAAAAAATCCAACCTGTTATTCCACACAGAATACAATTTGCTCAATAAAAAATGCTGCTGCTTGAAGAAAAAAGACATCAAAGTGATGGAATGCGTGTTGAAACATTTGCAAAAGCTTTGAAGTCTGAAGTTGTGTTTGTAAACAGACTTTTAGGTCTGATGATCAAAGCCGTTCAAACGCTTTGAAGTCTGAAGTTGTTTGTAAACAGACTTGTAAGTCTGATTACAAACCAATTAAAGTGCTTCAGCAGCTACTGGCGTTGCTGATGCTGCTTCTGCTGCTTGAATAACACTCAATTTACTGGGGAACATTAAAAAAGATATAAAAAAAAAACTCTTTATGAACACAGGAGGAGCAGAAAATATTTTTTCACGCCATGACTGATGACAGACCTCTGTTTATTCCTTCAGGCTCATGTGTATGAATGAGTGTTCAAGTGTAAAGCTGTGTGCAGCTGTGTGCAGCTGTTGTCTTGCATGGAGACTTTCATTCAGCTCAGAAACAGGAGAAACAGAGTTCTTTCAGAGTAAGTCAGCACAGATATCACAGCTGCTCCTTCAAAAAAAAAGACAACATCTCAACTTGTTGAGATAAGGCCCATAACCACAATAAAAAAAAGAAATCCAAATGGTTGAATGAGTTTTCTTTTCAAAATCTTTATGCGACTGTTTACTTTCATAGTTGTCTTGATTCAGCTGAGGAACAAGAGAGAAAAAAAAATCCAACCTGTTATTCCACACAGAATACAATTTGCTCAATAAAAAATGCTGCTGCTTGAAGAAAACAGACATCAAAGTGATGGAATGCGTGTTGAAACATTTTCAAAAACTTTGAAGTCTGAAGTTGTTTGTAAACAGACTTTTAGGTCTGATGATCAAAGCCGTTCAAACGCTTTGAAGTCTGAAGTTGTTTGTAAACAGACTTATAAGTCTGATTACAAACCAATTAAAGTACTTCAGCAGCTGCTGGTGTTGCTGATGCTGCTTCTGCTGCTTGAATAACACTCAATTTACTGGGGAACATTAAAAAAGATATAAAAAAAAAAACTCTTTATGAACACAGGAGGAGCAGAAAATATTTTTTCACGCCATGACTGATGACAGACCTCTGTTTATTCCTTCAGGCTCATGTGTATGAATGAGTGTTCAAGTGTAAAGCTGTGTGCAGCTGTGTGCAGCTGTTGTCTTGCATGGAGACTTTCAATTCAGATCAGAAACAGGAGAAACAGAATTCTTTCAGAGTAAGTCAGCACAGATATCACTGCTGCTCCTTTAAAAAAAAAAAAAAAAAAAAACTCTCAAATCGTTGAGATAAGGCCAATAAACACCATAAAGAATGACATCCTGACGTCTGAATGAGTTTTCATGTTAAATTCAGAATTCACCTTTTTCCTTGTTGGGGAACCTAAAATGTACTGAGGAACAACATGAGAGATGTTTCCCTCATGTATTCCAGCAGAGAATAACAACTCCATCCCTACCCTAACCCTACTTTCAGCCTTATCCTTAACCCTCATTCAATGCAAGTCTATGGGTTGACATTTCAACTTTGTCCTAGAGACATGGGGCCACTTGCTTTTTCATCAAGAGCCCCCAAAGAAGCGCACACGCCGAATTTGGGTCTTCTAGTACTTGAGGAACGCAAAAACCCTAACCCTAATTTCAACTAACCCTAACCCTAACCCTAGTTTCAGCCTTAACGTTAACCCTAATTCAATGCAAGTCTATGGGGTGAAATTTCAACTTTGTCCTAGAGACATGGGACCATTTGCTTTTTCATCAGGAGCCCCCAAGAAGTGTCCACGCAAAATTTGGGGTTTCTAATACTTGAGGAAGGCAGAAACCCTAACCCTAATTTCAACTAACCCTAACCCTAACCCTAGTTTCAGCCTTAACGTTAACCCTAATTCAATGCAAGTCTATGGGGTGAAATTTCAACTTTGTCCTAGAGACATGGGGCCACTTGCTATTTCATCAAGAGCCCCAAAGAAGCGCCCACGCCAAATTTGGGGTTTCTAATACTTGAGGAACGCAGAAACCCTAACCCTAATTTCAGCTAACCCTAACCCTAACCCTAGTTTCAGCCTTATCGTTAACCCTAATTCAATTCAAGTCTGATGGGGTGAAAACTCATTCAGACAGTGGGATGTCATTTTTTATTGCTCTATTGTGCTTCTCTCGCTGAGTTATACGCAGTGTGAGCAGAAAGGGTGAACTTGAGTGGAATTGTTATTTTCTGCTGAAATACATGAGGGAAACATCTCTCCTGTTGTTCCTCAGTACATTGTAGGGTCCCCCATAAGGAAATAGTTGAATTCTCAATTTAACATAAAAACTCATTCAGACAGTGGGATGTCATTTTTTATTGCTCTATTGTGCTTCTCTCGCTGAGTTATGCGCAGTGTGAGCAGAAAGGGTGAACTTGAGTGGAATTGTTATTTTCTGCTGAAATACATGAGGGAAACATCTCTCCTGTTGTTCCTCAGTACATTGTAGGTTCCCCCATAAGGAAATAGTTGAATTCTCAATTTAACATGAAAACTCATTCAGACAGTGGGATGTCATTTTTTATTGCTCTATTGTGCTTCTCTCGCTGAGTTATGCGCAGTGTGAGCAGAAAGGGTGAACTTGAGTGGAATTGTTATTTTCTGCTGAAATACATGAGGGAAACATCTCTCCTGTTATTCCTGAGTACATTGTAGGTCCCCCCATAAGGAAATAGTTGAATTCTCAATTTAACATAAAAACTCATTCAGACAGTGGGATGTCATTTTTTATTGCTCTATTGTGCTTCTCTCGCTGAGTTATGCGCAGTGTGAGCAGAAAGGGTGAACTTGAGTGGAATTGTTATTTTCTGCTGAAATACATGAGGGAAACATCTCTCCTGTTGTTCCTCAGTACATTGTAGGGTCCCCCATAAGGAAATAGTTGATTTTACAATTTAACATGAAAACTCATTCAGACAGTGGGATGTCATTTTTTATTGCTCTATTGTGCTTCTCTCGCTGAGTTATGCGCAGTGTGAGCAGAAAGGGTGAACTTGAGTGGAATTGTTATTTTCTGCTGAAATACATGAGGGAAACATCTCTCCTGTTGTTCCTCAGTACATTGTAGGGTCCCCCATAAGGAAATAGTTGATTTTACAATTTAACATGAAAACTCATTCAGACAGTGGGATGTCATTTTTTATTGCTCTATTGTGCTTCTCTCGCTGAGTTATGCGCAGTGTGAGCAGAAAGGGTGAACTTGAGTGGAATTGTTATTTTCTGCTGAAATACATGAGGGAAACATCTCTCCTGTTATTCCTGAGTACATTGTAGGTCCCCCCATAAGGAAATAGTTGAATTCTCAATTTAACATAAAAACTCATTCAGACAGTGGGATGTCATTTTTTATTGCGCTATTGTGCTTCTCTCGCTGAGTTATGCGCAGTGTGAGCAGAAAGGGTGAACTTGAGTGGAATTGTTATTTTCTGCTGAAATACATGAGGGAAACATCTCTCCTGTTGTTCCTCAGTACATTGTAGGGTCCCCCATAAGGAAATAGTTGATTTTACAATTTAACATAAAAACTCATTCAGACAGTGGGATGTCATTTTTTATTGCTCTATTGTGCTTCTCTCGCTGAGTTATGCGCAGTGTGAGCAGAAAGGGTGAACTTGAGTGGAATTGTTATTTTCTGCTGAAATACATGAGGGAAACATCTCTCCTGTTGTTCCTCAGTACATTGTAGGTTCCCCCATAAGGAAATAGTTGAATTCTCAATTTAACATGAAAACTCATTCAGACAGTGGGATGTCATTTTTTATTGCTCTATTGTGCTTCTCTCGCTGAGTTATGCGCAGTGTGAGCAGAAAGGGTGAACTTGAGTGGAATTGTTATTTTCTGCTGAAATACATGAGGGAAACATCTCTCCTGTTATTCCTGAGTACATTGTAGGTCCCCCCATAAGGAAATAGTTGAATTCTCAATTTAACATAAAAACTCATTCAGACAGTGGGATGTCATTTTTTATTGCTCTATTGTGCTTCTCTCGCTGAGTTATGCGCAGTGTGAGCAGAAAGGGTGAACTTGAGTGGAATTGTTATTTTCTGCTGAAATACATGAGGGAAACATCTCTCCTGTTGTTCCTCAGTACATTGTAGGTTCCCCCATAAGGAAATAGTTGAATTCTCAATTTAACATGAAAACTCATTCAGACAGTGGGATGTCATTTTTTATTGCTCTATTGTGCTTCTCTCGCTGAGTTATGCGCAGTGTGAGCAGAAAGGGTGAACTTGAGTGGAATTGTTATTTTCTGCTGAAATACATGAGGGAAACATCTCTCCTGTTATTCCTGAGTACATTGTAGGTCCCCCCATAAGGAAATAGTTGAATTCTCAATTTAACATAAAAACTCATTCAGACAGTGGGATGTCATTTTTTATTGCTCTATTGTGCTTCTCTCGCTGAGTTATGCGCAGTGTGAGCAGAAAGGGTGAACTTGAGTGGAATTGTTATTTTCTGCTGAAATACATGAGGGAAACATCTCTCCTGATGTTCCTCAGTACATTGTAGGGTCCCCCATAAGGAAATAGTTGATTTTACAATTTAACATGAAAACTCATTCAGACAGTGGGATGTCATTTTTTATTGCTCTATTGTGCTTCTCTCGCTGAGTTATGCGCAGTGTGAGCAGAAAGGGTGAACTTGAGTGGAATTGTTATTTTCTGCTGAAATACATGAGGGAAACATCTCTCCTGTTGTTCCTCACTACATTGTAGGTTCCCCCATAAGGAAATAGTTGAAATCTTTTTTTTGAAGGAGCAGCAGTGATATCTGTGCTGACTTACTCTGAAATAACTCTTTTTCTCCTGTTTCTGAGCTGAATTAAAGTCTCTATGCAAGAAAACAGAGCTGCACACAGCTTTACACTTGAATACTCATTCATACTCATTAGCCTGGAGGAATAAACAAAGCAAAACAAAGATTCAAATGAGACTGACAATAGAGGAACAACAGGAAAGATTTTTTCCTTATTTTTTTCAGCAGAGAATTACAATTCCATTCAAGTTCACCTTTTATGCTCGCAATGAGCATAAAGCACTTGTTTTCTTTCACAAATTCCTGAATTCACTAATTCAGTGCCCCCACTCCCCCCACACACATTGATTAAAGCAGATAACTATTGAAATATATATATATATATATATATATATATATATATATATATATATATATATATATATATATATATATATATATATATACATATATATATATATATATATATATATATATATTTAATAAAATTATTCCAGTTATTGATGAAACAATTTCTCTCTTGTTTCAGTGGTGTCGATTCATTTACATGGTTGATTTGTTCTTATGCGTTTGGTGATGTGCAGTGGCACCATTACGCCTGTGGGTGGAGACACAGACCGTATGATGAATATCAGGTGACGATCGTTCACAGTCGACTCTCTGTTGGTCTGAGATTGAGGGGCACTGTGCGTATTCCGTTGCTTGATGAACACTGACCTGGTGTATTGTCAGTTTCATTTGAATCTTTGTTTTGCTATGTTTATTCCTCCAGGCTCATGTGTATGAATGAGTGTTCAAGTGTAAAGCTGTGTGCAGCTCTGTGCAGCTGTTGTCTTGCATGGAGACTTTCATTCAGCTCAGAAACAGGAGAAACAGAGTTCTTTCAGAGTAAGTCAGCACAGATATCACAGCTGCTCCTTCAAAAAAAAGACAACATCTCAACTTGTTGAGATAAGGCCCATAACCACAATAAAAGAAGAAATCCAAGTGGTTGAATGAGTTTTCTTTTCAAAATCTGTATGCGACTGTTTACTTTCATAGATGTCTTGATTCAGCTGAGGAACAAAAGAGAAAAAAAAAATCCAACCTGTTATTCCACACAGAATACAATTTGCTCAATAAAAAATGCTGCTGCTTGAAGAAAAAAGACATCAAAGTGATGGAATGCGTGTTGAAACATTTGCAAAAGCTTTGAAGTCTGAAGTTGTGTTTGTAAACAGACTTTTAGGTCTGATGATCAAAGCCGTTCAAACGCTTTGAAGTCTGAAGTTGTTTGTAAACAGACTTGTAAGTCTGATTACAAACCAATTAAAGTGCTTCAGCAGCTACTGGCGTTGCTGATGCTGCTTCTGCTGCTTGAATAACACTCAATTTACTGGGGAACATTAAAAAAGATATAAAACAAAAACTCTTTATGAACACAGGAGGAGCAGAAAATATTTTTTCACGCCATGACTGATGACAGACCTCTGTTTATTCCTTCAGGCTCATGTGTATGAATGAGTGTTCAAGTGTAAAGCTGTGTGCAGCTGTGTGCAGCTGTTGTCTTGCATGGAGACTTTCATTCAGCTCAGAAACAGGAGAAACAGAGTTCTTTCAGAGTAAGTCAGCACAGATATCACAGCTGCTCCTTCAAAAAAAAAGACAACATCTCAACTTGTTGAGATAAGGCCCATAACCACAATAAAAAAAAGAAATCCAAATGGTTGAATGAGTTTTCTTTTCAAAATCTTTATGCGACTGTTTACTTTCATAGTTGTCTTGATTCAGCTGAGGAACAAGAGAGAAAAAAAAATCCAACCTGTTATTCCACACAGAATACAATTTGCTCAATAAAAAATGCTGCTGCTTGAAGAAAACAGACATCAAAGTGATGGAATGCGTGTTGAAACATTTTCAAAAACTTTGAAGTCTGAAGTTGTTTGTAAACAGACTTTTAGGTCTGATGATCAAAGCCGTTCAAACGCTTTGAAGTCTGAAGTTGTTTGTAAACAGACTTATAAGTCTGATTACAAACCAATTAAAGTACTTCAGCAGCTGCTGGTGTTGCTGATGCTGCTTCTGCTGCTTGAATAACACTCAATTTACTGGGGAACATTAAAAAAGATATAAAAAAAAAAACTCTTTATGAACACAGGAGGAGCAGAAAATATTTTTTCACGCCATGACTGATGACAGACCTCTGTTTATTCCTTCAGGCTCATGTGTATGAATGAGTGTTCAAGTGTAAAGCTGTGTGCAGCTGTGTGCAGCTGTTGTCTTGCATGGAGACTTTCAATTCAGATCAGAAACAGGAGAAACAGAATTCTTTCAGAGTAAGTCAGCACAGATATCACTGCTGCTCCTTTAAAAAAAAAAAAAAAAAAAAACTCTCAAATCGTTGAGATAAGGCCAATAAACACCATAAAGAATGACATCCTGACGTCTGAATGAGTTTTCATGTTAAATTCAGAATTCACCTTTTTCCTTGTTGGGGAACCTAAAATGTACTGAGGAACAACATGAGAGATGTTTCCCTCATGTATTCCAGCAGAGAATAACAACTCCATCCCTACCCTAACCCTACTTTCAGCCTTATCCTTAACCCTCATTCAATGCAAGTCTATGGGTTGACATTTCAACTTTGTCCTAGAGACATGGGGCCACTTGCTTTTTCATCAAGAGCCCCCAAAGAAGCGCACACGCCGAATTTGGGTCTTCTAGTACTTGAGGAACGCAGAAACCCTAACCCTAATTTCAACTAACCCTAACCCTAACCCTAGTTTCAGCCTTAACGTTAACCCTAATTCAATGCAAGTCTATGGGGTGAAATTTCAACTTTGTCCTAGAGACATGGGACCATTTGCTTTTTCATCAGGAGCCCCCAAGAAGTGTCCACGCAAAATTTGGGGTTTCTAATACTTGAGGAAGGCAGAAACCCTAACCCTAATTTCAACTAACCCTAACCCTAACCCTAGTTTCAGCCTTAACGTTAACCCTAATTCAATGCAAGTCTATGGGGTGAAATTTCAACTTTGTCCTAGAGACATGGGGCCACTTGCTATTTCATCAAGAGCCCCAAAGAAGCGCCCACGCCAAATTTGGGGTTTCTAATACTTGAGGAACGCAGAAACCCTAACCCTAATTTCAGCTAACCCTAACCCTAACCCTAGTTTCAGCCTTATCGTTAACCCTAATTCAATTCAAGTCTGATGGGGTGAAAACTCATTCAGACAGTGGGATGTCATTTTTTATTGCTCTATTGTGCTTCTCTCGCTGAGTTATACGCAGTGTGAGCAGAAAGGGTGAACTTGAGTGGAATTGTTATTTTCTGCTGAAATACATGAGGGAAACATCTCTCCTGTTGTTCCTCAGTACATTGTAGGGTCCCCCATAAGGAAATAGTTGAATTCTCAATTTAACATAAAAACTCATTCAGACAGTGGGATGTCATTTTTTATTGCTCTATTGTGCTTCTCTCGCTGAGTTATGCGCAGTGTGAGCAGAAAGGGTGAACTTGAGTGGAATTGTTATTTTCTGCTGAAATACATGAGGGAAACATCTCTCCTGTTGTTCCTCAGTACATTGTAGGTTCCCCCATAAGGAAATAGTTGAATTCTCAATTTAACATAAAAACTCATTCAGACAGTGGGATGTCATTTTTTATTGCTCTATTGTGCTTCTCTCGCTGAGTTATGCGCAGTGTGAGCAGAAAGGGTGAACTTGAGTGGAATTGTTATTTTCTGCTGAAATACATGAGGGAAACATCTCTCCTGTTGTTCCTCAGTACATTGTAGGGTCCCCCATAAGGAAATAGTTGATTTTACAATTTAACATGAAAACTCATTCAGACAGTGGGATGTCATTTTTTATTGCTCTATTGTGCTTCTCTCGCTGAGTTATGCGCAGTGTGAGCAGAAAGGGTGAACTTGAGTGGAATTGTTATTTTCTGCTGAAATACATGAGGGAAACATCTCTCCTGTTGTTCCTCAGTACATTGTAGGGTCCCCCATAAGGAAATAGTTGATTTTACAATTTAACATGAAAACTCATTCAGACAGTGGGATGTCATTTTTTATTGCTCTATTGTGCTTCTCTCGCTGAGTTATGCGCAGTGTGAGCAGAAAGGGTGAACTTGAGTGGAATTGTTATTTTCTGCTGAAATACATGAGGGAAACATCTCTCCTGTTATTCCTGAGTACATTGTAGGTCCCCCCATAAGGAAATAGTTGAATTCTCAATTTAACATAAAAACTCATTCAGACAGTGGGATGTCATTTTTTATTGCGCTATTGTGCTTCTCTCGCTGAGTTATGCGCAGTGTGAGCAGAAAGGGTGAACTTGAGTGGAATTGTTATTTTCTGCTGAAATACATGAGGGAAACATCTCTCCTGTTTTTCCTCAGTACATTGTAGGGTCCCCCATAAGGAAATAGTTGATTTTACAATTTAACATAAAAACTCATTCAGACAGTGGGATGTCATTTTTTATTGCTCTATTGTGCTTCTCTCGCTGAGTTATGCGCAGTGTGAGCAGAAAGGGTGAACTTGAGTGGAATTGTTATTTTCTGCTGAAATACATGAGGGAAACATCTCTCCTGTTGTTCCTCAGTACATTGTAGGTTCCCCCATAAGGAAATAGTTGAATTCTCAATTTAACATGAAAACTCATTCAGACAGTGGGATGTCATTTTTTATTGCTCTATTGTGCTTCTCTCGCTGAGTTATGCGCAGTGTGAGCAGAAAGGGTGAACTTGAGTGGAATTGTTATTTTCTGCTGAAATACATGAGGGAAACATCTCTCCTGTTATTCCTGAGTACATTGTAGGTCCCCCCATAAGGAAATAGTTGAATTCTCAATTTAACATAAAAACTCATTCAGACAGTGGGATGTCATTTTTTATTGCTCTATTGTGCTTCTCTCGCTGAGTTATGCGCAGTGTGAGCAGAAAGGGTGAACTTGAGTGGAATTGTTATTTTCTGCTGAAATACATGAGGGAAACATCTCTCCTGTTGTTCCTCAGTACATTGTAGGTTCCCCCATAAGGAAATAGTTGAATTCTCAATTTAACATGAAAACTCATTCAGACAGTGGGATGTCATTTTTTATTGCTCTATTGTGCTTCTCTCGCTGAGTTATGCGCAGTGTGAGCAGAAAGGGTGAACTTGAGTGGAATTGTTATTTTCTGCTGAAATACATGAGGGAAACATCTCTCCTGTTATTCCTGAGTACATTGTAGGTCCCCCCATAAGGAAATAGTTGAATTCTCAATTTAACATAAAAACTCATTCAGACAGTGGGATGTCATTTTTTATTGCTCTATTGTGCTTCTCTCGCTGAGTTATGCGCAGTGTGAGCAGAAAGGGTGAACTTGAGTGGAATTGTTATTTTCTGCTGAAATACATGAGGGAAACATCTCTCCTGATGTTCCTCAGTACATTGTAGGGTCCCCCATAAGGAAATAGTTGATTTTACAATTTAACATGAAAACTCATTCAGACAGTGGGATGTCATTTTTTATTGCTCTATTGTGCTTCTCTCGCTGAGTTATGCGCAGTGTGAGCAGAAAGGGTGAACTTGAGTGGAATTGTTATTTTCTGCTGAAATACATGAGGGAAACATCTCTCCTGTTGTTCCTCACTACATTGTAGGTTCCCCCATAAGGAAATAGTTGAAATCTTTTTTTTGAAGGAGCAGCAGTGATATCTGTGCTGACTTACTCTGAAATAACTCTTTTTCTCCTGTTTCTGAGCTGAATTAAAGTCTCTATGCAAGAAAACAGAGCTGCACACAGCTTTACACTTGAATACTCATTCATACTCATTAGCCTGGAGGAATAAACAAAGCAAAACAAAGATTCAAATGAGACTGACAATAGAGGAACAACAGGAAAGATTTTTTCCTTATTTTTTTCAGCAGAGAATTACAATTCCATTCAAGTTCACCTTTTATGCTCGCAATGAGCATAAAGCACTTGTTTTCTTTCACAAATTCCTGAATTCACTAATTCAGTGCCCCCACTCCCCCCACACACATTGATTAAAGCAGATAACTATTGAAATATATATATATATATATATATATATATATATATATATATATATATATATATATATATATATATATATATATATATATACATATATATATATATATATATATATATTTAATAAAATTATTCCAGTTATTGATGAAACAATTTCTCTCTTGTTTCAGTGGTGTCGATTCATTTACATGGTTGATTTGTTCTTATGCGTTTGGTGATGTGCAGTGGCACCATTACGCCTGTGGGTGGAGACACAGACCGTATGATGAATATCAGGTGACGATCGTTCACAGTCGACTCTCTGTTGGTCTGAGATTGAGGGGCACTGTGCGTATTCCGTTGCTTGATGAACACTGACCTGGTGTATTGTCAGTTTCATTTGAATCTTTGTTTTGCTATGTTTATTCCTCCAGGCTCATGTGTATGAATGAGTGTTCAAGTGTAAAGCTGTGTGCAGCTCTGTGCAGCTGTTGTCTTGCATGGAGACTTTCATTCAGCTCAGAAACAGGAGAAACAGAGTTCTTTCAGAGTAAGTCAGCACAGATATCACAGCTGCTCCTTCAAAAAAAAGACAACATCTCAACTTGTTGAGATAAGGCCCATAACCACAATAAAAGAAGAAATCCAAGTGGTTGAATGAGTTTTCTTTTCAAAATCTGTATGCGACTGTTTACTTTCATAGATGTCTTGATTCAGCTGAGGAACAAAAGAGAAAAAAAAAATCCAACCTGTTATTCCACACAGAATACAATTTGCTCAATAAAAAATGCTGCTGCTTGAAGAAAAAAGACATCAAAGTGATGGAATGCGTGTTGAAACATTTGCAAAAGCTTTGAAGTCTGAAGTTGTGTTTGTAAACAGACTTTTAGGTCTGATGATCAAAGCCGTTCAAACGCTTTGAAGTCTGAAGTTGTTTGTAAACAGACTTGTAAGTCTGATTACAAACCAATTAAAGTGCTTCAGCAGCTACTGGCGTTGCTGATGCTGCTTCTGCTGCTTGAATAACACTCAATTTACTGGGGAACATTAAAAAAGATATAAAAAAAAAACTCTTTATGAACACAGGAGGAGCAGAAAATATTTTTTCACGCCATGACTGATGACAGACCTCTGTTTATTCCTTCAGGCTCATGTGTATGAATGAGTGTTCAAGTGTAAAGCTGTGTGCAGCTGTGTGCAGCTGTTGTCTTGCATGGAGACTTTCATTCAGCTCAGAAACAGGAGAAACAGAGTTCTTTCAGAGTAAGTCAGCACAGATATCACAGCTGCTCCTTCAAAAAAAAAGACAACATCTCAACTTGTTGAGATAAGGCCCATAACCACAATAAAAAAAAGAAATCCAAATGGTTGAATGAGTTTTCTTTTCAAAATCTTTATGCGACTGTTTACTTTCATAGTTGTCTTGATTCAGCTGAGGAACAAGAGAGAAAAAAAAATCCAACCTGTTATTCCACACAGAATACAATTTGCTCAATAAAAAATGCTGCTGCTTGAAGAAAACAGACATCAAAGTGATGGAATGCGTGTTGAAACATTTTCAAAAACTTTGAAGTCTGAAGTTGTTTGTAAACAGACTTTTAGGTCTGATGATCAAAGCCGTTCAAACGCTTTGAAGTCTGAAGTTGTTTGTAAACAGACTTATAAGTCTGATTACAAACCAATTAAAGTACTTCAGCAGCTGCTGGTGTTGCTGATGCTGCTTCTGCTGCTTGAATAACACTCAATTTACTGGGGAACATTAAAAAAGATATAAAAAAAAAAACTCTTTATGAACACAGGAGGAGCAGAAAATATTTTTTCACGCCATGACTGATGACAGACCTCTGTTTATTCCTTCAGGCTCATGTGTATGAATGAGTGTTCAAGTGTAAAGCTGTGTGCAGCTGTGTGCAGCTGTTGTCTTGCATGGAGACTATCAATTCAGATCAGAAACAGGAGAAACAGAATTCTTTCAGAGTAAGTCAGCACAGATATCACTGCTGCTCCTTTAAAAAAAAAAAAAAAAAAAAAACTCTCAAATCGTTGAGATAAGGCCAATAAACACCATAAAGAATGACATCCTGACGTCTGAATGAGTTTTCATGTTAAATTCAGAATTCACCTTTTTCCTTGTTGGGGAACCTAAAATGTACTGAGGAACAACATGAGAGATGTTTCCCTCATGTATTCCAGCAGAGAATAACAACTCCATCCCTACCCTAACCCTACTTTCAGCCTTATCCTTAACCCTCATTCAATGCAAGTCTATGGGTTGACATTTCAACTTTGTCCTAGAGACATGGGGCCACTTGCTTTTTCATCAAGAGCCCCCAAAGAAGCGCACACGCCGAATTTGGGTCTTCTAGTACTTGAGGAACGCAGAAACCCTAACCCTAATTTCAACTAACCCTAACCCTAACCCTAGTTTCAGCCTTAACGTTAACCCTAATTCAATGCAAGTCTATGGGGTGAAATTTCAACTTTGTCCTAGAGACATGGGACCATTTGCTTTTTCATCAGGAGCCCCCAAGAAGTGTCCACGCAAAATTTGGGGTTTCTAATACTTGAGGAAGGCAGAAACCCTAACCCTAATTTCAACTAACCCTAACCCTAACCCTAGTTTCAGCCTTAACGTTAACCCTAATTCAATGCAAGTCTATGGGGTGAAATTTCAACTTTGTCCTAGAGACATGGGGCCACTTGCTATTTCATCAAGAGCCCCAAAGAAGCGCCCACGCCAAATTTGGGGTTTCTAATACTTGAGGAACGCAGAAACCCTAACCCTAATTTCAGCTAACCCTAACCCTAACCCTAGTTTCAGCCTTATCGTTAACCCTAATTCAATTCAAGTCTGATGGGGTGAAAACTCATTCAGACAGTGGGATGTCATTTTTTATTGCTCTATTGTGCTTCTCTCGCTGAGTTATACGCAGTGTGAGCAGAAAGGGTGAACTTGAGTGGAATTGTTATTTTCTGCTGAAATACATGAGGGAAACATCTCTCCTGTTGTTCCTCAGTACATTGTAGGGTCCCCCATAAGGAAATAGTTGAATTCTCAATTTAACATAAAAACTCATTCAGACAGTGGGATGTCATTTTTTATTGCTCTATTGTGCTTCTCTCGCTGAGTTATGCGCAGTGTGAGCAGAAAGGGTGAACTTGAGTGGAATTGTTATTTTCTGCTGAAATACATGAGGGAAACATCTCTCCTGTTGTTCCTCAGTACATTGTAGGTTCCCCCATAAGGAAATAGTTGAATTCTCAATTTAACATGAAAACTCATTCAGACAGTGGGATGTCATTTTTTATTGCTCTATTGTGCTTCTCTCGCTGAGTTATGCGCAGTGTGAGCAGAAAGGGTGAACTTGAGTGGAATTGTTATTTTCTGCTGAAATACATGAGGGAAACATCTCTCCTGTTGTTCCTCAGTACATTGTAGGGTCCCCCATAAGGAAATAGTTGATTTTACAATTTAACATGAAAACTCATTCAGACAGTGGGATGTCATTTTTTATTGCTCTATTGTGCTTCTCTCGCTGAGTTATGCGCAGTGTGAGCAGAAAGGGTGAACTTGAGTGGAATTGTTATTTTCTGCTGAAATACATGAGGGAAACATCTCTCCTGTTGTTCCTCAGTACATTGTAGGGTCCCCCATAAGGAAATAGTTGATTTTACAATTTAACATGAAAACTCATTCAGACAGTGGGATGTCATTTTTTATTGCTCTATTGTGCTTCTCTCGCTGAGTTATGCGCAGTGTGAGCAGAAAGGGTGAACTTGAGTGGAATTGTTATTTTCTGCTGAAATACATGAGGGAAACATCTCTCCTGTTATTCCTGAGTACATTGTAGGTCCCCCCATAAGGAAATAGTTGAATTCTCAATTTAACATAAAAACTCATTCAGACAGTGGGATGTCATTTTTTATTGCGCTATTGTGCTTCTCTCGCTGAGTTATGCGCAGTGTGAGCAGAAAGGGTGAACTTGAGTGGAATTGTTATTTTCTGCTGAAATACATGAGGGAAACATCTCTCCTGTTGTTCCTCAGTACATTGTAAGTTCCCCCATAAGGAAATAGTTGAATTCTCAATTTAACATGAAAACTCATTCAGACAGTGGGATGTCATTTTTTATTGCTCTATTGTGCTTCTCTCGCTGAGTTATGCGCAGTGTGAGCAGAAAGGGTGAACTTGAGTGGAATTGTTATTTTCTGCTGAAATACATGAGGGAAACATCTCTCCTGTTGTTCCTCAGTACATTGTAGGTTCCCCCATAAGGAAATAGTTGAATTCTCAATTTAACATGAAAACTCATTCAGACAGTGGGATGTCATTTTTTATTGCTCTATTGTGCTTCTCTCGCTGAGTTATGCGCAGTGTGAGCAGAAAGGGTGAACTTGAGTGGAATTGTTATTTTCTGCTGAAATACATGAGGGAAACATCTCTCCTGTTGTTCCTCAGTACATTGTAGGGTCCCCCATAAGGAAATAGTTGATTTTACAATTTAACATGAAAACTCATTCAGACAGTGGGATGTCATTTTTTATTGCTCTATTGTGCTTCTCTCGCTGAGTTATGCGCAGTGTGAGCAGAAAGGGTGAACTTGAGTGGAATTGTTATTTTCTGCTGAAATACATGAGGGAAACATCTCTCCTGTTATTCCTGAGTACATTGTAGGTCCCCCCATAAGGAAATAGTTGAATTCTCAATTTAACATAAAAACTCATTCAGACAGTGGGATGTCATTTTTTATTGCGCTATTGTGCTTCTCTCGCTGAGTTATGCGCAGTGTGAGCAGAAAGGGTGAACTTGAGTGGAATTGTTATTTTCTGCTGAAATACATGAGGGAAACATCTCTCCTGTTGTTCCTCAGTACATTGTAGGTTCCCCCATAAGGAAATAGTTGAATTCTCAATTTAACATGAAAACTCATTCAGACAGTGGGATGTCATTTTTTATTGCTCTATTGTGCTTCTCTCGCTGAGTTATGCGCAGTGTGAGCAGAAAGGGTGAACTTGAGTGGAATTGTTATTTTCTGCTGAAATACACGAGGGAAACATCTCTCCTGTTGTTCCTCAGTACATTGTAGGTCCCCCCATAAGGAAATAGTTGAATTCTCAATTTAACATGAAAACTCATTCAGACAGTGGGATGTCATTTTTTATTGCTCTATTGTGCTTCTCTCGCTGAGTTATGCGCAGTGTGAGCAGAAAGGGTGAACTTGAGTGGAATTGTTATTTTCTGCTGAAATACATGAGGGAAACATCTCTCCTGTTATTCCTGAGTACATTGTAGGTCCCCCCATAAGGAAATAGTTGAATTCTCAATTTAACATAAAAACTCATTCAGACAGTGGGATGTCATTTTTTATTGCTCTATTGTGCTTCTCTCGCTGAGTTATGCGCAGTGTGAGCAGAAAGGGTGAACTTGAGTGGAATTGTTATTTTCTGCTGAAATACATGAGGGAATCATCTCTCCTGTTGTTCCTCAGTACATTGTAAGTTCCCCCATAAGGAAATAGTTGAATTCTCAATTTAACATGAAAACTCATTCAGACAGTGGGATGTCATTTTTTATTGCTCTATTGTGCTTCTCTCGCTGAGTTATGCGCAGTGTGAGCAGAAAGGGTGAACTTGAGTGGAATTGTTATTTTCTGCTGAAATACATGAGGGAAACATCTCTCCTGTTATTCCTGAGTACATTGTAGGTCCCCCCATAAGGAAATAGTTGAATTCTCAATTTAACATGAAAACTCATTCAGACAGTGGGATGTCATTTTTTATTGCTCTATTGTGCTTCTCTCGCTGAGTTATGCGCAGTGTGAGCAGAAAGGGTGAACTTGAGTGGAATTGTTATTTTCTGCTGAAATACATGAGGGAAACATCTCTCCTGTTATTCCTGAGTACATTGTAGGTCCCCCCATAAGGAAATAGTTGAATTCTCAATTTAACATAAAAACTCATTCAGACAGTGGGATGTCATTTTTTATTGCTCTATTGTGCTTCTCTCGCTGAGTTATGCGCAGTGTGAGCAGAAAGGGTGAACTTGAGTGGAATTGTTATTTTCTGCTGAAATACATGGGGGAAACATCTCTCCTGTTATTCCTGAGTACATTGTAGGTTCCCCCATAAGGAAATAGTTGAATTCTCAATTTAACATAAAAACTCATTCAGACAGTGGGATGTCATTTTTTATTGCTCTATTGTGCTTCTCTCGCTGAGTTATGCGCAGTGTGAGCAGAAAGGGTGAACTTGAGTGGAATTGTTATTTTCTGCTGAAATACATGAGGGAAACATCTCTCCTGTTATTCCTGAGTACATTGTAGGTCCCCCCATAAGGAAATAGTTGAATTCTCAATTTAACATAAAAACTCATTCAGACAGTGGGATGTCATTTTTTATTGCTCTATTGTGCTTCTCTCGCTGAGTTATGCGCAGTGTGAGCAGAAAGGGTGAACTTGAGTGGAATTGTTATTTTCTGCTGAAATACATGAGGGAAACATCTCTCCTGTTGTTCCTCAGTACATTGTAAGTTCCCCCATAAGGAAATAGTTGAATTCTCAATTTAACATGAAAACTCATTCAGACAGTGGGATGTCATTTTTTATTGCTCTATTGTGCTTCTCTCGCTGAGTTATGCGCAGTGTGAGCAGAAAGGGTGAACTTGAGTGGAATTGTTATTTTCTGCTGAAATACATGAGGGAAACATCTCTCCTGTTATTCCTGAGTACATTGTAGGTCCCCCCATAAGGAAATAGTTGAATTCTCAATTTAACATAAAAACTCATTCAGACAGTGGGATGTCATTTTTTATTGCTCTATTGTGCTTCTCTCGCTGAGTTATGCGCAGTGTGAGCAGAAAGGGTGAACTTGAGTGGAATTGTTATTTTCTGCTGAAATACATGAGGGAAACATCTCTCCTGTTGTTCCTCAGTACATTGTAGGTTCCCCCATAAGGAAATAGTTGAATTCTCAATTTAACATAAAAACTCATTCAGACAGTGGGATGTCATTTTTTATTGCTCTATTGTGCTTCTCTCGCTGAGTTATGCGCAGTGTGAGCAGAAAGGGTGAACTTGAGTGGAATTGTTATTTTCTGCTGAAATACATGAGGGAAACATCTCTCCTGTTGTTCCTCAGTACATTGTAGGTTCCCCCATAAGGAAATAGTTGAATTCTCAATTTAACATGAAAACTCATTCAGACAGTGGGATGTCATTTTTTATTGCTCTATTGTGCTTCTCTCGCTGAGTTATGCGCAGTGTGAGCAGAAATGGTGAACTTGAGTGGAATTGTTATTTTCTGCTGAAATACATGAGGGAAACATCTCTCCTGTTATTCCTGAGTACATTGTAGGTACCCCCATAAGGAAATAGTTGAATTCTCAATTTAACATGAAAACTCATTCAGACAGTGGGATGTCATTTTTTATTGCTCTATTGTGCTTCTCTCGCTGAGTTATGCGCAGTGTGAGCAGAAAGGGTGAACTTGAGTGGAATTGTTATTTTCTGCTGAAATACATGAGGGAAACATCTCTCCTGTTGTTCCTCAGTACATTGTAGGGTCCCCCATAAGGAAATAGTTGAATTCTCAATTTAACATGAAAACTCATTCAGACAGTGGGATGTCATTTTTTATTGCTCTATTGTGCTTCTCTCGCTGAGTTATGCGCAGTGTGAGCAGAAAGGGTGAACTTGAGTGGAATTGTTATTTTCTGCTGAAATACATGAGGGAAACATCTCTCCTGTTGTTCCTCAGTACATTGTAGGTTCCCCCATAAGGAAATAGTTGAATTCTCAATTTAACATGAAAACTCATTCAGACAGTGGGATGTCATTTTTTATTGCTCTATTGTGCTTCTCTCGCTGAGTTATGCGCAGTGTGAGCAGAAAGGGTGAACTTGAGTGGAATTGTTATTTTCTGCTGAAATACATGAGGGAAACATCTCTCCTGTTGTTCCTCAGTACATTGTAGGTTCCCCCATAAGGAAATAGTTGAATTCTCAATTTAACATGAAAACTCATTCAGACAGTGGGATGTCATTTTTTATTGCTCTATTGTGCTTCTCTCGCTGAGTTATGCGCAGTGTGAGCAGAAAGGGTGAACTTGAGTGGAATTGTTATTTTCTGCTGAAATACATGAGGGAAACATCTCTCCTGTTGTTCCTCAGTACATTGTAGGTTCCCCCATAAGGAAATAGTTGAATTCTCAATTTAACATGAAAACTCATTCAGACAGTGGGATGTCATTTTTTATTGCTCTATTGTGCTTCTCTCGCTGAGTTATGCGCAGTGTGAGCAGAAAGGGTGAACTTGAGTGGAATTGTTATTTTCTGCTGAAATACATGAGGGAAACATCTCTCCTGTTGTTCCTCACTACATTGTAGGTTCCCCCATAAGGAAATAGTTGAAATCTTTTTTTTGAAGGAGCAGCAGTGATATCATTGCTGACTTACTCTGAAATAACTCTTTTTCTCCTGTTTCTGAGCTGAATTAAAGTCTCTATGCAAGACAACAGCTGCACAGAGCTGCACACAGCTTTACACTTGAATACTCATTCATACTCATCAGCCTGGAGGAATAAACAAAGCAAAACAAAGATTCAAATGAGACTGACAATAGAGGAACAACAGGAAAGATTTTTTCCTTATTTTTTTCAGCAGAGAATTACAATTCCATTCAAGTTCACCTTTTATGCTCGCAATGAGCATAAAGCACTTGTTTTCTTTCACAAATTCCTGAATTCACTAATTCAGTGCCCCCACTCCCCCCACACACATTGATTAAAGCAGATAACTATTGAAATATATATATATATATATATTTAATAAAATTATTCCAGTTATTGATGAAACAATTTCTCTCTTGTTTCAGTGGTGTCGATTCATTTACATGGTTGATTTGTTCTTATGCGTTTGGTGATGTGCAGTGGCACCATTACGCCTGTGGGTGGAGACACAGACCGTATGATGAATATCAGGTGACGATCGTTCACAGTCGACTCTCTGTTGGTCTGAGATTGAGGGGCACTGTGCGTATTCCGTTGCTTGATGAACACTGACCTGGTGTATTGTCAGTTTCATTTGAATCTTTGTTTTGCTATGTTTATTCCTCCAGGCTCATGTGTATGAATGAGTGTTCAAGTGTAAAGCTGTGTGCAGCTCTGTGCAGCTGTTGTCTTGCATGGAGACTTTCATTCAGCTCAGAAACAGGAGAAACAGAGTTCTTTCAGAGTAAGTCAGCACAGATATCACAGCTGCTCCTTCAAAAAAAAGACAACATCTCAACTTGTTGAGATAAGGCCCATAACCACAATAAAAGAAGAAATCCAAGTGGTTGAATGAGTTTTCTTTTCAAAATCTGTATGCGACTGTTTACTTTCATAGATGTCTTGATTCAGCTGAGGAACAAAAGAGAAAAAAAAAATCCAACCTGTTATTCCACACAGAATACAATTTGCTCAATAAAAAATGCTGCTGCTTGAAGAAAAAAGACATCAAAGTGATGGAATGCGTGTTGAAACATTTGCAAAAGCTTTGAAGTCTGAAGTTGTGTTTGTAAACAGACTTTTAGGTCTGATGATCAAAGCCGTTCAAACGCTTTGAAGTCTGAAGTTGTTTGTAAACAGACTTGTAAGTCTGATTACAAACCAATTAAAGTGCTTCAGCAGCTACTGGCGTTGCTGATGCTGCTTCTGCTGCTTGAATAACACTCAATTTACTGGGGAACATTAAAAAAGATATAAAACAAAAGCTCTTTATGAACACAGGAGGAGCAGAAAATATTTTTTCACGACATGACTGATGACAGACCTCTGTTTATTCCTTCAGGCTCATGTGTATGAATGAGTGTTCAAGTGTAAAGCTGTGTGCAGCTGTGTGCAGCTGTTGTCTTGCATGGAGACTTTCATTCAGCTCAGAAACAGGAGAAACAGAGTTCTTTCAGAGTAAGTCAGCACAGATATCACAGCTGCTCCTTCAACAAAAAAGACAACATCTCAACTTGTTGAGATAAGGCCCATAACCACAATAAAAGAAGAAATCCAAGTGGTTGAATGAGTTTTCTTTTCAAAATCTGTATGCAACTGTTTACTTTCATAGATGTCTTGATTCAGCTGAGGAACAAAAGAGAAAAAAAAAATCCAACCTGTTATTCCACACAGAATACAATTTGCTCAATAAAAAATGCTGCTGATTGAAGAAAATAGACATCAAAGTGATGGAATGCGTGTTGAAACATTTTCAAAAACTTTGAAGTCTGAAGTTTTTTGTAAACAGACTTTTAGGTCTGATGATCAAAGCCGTTCAAACGCTTTGAAGTCTGAAGTTGTTTGTAAACAGACTTTTAGGTCTGATGATCAAAGCCGTTCAAACGCTTTGAAGTCTGAAGTTGTTTGTAAACAGACTTGTAAGTCTGATTACAAACCAATTAAAGTGCTTCAGCAGCTGCTGGCGTTGCTGATGCTGCTTCTGCTGCTTGAATAACACTCAATTTACTGGGGAACATTAAAAAAGATATAAAAAAAAACTCTTTATGAACACAGGGGGAGCAGAAAATATTTTTTCACGCCATGACTGTTGATAGACCTCTGTTTATTCCTTCAGGCTGATGTGTATGAATGAGTGTTCAAGTGTAAAGCTGTGTGCAGCTGTGTGCAGCTGTTGTCTTGCATGGAGACTTTCATTCAGCTCAGAAACAGGAGAAACAGAGTTCTTTCAGAGTAAGTCAGCACAGATATCACAGCTGCTCCTTCAACAAAAAAGAAAACATCTCAACTTGTTGAGATAAGGCCCATAACCACAATAAAAGAAGAAATCCAAGTGGTTGAATGAGTTTTCTTTTCAAAATTTGAATGCGACTGTTTACTTTCATAGATGTCTTGATTCAGCTGAGGAACAAGAGAGAAAAAAAAATCCAACCTGTTATTCCACACAGAATACAATTTGCTCAATAAAAAATGCTGCTGCTTGAAGAAAACAGACATCAAAGTGATGGAATGTGTGTGCAAACATTTTCAAAAACTTTGAAGTCTGAAGTTGTTTGTAAACAGATTTTTAGGTCTGATGATCAAAGCCGTTCAAACGCTTTGAAGTCTGAAGTTGTTTGTAAACAGACTTGTAAGTCTGATTACAAACCAATTAAAGTGCTTCAGCAGCTACTGGCGTTGCTGATGCTGCTTCTGCTGCTTGAATAACACTCAATTTACTGGGGAACATTAAAAAAGATATAAAAAAAAAACTCTTTATGAACACAGGAGGAGCAGAAAATATTTTTTCACGCCATGACTGATGACAGACCTCTGTTTATTCCTTCAGGCTCATGTGTATGAATGAGTGTTCAAGTGTAAAGCTGTGTGCAGCTGTGTGCAGCTGTTGTCTTGCATGGAGAGTTTCATTCAGCTCAGAAACAGGAGAAACAGAATTCTTTCAGAGTAAGTCAGCACAGATATCACAGCTGCTCCTTTAAAAAAAAAAAAAAAACAATCTCTCAAATCGTTGAGATAAGGCCAATAAACACCATAAAAATGACATCCTGACGTCTGAATGAGTTTTCATGTTAAATTCAGAATTCACCTTTTTCCTTGTTGGGGAACCTAAAATGTACTGAGGAACAACATGAGAGATGTTTCCCTCATGTATTCCAGCAGAGAATAACAACTCCATCTCTACCCTAACCCTAGTTTCAGCCTTATCCTTAACCCTCATTCAATGCAAGTCTATGGGTTGACATTTCAACTTTGTCCTAGAGACATGGGGGAACTTGTTATTTCATCAAGAGCCCCAAAGAAGCGCCCACGCCAAATTTGGGGTTTCTAATACTTGAGGAACGCAGAAACCCTAACCCTAATTTCAGCTAACTCTAACCCTAACCCTAGTTTCAGCCTTATCGTTAACCCTAATTCAATTCAAGTCTGATGGGGTGAAAACTCATTCAGACAGTGGGATGTCATTTTTTATTGCTCTATTGTGCTTCTCTCGCTGAGTTAGGCGCAGTGTGAGCAGAAAGGGTGAACTTGAGTGGAATGGTTATTTTCTGCTGAAATACATGAGGGAAACATCTCTCCTCTTGTTCCTCAGTACATTGTAGGTTCCCCCATAAGGAAATAGTTGAATTCTCAATTTAACATGAAAACTCATTCAGACAGTGGGATGTCATTTTTTATTGCTCTATTGTGCTTCTCTCGCTGAGTTATGCGCAGTGTGAGCAGAAAGGGTGAACTTGAGTGGAATTGTTATTTTCTGCTGAAATACATGAGGGAAACATCTCTCCTGTTATTCCTGAGTACATTGTAGGTCCCCCCATAAGGAAATAGTTGAATTCTCAATTTAACATAAAAACTCATTCAGACAGTGGGATGTCATTTTTTATTGCTCTATTGTGCTTCTCTCGCTGAGTTATGCGCAGTGTGAGCAGAAAGGGTGAACTTGAGTGGAATTGTTATTTTCTGCTGAAATACATGAGGGAAACATCTCTCCTGTTGTTCCTCAGTACATTGTAGGTTCCCCCATAAGGAAATAGTTGAATTCTCAATTTAACATAAAAACTCATTCAGACAGTGGGATGTCATTTTTTATTGCTCTATTGTGCTTCTCTCGCTGAGTTATGCGCAGTGTGAGCAGAAAGGGTGAACTTGAGTGGAATTGTTATTTTCTGCTGAAATACATGAGGGAAACATCTCTCCTGTTGTTCCTCAGTACATTGTAGGTTCCCCCATAAGGAAATAGTTGAATTCTCAATTTAACATGAAAACTCATTCAGACAGTGGGATGTCATTTTTTATTGCTCTATTGTGCTTCTCTCGCTGAGTTATGCGCAGTGTGAGCAGAAATGGTGAACTTGAGTGGAATTGTTATTTTCTGCTGAAATACATGAGGGAAACATCTCTCCTGTTATTCCTGAGTACATTGTAGGTACCCCCATAAGGAAATAGTTGAATTCTCAATTTAACATGAAAACTCATTCAGACAGTGGGATGTCATTTTTTATTGCTCTATTGTGCTTCTCTCGCTGAGTTATGCGCAGTGTGAGCAGAAAGGGTGAACTTGAGTGGAATTGTTATTTTCTGCTGAAATACATGAGGGAAACATCTCTCCTGTTGTTCCTCAGTACATTGTAGGTTCCCCCATAAGGAAATAGTTGAATTCTCAATTTAACATGAAAACTCATTCAGACAGTGGGATGTCATTTTTTATTGCTCTATTGTGCTTCTCTCGCTGAGTTATGCGCAGTGTGAGCAGAAATGGTGAACTTGAGTGGAATTGTTATTTTCTGCTGAAATACATGAGGGAAACATCTCTCCTGTTATTCCTGAGTACATTGTAGGTACCCCCATAAGGAAATAGTTGAATTCTCAATTTAACATAAAAACTCATTCAGACAGTGGGATGTCATTTTTTATTGCTCTATTGTGCTTCTCTCGCTGAGTTATGCGCAGTGTGAGCAGAAAGGGTGAACTTGAGTGGAATTGTTATTTTCTGCTGAAATACATGAGGGAAACATCTCTCCTGTTGTTCCTCAGTACATTGTAGGTTCCCCCATAAGGAAATAGTTGAATTCTCAATTTAACATGAAAACTCATTCAGACAGTGGGATGTCATTTTTTATTGCTCTATTGTGCTTCTCTCGCTGAGTTATGCGCAGTGTGAGCAGAAAGGGTGAACTTGAGTGGAATTGTTATTTTCTGCTGAAATACATGAGGGAAACATCTCTCCTGTTGTTCCTCAGTACATTGTAGGTTCCCCCATAAGGAAATAGTTGAATTCTCAATTTAACATGAAAACTCATTCAGACAGTGGGATGTCATTTTTTATTGCTCTATTGTGCTTCTCTCGCTGAGTTATGCGCAGTGTGAGCAGAAAGGGTGAACTTGAGTGGAATTGTTATTTTCTGCTGAAATACATGAGGGAAACATCTCTCCTGTTGTTCCTCACTACATTGTAGGTTCCCCCATAAGGAAATAGTTGAAATCTTTTTTTTGAAGGAGCAGCAGTGATATCATTGCTGACTTACTCTGAAATAACTCTTTTTCTCCTGTTTCTGAGCTGAATTAAAGTCTCTATGCAAGACAACAGCTGCACAGAGCTGCACACAGCTTTACACTTGAATACTCATTCATACTCATCAGCCTGGAGGAATAAACAAAGCAAAACAAAGATTCAAATGAGACTGACAATAGAGGAACAACAGGAAAGATTTTTTCCTTATTTTTTTCAGCAGAGAATTACAATTCCATTCAAGTTCACCTTTTATGCTCGCAATGAGCATAAAGCACTTGTTTTCTTTCACAAATTCCTGAATTCACTAATTCAGTGCCCCCACTCCCCCCACACACATTGATTAAAGCAGATAACTATTGAAATATATATATATATATATATATATATATATATATATATATATATATATATATATATATATATATATATATATATATATATATATATATATATATATATTTTTTTTTTAATAAAATTATTCCAGTTATTGATGAAACAATTTCTCTCTTGTTTCAGTGGTGTCGATTCATTTACATGGTTGATTTGTTCTTATGCGTTTGGTGATGTGCAGTGGCACCATTACGCCTGTGGGTGGAGACACAGACCGTATGATGAATATCAGGTGACGATCGTTCACAGTCGACTCTCTGTTGGTCTGAGATTGAGGGGCACTGTGCGTATTCCGTTGCTTGATGAACACTGACCTGGTGTATTGTCAGTTTCATTTGAATCTTTGTTTTGCTATGTTTATTCCTCCAGGCTCATGTGTATGAATGAGTGTTCAAGTGTAAAGCTGTGTGCAGCTCTGTGCAGCTGTTGTCTTGCATGGAGACTTTCATTCAGCTCAGAAACAGGAGAAACAGAGTTCTTTCAGAGTAAGTCAGCACAGATATCACAGCTGCTCCTTCAAAAAAAAGACAACATCTCAACTTGTTGAGATAAGGCCCATAACCACAATAAAAGAAGAAATCCAAGTGGTTGAATGAGTTTTCTTTTCAAAATCTGTATGCGACTGTTTCCTTTCATAGATGTCTTGATTCAGCTGAGGAACAAAAGAGAAAAAAAAAATCCAACCTGTTATTCCACACAGAATACAATTTGCTCAATAAAAAATGCTGCTGCTTGAAGAAAAAAGACATCAAAGTGATGGAATGCGTGTTGAAACATTTGCAAAAGCTTTGAAGTCTGAAGTTGTGTTTGTAAACAGACTTTTAGGTCTGATGATCAAAGCCGTTCAAACGCTTTGAAGTCTGAAGTTGTTTGTAAACAGACTTGTAAGTCTGATTACAAACCAATTAAAGTGCTTCAGCAGCTACTGGCGTTGCTGATGCTGCTTCTGCTGCTTGAATAACACTCAATTTACTGGGGAACATTAAAAAAGATATAAAAAAAAAACTCTTTATGAACACAGGAGGAGCAGAAAATATTTTTTCACGCCATGACTGATGACAGACCTCTGTTTATTCCTTCAGGCTCATGTGTATGAATGAGTGTTCAAGTGTAAAGCTGTGTGCAGCTGTGTGCAGCTGTTGTCTTGCATGGAGAGTTTCATTCAGCTCAGAAACAGGAGAAACAGAATTCTTTCAGAGTAAGTCAGCACAGATATCACAGCTGCTCCTTTAAAAAAAAAAAAAAAACAATCTCTCAAATCGTTGAGATAAGGCCAATAAACACCATAAAAATGACATCCTGACGTCTGAATGAGTTTTCATGTTAAATTCAGAATTCACCTTTTTCCTTGTTGGGGAACCTAAAATGTACTGAGGAACAACATGAGAGATGTTTCCCTCATGTATTCCAGCAGAGAATAACAACTCCATCTCTACCCTAACCCTAGTTTCAGCCTTATCCTTAACCCTCATTCAATGCAAGTCTATGGGTTGACATTTCAACTTTGTCCTAGAGACATGGGGGAACTTGTTATTTCATCAAGAGCCCCAAAGAAGCGCCCACGCCAAATTTGGGGTTTCTAATACTTGAGGAACGCAGAAACCCTAACCCTAATTTCAGCTAACTCTAACCCTAACCCTAGTTTCAGCCTTATCGTTAACCCTAATTCAATTCAAGTCTGATGGGGTGAAAACTCATTCAGACAGTGGGATGTCATTTTTTATTGCTCTATTGTGCTTCTCTCGCTGAGTTAGGCGCAGTGTGAGCAGAAAGGGTGAACTTGAGTGGAATGGTTATTTTCTGCTGAAATACATGAGGGAAACATCTCTCCTCTTGTTCCTCAGTACATTGTAGGTTCCCCCATAAGGAAATAGTTGAATTCTCAATTTAACATGAAAACTCATTCAGACAGTGGGATGTCATTTTTTATTGCTCTATTGTGCTTCTCTCGCTGAGTTATGCGCAGTGTGAGCAGAAAGGGTGAACTTGAGTGGAATTGTTATTTTCTGCTGAAATACATGAGGGAAACATCTCTCCTGTTATTCCTGAGTACATTGTAGGTCCCCCCATAAGGAAATAGTTGAATTCTCAATTTAACATAAAAACTCATTCAGACAGTGGGATGTCATTTTTTATTGCTCTATTGTGCTTCTCTCGCTGAGTTATGCGCAGTGTGAGCAGAAAGGGTGAACTTGAGTGGAATTGTTATTTTCTGCTGAAATACATGAGGGAAACATCTCTCCTGTTGTTCCTCAGTACATTGTAGGTTCCCCCATAAGGAAATAGTTGAATTCTCAATTTAACATAAAAACTCATTCAGACAGTGGGATGTCATTTTTTATTGCTCTATTGTGCTTCTCTCGCTGAGTTATGCGCAGTGTGAGCAGAAAGGGTGAACTTGAGTGGAATTGTTATTTTCTGCTGAAATACATGAGGGAAACATCTCTCCTGTTGTTCCTCAGTACATTGTAGGTTCCCCCATAAGGAAATAGTTGAATTCTCAATTTAACATGAAAACTCATTCAGACAGTGGGATGTCATTTTTTATTGCTCTATTGTGCTTCTCTCGCTGAGTTATGCGCAGTGTGAGCAGAAATGGTGAACTTGAGTGGAATTGTTATTTTCTGCTGAAATACATGAGGGAAACATCTCTCCTGTTATTCCTGAGTACATTGTAGGTACCCCCATAAGGAAATAGTTGAATTCTCAATTTAACATGAAAACTCATTCAGACAGTGGGATGTCATTTTTTATTGCTCTATTGTGCTTCTCTCGCTGAGTTATGCGCAGTGTGAGCAGAAAGGGTGAACTTGAGTGGAATTGTTATTTTCTGCTGAAATACATGAGGGAAACATCTCTCCTGTTGTTCCTCAGTACATTGTAGGTTCCCCCATAAGGAAATAGTTGAATTCTCAATTTAACATGAAAACTCATTCAGACAGTGGGATGTCATTTTTTATTGCTCTATTGTGCTTCTCTCGCTGAGTTATGCGCAGTGTGAGCAGAAATGGTGAACTTGAGTGGAATTGTTATTTTCTGCTGAAATACATGAGGGAAACATCTCTCCTGTTATTCCTGAGTACATTGTAGGTACCCCCATAAGGAAATAGTTGAATTCTCAATTTAACATAAAAACTCATTCAGACAGTGGGATGTCATTTTTTATTGCTCTATTGTGCTTCTCTCGCTGAGTTATGCGCAGTGTGAGCAGAAAGGGTGAACTTGAGTGGAATTGTTATTTTCTGCTGAAATACATGAGGGAAACATCTCTCCTGTTGTTCCTCAGTACATTGTAGGTTCCCCCATAAGGAAATAGTTGAATTCTCAATTTAACATGAAAACTCATTCAGACAGTGGGATGTCATTTTTTATTGCTCTATTGTGCTTCTCTCGCTGAGTTATGCGCAGTGTGAGCAGAAAGGGTGAACTTGAGTGGAATTGTTATTTTCTGCTGAAATACATGAGGGAAACATCTCTCCTGTTGTTCCTCAGTACATTGTAGGTTCCCCCATAAGGAAATAGTTGAATTCTCAATTTAACATGAAAACTCATTCAGACAGTGGGATGTCATTTTTTATTGCTCTATTGTGCTTCTCTCGCTGAGTTATGCGCAGTGTGAGCAGAAAGGGTGAACTTGAGTGGAATTGTTATTTTCTGCTGAAATACATGAGGGAAACATCTCTCCTGTTGTTCCTCACTACATTGTAGGTTCCCCCATAAGGAAATAGTTGAATTCTCAATTTAACATGAAAACTCATTCAGACAGTGGGATGTCATTTTTTATTGCTCTATTGTGCTTCTCTCGCTGAGTTATGCGCAGTGTGAGCAGAAAGGGTGAACTTGAGTGGAATTGTTATTTTCTGCTGAAATACATGAGGGAAACATCTCTCCTGTTATTCCTGAGTACATTGTAGGTCCCCCCATAAGGAAATAGTTGAATTCTCAATTTAACATGAAAACTCATTCAGACAGTGGGATGTCATTTTTTATTGCTCTATTGTGCTTCTCTCGCTGAGTTATGCGCAGTGTGAGCAGAAAGGGTGAACTTGAGTGGAATTGTTATTTTCTGCTGAAATACATGAGGGAAACATCTCTCCTGTTATTCCTGAGTACATTGTAGGTACCCCCATAAGGAAATAGTTGAATTCTCAATTTAACATGAAAACTCATTCAGACAGTGGGATGTCATTTTTTATTGCTCTATTGTGCTTCTCTCGCTGAGTTATGCGCAGTGTGAGCAGAAAGGGTGAACTTGAGTGGAATTGTTATTTTCTGCTGAAATACATGAGGGAAACATCTCTCCTGTTATTCCTGAGTACATTGTAGGTACCCCCATAAGGAAATAGTTGAATTCTCAATTTAACATAAAAACTCATTCAGACAGTGGGATGTCATTTTTTATTGCTCTATTGTGCTTCTCTCGCTGAGTTATGCGCAGTGTGAGCAGAAAGGGTGAACTTGAGTGGAATTGTTATTTTCTGCTGAAATACATGAGGGAAACATCTCTCCTGTTGTTCCTCAGTACATTGTAGGTTCCCCCACAAGGAAATAGTTGAATTCTCAATTTAACATGAAAACTCATTCAGACAGTGGGATGTCATTTTTTATTGCTCTATTGTGCTTCTCTCGCTGAGTTATGCGCAGTGTGAGCAGAAATGGTGAACTTGAGTGGAATTGTTATTTTCTGCTGAAATACATGAGGGAAACATCTCTCCTGTTGTTCCTCAGTACATTGTAGGTTCCCCCATAAGGAAATAGTTGAATTCTAAATTTAACATGAAAACTCATTCAGACAGTGGGATGTCATTTTTTATTGCTCTATTGTGCTTCTCTCGCTGAGTTATGCGCAGTGTGAGCAGAAAGGGTGAACTTGAGTGGAATTGTTATTTTCTGCTGAAATACATGAGGGAAACATCTCTCCTGTTGTTCCTCAGTATATTGTAGGTTCCCCCATAAGGAAATAGTTGAATTCTCAATTTAACATGAAAACTCATTCAGACAGTGGGATGTCATTTTTTATTGCTCTATTGTGCTTCTCTCGCTGAGTTATGCGCAGTGTGAGCAGAAATGGTGAACTTGAGTGGAATTGTTATTTTCTGCTGAAATACATGAGGGAAACATCTCTCCTGTTATTCCTGAGTACATTGTAGGTACCCCCATAAGGAAATAGTTGAATTCTCAATTTAACATGAAAACTCATTCAGACAGTGGGATGTCATTTTTTATTGCTCTATTGTGCTTCTCTCGCTGAGTTATGCGCAGTGTGAGCAGAAAGGGTGAACTTGAGTGGAATTGTTATTTTCTGCTGAAATACATGAGGGAAACATCTCTCCTGTTATTCCTGAGTACATTGTAGGTACCCCCATAAGGAAATAGTTGAATTCTCAATTTAACATGAAAACTCATTCAGACAGTGGGATGTCATTTTTTATTGCTCTATTGTGCTTCTCTCGCTGAGTTATGCGCAGTGTGAGCAGAAAGGGTGAACTTGAGTGGAATTGTTATTTTCTGCTGAAATACATGAGGGAAACATCTCTCCTGTTATTCCTGAGTACATTGTAGGTCCCCCCATAAGGAAATAGTTGAATTCTCAATTTAACATAAAAACTCATTCAGACAGTGGGATGTCATTTTTTATTGCTCTATTGTGCTTCTCTCGCTGAGTTATGCGCAGTGTGAGCAGAAAGGGTGAACTTGAGTGGAATTGTTATTTTCTGCTGAAATACATGAGGGAAACATCTCTCCTGTTGTTCCTCAGTACATTGTAGGTTCCCCCACAAGGAAATAGTTGAATTCTCAATTTAACATGAAAACTCATTCAGACAGTGGGATGTCATTTTTTATTGCTCTATTGTGCTTCTCTCGCTGAGTTATGCGCAGTGTGAGCAGAAATGGTGAACTTGAGTGGAATTGTTATTTTCTGCTGAAATACATGAGGGAAACATCTCTCCTGTTGTTCCTCAGTACATTGTAGGTTCCCCCATAAGGAAATAGTTGAATTCTCAATTTAACATGAAAACTCATTCAGACAGTGGGATGTCATTTTTTATTGCTCTATTGTGCTTCTCTCGCTGAGTTATGCGCAGTGTGAGCAGAAAGGGTGAACTTGAGTGGAATTGTTATTTTCTGCTGAAATACATGAGGGAAACATCTCTCCTGTTGTTCCTCAGTATATTGTAGGTTCCCCCATAAGGAAATAGTTGAATTCTCAATTTAACATGAAAACTCATTCAGACAGTGGGATGTCATTTTTTATTGCTCTATTGTGCTTCTCTCGCTGAGTTATGCGCAGTGTGAGCAGAAATGGTGAACTTGAGTGGAATTGTTATTTTCTGCTGAAATACATGAGGGAAACATCTCTCCTGTTATTCCTGAGTACATTGTAGGTACCCCCATAAGGAAATAGTTGAATTCTCAATTTAACATGAAAACTCATTCAGACAGTGGGATGTCATTTTTTATTGCTCTATTGTGCTTCTCTCGCTGAGTTATGCGCAGTGTGAGCAGAAAGGGTGAACTTGAGTGGAATTGTTATTTTCTGCTGAAATACATGAGGGAAACATCTCTCCTGTTATTCCTGAGTACATTGTAGGTACCCCCATAAGGAAATAGTTGAATTCTCAATTTAACATGAAAACTCATTCAGACAGTGGGATGTCATTTTTTATTGCTCTATTGTGCTTCTCTCGCTGAGTTATGCGCAGTGTGAGCAGAAAGGGTGAACTTGAGTGGAATTGTTATTTTCTGCTGAAATACATGAGGGAAACATCTCTCCTGTTGTTCCTCACTACATTGTAGGTTCCCCCATAAGGAAATAGTTGAAATCTTTTTTTTGAAGGAGCAGCAGTGATATCTGTGCTGACTTACTCTGAAATAACTCTTTTTCTCCTGTTTCTGAGCTGAATTAAAGTCTCTATGCAAGAAAACAGAGCTGCACACAGCTTTACACTTGAATACTCATTCATACTCATTAGCCTGGAGGAATAAACAAAGCAAAACAAAGATTCAAATGAGACTGACAATAGAGGAACAACAGGAAAGATTTTTTCCTTATTTTTTTCAGCAGAGAATTACAATTCCATTCAAGTTCACCTTTTATGCTCGCAATGAGCATAAAGCACTTGTTTTCTTTCACAAATTCCTGAATTCACTAATTCAGTGCCCCCACTCCCCCCACACACATTGATTAAAGCAGATAACTATTGAAATATATATATATATATATATATATATATATATATATATATATATATATATATATATATTTTTTTTTTTTTTAATAAAATTATTCCAGTTATTGATGAAACAATTTCTCTCTTGTTTCAGTGGTGTCGATTCATTTACATGGTTGATTTGTTCTTATGCGTTTGGTGATGTGCAGTGGCACCATTACGCCTGTGGGTGGAGACACAGACCGTATGATGAATATCAGGTGACGATCGTTCACAGTCGACTCTCTGTTGGTCTGAGATTGAGGGGCACTGTGCGTATTCCGTTGCTTGATGAACACTGACCTGGTGTATTGTCAGTTTCATTTGAATCTTTGTTTTGCTATGTTTATTCCTCCAGGCTCATGTGTATGAATGAGTGTTCAAGTGTAAAGCTGTGTGCAGCTCTGTGCAGCTGTTGTCTTGCATGGAGACTTTCATTCAGCTCAGAAACAGGAGAAACAGAGTTCTTTCAGAGTAAGTCAGCACAGATATCACAGCTGCTCCTTCAAAAAAAAGACAACATCTCAACTTGTTGAGATAAGGCCCATAACCACAATAAAAGAAGAAATCCAAGTGGTTGAATGAGTTTTCTTTTCAAAATCTGTATGCGACTGTTTACTTTCATAGATGTCTTGATTCAGCTGAGGAACAAAAGAGAAAAAAAAAATCCAACCTGTTATTCCACACAGAATACAATTTGCTCAATAAAAAATGCTGCTGCTTGAAGAAAACAGACATCAAAGTGATGGAATGCGTGTTGAAACATTTGCAAAAGCTTTGAAGTCTGAAGTTGTGTTTGTAAACAGACTTTTAGGTCTTGATGATCAAAGCCGTTCAAACGCTTTGAAGTCTGAAGTTGTTTGTAAACAGACTTGTAAGTCTGATTACAAACCAATTAAAGTGCTTCAGCAGCTGCTGGCGTTGCTGATGCTGCTTCTGCTGCTTGAATAACACTCAATTTACTGGGGAACATTAAAAAAGATATAAAACAAAAGCTCTTTATGAACACAGGAGGAGCAGAAAATATTTTTTCACGACATGACTGATGACAGACCTCTGTTTATTCTTTCAGGCTCATGTGTATGAATGAGTGTTCAAGTGTAAAGCTGTGTGCAGCTGTGTGCAGCTGTTGTCTTGCATGGAGACTTTCATTCAGCTCAGAAACAGGAGAAACAGAGTTCTTTCAGAGTAAGTCAGCACAGATATCACAGCTGCTCCTTCAACAAAAAAGACAACATCTCAACTTGTTGAGATAAGGCCCATAACCACAATAAAAGAAGAAATCCAAGTGGTTGAATGAGTTTTCTTTTCAAAATCTGTATGCGACTGTTTACTTTCATAGATGTCTTGATTCAGCTGAGGAACAAAAGAGAAAAAAAAAATCCAACCTGTTATTCCACACAGAATACAATTTGCTCAATAAAAAATGCTGCTGCTTGAAGAAAACAGACATCAAAGTGATGGAATGCGTGTTGAAACATTTGCAAAAGCTTTGAAGTCTGAAGTTGTGTTTGTAAACAGACTTTTAGGTCTGATGATCAAAGCCGTTCAAACGCTTTGAAGTCTGAAGTTGTTTGTAAACAGACTTGTAAGTCTGATTACAAACCAATTAAAGTGCTTCAGCAGCTGCTGGCGTTGCTGATGCTGCTTCTGCTGCTTGAATAACACTCAATTTACTGGGGAACATTAAAAAAGATATAAAACAAAAGCTCTTTATGAACACAGGAGGAGCAGAAAATATTTTTTCACGACATGACTGATGACAGACCTCTGTTTATTCTTTCAGGCTCATGTGTATGAATGAGTGTTCAAGTGTAAAGCTGTGTGCAGCTGTGTGCAGCTGTTGTCTTGCATGGAGACTTTCATTCAGCTCAGAAACAGGAGAAACAGAGTTCTTTCAGAGTAAGTCAGCACAGATATCACAGCTGCTCCTTCAACAAAAAAGACAACATCTCAACTTGTTGAGATAAGGCCCATAACCACAATAAAAGAAGAAATCCAAGTGGTTGAATGAGTTTTCTTTTCAAAATCTGTATGCGACTGTTTACTTTCATAGATGTCTTGATTCAGCTGAGGAACAAAAGAGAAAAAAAAAATCCAACCTGTTATTCCACACAGAATACAATTTGCTCAATAAAAAATGCTGCTGCTTGAAGAAAACAGACATCAAAGTGATGGAATGCGTGTTGAAACATTTGCAAAAGCTTTGAAGTCTGAAGTTGTGTTTGTAAACAGACTTTTAGGTCTGATGATCAAAGCCGTTCAAACGCTTTGAAGTCTGAAGTTGTTTGTAAACAGACTTGTAAGTCTGATTACAAACCAATTAAAGTGCTTCAGCAGCTGCTGGCGTTGCTGATGCTGCTTCTGCTGCTTGAATAACACTCAATTTACTGGGGAACATTAAAAAAGATATAAAACAAAAGCTCTTTATGAACACAGGAGGAGCAGAAAATATTTTTTCACGACATGACTGATGACAGACCTCTGTTTATTCCTTCAGGCTCATGTGTATGAATGAGTGTTCAAGTGTAAAGCTGTGTGCAGCTGTGTGCAGCTGTTGTCTTGCATGGAGACTTTCATTCAGCTCAGAAACAGGAGAAACAGAGTTCTTTCAGAGTAAGTCAGCACAGATATCACAGCTGCTCCTTCAACAAAAAAGACAACATCTCAACTTGTTGAGATAAGGCCCATAACCACAATAAAAGAAGAAATCCAAGTGGTTGAATGAGTTTTCTTTTCAAAATCTGTATGCGACTGTTTACTTTCATAGATGTCTTGATTCAGCTGAGGAACAAAAGAGAAAAAAAAAATCCAACCTGTTATTCCACACAGAATACAATTTGCTCAATAAAAAATGCTGCTGCTTGAAGAAAACAGACATCAAAGTGATGGAATGCGTGTTGAAACATTTGCAAAAGCTTTGAAGTCTGAAGTTGTGTTTGTAAACAGACTTTTAGGTCTGATGATCAAAGCCGTTCAAACGCTTTGAAGTCTGAAGTTGTTTGTAAACAGACTTGTAAGTCTGATTACAAACCAATTAAAGTGCTTCAGCAGCTGCTGGCGTTGCTGATGCTGCTTCTGCTGCTTGAATAACACTCAATTTACTGGGGAACATTAAAAAAGATATAAAACAAAAGCTCTTTATGAACACAGGAGGAGCAGAAAATATTTTTTCACGACATGACTGATGACAGACCTCTGTTTATTCCTTCAAGCTCATGTGTATGAATGAGTGTTCAAGTGTAAAGCTGTGTGCAGCTGTGTGCAGCTGTTGTCTTGCATGGAGACTTTCATTCAGCTCAGAAACAGGAGAAACAGAGTTCTTTCAGAGTAAGTCAGCACAGATATCACAGCTGCTCCTTCAACAAAAAAGAAAACATCTCAACTTGTTGAGATAAGGCCCATAACCACAATAAAAGAAGAAATCCAAGTGGTTGAATGAGTTTTCTTTTCAAAATCTGTATGCGACTGTTTACTTTCATAGATGTCTTGATTCAGCTGAGGAACAAAAGAGAAAAAAAAAATCCAACCTGTTATTCCACACAGAATACAATTTGCTCAATAAAAAATGCTGCTGATTGAAGAAAATAGACATCAAAGTGATGGAATGCGTGTTGAAACATTTTCAAAAACTTTGAAGTCTGAAGTTGTTTGTAAACAGACTTTTAGGTCTGATGATCAAAGCCGTTCAAACGCTTTGAAGTCTGAAGTTGTTTGTAAACAGACTTTTAGGTCTGATGATCAAAGCCGTTCAAACGCTTTGAAGTCTGAAGTTGTTTGTAAACAGACTTGTAAGTCTGATTACAAACCAATTAAAGTGCTTCAGCAGCTGCTGGCGTTGCTGATGCTGCTTCTGCTGCTTGAATAACATTCAATTTATTGGGGAACATTAAAAAAGATATAAAACAAAAGCTCTTTATGAACACAGGAGGAGCAGAAAATATTTTTTCACGCCATGACTGATGACAGACCTCTGTTTATTCCTCCAGGCTCATGTGTATGAATGAGTGTTCAAGTGTAAAGCTGTGTGCAGCTGTGTGCAGCTGTTGTCTTGCATGGAGACTTTCATTCAGCTCAGAAACAGGAGAAACAGAGTTCTTTCAGAGTAAGTCAGCACAGATATCACTGCTGCTCTTTCGAAAAAAAGAATTCAACTATTTCCTTATGGGGGAACCTACAATGTACTGAGGGACAACAGGAGAGATGTTTCCCTCATGTATTTCAGCGGAAAATAACAATTCCACTCAAGTTCACCCTTTCTGCTCACACTGCGTATAACTCAGCGAGAGAAGCACAATAGAGCAATAAAAAATGACAATCCACTGTCTGAATGAGTTTTCATGTTAAATTGAGAAATCAACTATTTCCTTATGGGGGAACCTACAATGTACTGAGGAACAACAGGACAGATGTTTCCCTCATGTATTTCAGCAGAAAATAACAATTCCACTCAAGTTCACCCTTTCTGCTCACACTGCGCATAACTCAGCGAGAGAAGCACAATAGAGCAATAAAAAATGACATCCCACTGTCTGAATGAGTTTTCATGTTAAATTGAGAAATCAACTATTTCCTTATGGGGAAACCTACAATGTACTGAGGAACAACAGGAGAGATGTTTCCCTCATGTATTTCAGCAGAAAATAACAATTCCACTCAAGTTAACCCTTTCTGCTCACACTGCGCATAACTCAGCGAGAGAAGCACAATAGAGCAATAAAAAATGACATCCCACTGCCTGACTGAGTTTTCATGTTAAATTGAGAATTCAACTATTTCCTTATGGGGGAACCTACAATGTACTGAGGAACAACAGGAGAGATGTTTCCCTCATGTATTTCAGCAGAAAATAACAATTCCACTCAAGTTCACCCTTTCTGCTCACACTGCAGATAACTCAGCGAGAGAAGCACAATAGAGCAATAAAAAATGACATCCCACTGTCTGAATGAGTTTTCATGTTTTATTGAGAAATCAACTATTTCCTTATGGGGGAACCTACAATGTACTGAGGAACAACAGGACAGATGTTTCCCTCATGTATTTCAGCAGAAAATAACAATTCCACTCAAGTTCACCCTTTCTGCTCACACTGCGCATAACTCAGCGAGAGAAGCACAATAGAGCAATAAAAAATGACATCCCACTGTCTGAATGAGTTTTCATGTTAAATTGAGAAATCAACTATTTCCTTATGGGGAAACCTACAATGTACTGAGGAACAACAGGAGAGATGTTTCCCTCATGTATTTCAGCAGAAAATAACAATTCCACTCAAGTTAACCCTTTCTGCTCACACTGCGCATAACTCAGCGAGAGAAGCACAATAGAGCAATAAAAAATGACATCCCACTGTGTGAATGAGTTTTCATGTTAAATTGAGAAATCAACTATTTCCTTATGGGGGGACCTACAATGTACTCAGGAACAACAGGAGAGATGTTTCCCTCATGTATTTCAGCAGAAAATAACAATTCCACTCAAGTTCACCCTTTCTGCTCACACTGCGCATAACTCAGCGAGAGAAGCACAATAGAGCAATAAAAAATGACATCCCACTGTCTGAATGAGTTTTCATGTTAAATTGAGAAATCAACTATTTCCTCATGGGGGAACCTACAATTTAGTGTGGAACAACAGGAGAGATGTTTCCCTCATGTATTTCAGCAGAAAATAACAATTCCACTCAAGTTCACCATTTCTGCTCACACTGCGCATAACTCAGCGAGAGAAGCACAATAGAGCAATAAAAAATGACATCCCACTGTCTGACTGAGTTTTCATGTTAAATTGAGAATTCAACTATTTCCTTATGGGGGAACCTACAATGTACTGAGGAACAACAGGAGAGATGTTTCCCTCATGTATTTCAGCAGAAAATAACAATTCCACTCAAGTTCACCCTTTCTGCTCACACTGCAGATAACTCAGCGAGAGAAGCACAATAGAGCAATAAAAAATGACATCCCACTGTCTGAATGAGTTTTCATGTTTTATTGAGAAATCAACTATTTCCTTATGGGGGAACCTACAATGTACTGAGGAACAACAGGACAGATGTTTCCCTCATGTATTTCAGCAGAAAATAACAATTCCACTCAAGTTCACCCTTTCTGCTCACACTGCGCATAACTCAGCGAGAGAAGCACAATAGAGCAATAAAAAATGACATCCCACTGTCTGAATGAGTTTTCATGTTAAATTGAGAAATCAACTATTTCCTTATGGGGGGACCTACAATGTACTGAGGAACAACAGGAGAGATGTTTCCCTCATGTATTTCAGCAGAAAATAACAATTCCACTCAAGTTCACCCTTTCTGCTCACACTGCGCATAACTCAGCGAGAGAAGCACAATAGAGCAATAAAAAATGACATCCCACTGTGTGAATGAGTTTTCATGTTAAATTGAGAAATCAACTATTTCCTCATGGGGGAACCTACAATTTAGTGTGGAACAACAGGAGAGATGTTTCCCTCATGTATTTCAGCAGAAAATAACAATTCCACTCAAGTTCACCCTTTCTGCTCACACTGCGCATAACTCAGCGAGAGAAGCACAATAGAGCAATAAAAAATGACATCCCACTGTCTGACTGAGTTTTCATGTTAAATTGAGAATTCAACTAATTCCTTATGGGGGAACCTACAATGTACTGAGGAACAACAGGAGAGATGTTTCCCTCATGTATTTCAGCAGAAAATAACAATTCCACTCAAGTTCACCCTTTCTGCTCACACTGCGCATAACTCAGCGAGAGAAGCACAATAGAGCAATAAAAAATGACATCCCACTGTCTGAATGAATTTTAACCCCATCAGACTTGAATTGAATTAGGGTTAACATTAAGGCTGAAACTAAGGTTAGGGTTAGGGTTAGGGTTAGCTGAAATTAGGGTTAGGGTTTCTGTCTTCCTCAAGTATTAGAAACCCCAAATTTGGCGTGGGCGCTTCTTTGGGGCTCTTGATGAAATAACAAGTGGCCCCATGTCTCTAGGACAAAGTTGAAATTTCACCCCCTAGACTTGCATTGAATTAGGGTTAACGTTAAGGCTGAAACTAGGGTTAGGGTTAGGGTTAGTTGAAATTAGGGTTAGGATTTCTGCGTTCCTCAAGTACTAGAAGCCCCACATTTTGCGTGGGTGTTTCTTTGGTGCACTTGATGAAAATGCAAGTGGCCCCATGTCTCTACGACAAAGTTGAAATTTCAACCTATAGACTTGCATTGAATTAGGGTTGCGTTAAGGCTGAAACTAGGGTTAGGGTTAGGGTTAGTTGAAAATAGTGTTAGGGTTTCTGCGTTCTTCAATTATTAGAAATCCCAAATTTGGTGTGGGTGCTTCTTTGGGGCTCTTGATGAAATAGCAAGTGGCCCCATGTCTCTAGGACAAAGTTGAAATTGTCTCAGACCAACAGAAGTCTGTCATCAGTCATGGCGTGAAAAAATATTTTCTGCTCCTCCTGTGTTCATAAAGAGTTTTTTTTTATATCTTTTTTAGTGTTCCCCTGTAAATTGAGTGTTATTCAAGCAGCAGAAGCAGCATCAGCAACGCCAGCAGCTGCAGAAGCACTTTAATTGGTTTGTAATCAGTCTTACAAATCTGTTTACAAACAACTTCAGACTTCAAAGTTTTTGAAAATGTTTGAACACGAATTCCATCACTTTGATGTCTGTTTTCTTCAAGCAGCACCATTTTTTATTAAGCAAATTGTATTCTGTGTGGAATAACAGGTTGGATTTTTTTTCTCTCTTGTTCCTCAGCTGAATCAAGACAACTATGAAAGTAAACAGTCGCATACAAATTTTGAAAAGAAAACTCATTCAACCACTTGGATTTCTTTTTTTATTGTGGTTATGGGCCTTATCTAAACAAGTCTGTTTCTGAGCTGAATGAAAGTCTCCATGCAAGACAGCAGCTGCACAGAGCTGCACTCAGCTTTACACTTGAACACTCATTCATACACATGAGCCTGAAGGAATGAACATATCAAAACAAAGATTCAAATGAAACTGACAATACACCAGGTCAGTGTACATTAAGCAACGGAATACGCACAGTGCCCCTCCCTCTCAGACCAACAGAAGTCTGTCATCAGTCATGGCGTGAAAAAATATTTTCTGCTCCTCCTGTGTTCATAAAGAGTTTTTTTTTTATATCTTTTCTATTGTTCCCCAGTAAATTGAGTGTTATTCAAGCAGCAGAAGCAGCATCAGCAACGCCAACAGCTGCAGAAGCACTTTAATTGGTTTGTAATCAGACTTACAAATCTGTTTAAAAAACAACTTCAGACTTCAAAGCGTTTGAACGGCTTTGATCATCAGACCTAAAAGTCTGTTTACAAACAACTTCAGACTTCAAAGTTTTTGAAAATGTTTCAACACGCATTCCATCACTTTGATGTCTATTTTCTTCAATCAGCAGCATTTTTTATTGAGCAAATTGTATTCTGTGTGGAATAACAGGTTGGATTTTTTTTTTCTCTTTTGTTCCTCAGCTGAATCAAGACATCTATGAAAGTAAACAGTCGCATACAGATTTTGTAAAGAAAACTCATTCAACCACTTGGATTTCTTCTTTTATTGTGGTTATGGGCCTTATCTCAACAAGTTGAGATGTTTTCTTTTTTGTTGAAGGAGCAGCTGTGATATCTGTGCTGACTTACTCTGAAAGAACTCTGTTTCTCCTGTTTCTGAGCTGAATGAAAGTCTCCATGCAAGACAACAGCTGCACACAGCTGCACACAGCTTTACACTTGAACACTCATTCATACACATGAGCTTGAAGGAATAAACAGAGGTCTGTCATCAGTCATGTCGTGAAAAAATATTTTCTGCTCCTCCTGTGTTCATAAAGAGCTTTTGTTTTATATCTTTTTTAATGTTCCCCAGTAAATTGAGTGTTATTCAAGCAGCAGAAGCAGCATCAGCAACGCCAGCAGCTGCTGAAGCACTTTAATTGGTTTGTAATCAGACTTACAAGTCTGTTTACAAACAACTTCAGACTTCAAAGCGTTTGAACGGCTTTGATCATCAGACCTAAAAGTCTGTTTACAAACACAACTTCAGACTTCAAAGCTTTTGCAAATGTTTCAACACGCATTCCATCACTTTGATGTCTGTTTTCTTCAAGCAGCAGCATTTTTTATTGAGCAAATTGTATTCTGTGTGGAATAACAGGTTGGATTTTTTTTTTCTCTTTTGTTCCTCAGCTGAATCAAGACATCTATGAAAGTAAACAGTCGCATACAGATTTTGAAAAGAAAACTCATTCAACCACTTGGATTTCTTCTTTTATTGTGGTTATGGGCCTTATCTCAACAAGTTGAGATGTTGTCTTTTTTGTTGAAGGAGCAGCTGTGATATCTGTGCTGACTTACTCTGAAAGAACTCTGTTTCTCCTGTTTCTGAGCTGAATGAAAGTCTCCATGCAAGACAACAGCTGCACACAGCTGCACACAGCTTTACACTTGAACACTCATTCATACACATGAGCCTGAAAGAATAAACAGAGGTCTGTCATCAGTCATGTCGTGAAAAAATATTTTCTGCTCCTCCTGTGTTCATAAAGAGCTTTTGTTTTATATCTTTTTTAATGTTCCCCAGTAAATTGAGTGTTATTCAAGCAGCAGAAGCAGCATCAGCAACGCCAGCAGCTGCTGAAGCACTTTAATTGGTTTGTAATCAGACTTACAAGTCTGTTTACAAACAACTTCAGACTTCAAAGCGTTTGAACGGCTTTGATCATCAGACCTAAAAGTCTGTTTACAAACACAACTTCAGACTTCAAAGCTTTTGCAAATGTTTCAACACGCATTCCATCACTTTGATGTCTGTTTTCTTCAAGCAGCAGCATTTTTTATTGAGCAAATTGTATTGTGTGTGGAATAACAGCTTGGATTTTTTTTTCTCTCTTGTTCCTCAGCTGAATCAAGACAACTATGAAAGTAAACAGTCGCATACAGATTTTGAAAAGAAAACTCATTCAACCACTTGGATTTCTTTTTTTATTGTGGTTATGGGCCTTATCTAAACAAGTTGAGATGTTGTCTTTTTTTTTTTGAAGGAGCAGCTGTGATATCTGTGCTGACTTACTCTGAAAGAACTCTGTTTCTCCTGTTTCTGAGCTGAATGAAAGTCTCCATGCAAGACAGCAGCTGCACAGAGCTGCACTCAGCTTTACACTTGAACACTCATTCATACACATGAGCCTGAAGGAATAAATATATCAAAACAAAGATTCAAATGAAACTGACAATACACCAGGTCAGTGTACATTAAGCAACGGAATACGCACAGTGCCCTTCCCTCTCAGACCAACAGAGGTCTGTCTTCAGTCATGGCGTGAAAAAATATTTTCTGCTCCTCCTATGTTCATAAAGAGTTTTTTTTTATATCTTTTTTAGTGTTCCCCTGTAAATTGAGTGTTATTCAAGCAGCAGAAGCAGCATCAGCAACGCCAGCAGCTGCAGAAGCACTTTAATTGGTTTGTAATCAGACTTAAAAGTCTGTTTACAAACAACTTCAGACTTCAAAGCGTTTGAACGGCTTTGATCATCAGACCTAAAAGTCTATTTACAAACAACTTCAGACTTCAAAGTTTTTGAAAATGTTTGAACACGCATTCCATCACTTTGATGTCTGTTTTCTTCAAGCAGCAGCATTTTTTATTGAACAAATTGTATTGTGTGTGGAATAACAGGTTGGATTTTTTTTTCTCTGTCTTGTTCCTCAGCTGAATCAAGACAACTATGAAAGTAAACAGTGGCATACAGATTTTGAAAAGAAAACTCATTCAACCACTTGGATTTCTTTTTTTATTGTGTTTATGGGCCATATCTAAACAAGTTGAGATGTTGTCTTTTTTTTTTTGAAGGAGCAGCTGTGATATCTGTGCTGACTTACTCTTAAAGAACTTTGCGTCTCCTTTTTCTGAGCTGAATGAAAGTCTCCATGCAAGACAGCAGCTGCACAGAGCTGCACATAGCTTTACACTTGAACACTCATTCATACACATGAGCCTGAAGGAATAAACATTGCAAAACAAAGATTCAAATTAAACTGACAATACACCAGGTCAGTGTACATTAAGCAACGGAATACGCACTGTGCCCCTCCCTCTCAGACCAACAGAGGTCTGTCATCAGTCATAGCGTGAAAAAATATTTTCTGCTCCTCCTGTGTTCATGAAGAGTTTTTTTTAATATCTTTTTTAATGTTCACCATTAAATTGAGTGTTATTCAAGCAGCAGAAGAAGCATCAGCAACGCCAGCAGCTGCTGAAGCACTTTAATTGGTTTGTAATCAGAATTACAAGTCTGTTTACAAACAACTTCAGACTTCAAAGCGTTTGAACGGCTTTGATCATCAGACCTAAAAGTCTGTTTACAAACAACTTTAGACTTCAAAGCGTTTGAACGGCTTTGATCATTTGACCTAAAAGTCTGTTTACAAACAACTTCAGACTTCAAAGTGTTTGAACGGCTTTGATCATCAGACCTAAAAGTCTGTTTACAAACAACTTCACACTTCAAAGTTTTTGAAAATGTTTGAACACGCATTCCATCACTTTGATGTCTGTTTTCTTCAAGCAGCAGCATTTTTTATTGAGCAAATTGTATTGTGTGTGGAATAACATGTTGGATTTTTTTTTTCTCTCTTGTTCCTCAGCTGAATCAAGACAACTATGAAAGTAAACAGTCGCACACAAATTTTGAAAAGAAAACTCATTCAACCACTTGGATTTCTTTTTTTATTGTGGTTATGGGCCTTATCTCAACAAGTTGAGATGTTGTCTTTTTTTTGAAGGAGCAGCAGTGATATCTGTGTTGACTTACTCTTAAAGAACTTTGCGTCTCCTGTTTCTGAGCTGAATGAAAGTCTCTATGCAAGAAATCAGCTGCACAGAACTGCACACAGCTTTACATTTGAACACTAGCAAAACAAAGATTCAAATGAGACTGACAATACATCAGGTCAGTGTTCATCAAGCAACGGAATACGCACAGTGCCCCTCAATCTCAGACCAACAGAGGTCGACTGTCGAGTAGACTGTGATCGATCGTCACCTGATATTCATCACACGGTCTGTGTCTCCACCCACAGGAGCAATGGTGCCACTGCACATCACCAAACGCATAAGATCAAATCAACCATGCAAAGGAATCGACAACACTGAAACAAGATAGAAATTGTTTCATCAATAACTGGATTAATTTTATTTAAAAAAACAACAAAAACTTCTCAAAAGTTATCTGCTTTAATCAGTGTGTGTGGGGGGGATTGGGGGCACTGAATTAGTGAATTCAGGAATTTGTGAAAGAAAACAAGTGCTTTATGCTCAATGCGAGCATAAAAGGTGAACTTGAATGGAATTGTAATTCTCTGCTGAAAAACATAAGGAAAAAATCTCTCCTGTTGTTCCTGGTGTGTTGTCAGTCTCATTTGAATCTTTGTTTTTCTTTTTTTATTCCTCCAGGCAGATGAGTATGAATGAATGTTCAAGTTTAAGGCTGTGTGCAGCTCAGTGCAGCTGTTTTCTTGCATAGAGACATTAATTCATTTCAGAAACAGGAGAAAAAAGGAGTTATTTTACAGTCAGTCAGCACAGATATCACTGCTGCTCCTTCCAAAAAAAGAATTCAACTATATCCTTATGGGGGAACCTACAATGTACTGAGGAACAACAAGAGAGATGTTTCCCTCGTGATTTCAGAAGAAAATAACAATTCCACTCAAGTTCACCCTTTCTGCTCACACTGCGCATAACTCAGCGAGAGAAGCACAATAGAGCAATAAAAAATGACAACCCACTGTCTGAATGAGTTTTCATGTTAAATTGAGAAATCAACTATTTCCTTATTGGGGGAACCTACAATGTAGTGAGGAACAACAGGAGAGATGTTTCCCTCATGTATTTCAGCAGAAAATAAAAGTTCCACTCAAAGTTCACCCTTTCTGCTCACACTGCTGATAACTAAACGAGAGAAGCACAATAGAGCAATAAAAAATGACATCCCACTGTCTGAATGAGTTGTCATGTTAAATTGAGAAATCAACTATTTCCTTATGGGGGAACCTACAATTTAGTGAGGAACAACAGGAGAGATGTTTCCCTCATGTATTTCAGCAGAAAATAACAATTCCACTCAAGTTCACCCTTTCTGCTCACACTGCGCATAACTCAGCGAGAGAAGCACAATAGAGCAATAAAAAATGACATCCCACTGTCTGAATGAGTTTTCATGTTAAATTGAGAATTCAACTATTTCCTTATGGGGGGACCTACAATGTACTCAGGAACAACAGGAGAGATGTTTCCCTCATATATTTCAGCCGAAAATAACAGTTCCACTGAAAGTTCACCCTTTCTGCTCACACTGCGCATAACTCAGCGAGACAAGCACAATAGAGCAATAAAAAATGACATCCCACTGTCTGAATGAGTTTTCATGTTAAATTGAGAAATCAACTATTTCCTTATGGGGGAACCTACAATTTAGTGAGGAACAACAGGAGAGATGTTTCCCTCATGTATTTCAGGATGAAATAACAATTCCACTCAAGTTCACCCTTTCTGCTCACACTGCGCATAACTCAGCGAGAGAAGCACAATAGAGCAATAAAAAATGACATCCCACTGTCTGAATGAGTTTTCATGTTAAATTGAGAAATCAACTATTTCCTTATGGGGGAACCTACAATGTACTCAGGAACAACAGGAGAGATGTTTCCCTCATATATTTCAGCCGAAAATAACAATTCCACTCAAGTTCACCCTTTCTGCTCACACTGCGCATAACTCAGCGAGAGAAGCACAATAGAGCAATAAAAAATGACATCCCACTGTCTGAATGAGTTTTCATGTTAAATTGAGAAATCAACTATTTCCTTATGGGGGACCCTACAATGTACTGAGGAACAACAGGAGAGATGTTTCCCTCATGTATTTCAGCAGAAAATAACAATTCCACTCAAGTTCACCCTTTCTGCTCACACTGCGCATAACTCAGCGAGAGAAGCACAATAGAGCAATAAAAAATGACATCCCACTGTCTGAATGAGTTTTCATGTTAAATTGTAAAATCAACTATTTCCTTATGGGGGACCCTACAATGTACTGAGGAACAACAGGAGAGATGTTTCCCTCATGTATTTCAGCAGAAAATAACAATTCCACTCAAGTTCACCCTTTCTGCTCACACTGCGCATAACTCAGCGAGAGAAGCACAATAGAGCAATAAAAAATGACATCCCACTGTCTGAATGAGTTTTCATGTTAAATTGTAAAATCAACTATTTCCTTATGGGGGACCCTACAATGTACTGAGGAACAACAGGAGAGATGTTTCCCTCATGTATTTCAGCAGAAAATAACAATTCCACTCAAGTTCACCCTTTCTGCTCACACTGCGCATAACTCAGCGAGAGAAGCACAATAGAGCAATAAAAAATGACATCCCACTGTCTGAATGAGTTTTCATGTTAAATTGAGAAATCAACTATTTCCTTATGGGGGAACCTACAATGTACTGAGGAACAACAGGACAGATGTTTCCCTCATGTATTTCAGCAGAAAATAACAATTCCACTCAAGTTCACCCTTTCTGCTCACACTGCGCATAACTCAGCGAGAGAAGCACAATAGAGCAATAAAAAATGACATCCCACTGTCTGAATGAGTTTTCATATTAAATTGTAAAATCAACTATTTCCTTATGGGGGAACCTACAATGTACTGAGGAACAACAGGACAGATGTTTCCCTCATGTATTTCAGCAGAAAATAACAATTCCACTCAAGTTCACCCTTTCTGCTCACACTGCGCATAACTCAGCGAGAGAAGCACAATAGAGCAATAAAAAATGACATCCCACTGTCTGAATGAGTTTTCATGTTAAATTGTAAAATCAACTATTTCCTTATGGGGGAACCTACAATGTACTGAGGAACAACAGGAGAGATGTTTCCCTCATGTATTTCAGCAGAAAATAACAATTCCACTCAAGTTCACCCTTTCTGCTCACACTGCGCATAACTCAGCGAGAGAAGCACAATAGAGCAATAAAAAATGACATCCCACTGTCTGAATGAGTTTTCATGTTAAATTGAGAATTCAACTATTTCCTTATGGGGGAACCTACAATGTACTCAGGAACAACAGGAGAGATGTTTCCCTCATGTATTTCAGCAGAAAATAACAATTCCACTCAAGTTCACCCTTTCTGCTCACACTGCGCATAACTCAGCGAGAGAAGCACAATAGAGCAATAAAAAATGACATCCCACTGTCTGAATGAGTTTTCATGTTAAATTGAGAATTCAACTATTTCCTTATGGGGGAACCTACAATGTACTCAGGAACAACAGGAGAGATGTTTCCCTCATGTATTTCAGCAGAAAATAACAATTCCACTCAAGTTCACCCTTTCTGCTCACACTGCGCATAACTCAGCGAGAGAAGCACAATAGAGCAATAAAAAATGACATCCCACTGTCTGAATGAGTTTTCATGTTAAATTGAGAATTCAACTATTTCCTTATGTGGGGACCTACAATGTACTCAGGAACAACAGGAGAGATGTTTCCCTCATGTATTTCAGCAGAAAATAACAATTCCACTCAAGTTCACCCTTTCTGCTCACACTGCGCATAACTCAGCGAGAGAAGCACAATAGAGCAATAAAAAAAAGACATGCCACTGTCTGAATGAATTTTAACCCCATCAGACTTGAATTGAATTAAGGTTAACATTAAGGCTGAAACTAGGGTTAGGGTTAGGGTTAGGGTTAGCTGAAATTAGGGTTACGGTTTCTGTCTTCCTCAAGTATTAGAAACCCCAAATTTGGCGTGGGCGCTTCTTTGGGGCTCTTGATGAAATAGCAAGTGGCCCCATGTCTCTAGGACAAAGTTGAAATTTCACCCCATAGACTTGCATTGAATTAGGGTTAACCTTAAGGCTGAAACTAGGGTTAGGGTTAGGGTTAGTTGAAATTAGGGTTAGGGTTTCTGCGTTCCTCAAGTACTAGAAGCCCCAAATTTTGCGTGGGTGTTTCTTTGGGGCTCTTGATGAAAATGCAAGTGGCCCCATGTCTCTAGGACAAAGTTGAAATTTCACCCCATAGACTTGCATTGAATTAGGGTTGCGTTAAGACTGAAACTAGGGTTAGGGTTAGGGTTAGCTGAAATTAGGGTTAGGGTTTCTGTGTTCTTCAATTATTAGAAACCCCAAATTTGGTGTGGGCGCTTCTTTGGGGCTCTTGATGAAATAGCAAGTGGCCCCATGTCTCTAGGACAAAGTTGAAATTGTCTCAGACCAACAGAAGTCTGTCATCAGTCATGGCGTGAGAAAATATTTTCTGCTCCTCCTGTGTTCATAAAGAGTTTTTTTTTTATATCTTTTCTAGTGTTCCCCAGTAAATTGAGTGTTATTCAAGCAGCAGAAGCAGCATCAGCAACGCCAGCAGCTGCAGAAGCACTTTAATTGGTTTGTAATCAGACTTACAAGTCTGTTTACAAACAACTTCAGACTTCAAAGCGTTTGAACGGCTTTGATCATCAGACATAAAAGTCTGTTTACAAACAACTTCAGACTTCAAAGCGTTTGAACGGCTTTGATCATCAGACCTATAAGTCTGTTTACAAACAACTTCAGCTTCAAAGTTTTTGAAAATGTTTGAACACGCATTCCATCACTTTGATGTCTGTTTTCTTCAAGCAGCAGCATTTTTTATTGACCAAATTGTATTGTGTGTGGAATAACACGTTGGATTTTTTTTTTCTCTCTTGTTCCTCAGCTGAATCATGACAACTATGAAAGTAAACAGTCGCATACAGATTTTGAAAAGAAAACTCATTCAACCACTTGGATTTCTTCTTTTATTGTTGTTATGGGCCTTATCTCAACAAGTTGAGATGTTGTCTTTTTTTTGAAGGAGCAGCTGTGATATCTGTGCTGACTTACTCTGAAAGAACTCTGTTTCTCCTGTTTCTGAGCTGAATGAAAGTCTCCATGCAAGACAACAGCTGCACAGAGCTGCACACAGCTTTACACTTGAACACTCATTCATACACATGAGCCTGAAGGAATAAATATATCAAAACAAAGATTCAAATGAAACTGACAATACACCAGGTCAGTGTACATTAAGCAACGGAATATGCACAGTGCCCCTCAATTATAGACCAACAGAGAGTCGACTGTGATCGATCGTCACCTGATATTCATCACACGGTCTGTGTCCCCACCCACAGGCGTAATGATGCCACTGCACATCACCAAACGCATCAGAACAAATCAACCATGCAAATGAATCGACACCACTGAAACAAGATAGAAATTTTTTCATCAATAACTGGAATAATTTTATTTAAGAAAAAACAATAAAAACATTTCAAAAGTTATCTGCTTTAATCGGTGTGTGTGTGGGGGGAGTGGGGGCACTGAATTAGTGAATTCAGGAATTTGTGAAAGAAAACAAGTGCTTTATGCTCATTGCGAGCATAAACGGTGAACTTAAATGGAATTGTAATTCTCTGCTGAAAAACATAAGGAAAACATCTCTCCTGTTGTTCCTCTATTGTCAGTCTCATTTGAATCTTAGTTTTGCTTTGTTTATTCCTCCAGGCAGATGAGTATGAATGAATGTTCAAGTTTAAGGCTGTGTGCAGCTCAGTGCAACTGTTTTCTTGCATAGAGACTTTAATTCATTTCAGAAACAGGATTTTTCTCCTGTTTCTGAAATGAATTAGGAGTTATTTTACAGTCAGTCAGCACAGATATCACTGCTGCTCATTCAAAAAAAAGAATTCAACTATTTCCTTATGGGGGAACCTACAATGTAGTGAGGAACAACAGGAGAGATGTTTCCCTCATGTATTTCAGCAGAAAATAACAATTCCACTCAAGTTCACCCTTTCTGCTCACACTGCGCATAATTCAGCGAGAGAAGCACAATAGAGCAATAAAAAATGACATCCCACTGTCTGAATGAGTTTTCATGTTAAATTGGGAAATCAACTATTTCCTTATGGGGGAACCTACAATGTACTGAGGAACAACAGGAGAGATGTTTCCCTCATGTATTTCAGCAGAAAATAACAGTTCCACTCAAAGTTCACCCTTTCTGCTCACACTGCGCATAATTCAGCGAGAGAAGCACAATAGAGCAATCAAAAATGACATCCCACTGTCTGAATGAGTTTTCATGTTAAATTGAGAAATCAACTATTTCCTTATGGGGGAACGTACAATGTACTGAGGAACAACAGGACAGATGTTTTCCTCATGTATTTCAGCAGAAAATAACAATTCCACTCAAGTTCACCCTTTCTGCTCACACTGCGCATAACTCAGCGAGAGAAGCACAATAGAGCAATAAAAAATGACATCCCACTGTCTGAATGAGTTTTCATGTTAAATTTAGAAATCAACTATTTCCTTATGGGGGAACCTACAATGTACTGAGGAACAACAGGAGAGATGTTTCCCTCATGTATTTCAGCAGAAAATAACAGTTCCACTCAAGTTCACCCTTTCTGCTCACACTGCGCATAACTCAGCGAGAGAAGCACAATAGAGCAATAAAAAATGACATCCCACTGTCTGAATGAGTTTTCATGTTAAATTGAGAAATCAACTATTTCCTTATGGGGGAACCTACAATGTAGTGAGGAACAACAGGAGAGATGTTTCCCTCATGTATTTCAGCAGAAAATAACAATTCCACTCAAGTTCACCCTTTATGCTCACACTGCACATAACTCAGCGAGAGAAGCACAATAGAGCAATAAAAAATGACATCCCACTGTCTGAATGAGTTTTCATGTTAAATTGGGAAATCAACTATATCTTTATGGGGGAACCTACAATGTAGTGAGGAACAACAGGAGAGATGTTTCCCTCATGTATTTCAGCAGAAAATAACAATTCCACTCAAGTTCACCCTTTCTGCTCACACTGCGCATAACTCAGCGAGAGAAGCACAATAGAGCAATAAAAATGACATCCCACTGTCTGAATGAGTTTTTATGTTAAATTGAGAATTCAACTATTTCCTTATGGGGGGACCTACAATGTACTGAGGAACAACAGGAGAGATGTTTCCCTCATGTATTTCAGCAGAAAATAACAATTCCACTCAAGTTCACCCTTTCTGCTCACACTGCGCATAACTCAGCGAGAGAAGCACAATAGAGCAATAAAAAATGACATCCCACTGTCTGAATGAGTTTTCATGTTAAATTGAGAATTCAACTATTTCCTTATGGGGGAACCTACAATGTACTCATGAACAACAGGAGAGATGTTTCCCTCATGTATTTCAGCAGAAAATAACAATTCCACTCAAGTTCACCCTTTCTGCTCACACTGCGCATAACTCAGCGAGAGAAGCACAATAGAGCAATAAAAAATGACATCCCACTGTCTGAATGAGTTTTCATGTTAAATTGAGAAATCAACTATTTCCTTATGGGGGAACCTACAATGTACTGAGGAACAACAGGACAGATGTTTCCCTCATGTATTTCAGTAGAAAATAACAATTCCACTGAAGTTCACCCTTTCTGCTCACACTGCGCATAACTCAGCGAGAGAAGCACAATAGAGCAATAAAAAATGACATCCCACTGTCTGAATGAGTTTTCATGTTAAATTGAGAACTCAACTATTTCCTTATGGGGGAACCTACAATGTACTGAGGAACAACAGGAGAGATGTTTCCCTCATGTATTTCAGCAGAAAATAACAATTCCACTCAAGTTCACCCTTTCTGCTCACACTGCGCATAACTCAGCGAGAGAAGCACAATAGAGCAATAAAAAAAGACATCCCACTGTCTGAATGAATTTTAACCCCATCAGACTTGAATTGAATTAGGGTTAACATTAAGGCTGAAACTAGGGTTAGGGTTAGGGTTAGGGTTAGCTGAAATTAGGGTTAGGGTTTCTGTCTTCCTCAAGTATTAGAAACCCCAAATTTGGCGTGGGCGCTTCTTTTGGGCTCTTGATGAAATAGCAAGTGGCCCCATGTCTCTAGGACAAAGTTGAAATTTCACCCCATAGACTTGCATTGAATTAGGGTTAACGTTAAGGCTGAAACTAGGGTTAGGGTTAGGGTTAGTTGAAATTAGGGTTAGGGTTTCTGCGTTCCTCAAGTACTAGAAGCCCCAAATTTTGCGTGGGTGTTTCTTTGGGGCTCTTGATGAAAATGCAAGTGGCCCCATGTCTCTAGGACAAAGTTGAAATTTCACCCCATAGACTTGCATTGAATTAGGGTTTAACGTTAAGACTGAAACTAGGGTTAGGGTTAGGGTTAGGGTTAGCTGAAATTAGGGTTAGGGTTTCTGCGTTCTTCAATTATTAGAAACCCCAAATTTGGTGTGGGCGCTTCTTTGGGGCTCTTGATGAAATAGCAAGTGGCCCCATGTCTCTAGGACAAAGTTGAAATTGTCTCAGACAAACAGAAGTCTGTCATCAGTCATGGCGTGAGAAAATATTTTCTGCTCCTCCTGTGTTCATAAAGAGTTTTTTTTTAATATCTTTTCTAGTGTTCCCCAGTAAATTGAGTGTTATTCAAGCAGCAGAAGCAGCATCAGCAACGCCAGCAGCTGCAGAAGCACTTTAATTGGTTTGTAATCAGACTTACAAGTCTGTTTACAAACAACTTCAGACTTCAAAGCGTTTGAACGGCTTTGATCATCAGACCTAAAAGTCTGTTTACAAACAACTTCAGACTTCAAAGCGTTTGAACGGCTTTGATCATCAAACCTATAAGTCTGTTTACAAACAACTTCAGACTTCAAAGTTTTTGAAAATGTTTGAACACGCATTCCATCACTTTGATGTCTGTTTTCTTCAAGCAGCAGCATTTTTTATTGAGCAAATTGTATTGTGTGTGGAATAACACGTTGGATTTTTTTTTTCTCTCTTGTTCCTCAGCTGAATCAAGACAACTATGAAAGTAAACAGTCGCATACAGATTTTGAAAAGAAAACTCATTCAACCACTTGGATTTCTTTTTTTATTGTGGTTATGGGCCTTATCTAAACTAGTTGAGATGTTGTCTTTTTTTTTTTGAAGGAGCAGCTGTGATATCTGTGCTGACTTACTCTGAAAGAACTCTGTTTCTCCTGTTTCTGAGCTGAATGAAAGTCTCCATGCAAGACAGCAGCTGCACAGAGCTGCACTCAGCTTTACACTTGAACACTCATTCATACACATGAGCCTGAAGGAATAAATATATCAAAACAAAGATTCAAATGAAACTGACAATACACCAGGTCAGTGTACATTAAGCAACGGAATACGCACAGTGCCCCTCCCTCTCAGACCAACAGAGGTCTGTCATCAGTCATGGCGTGAAAAAATATTTTCTGCTCCTCCTGTGTTCATAAAGAGTTTTTTTTAATATCTTTTTTAATGTTCCCCAGTAAATTGAGTGTCATTCAAGCAGCAGAAGCAGCATCAGCAACGCCAGCAGCTGCTGAAGCACTTTAATTGGTTTGTAATCAGACTTACAAATCTGTTTACAAACAACTTCAGACTTCAAAGCATTTGAACGGCTTTGATCATCAGACCTAAAAGTCTGTTTACAAACAACTTCAGACTTCAAAGTTTTTGAAAATGTTTGAACACGAATTCCATCACTTTGATGTCTGTTTTCTTCAAGCAGCAGCATTTTTTATTAAGCAAATTGTATTCTGTGTGGAATAACAGGTTGGATTTTTTTTCTCTCTTGTTCCTCAGCTGAATCAAGACAACTATGAAAGTAAACAGTCGCATACAGATTTTGAAAAGAAAACTCATTCAACCACTTGGATTTCTTTTTTTATTGTGGTTATGGGCCTTATCTAAACTAGTTGAGATGTTGTCTTTTTTTTTTTGAAGGAGCAGCAGTTATATCTGTGCTGACTTACTCTGAAAGAACTCTGTTTCTCCTGTTTCTGAGCTGAATAAAAGTCTCCATGCAAGACAACAGCTGCACAGAGCTGCACACAGCTTTACACTTGAACACTCATTCATACACATGAGCCTGAAGGAATAAACACAGCAAAACAAAGATTCAAATGAAACTGACAATACACCAGGTCAGTGTACATTAAGCAACGGAATACGCACAGTGCCCCTCCCTCTCAGACCAACAGAGGTCTGTCATCAGTCATGGCGTGAAAAAATATTTTCTGCTCCTCCTGTGTTCATAAAGAGTTTTTTTTTTTATATCTTTTCTAGTGTTCCCCAGTAAATTGAGTGTTATTCAAGCAGCAGAATCAGCATCAGCAATGCCAGCAGCTGCAGAAGCACTTTAATTGGTTTGTAATCAGACTTACAAGTCTGTTTACAAACAACTTCAGACTTCAAAGCGTTTGAACGGCTTTGATCATCAGACCTAAAAGTCTGTTTACAAACAACTTCAGACTTCAAAGCGTTTGAACGGTTTTGATCATCAGACCTATAAGTCTGTTTACAAACAACTTCAGACTTCAAAATTTTTGAAAATGTTTGAACACGCATTCCATCACTTTGATGTCTGTTTTCTTCAAGCAGCAGCATTTTTTATTGAGCAAATTGGATTGTGTGTGGAATAACAGGTTGGATTTTTTTTTTTTTCTCTCTTGTTCCTCAGCTGAATCAAGACAACTATGAAAGTAAACAGTCGCATACAGATTTTGAAAAGAAAACTCATTCAACCACTTGGATTTCTTTTTTTATTGTGGTTATAGGCCTTATTTAAACAAGTTGAGATGTTATCTTTTTTTTTTTGAAGGAGCAGCTGTGATATCTGTGCTGACTTACTCTGAAAGAACTCTGTTTCTCCTGTTTCTGAGCTGAATGAAAGTCTCCATGCAAGACAACAGCTGCACAGAGCTGCACTCAGCTTTACACTTGAACACTCATTCATACACATGAGCCTGAAGGAATAAATATATCAAAACAAGGATTCAAATGAAACTGACAATACACCAGGTCAGTGTACATTAAGCAACGGAATACGCACAGTGCCCCTCCCTCTCAGACCAACAGAGGTCTGTCATCAGTCATGGCGTGAAAAAATATTTTCTGCTCCTCCTGTGTTCATAAAGAGTTTTTTTTTTATATCTTTTTTAGTGTTCCCCTGTAAATTGAGTGTTATTCAAGCAGCAGAAGCAGCATCAGCAACGCCAGCAGCTGCAGAAGCACTTTAATTGGTTTGTAATCAGACTTACAAGTCTGTTTAAAAAACAACTTCAGACTTCAAAGCGTTTGAACGGCTTTGATCATCAGACCTAAAAGTCTATTTACAAACAACTTCAGACTTCAAAGTTTTTGAAAATGTTTGAACACGCATTCCATCACTTTGATGTCTGTTTTCTTCAAGCAGCAGCATTTTTTATTGAACAAATTGTATTGTGTGTGGAATAACAGGTTGGATTTTTTTTTTTCTCTGTCTTGTTCCTCAGCTGAATCAAGACATCTATGAAAGTAAACAGTCGCATACAAATTTTGAAAAGAAAACTCATTCAACCACTTGGATTTCTTTTTTTATTGTGGTTATGGGCCTTATCTCAACAAGTTGAGATGTTATCTTTTTTTTTGAAGGAGCAGCAGTGATATCTGTGCTGACTTACTCTTAAAGAACTTTGTGTCTCCTGTTTCTGATCTGAATTAAAGTCTCCATGCAAGAAATCAGCTGCACAGAGCTGAACACAGCTTTACATTTGAACACTCATTCATACACATGAGCCTGGAGGAATAAACATAGCAAAACAAAGATTCAAATGAGACTGACAATACACCAGGTCAGTGTTCATCAAGCAACGGAATACGCACAGTGCCCCTCAATTATAGACCAACAGAGAGTCAACTGTGATCGATCGTCACCTGATATTCATCACACGGTCTGTGTCCCCACCCACAGGCGTAATGGTGCCACTGCACATCACCAAACGCATAAGAACAAATCAACCATGCAAATGAATCGACACCACTGAAACAAGATAGAAATTTTTTCATCAATAACTGGAATAATTTTATTTAAGAAAAAACAATAAAAACATTTCAAAAGTTATCTGCTTTAATCGGTGTGTGTAGGGGGAGTGGGGGCACTGAATTAGTGAATTCAGGAATTTGTGAACGAAAACAAGTGCTTTATGCTCATTGCGAGCATAAACGGTGAACTTGAATAGAATTGTAATTCTCTGGTGAAAAAAATTAGGAAAACATCTCTCCTGTTTTTCCTGGTGTATTGTCAGTCTCACTTGAATCTTTGTTTTGCTTTGTTTATTCCTCCAGGCTGATGAGTATGAATGAGTGTTCAAGTGTAAAGCTGTGTGCAGCTCTGTGCAGCTGTTTTCTTGCATAGAGATTTTAATTCAGCTCAGAAACAAGAGAAACAGAGTTCTTTCAGAGTAAGTCAGCACAGATATCACTGCTGCTCATTCAAAAAAAAGAATTCAACTATTTCCTTATGGGGGAACCTACAATGTACTGAGGAACAACAGGAGACATTTTTCCCTCATGTATTTCAGTAGAAAATAAGAATTCCACGAAAGTTCACCCTTTCTGCTCACACTGCGCATAACTCAGCGAGACAAGCACAATAGAGCAATAAAAAATTACATCCCACTGTCTGAATGAGTTTTTATGTTAAATTGAGAATTCAACTATTTCCTTATGGGGGAACCTAAAATGTACTGAAGAACAAGAGGAGAGATGTTTCCCTCATGTATTTCAGCAGAAAATAACAATTCCACTCAAGTTAACAGGTTGGATTTTTTTTTCTCTCTCTTGTTCCTCAGCTGAATCAAGACATCTATGAAAGTAAACAGTCGCATACAGATTTTGAAAAGAAAACTCATTCAACCACTTGGATTTCTTTTTTTATTGTGGTTATTGGGCCTTATCTCAACAAGTTGAGATGTTGTCTTTTTTTTGAAGGAGCAGCTGTGATATCTGTGCTGACTTACTCTGAAAGAACTCTGTTTCTCCTATTTCTGAGCTGAATGAAAGTCTCCATGCAAGACAACAGCTGCACATAGCTGCACACAGCTTTACACTTGAACACTCATTCATACACATGAGCCTGAAGGAATAAACATAGCAAAACAAAGATTCAAATGAAACTGACAATACACCAGGTCAGTGTACATTAAGCAACGGAATACGCACAGTGCCCCTCCCTCTCAGACCAACAGAGGTCTGTCATCAGTCATGGCGTGAAAAAATATTTTCTGCTCCTCCTGTGTTCATAAAGAGTTTTTTTTATATATCTTTTTTAATGTTCACCAGTAAATTGAGTGTTATTCAAGCAGCAGAAGCAGCATCAGCAACGCCAGCAGCTGCTGAAGCACTTTAATTGGTTTGTAATCAGAATTACAAGTCTGTTTACAAACAACTTCAGACTTCAAAGCGTTTGAACGGCTTTGATCATCAGACCTAAAAGTCTGTTTACAAACAACTTCAGACTTCAAAGCGTTTGAACGGCTTTGATCATCAGACCTATAAAGTCTGTTTACAAACAACTTCAGACTTCAAAGTTTTTGATAATGTTTGAACACGCATTCCATCACTTTGATGTCTATTTTCTTCAATCAGCAGCATTTTTTATTGAGCAAATTGTATTCTGTGTGGAATAACAGGTTGGATTTTTTTTTCTCTCTTGTTCCTCAGCTGAATCAAGACATCTATGAAAGTAAACAGTCACATACAGATTTTGAAAAGAAAACTCATTCAACCACTTGGATTTCTTTTTTTATTGTGGTTATGGGCCTTATCTCAACAAGTTTAGATGTTGTCTTTTTTTTGAAGGAGCAGCTGTGATATCTGTGCTGACTTACTCTGAAAGAACTTTGCGTCTCCTGTTTCTGAGCTGAATTAAAGTCTCTATGCAAGAAAACAGCTGCATAGAGCTGCACACAGCTTTACATTTGAACACTAGCAAAACAAAGATTCAAATGAGACTGACAATACACCAGGTCAGTGTACATTAAGCAACGGAATACGCACAGTGCCCCTCCCTCTCAGACCAACAGAGGTCTGTCATCAGTCATGGCGTGAAAAAATATTTTCTGCTCCTCCTGTGTTCATAAAGAGTTTTTTTTTTTATATCTTTTCTAGTGTTCCCCAGTAAATTGAGTGTTATTCAAGCAGCAGAATCAGCATCAGCAATGCCAGCAGCTGCAGAAGCACTTTAATTGGTTTGTAATCAGACTTACAAGTCTGTTTACAAACAACTTCAGACTTCAAAGCGTTTGAACGGCTTTGATCATCAGACCTAAAAGTCTGTTTACAAACAACTTCAGACTTCAAAGCGTTTGAACGGTTTTGATCATCAGACCTATAAGTCTGTTTACAAACAACTTCAGACTTCAAAATTTTTGAAAATGTTTGAACACGCATTCCATCACTTTGATGTCTGTTTTCTTCAAGCAGCAGCATTTTTTATTGAGCAAATTGGATTGTGTGTGGAATAACAGGTTGGATTTTTTTTTTTTTCTCTCTTGTTCCTCAGCTGAATCAAGACAACTATGAAAGTAAACAGTCGCATACAGATTTTGAAAAGAAAACTCATTCAACCACTTGGATTTCTTTTTTTATTGTGGTTATGGGCCTTATCTAAACAAGTTTAGATGTTGTCTTTTTTTTGAAGGAGCAGCTGTGATATCTGTGCTGACTTACTCTGAAAGAACTTTGCGTCTCCTGTTTCTGAGCTGAATTAAAGTCTCTATGCAAGAAAACAGCTGCATAGAGCTGCACACAGCTTTACATTTGAACACTAGCAAAACAAAGATTCAAATGAGACTGACAATACACCAGGTCAGTGTACATTAAGCAACGGAATACGCACAGTGCCCCTCCCTCTCAGACCAACAGAGGTCTGTCATCAGTCATGGCGTGAAAAAATATTTTCTGCTCCTCCTGTGTTCATAAAGAGTTTTTTTTAATATCTTTTTTAATGTTCCCCAGTAAATTGAGTGTTATTCAAGCAGCAGAAGCAGCATCAGCAACGCCAGCAGCTGCTGAAGCACTTTAATTGGTTTGTAATCAGACTTACAAATCTGTTTACAAACAACTTCAGACTTCAAAGCGTTTGAACGGCTTTGATCATCAGACCTAAAAGTCTGTTTACAAACAACTTCAGACTTCAAAGTTTTTGAAAATGTTTGAACACGAATTCCATCACTTTGATGTCTGTTTTCTTCAAGCAGCAGCATTTTTTATTGAACAAATTGTATTGTGTGTGGAATAACAGGTTGGATTTTTTTTTCTCTCTTGTTCCTCAGCTGAATCAAGACATCTATTAAAGTAAACAGTCGCATACAGATTTTGAAAAGAAAACTCATTCAACCACTTGGATTTCTTTTTTTATTGTGGTTATGGGCCTTATCTAAACAAGTTGAGATGTTGTCTTTTTTTTTTTTGAAGGAGCAGCAGTTATATCTGTGCTGACTTACTCTGAAAGAACTCTGTTTCTCCTGTTTCTGAGCTGAATAAAAGTCTCCATGCAAGACAACAGCTGCACAGAGCTGCACACAGCTTTACACTTGAACACTCATTCATACACATGAGCCTGAAGGAATAAACACAGCAAAACAAAGATTCAAATGAAACTGACAATACACCAGGTCAGTGTACATTAAGCAACGGAATACGCACAGTGCCCCTCCCTCTCAGACCAACAGAGGTCTGTCATCAGTCATGGCGTGAAAAAATATTTTCTGCTCCTCCTGTATTCATAAAGAGTTTTTTTTTTTATATCTTTTCTAGTGTTCCCCAGTAAATTGAGTGTTATTCAAGCAGCAGAATCAGCATCAGCAACGCCAGCAGCTGCAGAAGCACTTTAATTGGTTTGTAATCAGACTTACAAGTCTGTTTACAAACAACTTCAGACTTCAAAGCGTTTGAACGGCTTTGATCATCAGACCTAAAAGTCTGTTTACAAACAACTTCACACTTCAAAGTTTTTGAAAATGTTTGAACACGCATTCCATCACTTTGATGTCTGTTTTCTTCAAGCAGCAGCATTTTTTATTGAACAAATTGTATTCTGTGTGGAATAACAGGTTGGATTTTTTTTTCTCTCTCTTTTTCCTCAGCTGAATCAAGACAACTATGAAAGTAAACAGTCACACACAAATTTTGAAAAGAAAACTCATTCAACCACTTGGATTTCTTTTTTTATTGTGGTTATGGGCCTTATCTCAACAAGTTGAGATGTTGTCTTTTTTTTTGAAGGAGCAGCAGTGATATCTGTGCTGACTTACTCTTAAAGAACTTTGTGTCTCCTGTTTCTGAGCTGAATTAAAGTCTCTATGAAAGAAAACAGCTGCATAGAGCTGCACACAGCTTTACATTTTAACACTAGCAAAACAAAGATTCAAATGAGACTGACAATACACCAGGTCAGTGTTCATCAAGCAACGGAATACGCACAGTGCCCCTCAATCTCAGACCAACAGAGAGTCGACTGTGATCGATCGTCACCTGATATTCATCACACGGTCTGTGTCTCCACCCACAGGAGTAATGGTGCCACTGCACATCACCAAACGCATAAGATCAAATCAACCATGAAAAGGAATCGACACCACTGAAACAAGATAGAAATTTTTTCATCAATAACTGGAATAATTTTATTTAAGAAAAAACAATAAAAACATTTCAAAAGTTATCTGCTTTAATCAGTGTGTGGGGGGGGAGTGGGGGCACGGAATTAGTGAATTCAGGAATTTGTGAAAGAAAACAAGAGCTTTATGCTCAATGCGAGCATAAAAGGTGAACTTGAATGGAATTGTAATTCTCTGGTGGAAAAAATAAGGAAAAAATCTTTCCTGTTGTTCCTCTATTGTCAGTCTCATTTGAATCTTAGTTTTGCTTTGTTTATTCCTCCAGGCAGATGAATATGAATGAATGTTCAAGTTTAAGGCTGTGTGCAGCTCAGTGCAGCCGTTTACTTGCATAGAGACTTTAATTCATTTCAGAAACAGGATTTTTCTCCTGTTTCTGAAATGAATTAGGAGTTATTTTACAGTCAGTCAGCACAGATATCACTGCTGCTCCTTCAAAAAAAAGAATTCAACTATTTCCTTATGGGGGAACCTACAATGTAGTGAGGAACAACAGGACAGATGTTTCCCTCATGTATTTCAGCAGAAAATAACAATTCCACTCAAGTTCACCCTTTCTGCTCACACTGCGCATAATTCAGCGAGAGAAGCACAATAGAGCAATAAAAAATGACATCCCACTGTCTGAATGAGTTTTCATGTTAAATTGAGAAATCAACTATTTCCTTATGGGGGAACCTACAATGTACTGAGGAACAACAGGACAGATGTTTCCCTCATGTATTTCTGCAGAAAATAACAATTCCACTCAAGTTCACCCTTTCTGCTCACACTGCGCATAATTCAGCGAGAGAAGCACAATAGAGCAATAAAAAATGACATCCCACTGTCTGAATGAGTTTTCATGTTAAATTTAGAATTCAACTATTTCCTTATGGGGGAACCTACAATGTACTCAGGAGCAACAGGAGAGATGTTTCCCTCATGTATTTCAGCAGAAAATAACAATTCCACTCAAGTTCACCCTTTCTGCTCACACTGCGCATAACTCAGCGAGAGAAGCACAATAGAGCAATAAAAAAATGACATCCCACTGTCTGAATGAGTTTTCATGTTAAATTTAGAATTCAACTATTTCCTTATGGGGGAACCTACAATGTACTCAGGAACAACAGGAGAGATGTTTCCCTCATGTATTTCAGCAGAAAATAACAATTCCACTCAAGTTCACCCTTTCTGCTCACACTGCGCATAACTCAGCGAGAGAAGCACAATAGAGCAATAAAAAAAGACATCCCACTGTCTGAATGAGTTTTCATGTTAAATTGAGAAATCAACTTTTTCCTTATGGGGGGACCTACAATGTACTCAGGAACAACAGGAGAGATGTTTCCCTCATGTATTTCAGCAGAAAATAACAATTCCACTCAAGTTCACCCTTTCTGCTCACACTGCGCATAATTCAGCGAGAGAAGCACAATAGAGCAATAAAAAATGACATCCCACTGTCTGAATGAGTTTTCATGTTAAATTGACAAATCAACTATTTCCTTATGGGGGAACCTACAATGTACTGAGGAACAACAGGACAGATGTTTCCCTCATGTATTTCTGCAGAAAATAACAATTCCACTCAAGTTCACCCTTTCTGCTCACACTGCGCATAACTCAGCGAGAGAAGCACAATAGAGCAATAAAAAATGACATCCCACTGTCTGAATGAGTTTTCATGTTAAATTGAGAAATCAACTATTTCCTTATGGGGGAACCTACAATGTACTCAGGAACAACAGGAGAGATGTTTCCCTCATGTATTTCAGCAGAAAATAACAATTCCACTCAAGTTCACCCTTTCTGCTCACACTGCGCATAACTCAGCGAGAGAAGCACAATAGAGCAATAAAAAATGACATCCCACTGTCTGAATGAGTTTTCATGTTAAATTGAGAAATCAACTATTTCCTTATGGGGGGACCTACAATGTACTCAGGAACAACAGGAGAGATGTTTCCCTCATGTATTTCAGCAGAAAATAACAATTCCACTCAAGTTCACCCTTTCTGCTCACACTGCGCATAATTCAGCGAGAGAAGCACAATAGAGCAATAAAAAATGACATCCCACTGTCTGAATGAGTTTTCATGTTAAATTGAGAAATCAACTATTTCCTTATGGGGGAACCTACAATGTACTGAGGAACAACAGGACAGATGTTTCCCTCATGTATTTCAGGAGAAAATAACAATTCCACTCAAGTTCACCCTTTCTGCTCACACTGCACATAACTCAGCGAGAGAAGCACAATAGAGCAATAAAAAATGACATCCCACTGTCTGAATGAGTTTTCATGTTAAATTGGGAAATCAACTATTTCCTTATGGGGGAACCTACAATGTACTGAGGAACAACAGGAGAGATGTTTCCCCCATGTATTTCAGCAGAAAATAACAGTTCCACTCAAAGTTCACCCTTTCTGCTCACACTGCGCATAATTCAGCGAGAGAAGCACAATAGAGCAATAAAAAATGACATCCCACTGTCTGAATGAGTTTTCATGTTAAATTGAGAAATCAACTATTTCCTTATGGGGGGACCTACAATGTACTCAGGAACAACAGGAGAGATGTTTCCCTCATGTATTTCAGCAGAAAATAACAATTCCACTCAAGTTCACCCTTTCTGCTCACACTGCGCATAACTCAGCGAGAGAAGCACAATAGAGCAATAAAAATGACATCCCACTGTCTGAATGAGTTTTTATGTTAAATTGAGAATTCAACTATTTCCTTATGGGGGGACCTACAATGTACTGAGGAACAACAGGAGAGATGTTTCCCTCATGTATTTCAGCAGAAAATAACAATTCCACTCAAGTTCACCCTTTCTGCTCACACTGCGCATAACTCAGCGAGAGAAGCACAATAGAGCAATAAAAAATGACATCCCACTGTCTGAATGAGTTTTCATGTTAAATTGAGAAATCAACTATTTCCTTATGGGGGAACCTACAATGTACTGAGGAACAACAGGAGAGATGTTTCCCTCATGTATTTCAGCAGAAAATAACAGTTCCACTCAAAGTTCACCCTTTCTGCTCACACTGCGCATAACTCAGCGAGAGAAGCACAATAGAGCAATAAAAAATGACATCCCACTGTCTGAATGAGTTTTCATGTTAAATTGAGAAATCAACTATTTCCTTATGGGGGAACCTACAATGTACTGAGGAACAACAGGACATATGTTTCCCTCATGTATTTCAGTAGAAAATAACAATTCCACTCAAGTTCACCCTTTCTGCTCACACTGCGCATAACTCAGCGAGAGAAGCACAATAGAGCAATAAAAAATGACATCCCACTGTCTGAATGAGTTTTCATGTTAAATTGAGAACTCAACTATTTCCTTATGGGGGAACCTACAATGTACTGAGGAACAACAGGAGAGATGTTTCCCTCATGTATTTCAGCAGAAAATAACAATTCCACTCAAGTTCACCCTTTCTGCTCACACTGCGCATAACTCAGCGAGAGAAGCACAATAGAGCAATAAAAAAAGACATCCCACTGTCTGAATGAATTTTAACCCCATCAGACTTGAATTGAATTAGGGTTAACATTAAGGCTGAAACTAGGGTTAGGGTTAGGGTTAGGGTTAGCTGAAATTAGGGTTAGGGTTTCTGTCTTCCTCAAGTATTAGAAACCCCAAATTTGGCGTGGGCGCTTCTTTTGGGCTCTTGATGAAATAGCAAGTGGCCCCATGTCTATAGGACAAAGTTGAAATTTCACCCCATAGACTTGCATTGAATTAGGGTTAACGTTAAGGCTGAAACTAGGGTTAGGGTTAGGGTTAGTTGAAATTAGGGTTAGGGTTTCTGCGTTCCTCAAGTACTAGAAGCCCCAAATTTTGCGTGGGTGTTTCTTTGGGGCTCTTGATGAAAATGCAAGTGGCCCCATGTCTCTAGGACAAAGTTGAAATTTCACCCCATAGACTTGCATTGAATTAGGGTTTAACGTTAAGACTGAAACTAGGGTTAGGGTTAGGGTTAGGGTTAGCTGAAATTAGGGTTAGGGTTTCTGTCTTCCTCAAGTATTAGAAACCCCAAATTTGGCGTGGGCGCTTCTTTGGGGCTCTTGATGAAATAGCAAGTGGCCCCATGTCTCTAGGACAAAGTTGAAATTTCACCCCATAGACTTGCATTGAATTAGGGTTAACGTTAAGGCTGAAACTAGGGTTAGGGTTAGGGTTAGTTGAAATTAGGGTTAGGGTTTCTGCGTTCCTCAAGTACTAGAAGCCCCAAATTTTGCGTGGGTGTTTCTTTGGGGCTCTTGATGAAAATGCAAGTGGCCCCATGTCTCTAGGACAAAGTTGAAATTTCACCCCATAGACTTGCATTGAATTAGGGTTAACGTTAAGGCTGAAACTAGGGTTAGGGTTAGGGTTAGTTGAAATTAGGGTTAGGGTTTCTGCGTTCCTCAAGTACTAGAAGCCCCAAATTTTGCGTGGGTGTTTCTTTGGGGCTCTTGATGAAAATGCAAGTGGCCCCATGTCTCTAGGACAAAGTTGAAATTTCACCCCATAGACTTGCATTGAATTAGGGTTAACGTTAAGGCTGAAACTAGGGTTAGGGTTAGGGTTAGTTGAAATTAGGGTTAGGATTTCTCCGTTCCTCAAGTACTAGAAGCCCCAAATTTTCCGTGGGTGTTTCTTTGGTGCTCTTGATGAAAATGCAAGTGGCCCCATGTCTCTACGACAAAGTTGAAATTTCAACCTATAGACTTGCATTGAATTAGGGTTGCGTTAAGACTGAAACTAGGGTTAGGGTTAGGGTTAGCTGAAATTAGGGTTAGGGTTTCTGCGTTCTTCAATTATTAGAAACCCCAAATTTGGTGTGGGCGCTTCTTTGGGGCTCTTGATGAAATAGCAAGTGGCCCCATGTCTCTAGGACAAAGTTGAAATTGTCTCAGACCAACAGAAGTCTGTCATCAGTCATGGCGTGAGAAAATATTTTCTGCTCCTCCTGTGTTCATAAAGAGTTTTTTTTTTAATATCTTTTCTAGTGTTCCCCAGTAAATTGAGTGTTATTCAAGCAGCAGAAGCAGCATCAGCAACGCCAGCAGCTGCAGAAGCACTTTAATTGGTTTGTAATCAGACTTACAAGTCTGTTTACAAACAACTTCAGACTTCAAAGCGTTTGAACGGCTTTGATCATCAGACCTAAAAGTCTGTTTACAAACAACTTCAGACTTCAAAGCGTTTGAACGGCTTTGATCATCAAACCTATAAGTCTGTTTACAAACAACTTCAGACTTCAAAGTTTTTGAAAATGTTTGAACACGCATTCCATCACTTTGATGTCTGTTTTCTTCAAGCAGCAGCATTTTTTATTGAGCAAATTGTATTGTGTGTGGAATAACACGTTGGATTTTTTTTTTCTCTCTTGTTCCTCAGCTGAATCAAGACAACTATGAAAGTAAACAGTCGCATACAGATTTTGAAAAGAAAACTCATTCAACCACTTGGATTTCTTTTTTTATTGTGGTTATGGGCCTTATCTAAACAAGTTGAGATGTTGTCTTTTTTTTTTTGAAGGAGCAGCTGTGATATCTGTGCTGACTTACTCTGAAAGAACTCTGTTTCTCCTGTTTCTGAGCTGAATGAAAGTCTCCATGCAAGACAGCAGCTGCACAGAGCTGCACTCAGCTTTACACTTGAACACTCATTCATACACATGAGCCTGAAGGAATAAATATATCAAAACAAAGATTCAAATGAAACTGACAATACACCAGGTCAGTGTACATTAAGCAACGGAATACGCACAGTGCCCCTCCCTCTCAGACCAACAGAGGTCTGTCATCAGTCATGGCGTGAAAAAATATTTTCTGCTCCTCCTGTGTTCATAAAGAGTTTTTTTTAATATCTTTTTTAATGTTCCCCAGTAAATTGAGTGTCATTCAAGCAGCAGAAGCAGCATCAGCAACGCCAGCAGCTGCTGAAGCACTTTAATTGGTTTGTAATCAGACTTACAAATCGGTTTACAAACAACTTCAGACTTCAAAGCATTTGAACGGCTTTGATCATCAGACCTAAAAGTCTGTTTACAAACAACTTCAGACTTCAAAGTTTTTGAAAATGTTTGAACACGAATTCCATCACTTTGATGTCTGTTTTCTTCAAGCAGCAGCATTTTTTATTAAGCAAATTGTATTCTGTGTGGAATAACAGGTTGGATTTTTTTTCTCTCTTGTTCCTCAGCTGAATCAAGACAACTATGAAAGTAAACAGTCGCATACAGATTTTGAAAAGAAAACTCATTCAACCACTTGGATTTCTTTTTTTATTGTGGTTATGGGCCTTATCTAAACTAGTTGAGATGTTGTCTTTTTTTTTTTGAAGGAGCAGCAGTTATATCTGTGCTGACTTACTCTGAAAGAACTCTGTTTCTCCTGTTTCTGAGCTGAATAAAAGTCTCCATGCAAGACAACAGCTGCACAGAGCTGCACACAGCTTTACACTTGAACACTCATTCATACACATGAGCCTGAAGGAATAAACACAGCAAAACAAAGATTCAAATGAAACTGACAATACACCAGGTCAGTGTACATTAAGCAACGGAATACGCACAGTGCCCCTCCCTCTCAGACCAACAGAGGTCTGTCATCAGTCATGGCGTGAAAAAATATTTTCTGCTCCTCCTGTGTTCATCAAGAGTTTTTTTTTTAATATCTTTTCTAGTGTTCCCCAGTAAATTGAGTGTTATTCAAGCAGCAGAATCAGCATCAGCAACGCCAGCAGCTGCAGAAGCACTTTAATTGGTTTGTAATCAGACTTACAAGTCTGTTTACAAACAACTTCAGACTTCAAAGCGTTTGAACGGCTTTGATCATCAGACCTAAAAGTCTGTTTACAAACAACTTCAGACTTCAAAGCGTTTGAACGGTTTTGATCATCAGACCTATAAGTCTGTTTACAAACAACTTCAGACTTCAAAGTTTTTGAAAATGTTTGAACACGCATTCCATCACTTTGATGTCTGTTTTCTTCAAGCAGCAGCATTTTTTATTGAGCAAATTGGATTGTGTGTGGAATAACAGGTTGGATTTTTTTTTTTCTCTCTTGTTCCTCAGCTGAATCAAGACAACTATGAAAGTAAACAGTCGCATACAGATTTTGAAAAGAAAACTCATTCAACCACTTGGATTTCTTTTTTTATTGTGGTTATAGGCCTTATTTAAACAAGTTGAGATGTTATCTTTTTTTTTTTGAAGGAGCAGCTGTGATATCTGTGCTGACTTACTCTGAAAGAACTCTGTTTCTCCTGTTTCTGAGCTGAATGAAAGTCTCCATGCAAGACAACAGCTGCACAGAGCTGCACTCAGCTTTACACTTGAACACTCATTCATACACATGAGCCTGAAGGAATAAATATATCAAAACAAAGATTCAAATGAAACTGACAATACACCAGGTCAGTGTACATTAAGCAACGGAATACGCACAGTGCCCCTCCCTCTCAGACCAACAGAGGTCTGTCATCAGTCATGGCGTGAAAAAATATTTTCTGCTCCTCCTGTGTTCATAAAGAGTTTTTTTTTTATATCTTTTTTAGTGTTCCCCTGTAAATTGAGTGTTATTCAAGCAGCAGAAGCAGCATCAGCAACGCCAGCAGCTGCAGAAGCACTTTAATTGGTTTGTAATCAGACTTACAAGTCTGTTTAAAAAACAACTTCAGACTTCAAAGCGTTTGAACGGCTTTGATCATCAGACCTAAAAGTCTATTTACAAACAACTTCAGACTTCAAAGTTTTTGAAAATGTTTGAACACGCATTCCATCACTTTGATGTCTGTTTTCTTCAAGCAGCAGCATTTTTTATTGAACAAATTGTATTGTGTGTGGAATAACAGGTTTGATTTTTTTTTTCTCTGTCTTGTTCCTCAGCTGAATCAAGACATCTATGAAAGTAAACAGTCGCATACAAATTTTGAAAAGAAAACTCATTCAACCACTTGGATTTCTTTTTTTATTGTGGTTATGGGCCTTATCTCAACAAGTTGAGATGTTGTCTTTTTTTTGAAGGAGCAGCTGTGATATCTGTGCTGACTTACTCTGAAAGAACTTTGCGTCTCCTGTTTCTGAGCTGAATTAAAGTCTCTATGCAAGAAAACAGCTGCATAGAGCTGCACACAGCTTTACATTTGAACACTAGCAAAACAAAGATTCAAATGAAACTGACAATACACCAGGTCAGTGTACATTAAGCAACGGAATACGCACAGTGCCCCTCCCTCTCAGACCAACAGAGGTCTGTCATCAGTCATGGCGTGAAAAAATATTTTCTGCTCCTCCTGTATTCATAAAGAGTTTTTTTTTTTATATCTTTTCTAGTGTTCCCCAGTAAATTGAGTGTTATTCAAGCAGCAGAAGCAGCATCAGCAACGCCAGCAGCTGCAGAAGCACTTTAATTGGTTTGTAATCAGACTTACAAGTCTGTTTACAAACAACTTCAGACTTCAAAGCGTTTGAACGGCTTTGATCATCAGACCTAAAAGTCTGTTTACAAACAACTTCACACTTCAAAGTTTTTGAAAATGTTTGAACACGCATTCCATCACTTTGATGTCTGTTTTCTTCAAGCAGCAGCATTTTTTATTGAGCAAATTGTATTGTGTGTGGAATAACAGGTTGGATTTTTTTTTCTCTCTCTTTTTCCTCAGCTGAATCAAGACAACTATGAAAGTAAACAGTCGCACACAAATTTTGAAAAGAAAACTCATTCAACCACTTGGATTTCTTTTTTTATTGTGGTTATGGGCCTTATCTCAACAAGTTGAGATGTTGTCTTTTTTTTTGAAGGAGCAGCAGTGATATCTGTGCTGACTTACTCTTAAAGAACTTTGTGTCTCCTGTTTCTGAGCTGAATTAAAGTCTCTATGAAAGAAAACAGCTGCATAGAGCTGCACACAGCTTTACATTTTAACACTAGCAAAACAAAGATTCAAATGAGACTGACAATACACCAGGTCAGTGTTCATCAAGCAACGGAATACGCACAGTGCCCCTCAATCTCAGACCAACAGAGAGTCGACTGTGATCGATCGTCACCTGATATTCATCACACGGTCTGTGTCTCCACCCACAGGAGTAATGGTGCCACTGCACATCACCAAACGCATAAGATCAAATCAACCATGAAAAGGAATCGACACCACTGAAACAAGATAGAAATTTTTTCATCAATAACTGGAATAATTTTATTTAAGAAAAAACAATAAAAACATTTCAAAAGTTATCTGCTTTAATCAGTGTGTGGGGGGGGAGTGGGGGCACGGAATTAGTGAATTCAGGAATTTGTGAAAGAAAACAAGAGCTTTATGCTCAATGCGAGCATAAAAGGTGAACTTGAATGGAATTGTAATTCTCTGGTGGAAAAAATAAGGAAAAAATCTTTCCTGTTGTTCCTCTATTGTCAGTCTCATTTGAATCTTAGTTTTGCTTTGTTTATTCCTCCAGGCAGATGAATATGAATGAATGTTCAAGTTTAAGGCTGTGTGCAGCTCAGTGCAGCCGTTTACTTGCATAGAGACTTTAATTCATTTCAGAAACAGGATTTTTCTCCTGTTTCTGAAATGAATTAGGAGTTATTTTACAGTCAGTCAGCACAGATATCACTGCTGCTCCTTCAAAAAAAAGAATTCAACTATTTCCTTATGGGGGAACCTACAATGTAGTGAGGAACAACAGGACAGATGTTTCCCTCATGTATTTCAGCAGAAAATAACAATTCCACTCAAGTTCACCCTTTCTGCTCACACTGCGCATAACTCAGCGAGAGAAGCACAATAGAGCAATAAAAAATGACATCCCACTGTCTGAATGAGTTTTCATGTTAAATTGGGAAATCAACTATTTCCTTATGGGGGAACCTACAATGTACAGAGGAACAACAGGAGAGATGTTTCCCCCATGTATTTCAGCAGAAAATAACAATTCCACTCAAGTTCACCCTTTCTGCTCACACTGCGCATAATTCAGCGAGAGAAGCACAATAGAGCAATAAAAAATGACATCCCACTGTCTGAATGAGTTTTCATGTTAAATTGAGAAATCAACTATTTCCTTATGGGGGAACCTACAATGTACTGAGGAACAACAGGACAGATGTTTCCCTCATGTATTTCTGCAGAAAATAACAATTCCACTCAAGTTCACCCTTTCTGCTCACACTGCGCATAATTCAGCGAGAGAAGCACAATAGAGCAATAAAAAATGACATCCCACTGTCTGAATGAGTTTTCATGTTAAATTTAGAATTCAACTATTTCCTTATGGGGGAACCTACAATGTACTCAGGAACAACAGGAGAGATGTTTCCCTCATGTATTTCAGCAGAAAATAACAATTCCACTCAAGTTCACCCTTTCTGTTCACACTGCGCATAACTCAGCGAGAGAAGCACAATAGAGCAATAAAAAAAGACATCCCACTGTCTGAATGAGTTTTCATGTTAAATTGAGAAATCAACTATTTCCTTATGGGGGGACATACAATGTACTCAGGAACAACAGGAGAGATGTTTCCCTCATGTATTTCAGCAGAAAATAACAATTCCACTCAAGTTCACCCTTTCTGCTCACACTGCGCATAATTCAGCGAGAGAAGCACAATAGAGCAATAAAAAATGACATCCCACTGTCTGAATGAGTTTTCATGTTAAATTGAGAAATCAACTATTTCCTTATGGGGGAACCTACAATGTACTGAGGAACAACAGGACAGATGTTTCCCTCATGTATTTCAGGAGAAAATAACAATTCCACTCAAGTTCACCCTTTCTGCTCACACTGCACATAACTCAGCGAGAGAAGCACAATAGAGCAATAAAAAATGACATCCCACTGTCTGAATGAGTTTTCATGTTAAATTGGGAAATCAACTATTTCCTTATGGGGGAACCTACAATGTACTGAGGAACAACAGGAGAGATGTTTCCCCCATGTATTTCAGCAGAAAATAACAGTTCCACTCAAAGTTCACCCTTTCTGCTCACACTGCGCATAATTCAGCGAGAGAAGCACAATAGAGCAATAAAAAATGACATCCCACTGTCTGAATGAGTTTTCATGTTAAATTGAGAAATCAACTATTTCCTTATGGGGGAACCTACAATGTACTGAGGAACAACAGGACAGATGTTTCCCTCATGTATTTCTGCAGAAAATAACAATTCCACTCAAGTTCACCCTTTCTGCTCACACTGCGCATAATTCAGCGAGAGAAGCACAATAGAGCAATAAAAAATGACATCCCACTGTCTGAATGAGTTTTCATGTTAAATTGAGAAATCAACTATTTCCTTATGGGGGAACCTACAATGTACTGCGGAACAACAGGACAGATGTTTCCCTCATGTATTTCAGGAGAAAATAACAATTCCACTCAAGTTCACCCTTTCTGCTCACACTGCACATTACTCAGCGAGAGAAGCACAATAGAGCAATAAAAAATGACATCCCACTGTCTGAATGAGTTTTCATGTTAAATTGGGAAATCAACTATTTCCTTATGGGGGAACCTACAATGTACTGAGGAACAACAGGAGAGATGTTTCCCCCATGTATTTCAGCAGAAAATAACAGTTCCACTCAAAGTTCACCCTTTCTGCTCACACTGCGCATAATTCAGCGAGAGAAGCACAATAGAGCAATAAAAAATGACATCCCACTGTCTGAATGAGTTTTCATGTTAAATTGAGAAATCAACTATTTCCTTATGGGGGAACCTACAATGTACTGAGGAACAACAGGACAGATGTTTTCCTCATGTATTTCAGCAGAAGATAACAATTCCACTCAAGTTCACCCTTTCTGCTCACACTGCGCATAACTCAGCGAGAGAAGCACAATAGAGCAATAAAAAATGACATCCCACTGTCTGAATGAGTTTTCATGTTAAATTGAGAAATCAACTATTTCCTTATGGAGGAACCTACAATGTACTGAGGAACAACAGGACAGATGTTTCCCTCATGTATTTCAGCAGAAAATAACAATTCCACTCAAGTTCACCCTTTCTGCTCACACTGCGCATAACTCAGCGAGAGAAGCACAATAGAGCAATAAAAAATGACATCCCACTGTCTGAATGAGTTTTCATGTTAAATTGAGAAATCAACTATTTCCTTATGGGGGGACCTACAATGTACTCAGGAACAACAGGAGAGATGTTTCCCTCATGTATTTCAGCAGAAAATAACAATTCCACTCAAGTTCACCCTTTCTGCTCACACTGCGCATAACTCAGCGAGAGAAGCACAATAGAGCAATAAAAATGACATCCCACTGTCTGAATGAGTTTTTATGTTAAATTGAGAATTCAACTATTTCCTTATGGGGGGACCTACAATGTACTGAGGAACAACAGGAGAGATGTTTCCCTCATGTATTTCAGCAGAAAATAACAATTCCACTCAAGTTCACCCTTTCTGCTCACACTGCGCATAACTCAGCGAGAGAAGCACAATAGAGCAATAAAAAATGACATCCCACTGTCTGAATGAGTTTTCATGTTAAATTGAGAAATCAACTATTTCCTTATGGGGGAACCTACAATGTACTGAGGAACAACAGGAGAGATGTTTCCCTCATGTATTTCAGCAGAAAATAACAGTTCCACTCAAAGTTCACCCTTTCTGCTCACACTGCGCATAACTCAGCGAGAGAAGCACAATAGAGCAATAAAAAATGACATCCCACTGTCTGAATGAGTTTTCATGTTAAATTGAGAAATCAACTATTTCCTTATGGGGGAACCTACAATGTACTGAGGAACAACAGGACATATGTTTCCCTCATGTATTTCAGTAGAAAATAACAATTCCACTCAAGTTCACCCTTTCTGCTCACACTGCGCATAACTCAGCGAGAGAAGCACAATAGAGCAATAAAAAATGACATCCCACTGTCTGAATGAGTTTTCATGTTAAATTGAGAAATCAACTATTTCCTTATGGGGGAACCTACAATGTACTGAGGAACAACAGGACAGATGTTTTCCTCATGTATTTCAGCAGAAGATAACAATTCCACTCAAGTTCACCCTTTCTGCTCACACTGCGCATAACTCAGCGAGAGAAGCACAATAGAGCAATAAAAAATGACATCCCACTGTCTGAATGAGTTTTCATGTTAAATTGAGAAATCAACTATTTCCTTATGGAGGAACCTACAATGTACTGAGGAACAACAGGACAGATGTTTCCCTCATGTATTTCAGCAGAAAATAACAATTCCACTCAAGTTCACCCTTTCTGCTCACACTGCGCATAACTCAGCGAGAGAAGCACAATAGAGCAATAAAAATGACATCCCACTGTCTGAATGAGTTTTTATGTTAAATTGAGAATTCAACTATTTCCTTATGGGGGGACCTACAATGTACTGAGGAACAACAGGAGAGATGTTTCCCTCATGTATTTCAGCAGAAAATAACAATTCCACTCAAGTTCACCCTTTCTGCTCACACTGCGCATAACTCAGCGAGAGAAGCACAATAGAGCAATAAAAAATGACATCCCACTGTCTGAATGAGTTTTCATGTTAAATTGAGAAATCAACTATTTCCTTATGGGGGAACCTACAATGTACTGAGGAACAACAGGAGAGATGTTTCCCTCATGTATTTCAGTAGAAAATAACAATTCCACTCAAGTTCACCCTTTCTGCTCACACTGCGCATAACTCAGCGAGAGAAGCACAATAGAGCAATAAAAAAAGACATCCCACTGTCTGAATGAATTTTAACCCCATCAGACTTGAATTGAATTAGGGTTAACATTAAGGCTGAAACTAGGGTTAGGGTTAGGGTTAGGGTTAGCTGAAATTAGGGTTAGGGTTTCTGTCTTCCTCAAGTATTAGAAACCCCAAATTTGGCGTGGGCGCTTCTTTTGGGCTCTTGATGAAATAGCAAGTGGCCCCATGTCTCTAGGACAAAGTTGAAATTTCACCCCATAGACTTGCATTGAATTAGGGTTAACGTTAAGGCTGAAACTAGGGTTAGGGTTAGGGTTAGTTGAAATTAGGGTTAGGGTTTCTGCGTTCCTCAAGTACTAGAAGCCCCAAATTTTGCGTGGGTGTTTCTTTGGGGCTCTTGATGAAAATGCAAGTGGCCCCATGTCTCTAGGACAAAGTTGAAATTTCACCCCATAGACTTGCATTGAATTAGGGTTTAACGTTAAGGCTGAAACTAGGGTTAGGGTTAGGGTTAGGGTTAGCTGAAATTAGGGTTAGGGTTTCTGTCTTCCTCAAGTATTAGAAACCCCAAATTTGGCGTGGGCGCTTCTTTGGGGCTCTTGATGAAATAGCAAGTGGCCCCATGTCTCTAGGACAAAGTTGAAATTTCACCCCATAGACTTGCATTGAATTAGGGTTAACGTTAAGGCTGAAACTAGGGTTAGGGTTAGGGTTAGTTGAAATTAGGGTTAGGGTTTCTGCGTTCCTCAAGTACTAGAAGCCCCAAATTTTGCGTGGGTGTTTCTTTGGGGCTCTTGATGAAAATGCAAGTGGCCCCATGTCTCTAGGACAAAGTTGAAATTTCACCCCATAGACTTGCATTGAATTAGGGTTAACGTTAAGGCTGAAACTAGGGTTAGGGTTAGGGTTAGTTGAAATTAGGGTTAGGATTTCTCCGTTCCTCAAGTACTAGAAGCCCCAAATTTTCCGTGGGTGTTTCTTTGGTGCTCTTGATGAAAATGCAAGTGGCCCCATGTCTCTACGACAAAGTTGAAATTTCAACCTATAGACTTGCATTGAATTAGGGTTGCGTTAAGACTGAAACTAGGGTTAGGGTTAGGGTTAGCTGAAATTAGGGTTAGGGTTTCTGCGTTCTTCAATTATTAGAAACCCCAAATTTGGTGTGGGCGCTTCTTTGGGGCTCTTGATGAAATAGCAAGTGGCCCCATGTCTCTAGGACAAAGTTGAAATTGTCTCAGACCAACAGAAGTCTGTCATCAGTCATGGCGTGAGAAAATATTTTCTGCTCCTCCTGTGTTCATAAAGAGTTTTTTTTTTAATATCTTTTCTAGTGTTCCCCAGTAAATTGAGTGTTATTCAAGCAGCAGAAGCAGCATCAGCAACGCCAGCAGCTGCAGAAGCACTTTAATTGGTTTGTAATCAGACTTACAAGTCTGTTTACAAACAACTTCAGACTTCAAAGCGTTTGAACGGCTTTGATCATCAGACCTAAAAGTCTGTTTACAAACAACTTCAGACTTCAAAGCGTTTGAACGGCTTTGATCATCAAACCTATAAGTCTGTTTACAAACAACTTCAGACTTCAAAGTTTTTGAAAATGTTTGAACACGCATTCCATCACTTTGATGTCTGTTTTCTTCAAGCAGCAGCATTTTTTATTGAACAAATTGTATTGTGTGTGGAATAACACGTTGGATTTTTTTTTTCTCTCTTGTTCCTCAGCTGAATCAAGACAACTATGAAAGTAAACAGTCGCATACAGATTTTGAAAAGAAAACTCATTCAACCACTTGGATTTCTTTTTTTATTGTGGTTATGGGCCTTATCTAAACAAGTTGAGATGTTGTCTTTTTTTTTTTGAAGGAGCAGCTGTGATATCTGTGCTGACTTACTCTGAAAGAACTCTGTTTCTCCTGTTTCTGAGCTGAATGAAAGTCTCCATGCAAGACAGCAGCTGCACAGAGCTGCACTCAGCTTTACACTTGAACACTCATTCATACACATGAGCCTGAAGGAATAAATATATCAAAACAAAGATTCAAATGAAACTGACAATACACCAGGTCAGTGTACATTAAGCAACGGAATACGCACAGTGCCCCTCCCTCTCAGACCAACAGAGGTCTGTCATCAGTCATGGCGTGAAAAAATATTTTCTGCTCCTCCTGTGTTCATAAAGAGTTTTTTTTAATATCTTTTTTAATGTTCCCCAGTAAATTGAGTGTCATTCAAGCAGCAGAAGCAGCATCAGCAACGCCAGCAGCTGCTGAAGCACTTTAATTGGTTTGTAATCAGACTTACAAATCTGTTTACAAACAACTTCAGACTTCAAAGCATTTGAACGGCTTTGATCATCAGACCTAAAAGTCTGTTTACAAACAACTTCAGACTTCAAAGTTTTTGAAAATGTTTGAACACGAATTCCATCACTTTGATGTCTGTTTTCTTCAAGCAGCAGCATTTTTTATTAAGCAAATTGTATTCTGTGTGGAATAACAGGTTGGATTTTTTTTCTCTCTTGTTCCTCAGCTGAATCAAGACAACTATGAAAGTAAACAGTCGCATACAGATTTTGAAAAGAAAACTCATTCAACCACTTGGATTTCTTTTTTTATTGTGGTTATGGGCCTTATCTAAACTAGTTGAGATGTTGTCTTTTTTTTTTTGAAGGAGCAGCAGTTATATCTGTGCTGACTTACTCTGAAAGAACTCTGTTTCTCCTGTTTCTGAGCTGAATAAAAGTCTCCATGCAAGACAACAGCTGCACAGAGCTGCACACAGCTTTACACTTGAACACTCATTCATACACATGAGCCTGAAGGAATAAACACAGCAAAACAAAGATTCAAATGAAACTGACAATACACCAGGTCAGTGTACATTAAGCAACGGAATACGCACAGTGCCCCTCCCTCTCAGACCAACAGAGGTCTGTCATCAGTCATGGCGTGAAAAAATATTTTCTGCTCCTCCTGTGTTCATAAAGAGTTTTTTTTTTTATATCTTTTCTAGTGTTCCCCAGTAAATTGAGTGTTATTCAAGCAGCAGAATCAGCATCAGCAACGCCAGCAGCTGCAGAAGCACTTTAATTGGTTTGTAATCAGACTTACAAGTCTGTTTACAAACAACTTCAGACTTCAAAGCGTTTGAACGGCTTTGATCATCAGACCTAAAAGTCTGTTTACAAACAACTTCAGACTTCAAAGCGTTTGAACGGTTTTGATCATCAGACCTATAAGTCTGTTTACAAACAACTTCAGACTTCAAAGTTTTTGAAAATGTTTGAACACGCATTCCATCACTTTGATGTCTGTTTTCTTCAAGCAGCAGCATTTTTTATTGAGCAAATTGGATTGTGTGTGGAATAACAGGTTGGATTTTTTTTTTTCTCTCTTGTTCCTCAGCTGAATCAAGACAACTATGAAAGTAAACAGTCGCATACAGATTTTGAAAAGAAAACTCATTCAACCACTTGGATTTCTTTTTTTATTGTGGTTATAGGCCTTATTTAAACAAGTTGAGATGTTATCTTTTTTTTTTTGAAGGAGCAGCTGTGATATCTGTGCTGACTTACTCTGAAAGAACTCTGTTTCTCCTGTTTCTGAGCTGAATGAAAGTCTCCATGCAAGACAACAGCTGCACAGAGCTGCACTCAGCTTTACACTTGAACACTCATTCATACACATGAGCCTGAAGGAATAAATATAGCAAAACAAAGATTCAAATGAAACTGACAATACACCAGGTCAGTGTACATTAAGCAACGGAATACGCACAGTGCCCCTCCCTCTCAGACCAACAGAGGTCTGTCATCAGTCATGGCGTGAAAAAATATTTTCTGCTCCTCCTGTGTTCATAAAGAGTTTTTTTTTTATATCTTTTTTAGTGTTCCCCTGTAAATTGAGTGTTATTCAAGCAGCAGAAGCAGCATCAGCAACGCCAGCAGCTGCAGAAGCACTTTAATTGGTTTGTAATCAGACTTACAAGTCTGTTTAAAAAACAACTTCAGACTTCAAAGCGTTTGAACGGCTTTGATCATCAGACCTAAAAGTCTATTTACAAACAACTTCAGACTTCAAAGTTTTTGAAAATGTTTGAACACGCATTCCATCACTTTGATGTCTGTTTTCTTCAAGCAGCAGCATTTTTTATTGAACAAATTGTATTGTGTGTGGAATAACAGGTTGGATTTTTTTTTTTCTCTGTCTTGTTCCTCAGCTGAATCAAGACATCTATGAAAGTAAACAGTCGCATACAAATTTTGAAAAGAAAACTCATTCAACCACTTGGATTTCTTTTTTTATTGTGGTTATGGGCCTTATCTCAACAAGTTGAGATGTTATCTTTTTTTTTGAAGGAGCAGCAGTGATATCTGTGCTGACTTACTCTTAAAGAACTTTGTGTCTCCTGTTTCTGATCTGAATTAAAGTCTCCATGCAAGAAATCAGCTGCACAGAGCTGAACACAGCTTTACATTTGAACACTCATTCATACACATGAGCCTGGAGGAATAAACATAGCAAAACAAAGATTCAAATGAGACTGACAATACACCAGGTCAGTGTTCATCAAGCAACGGAATACGCACAGTGCCCCTCAATTATAGACCAACAGAGAGTCAACTGTGATCGATCGTCACCTGATATTCATCACACGGTCTGTGTCCCCACCCACAGGCGTAATGGTGCCACTGCACATCACCAAACGCATAAGAACAAATCAACCATGCAAATGAATCGACACCACTGAAACAAGATAGAAATTTTTTCATCAATAACTGGAATAATTTTATTTAAGAAAAAACAATAAAAACATTTCAAAAGTTATCTGCTTTAATCGGTGTGTGTAGGGGGAGTGGGGGCACTGAATTAGTGAATTCAGGAATTTGTGAACGAAAACAAGTGCTTTATGCTCATTGCGAGCATAAACGGTGAACTTGAATAGAATTGTAATTCTCTGGTGAAAAAAATTAGGAAAACATCTCTCCTGTTTTTCCTGGTGTATTGTCAGTCTCACTTGAATCTTTGTTTTGCTTTGTTTATTCCTCCAGGCTGATGAGTATGAATGAGTGTTCAAGTGTAAAGCTGTGTGCAGCTCTGTGCAGCTGTTTTCTTGCATAGAGATTTTAATTCAGCTCAGAAACAAGAGAAACAGAGTTCTTTCAGAGTAAGTCAGCACAGATATCACTGCTGCTCATTCAAAAAAAAGAATTCAACTATTTCCTTATGGGGGAACCTACAATGTACTGAGGAACAACAGGAGAGATTTTTCCCTCATGTATTTCAGTAGAAAATAAGAATTCCACGAAAGTTCACCCTTTCTGCTCACACTGCGCATAACTCAGCGAGACAAGCACAATAGAGCAATAAAAAATTACATCCCACTGTCTGAATGAGTTTTTATGTTAAATTGAGAATTCAACTATTTCCTTATGGGGGAACCTAAAATGTACTGAAGAACAAGAGGAGAGATGTTTCCCTCATGTATTTCAGCAGAAAATAACAATTCCACTCAAGTTAACAGGTTGGATTTTTTTTTCTCTCTCTTGTTCCTCAGCTGAATCAAGACATCTATGAAAGTAAACAGTCGCATACAGATTTTGAAAAGAAAACTCATTCAACCACTTGGATTTCTTTTTTTATTGTGGTTATTGGGCCTTATCTCAACAAGTTGAGATGTTGTCTTTTTTTTTGAAGGAGCAGCTGTGATATCTGTGCTGACTTACTCTGAAAGAACTCTGTTTCTCCTATTTCTGAGCTGAATGAAAGTCTCCATGCAAGACAACAGCTGCACATAGCTGCACACAGCTTTACACTTGAACACTCATTCATACACATGAGCCTGAAGGAATAAACATAGCAAAACAAAGATTCAAATGAAACTGACAATACACCAGGTCAGTGTACATTAAGCAACGGAATACGCACAGTGCCCCTCCCTCTCAGACCAACAGAGGTCTGTCATCAGTCATGGCGTGAAAAAATATTTTCTGCTCCTCCTGTGTTCATAAAGAGTTTTTTTTATATATCTTTTTTAATGTTCACCAGTAAATTGAGTGTTATTCAAGCAGCAGAAGCAGCATCAGCAACGCCAGCAGCTGCTGAAGCACTTTAATTGGTTTGTAATCAGAATTACAAGTCTGTTTACAAACAACTTCAGACTTCAAAGCGTTTGAACGGCTTTGATCATCAGACCTAAAAGTCTGTTTACAAACAACTTCAGACTTCAAAGCGTTTGAACGGCTTTGATCATCAGACCTATAAAGTCTGTTTACAAACAACTTCAGACTTCAAAGTTTTTGATAATGTTTGAACACGCATTCCATCACTTTGATGTCTATTTTCTTCAAGCAGCAGCATTTTTTATTGAGCAAATTGTATTCTGTGTGGAATAACAGGTTGGATTTTTTTTTTCTCTCTTGTTCCTCAGCTGAATCAAGACATCTATGAAAGTAAACAGTCACATACAGATTTTGAAAAGAAAACTCATTCAACCACTTGGATTTCTTTTTTTATTGTGGTTATGGGCCTTATCTAAACAAGTTTAGATGTTGTCTTTTTTTTGAAGGAGCAGCTGTGATATCTGTGCTGACTTACTCTGAAAGAACTTTGCGTCTCCTGTTTCTGAGCTGAATTAAAGTCTCTATGCAAGAAAACAGCTGCATAGAGCTGCACACAGCTTTACATTTGAACACTAGCAAAACAAAGATTCAAATGAAACTGACAATACACCAGGTCAGTGTACATTAAGCAACGGAATACGCACAGTGCCCCTCCCTCTCAGACCAACAGAGGTCTGTCATCAGTCATGGCGTGAAAAAATATTTTCTGCTCCTCCTGTATTCATAAAGAGTTTTTTTTTTTATATCTTTTCTAGTGTTCCCCAGTAAATTGAGTGTTATTCAAGCAGCAGAAGCAGCATCAGCAACGCCAGCAGCTGCAGAAGCACTTTAATTGGTTTGTAATCAGACTTACAAGTCTGTTTACAAACAACTTCAGACTTCAAAGCGTTTGAACGGCTTTGATCATCAGACCTAAAAGTCTATTTACAAACAACTTCAGACTTCAAAGTTTTTGAAAATGTTTGAACACGCATTCCATCACTTTGATGTCTGTTTTCTTCAAGCAGCAGCATTTTTTATTGAACAAATTGTATTGTGTGTGGAATAACAGGTTTGATTTTTTTTTTTCTCTGTCTTGTTCCTCAGCTGAATCAAGACATCTATGAAAGTAAACAGTCGCATACAAATTTTGAAAAGAAAACTCATTCAACCACTTGGATTTCTTTTTTTATTGTGGTTATGGGCCTTATCTCAACAAGTTGAGATGTTATCTTTTTTTTTGAAGGAGCAGCAGTGATATCTGTGCTGACTTACTCTTAAAGAACTTTGTGTCTCCTGTTTCTGATCTGAATTAAAGTCTCCATGCAAGAAATCAGCTGCACAGAGCTGAACACAGCTTTACATTTGAACACTCATTCATACACATGAGCCTGGAGGAATAAACATAGCAAAACAAAGATTCAAATGAGACTGACAATACACCAGGTCAGTGTTCATCAAGCAACGGAATACGCACAGTGCCCCTCAATTATAGACCAACAGAGAGTCGACTGTGATCGATCGTCACCTGATATTCATCACACGGTCTGTGTCCCCACCCACAGGCGTAATGGTGCCACTGCACATCACCAAACGCATAAGAACAAATCAACCATGCAAATGAATCGACACCACTGAAACAAGATAGAAATTTTTTCATCAATAACTGGAATAATTTTATTTAAGAAAAAACAATAAAAACATTTCAAAAGTTATCTGCTTTAATCGGTGTGTGTAGGGGGAGTGGGGGCACTGAATTAGTGAATTCAGGAATTTGTGAACGAAAACAAGTGCTTTATGCTCATTGCGAGCATAAACGGTGAACTTGAATAGAATTGTAATTCTCTGGTGAAAAAAATTAGGAAAACATCTCTCCTGTTTTTCCTGGTGTATTGTCAGTCTCACTTGAATCTTTGTTTTGCTTTGTTTATTCCTCCAGGCTGATGAGTATGAATGAGTGTTCAAGTGTAAAGCTGTGTGCAGCTCTGTGCAGCTGTTTTCTTGCATAGAGATTTTAATTCAGCTCAGAAACAAGAGAAACAGAGTTCTTTCAGAGTAAGTCAGCACAGATATCACTGCTGCTCATTCAAAAAAAAGAATTCAACTATTTCCTTATGGGGGAACCTACAATGTACTGAGGAACAACAGGAGAGATTTTTCCCTCATGTATTTCAGTAGAAAATAAGAATTCCACGAAAGTTCACCCTTTCTGCTCACACTGCGCATAACTCAGCGAGACAAGCACAATAGAGCAATAAAAAATTACATCCCACTGTCTGAATGAGTTTTTATGTTAAATTGAGAATTCAACTATTTCCTTATGGGGGAACCTAAAATGTACTGAAGAACAAGAGGAGAGATGTTTCCCTCATGTATTTCAGCAGAAAATAACAATTCCACTCAAGTTAACAGGTTGGATTTTTTTTTCTCTCTCTTGTTCCTCAGCTGAATCAAGACATCTATGAAAGTAAACAGTCGCATACAGATTTTGAAAAGAAAACTCATTCAACCACTTGGATTTCTTTTTTTATTGTGGTTATTGGGCCTTATCTCAACAAGTTGAGATGTTGTCTTTTTTTTTGAAGGAGCAGCTGTGATATCTGTGCTGACTTACTCTGAAAGAACTCTGTTTCTCCTATTTCTGAGCTGAATGAAAGTCTCCATGCAAGACAACAGCTGCACATAGCTGCACACAGCTTTACACTTGAACACTCATTCATACACATGAGCCTGAAGGAATAAACATAGCAAAACAAAGATTCAAATGAAACTGACAATACACCAGGTCAGTGTACATTAAGCAACGGAATACGCACAGTGCCCCTCCCTCTCAGACCAACAGAGGTCTGTCATCAGTCATGGCGTGAAAAAATATTTTCTGCTCCTCCTGTGTTCATAAAGAGTTTTTTTTATATATCTTTTTTAATGTTCACCAGTAAATTGAGTGTTATTCAAGCAGCAGAAGCAGCATCAGCAACGCCAGCAGCTGCTGAAGCACTTTAATTGGTTTGTAATCAGAATTACAAGTCTGTTTACAAACAACTTCAGACTTCAAAGCGTTTGAACGGCTTTGATCATCAGACCTAAAAGTCTGTTTACAAACAACTTCAGACTTCAAAGCGTTTGAACGGCTTTGATCATCAGACCTATAAAGTCTGTTTACAAACAACTTCAGACTTCAAAGTTTTTGATAATGTTTGAACACGCATTCCATCACTTTGATGTCTATTTTCTTCAAGCAGCAGCATTTTTTATTGAGCAAATTGTATTCTGTGTGGAATAACAGGTTGGATTTTTTTTTTCTCTCTTGTTCCTCAGCTGAATCAAGACATCTATGAAAGTAAACAGTCACATACAGATTTTGAAAAGAAAACTCATTCAACCACTTGGATTTCTTTTTTTATTGTGGTTATGGGCCTTATCTAAACAAGTTTAGATGTTGTCTTTTTTTTGAAGGAGCAGCTGTGATATCTGTGCTGACTTACTCTGAAAGAACTTTGCGTCTCCTGTTTCTGAGCTGAATTAAAGTCTCTATGCAAGAAAACAGCTGCATAGAGCTGCACACAGCTTTACATTTGAACACTAGCAAAACAAAGATTCAAATGAAACTGACAATACACCAGGTCAGTGTACATTAAGCAACGGAATACGCACAGTGCCCCTCCCTCTCAGACCAACAGAGGTCTGTCATCAGTCATGGCGTGAAAAAATATTTTCTGCTCCTCCTGTATTCATAAAGAGTTTTTTTTTTTATATCTTTTCTAGTGTTCCCCAGTAAATTGAGTGTTATTCAAGCAGCAGAAGCAGCATCAGCAACGCCAGCAGCTGCAGAAGCACTTTAATTGGTTTGTAATCAGACTTACAAGTCTGTTTACAAACAACTTCAGACTTCAAAGCGTTTGAACGGCTTTGATCATCAGACCTAAAAGTCTGTTTACAAACAACTTCAGACTTCAAAGTTTTTGAAAATGTTTGAACACGCATTCCATCACTTTGATGTCTGTTTTCTTCAAGCAGCAGCATTTTTTATTGAGCAAATTGTATTGTGTGTGGAATAACAGGTTGGATTTTTTTTTCTCTCTCTTTTTCCTCAGCTGAATCAAGACAACTATGAAAGTAAACAGTCGCACACAAATTTTGAAAAGAAAACTCATTCAACCACTTGGATTTCTTTTTTTATTGTTGTTATGGGCCTTATCTCAACAAGTTGAGATGTTGTCATTTTTTTTGAAGGAGCAGCAGTGATATCTGTGCTGACTTACTCTTAAAGAACTTTGTGTCTCCTGTTTCTGAGCTGAATTAAAGTCTCTATGAAAGAAAACAGCTGCATTGAGCTGCACACAGCTTTACATTTTAACACTAGCAAAACAAAGATTCAAATGAGACTGACAATACACCAGGTCAGTGTTCATCAAGCAACGGAATACGCACAGTGCCCCTCAATCTCAGACCAACAGAGAGTCGACTGTGATCGATCGTCACCTGATATTCATCACACGGTCTGTGTCTCCACCCACAGGAGTAATGGTGCCACTGCACATCACCAAACGCATAAGATCAAATCAACCATGAAAAGGAATCGACACCACTGAAACAAGATAGAAATTTTTTCATCAATAACTGGAATAATTTTATTTAAGAAAAAACAATAAAAACATTTCAAAAGTTATCTGCTTTAATCAGTGTGTGGGGGGGGAGTGGGGGCACGGAATTAGTGAATTCAGGAATTTGTGAAAGAAAACAAGAGCTTTATGCTCAATGCGAGCATAAAAGGTGAACTTGAATGGAATTGTAATTCTCTGGTGGAAAAAATAAGGAAAAAATCTTTCCTGTTGTTCCTCTATTGTCAGTCTCATTTGAATCTTAGTTTTGCTTTGTTTATTCCTCCAGGCAGATGAATATGAATGAATGTTCAAGTTTAAGGCTGTGTGCAGCTCAGTGCAGCCGTTTACTTGCATAGAGACTTTAATTCATTTCAGAAACAGGATTTTTCTCCTGTTTCTGAAATGAATTAGGAGTTATTTTACAGTCAGTCAGCACAGATATCACTGCTGCTCCTTCAAAAAAAAGAATTCAACTATTTCCTTATGGGGGAACCTACAATGTAGTGAGGAACAACAGGACAGATGTTTCCCTCATGTATTTCAGCAGAAAATAACAATTCCACTCAAGTTCACCCTTTCTGCTCACACTGCGCATAACTCAGCGAGAGAAGCACAATAGAGCAATAAAAAATGACATCCCACTGTCTGAATGAGTTTTCATGTTAAATTGGGAAATCAACTATTTCCTTATGGGGGAACCTACAATGTACAGAGGAACAACAGGAGAGATGTTTCCCCCATGTATTTCAGCAGAAAATAACAATTCCACTCAAGTTCACCCTTTCTGCTCACACTGCGCATAATTCAGCCAGAGAAGCACAATAGAGCAATAAAAAATGACATCCCACTGTCTGAATGAGTTTTCATGTTAAATTGAGAAATCAACTATTTCCTTATGGGGGAACCTACAATGTACTGAGGAACAACAGGAGAGATGTTTCCCTCATGTATTTCTGCAGAAAATAACAATTCCACTCAAGTTCACCCTTTCTGCTCACACTGCGCATAATTCAGCGAGAGAAGCACAATAGAGCAATAAAAAATGACATCCCACTGTCTGAATGAGTTTTCATGTTAAATTTAGAATTCAACTATTTCCTTATGGGGGAACCTACAATGTACTCAGGAACAACAGGAGAGATGTTTCCCTCATGTATTTCAGCAGAAAATAACAATTCCACTCAAGTTCACCCTTTCTGCTCACACTGCGCATAACTCAGCGAGAGAAGCACAATAGAGCAATAAAAAAAGACATCCCACTGTCTGAATGAGTTTTCATGTTAAATTGAGAAATCAACTATTTCCTTATGGGGGGACATACAATGTACTCAGGAACAACAGGAGAGATGTTTCCCTCATGTATTTCAGCAGAAAATAACAATTCCACTCAAGTTCACCCTTTCTGCTCACACTGCGCATAATTCAGCGAGAGAAGCACAATAGAGCAATAAAAAATGACATCCCACTGTCTGAATGAGTTTTCATGTTAAATTGAGAAATCAACTATTTCCTTATGGGGGAACCTACAATGTACTGAGGAACAACAGGACAGATGTTTCCCTCATGTATTTCAGGAGAAAATAACAATTCCACTCAAGTTCACCCTTTCTGCTCACACTGCACATAACTCAGCGAGAGAAGCACAATAGAGCAATAAAAAATGACATCCCACTGTCTGAATGAGTTTTCATGTTAAATTGGGAAATCAACTATTTCCTTATGGGGGAACCTACAATGTACTGAGGAACAACAGGAGAGATGTTTCCCCCATGTATTTCAGCAGAAAATAACAGTTCCACTCAAAGTTCACCCTTTCTGCTCACACTGCGCATAATTCAGCGAGAGAAGCACAATAGAGCAATAAAAAATGACATCCCACTGTCTGAATGAGTTTTCATGTTAAATTGAGAAATCAACTATTTCCTTATGGGGGAACCTACAATGTACTGAGGAACAACAGGACAGATGTTTCCCTCATGTATTTCTGCAGAAAATAACAATTCCACTCAAGTTCACCCTTTCTGCTCACACTGCGCATAATTCAGCGAGAGAAGCACAATAGAGCAATAAAAAATGACATCCCACTGTCTGAATGAGTTTTCATGTTAAATTGAGAAATCAACTATTTCCTTATGGGGGAACCTACAATGTACTGAGGAACAACAGGACAGATGTTTCCCTCATGTATTTCAGGAGAAAATAACAATTCCACTCAAGTTCACCCTTTCTGCTCACACTGCACATAACTCAGCGAGAGAAGCACAATAGAGCAATAAAAAATGACATCCCACTGTCTGAATGAGTTTTTATGTTAAATTGAGAATTCAACTATTTCCTTATGGGGGGACCTACAATGTACTGAGGAACAACAGGAGAGATGTTTCCCTCATGTATTTCAGCAGAAAATAACAATTCCACTCAAGTTCACCCTTTCTGCTCACACTGCGCATAACTCAGCGAGAGAAGCACAATAGAGCAATAAAAAATGACATCCCACTGTCTGAATGAGTTTTCATGTTAAATTGAGAAATCAACTATTTCCTTATGGGGGAACCTACAATGTACTGAGGAACAACAGGAGAGATGTTTCCCTCATGTATTTCAGCAGAAAATAACAGTTCCACTCAAAGTTCACCCTTTCTGCTCACACTGCGCATAACTCAGCGAGAGAAGCACAATAGAGCAATAAAAAATGACATCCCACTGTCTGAATGAGTTTTCATGTTAAATTGAGAAATCAACTATTTCCTTATGGGGGGACCTACAATGTACTCAGGAACAACAGGAGAGATGTTTCCCTCATGTATTTCAGCAGAAAATAACAATTCCACTCAAGTTCACCCTTTCTGCTCACACTGCGCATAACTCAGCGAGAGAAGCACAATAGAGCAATAAAAATGACATCCCACTGTCTGAATGAGTTTTTATGTTAAATTGAGAATTCAACTATTTCCTTATGGGGGGACCTACAATGTACTGAGGAACAACAGGAGAGATGTTTCCCTCATGTATTTCAGCAGAAAATAACAATTCCACTCAAGTTCACCCTTTCTGCTCACACTGCGCATAACTCAGCGAGAGAAGCACAATAGAGCAATAAAAAATGACATCCCACTGTCTGAATGAGTTTTCATGTTAAATTGAGAAATCAACTATTTCCTTATGGGGGAACCTACAATGTACTGAGGAACAACAGGAGAGATGTTTCCCTCATGTATTTCAGCAGAAAATAACAGTTCCACTCAAAGTTCACCCTTTCTGCTCACACTGCGCATAACTCAGCGAGAGAAGCACAATAGAGCAATAAAAAATGACATCCCACTGTCTGAATGAGTTTTCATGTTAAATTGAGAAATCAACTATTTCCTTATGGGGGAACCTACAATGTACTGAGGAACAACAGGACATATGTTTCCCTCATGTATTTCAGTAGAAAATAACAATTCCACTCAAGTTCACCCTTTCTGCTCACACTGCGCATAACTCAGCGAGAGAAGCACAATAGAGCAATAAAAAATGACATCCCACTGTCTGAATGAGTTTTCATGTTAAATTGAGAACTCAACTATTTCCTTATGGGGGAACCTACAATGTACTGAGGAACAACAGGAGAGATGTTTCCCTCATGTATTTCAGCAGAAAATAACAATTCCACTCAAGTTCACCCTTTCTGCTCACACTGCGCATAACTCAGCGAGAGAAGCACAATAGAGCAATAAAAAAAGACATCCCACTGTCTGAATGAATTTTAACCCCATCAGACTTGAATTGAATTAGGGTTAACATTAAGGCTGAAACTAGGGTTAGGGTTAGGGTTAGGGTTAGCTGAAATTAGGGTTAGGGTTTCTGTCTTCCTCAAGTATTAGAAACCCCAAATTTGGCGTGGGCGCTTCTTTGGGGCTCTTGATGAAATAGCAAGTGGCCCCATGTCTCTAGGACAAAGTTGAAATTTCACCCCATAGACTTGCATTGAATTAGGGTTAACGTTAAGGCTGAAACTAGGGTTAGGGTTAGGGTTAGTTGAAATTAGGGTTAGGGTTTCTGCGTTCCTCAAGTACTAGAAGCCCCAAATTTTGCGTGGGTGTTTCTTTGGGGCTCTTGATGAAAATGCAAGTGGCCCCATGTCTCTAGGACAAAGTTGAAATTTCACCCCATAGACTTGCATTGAATTAGGGTTTAACGTTAAGACTGAAACTAGGGTTAGGGTTAGGGTTAGGGTTAGCTGAAATTAGGGTTAGGGTTTCTGCGTTCTTCAATTATTAGAAACCCCAAATTTGGTGTGGGCGCTTCTTTGGGGCTCTTGATGAAATAGCAAGTGGCCCCATGTCTCTAGGACAAAGTTGAAATTTCACCCCATAGACTTGCATTGAATTAGGGTTAACGTTAAGGCTGAAACTAGGGTTAGGGTTAGGGTTAGTTGAAATTAGGGTTAGGGTTTCTGCGTTCCTCAAGTACTAGAAGCCCCAAATTTTGCGTGGGTGTTTCTTTGGGGCTCTTGATGAAAATGCAAGTGGCCCCATGTCTCTAGGACAAAGTTGAAATTTCACCCCATAGACTTGCATTGAATTAGGGTTAACGTTAAGGCTGAAACTAGGGTTAGGGTTAGGGTTAGTTGAAATTAGGGTTAGGATTTCTCCGTTCCTCAAGTACTAGAAGCCCCAAATTTTCCGTGGGTGTTTCTTTGGTGCTCTTGATGAAAATGCAAGTGGCCCCATGTCTCTACGACAAAGTTGAAATTTCAACCTATAGACTTGCATTGAATTAGGGTTGCGTTAAGACTGAAACTAGGGTTAGGGTTAGGGTTAGCTGAAATTAGGGTTAGGGTTTCTGCGTTCTTCAATTATTAGAAACCCCAAATTTGGTGTGGGCGCTTCTTTGGGGCTCTTGATGAAATAGCAAGTGGCCCCATGTCTCTAGGACAAAGTTGAAATTGTCTCAGACCAACAGAAGTCTGTCATCAGTCATGGCGTGAGAAAATATTTTCTGCTCCTCCTGTGTTCATAAAGAGTTTTTTTTTTAATATCTTTTCTAGTGTTCCCCAGTAAATTGAGTGTTATTCAAGCAGCAGAAGCAGCATCAGCAACGCCAGCAGCTGCAGAAGCACTTTAATTGGTTTGTAATCAGACTTACAAGTCTGTTTACAAACAACTTCAGACTTCAAAGCGTTTGAACGGCTTTGATCATCAGACCTAAAAGTCTGTTTACAAACAACTTCAGACTTCAAAGCGTTTGAACGGCTTTGATCATCAAACCTATAAGTCTGTTTACAAACAACTTCAGACTTCAAAGTTTTTGAAAATGTTTGAACACGCATTCCATCACTTTGATGTCTGTTTTCTTCAAGCAGCAGCATTTTTTATTGAACAAATTGTATTGTGTGTGGAATAACACGTTGGATTTTTTTTTTCTCTCTTGTTCCTCAGCTGAATCAAGACAACTATGAAAGTAAACAGTCGCATACAGATTTTGAAAAGAAAACTCATTCAACCACTTGGATTTCTTTTTTTATTGTGGTTATGGGCCTTATCTAAACAAGTTGAGATGTTGTCTTTTTTTTTTTGAAGGAGCAGCTGTGATATCTGTGCTGACTTACTCTGAAAGAACTCTGTTTCTCCTGTTTCTGAGCTGAATGAAAGTCTCCATGCAAGACAGCAGCTGCACAGAGCTGCACTCAGCTTTACACTTGAACACTCATTCATACACATGAGCCTGAAGGAATAAATATATCAAAACAAAGATTCAAATGAAACTGACAATACACCAGGTCAGTGTACATTAAGCAACGGAATACGCACAGTGCCCCTCCCTCTCAGACCAACAGAGGTCTGTCATCAGTCATGGCGTGAAAAAATATTTTCTGCTCCTCCTGTGTTCATAAAGAGTTTTTTTTAATATCTTTTTTAATGTTCCCCAGTAAATTGAGTGTCATTCAAGCAGCAGAAGCAGCATCAGCAACGCCAGCAGCTGCTGAAGCACTTTAATTGGTTTGTAATCAGACTTACAAATCTGTTTACAAACAACTTCAGACTTCAAAGCATTTGAACGGCTTTGATCATCAGACCTAAAAGTCTGTTTACAAACAACTTCAGACTTCAAAGTTTTTGAAAATGTTTGAACACGAATTCCATCACTTTGATGTCTGTTTTCTTCAAGCAGCAGCATTTTTTATTAAGCAAATTGTATTCTGTGTGGAATAACAGGTTGGATTTTTTTTCTCTCTTGTTCCTCAGCTGAATCAAGACAACTATGAAAGTAAACAGTCGCATACAGATTTTGAAAAGAAAACTCATTCAACCACTTGGATTTCTTTTTTTATTGTGGTTATGGGCCTTATCTAAACTAGTTGAGATGTTGTCTTTTTTTTTTTGAAGGAGCAGCAGTTATATCTGTGCTGACTTACTCTGAAAGAACTCTGTTTCTCCTGTTTCTGAGCTGAATAAAAGTCTCCATGCAAGACAACAGCTGCACAGAGCTGCACACAGCTTTACACTTGAACACTCATTCATACACATGAGCCTGAAGGAATAAACACAGCAAAACAAAGATTCAAATGAAACTGACAATACACCAGGTCAGTGTACATTAAGCAACGGAATACGCACAGTGCCCCTCCCTCTCAGACCAACAGAGGTCTGTCATCAGTCATGGCGTGAAAAAATATTTTCTGCTCCTCCTGTGTTCATAAAGAGTTTTTTTTTTTATATCTTTTCTAGTGTTCCCCAGTAAATTGAGTGTTATTCAAGCAGCAGAATCAGCATCAGCAACGCCAGCAGCTGCAGAAGCACTTTAATTGGTTTGTAATCAGACTTACAAGTCTGTTTACAAACAACTTCAGACTTCAAAGCGTTTGAACGGCTTTGATCATCAGACCTAAAAGTCTGTTTACAAACAACTTCAGACTTCAAAGCGTTTGAACGGTTTTGATCATCAGACCTATAAGTCTGTTTACAAACAACTTCAGACTTCAAAGTTTTTGAAAATGTTTGAACACGCATTCCATCACTTTGATGTCTGTTTTCTTCAAGCAGCAGCATTTTTTATTGAGCAAATTGGATTGTGTGTGGAATAACAGGTTGGATTTTTTTTTTTCTCTCTTGTTCCTCAGCTGAATCAAGACAACTATGAAAGTAAACAGTCGCATACAGATTTTGAAAAGAAAACTCATTCAACCACTTGGATTTCTTTTTTTATTGTGGTTATAGGCCTTATTTAAACAAGTTGAGATGTTATCTTTTTTTTTTTGAAGGAGCAGCTGTGATATCTGTGCTGACTTACTCTGAAAGAACTCTGTTTCTCCTGTTTCTGAGCTGAATGAAAGTCTCCATGCAAGACAACAGCTGCACAGAGCTGCACTCAGCTTTACACTTGAACACTCATTCATACACATGAGCCTGAAGGAATAAATATATCAAAACAAAGATTCAAATGAAACTGACAATACACCAGGTCAGTGTACATTAAGCAACGGAATACGCACAGTGCCCCTCCCTCTCAGACCAACAGAGGTCTGTCATCAGTCATGGCGTGAAAAAATATTTTCTGCTCCTCCTGTGTTCATAAAGAGTTTTTTTTTTATATCTTTTTTAGTGTTCCCCTGTAAATTGAGTGTTATTCAAGCAGCAGAAGCAGCATCAGCAACGCCAGCAGCTGCAGAAGCACTTTAATTGGTTTGTAATCAGACTTACAAGTCTGTTTAAAAAACAACTTCAGACTTCAAAGCGTTTGAACGGCTTTGATCATCAGACCTAAAAGTCTATTTACAAACAACTTCAGACTTCAAAGTTTTTGAAAATGTTTGAACACGCATTCCATCACTTTGATGTCTGTTTTCTTCAAGCAGCAGCATTTTTTATTGAACAAATTGTATTGTGTGTGGAATAACAGGTTGGATTTTTTTTTTTCTCTGTCTTGTTCCTCAGCTAAATCAAGACATCTATGAAAGTAAACAGTCGCATACAAATTTTGAAAAGAAAACTCATTCAACCACTTGGATTTCTTTTTTTATTGTGGTTATGGGCCTTATCTCAACAAGTTGAGATGTTATCTTTTTTTTTGAAGGAGCAGCAGTGATATCTGTGCTGACTTACTCTTAAAGAACTTTGTGTCTCCTGTTTCTGATCTGAATTAAAGTCTCCATGCAAGAAATCAGCTGCACAGAGCTGAACACAGCTTTACATTTGAACACTCATTCATACACATGAGCCTGGAGGAATAAACATAGCAAAACAAAGATTCAAATGAGACTGACAATACACCAGGTCAGTGTTCATCAAGCAACGGAATACGCACAGTGCCCCTCAATTATAGACCAACAGAGAGTCGACTGTGATCGATCGTCACCTGATATTCATCACACGGTCTGTGTCCCCACCCACAGGCGTAATGGTGCCACTGCACATCACCAAACGCATAAGAACAAATCAACCATGCAAATGAATCGACACCACTGAAACAAGATAGAAATTTTTTCATCAATAACTGGAATAATTTTATTTAAGAAAAAACAATAAAAACATTTCAAAAGTTATCTGCTTTAATCGGTGTGTGTAGGGGGAGTGGGGGCACTGAATTAGTGAATTCAGGAATTTGTGAACGAAAACAAGTGCTTTATGCTCATTGCGAGCATAAACGGTGAACTTGAATAGAATTGTAATTCTCTGGTGAAAAAAATTAGGAAAACATCTCTCCTGTTTTTCCTGGTGTATTGTCAGTCTCACTTGAATCTTTGTTTTGCTTTGTTTATTCCTCCAGGCTGATGAGTATGAATGAGTGTTCAAGTGTAAAGCTGTGTGCAGCTCTGTGCAGCTGTTTTCTTGCATAGAGATTTTAATTCAGCTCAGAAACAAGAGAAACAGAGTTCTTTCAGAGTAAGTCAGCACAGATATCACTGCTGCTCATTCAAAAAAAAGAATTCAACTATTTCCTTATGGGGGAACCTACAATGTACTGAGGAACAACAGGAGAGATTTTTCCCTCATGTATTTCAGTAGAAAATAAGAATTCCACGAAAGTTCACCCTTTCTGCTCACACTGCGCATAACTCAGCGAGACAAGCACAATAGAGCAATAAAAAATTACATCCCACTGTCTGAATGAGTTTTTATGTTAAATTGAGAATTCAACTATTTCCTTATGGGGGAACCTAAAATGTACTGAAGAACAAGAGGAGAGATGTTTCCCTCATGTATTTCAGCAGAAAATAACAATTCCACTCAAGTTAACAGGTTGGATTTTTTTTTCTCTCTCTTGTTCCTCAGCTGAATCAAGACATCTATGAAAGTAAACAGTCGCATACAGATTTTGAAAAGAAAACTCATTCAACCACTTGGATTTCTTTTTTTATTGTGGTTATTGGGCCTTATCTCAACAAGTTGAGATGTTGTCTTTTTTTTTGAAGGAGCAGCTGTGATATCTGTGCTGACTTACTCTGAAAGAACTCTGTTTCTCCTATTTCTGAGCTGAATGAAAGTCTCCATGCAAGACAACAGCTGCACATAGCTGCACACAGCTTTACACTTGAACACTCATTCATACACATGAGCCTGAAGGAATAAACATAGCAAAACAAAGATTCAAATGAAACTGACAATACACCAGGTCAGTGTACATTAAGCAACGGAATACGCACAGTGCCCCTCCCTCTCAGACCAACAGAGGTCTGTCATCAGTCATGGCGTGAAAAAATATTTTCTGCTCCTCCTGTGTTCATAAAGAGTTTTTTTTATATATCTTTTTTAATGTTCACCAGTAAATTGAGTGTTATTCAAGCAGCAGAAGCAGCATCAGCAACGCCAGCAGCTGCTGAAGCACTTTAATTGGTTTGTAATCAGAATTACAAGTCTGTTTACAAACAACTTCAGACTTCAAAGCGTTTGAACGGCTTTGATCATCAGACCTAAAAGTCTGTTTACAAACAACTTCAGACTTCAAAGCGTTTGAACGGCTTTGATCATCAGACCTATAAAGTCTGTTTACAAACAACTTCAGACTTCAAAGTTTTTGATAATGTTTGAACACGCATTCCATCACTTTGATGTCTATTTTCTTCAAGCAGCAGCATTTTTTATTGAGCAAATTGTATTCTGTGTGGAATAACAGGTTGGATTTTTTTTTTCTCTCTTGTTCCTCAGCTGAATCAAGACATCTATGAAAGTAAACAGTCACATACAGATTTTGAAAAGAAAACTCATTCAACCACTTGGATTTCTTTTTTTATTGTGGTTATGGGCCTTATCTAAACAAGTTTAGATGTTGTCTTTTTTTTGAAGGAGCAGCTGTGATATCTGTGCTGACTTACTCTGAAAGAACTTTGCGTCTCCTGTTTCTGAGCTGAATTAAAGTCTCTATGCAAGAAAACAGCTGCATAGAGCTGCACACAGCTTTACATTTGAACACTAGCAAAACAAAGATTCAAATGAAACTGACAATACACCAAGTCAGTGTACATTAAGCAACGGAATACGCACAGTGCCCCTCCCTCTCAGACCAACAGAGGTCTGTCATCAGTCATGGCGTGAAAAAATATTTTCTGCTCCTCCTGTATTCATAAAGAGTTTTTTTTTTTATATCTTTTCTAGTGTTCCCCAGTAAATTGAGTGTTATTCAAGCAGCAGAAGCAGCATCAGCAACGCCAGCAGCTGCAGAAGCACTTTAATTGGTTTGTAATCAGACTTACAAGTCTGTTTACAAACAACTTCAGACTTCAAAGCGTTTGAACGGCTTTGATCATCAGACCTAAAAGTCTATTTACAAACAACTTCAGACTTCAAAGTTTTTGAAAATGTTTGAACACGCATTCCATCACTTTGATGTCTGTTTTCTTCAAGCAGCAGCATTTTTTATTGAACAAATTGTATTGTGTGTGGAATAACAGGTTTGATTTTTTTTTTTCTCTGTCTTGTTCCTCAGCTGAATCAAGACATCTATGAAAGTAAACAGTCGCATACAAATTTTGAAAAGAAAACTCATTCAACCACTTGGATTTCTTTTTTTATTGTGGTTATGGGCCTTATCTCAACAAGTTGAGATGTTATCTTTTTTTTTGAAGGAGCAGCAGTGATATCTGTGCTGACTTACTCTTAAAGAACTTTGTGTCTCCTGTTTCTGATCTGAATTAAAGTCTCCATGCAAGAAATCAGCTGCACAGAGCTGAACACAGCTTTACATTTGAACACTCATTCATACACATGAGCCTGGAGGAATAAACATAGCAAAACAAAGATTCAAATGAGACTGACAATACACCAGGTCAGTGTTCATCAAGCAACGGAATACGCACAGTGCCCCTCAATTATAGACCAACAGAGAGTCGACTGTGATCGATCGTCACCTGATATTCATCACACGGTCTGTGTCCCCACCCACAGGCGTAATGGTGCCACTGCACATCACCAAACGCATAAGAACAAATCAACCATGCAAATGAATCGACACCACTGAAACAAGATAGAAATTTTTTCATCAATAACTGGAATAATTTTATTTAAGAAAAAACAATAAAAACATTTCAAAAGTTATCTGCTTTAATCGGTGTGTGTAGGGGGAGTGGGGGCACTGAATTAGTGAATTCAGGAATTTGTGAACGAAAACAAGTGCTTTATGCTCATTGCGAGCATAAACGGTGAACTTGAATAGAATTGTAATTCTCTGGTGAAAAAAATTAGGAAAACATCTCTCCTGTTTTTCCTGGTGTATTGTCAGTCTCACTTGAATCTTTGTTTTGCTTTGTTTATTCCTCCAGGCTGATGAGTATGAATGAGTGTTCAAGTGTAAAGCTGTGTGCAGCTCTGTGCAGCTGTTTTCTTGCATAGAGATTTTAATTCAGCTCAGAAACAAGAGAAACAGAGTTCTTTCAGAGTAAGTCAGCACAGATATCACTGCTGCTCATTCAAAAAAAAGAATTCAACTATTTCCTTATGGGGGAACCTACAATGTACTGAGGAACAACAGGAGACATTTTTCCCTCATGTATTTCAGTAGAAAATAAGAATTCCACGAAAGTTCACCCTTTCTGCTCACACTGCGCATAACTCAGCGAGACAAGCACAATAGAGCAATAAAAAATTACATCCCACTGTCTGAATGAGTTTTTATGTTAAATTGAGAATTCAACTATTTCCTTATGGGGGAACCTAAAATGTACTGAAGAACAAGAGGAGAGATGTTTCCCTCATGTATTTCAGCAGAAAATAACAATTCCACTCAAGTTAACAGGTTGGATTTTTTTTTCTCTCTCTTGTTCCTCAGCTGAATCAAGACATCTATGAAAGTAAACAGTCGCATACAGATTTTGAAAAGAAAACTCATTCAACCACTTGGATTTCTTTTTTTATTGTGGTTATTGGGCCTTATCTCAACAAGTTGAGATGTTGTCTTTTTTTTTGAAGGAGCAGCTGTGATATCTGTGCTGACTTACTCTGAAAGAACTCTGTTTCTCCTATTTCTGAGCTGAATGAAAGTCTCCATGCAAGACAACAGCTGCACATAGCTGCACACAGCTTTACACTTGAACACTCATTCATACACATGAGCCTGAAGGAATAAACATAGCAAAACAAAGATTCAAATGAAACTGACAATACACCAGGTCAGTGTACATTAAGCAACGGAATACGCACAGTGCCCCTCCCTCTCAGACCAACAGAGGTCTGTCATCAGTCATGGCGTGAAAAAATATTTTCTGCTCCTCCTGTGTTCATAAAGAGTTTTTTTTATATATCTTTTTTAATGTTCACCAGTAAATTGAGTGTTATTCAAGCAGCAGAAGCAGCATCAGCAACGCCAGCAGCTGCTGAAGCACTTTAATTGGTTTGTAATCAGAATTACAAGTCTGTTTACAAACAACTTCAGACTTCAAAGCGTTTGAACGGCTTTGATCATCAGACCTAAAAGTCTGTTTACAAACAACTTCAGACTTCAAAGCGTTTGAACGGCTTTGATCATCAGACCTATAAAGTCTGTTTACAAACAACTTCAGACTTCAAAGTTTTTGATAATGTTTGAACACGCATTCCATCACTTTGATGTCTATTTTCTTCAAGCAGCAGCATTTTTTATTGAGCAAATTGTATTCTGTGTGGAATAACAGGTTGGATTTTTTTTTTCTCTCTTGTTCCTCAGCTGAATCAAGACATCTATGAAAGTAAACAGTCACATACAGATTTTGAAAAGAAAACTCATTCAACCACTTGGATTTCTTTTTTTATTGTGGTTATGGGCCTTATCTAAACAAGTTTAGATGTTGTCTTTTTTTTGAAGGAGCAGCTGTGATATCTGTGCTGACTTACTCTGAAAGAACTTTGCGTCTCCTGTTTCTGAGCTGAATTAAAGTCTCTATGCAAGAAAACAGCTGCATAGAGCTGCACACAGCTTTACATTTGAACACTAGCAAAACAAAGATTCAAATGAAACTGACAATACACCAGGTCAGTGTACATTAAGCAACGGAATACGCACAGTGCCCCTCCCTCTCAGACCAACAGAGGTCTGTCATCAGTCATGGCGTGAAAAAATATTTTCTGCTCCTCCTGTATTCATAAAGAGTTTTTTTTTTTATATCTTTTCTAGTGTTCCCCAGTAAATTGAGTGTTATTCAAGCAGCAGAAGCAGCATCAGCAACGCCAGCAGCTGCAGAAGCACTTTAATTGGTTTGTAATCAGACTTACAAGTCTGTTTACAAACAACTTCAGACTTCAAAGCGTTTGAACGGCTTTGATCATCAGACCTAAAAGTCTGTTTACAAACAACTTCAGACTTCAAAGTTTTTGAAAATGTTTGAACACGCATTCCATCACTTTGATGTCTGTTTTCTTCAAGCAGCAGCATTTTTTATTGAGCAAATTGTATTGTGTGTGGAATAACAGGTTGGATTTTTTTTTCTCTCTCTTTTTCCTCAGCTGAATCAAGACAACTATGAAAGTAAACAGTCGCACACAAATTTTGAAAAGAAAACTCATTCAACCACTTGGATTTCTTTTTTTATTGTTGTTATGGGCCTTATCTCAACAAGTTGAGATGTTGTCTTTTTTTTTGAAGGAGCAGCAGTGATATCTGTGCTGACTTACTCTTAAAGAACTTTGTGTCTCCTGTTTCTGAGCTGAATTAAAGTCTCTATGAAAGAAAACAGCTGCATAGAGCTGCACACAGCTTTACATTTTAACACTAGCAAAACAAAGATTCAAATGAGACTGACAATACACCAGGTCAGTGTTCATCAAGCAACGGAATACGCACAGTGCCCCTCAATCTCAGACCAACAGAGAGTCGACTGTGATCGATCGTCACCTGATATTCATCACACGGTCTGTGTCTCCACCCACAGGAGTAATGGTGCCACTGCACATCACCAAACGCATAAGATCAAATCAACCATGAAAAGGAATCGACACCACTGAAACAAGATAGAAATTTTTTCATCAATAACTGGAATAATTTTATTTAAGAAAAAACAATAAAAACATTTCAAAAGTTATCTGCTTTAATCAGTGTGTGGGGGGGGAGTGGGGGCACGGAATTAGTGAATTCAGGAATTTGTGAAAGAAAACAAGAGCTTTATGCTCAATGCGAGCATAAAAGGTGAACTTGAATGGAATTGTAATTCTCTGGTGGAAAAAATAAGGAAAAAATCTTTCCTGTTGTTCCTCTATTGTCAGTCTCATTTGAATCTTAGTTTTGCTTTGTTTATTCCTCCAGGCAGATGAATATGAATGAATGTTCAAGTTTAAGGCTGTGTGCAGCTCAGTGCAGCCGTTTACTTGCATAGAGACTTTAATTCATTTCAGAAACAGGATTTTTCTCCTGTTTCTGAAATGAATTAGGAGTTATTTTACAGTCAGTCAGCACAGATATCACTGCTGCTCCTTCAAAAAAAAGAATTCAACTATTTCCTTATGGGGGAACCTACAATGTAGTGAGGAACAACAGGACAGATGTTTCCCTCATGTATTTCAGCAGAAAATAACAATTCCACTCAAGTTCACCCTTTCTGCTCACACTGCGCATAACTCAGCGAGAGAAGCACAATAGAGCAATAAAAAATGACATCCCACTGTCTGAATGAGTTTTCATGTTAAATTGGGAAATCAACTATTTCCTTATGGGGGAACCTACAATGTACAGAGGAACAACAGGAGAGATGTTTCCCCCATGTATTTCAGCAGAAAATAACAATTCCACTCAAGTTCACCCTTTCTGCTCACACTGCGCATAATTCAGCGAGAGAAGCACAATAGAGCAATAAAAAATGACATCCCACTGTCTGAATGAGTTTTCATGTTAAATTGAGAAATCAACTATTTCCTTATGGGGGAACCTACAATGTACTGAGGAACAACAGGAGAGATGTTTCCCTCATGTATTTCTGCAGAAAATAACAATTCCACTCAAGTTCACCCTTTCTGCTCACACTGCGCATAATTCAGCGAGAGAAGCACAATAGAGCAATAAAAAATGACATCCCACTGTCTGAATGAGTTTTCATGTTAAATTTAGAATTCAACTATTTCCTTATGGGGGAACCTACAATGTACTCAGGAACAACAGGAGAGATGTTTCCCTCATGTATTTCAGCAGAAAATAACAATTCCACTCAAGTTCACCCTTTCTGCTCACACTGCGCATAACTCAGCGAGAGAAGCACAATAGAGCAATAAAAAAAGACATCCCACTGTCTGAATGAGTTTTCATGTTAAATTGAGAAATCAACTATTTCCTTATGGGGGGACATACAATGTACTCAGGAACAACAGGAGAGATGTTTCCCTCATGTATTTCAGCAGAAAATAACAATTCCACTCAAGTTCACCCTTTCTGCTCACACTGCGCATAATTCAGCGAGAGAAGCACAATAGAGCAATAAAAAATGACATCCCACTGTCTGAATGAGTTTTCATGTTAAATTGAGAAATCAACTATTTCCTTATGGGGGAACCTACAATGTACTGAGGAACAACAGGACAGATGTTTCCCTCATGTATTTCAGGAGAAAATAACAATTCCACTCAAGTTCACCCTTTCTGCTCACACTGCACATAACTCAGCGAGAGAAGCACAATAGAGCAATAAAAAATGACATCCCACTGTCTGAATGAGTTTTCATGTTAAATTGGGAAATCAACTATTTCCTTATGGGGGAACCTACAATGTACTGAGGAACAACAGGAGAGATGTTTCCCCCATGTATTTCAGCAGAAAATAACAGTTCCACTCAAAGTTCACCCTTTCTGCTCACACTGCGCATAATTCAGCGAGAGAAGCACAATAGAGCAATAAAAAATGACATCCCACTGTCTGAATGAGTTTTCATGTTAAATTGAGAAATCAACTATTTCCTTATGGGGGAACCTACAATGTACTGAGGAACAACAGGACAGATGTTTCCCTCATGTATTTCTGCAGAAAATAACAATTCCACTCAAGTTCACCCTTTCTGCTCACACTGCGCATAATTCAGCGAGAGAAGCACAATAGAGCAATAAAAAATGACATCCCACTGTCTGAATGAGTTTTCATGTTAAATTTAGAATTCAACTATTTCCTTATGGGGGAACCTACAATGTACTCAGGAACAACAGGAGAGATGTTTCCCTCATGTATTTCAGCAGAAAATAACAATTCCACTCAAGTTCACCCTTTCTGCTCACACTGCGCATAACTCAGCGAGAGAAGCACAATAGAGCAATAAAAAATGACATCCCACTGTCTGAATGAGTTTTCATGTTAAATTTAGAATTCAACTATTTCCTTATGGGGGAACCTACAATGTACTCAGGAACAACAGGAGAGATGTTTCCCTCATGTATTTCAGCAGAAAATAACAATTCCACTCAAGTTCACCCTTTCTGCTCACACTGCGCATAACTCAGCGAGAGAAGCACAATAGAGCAATAAAAAAAGACATCCCACTGTCTGAATGAGTTTTCATGTTAAATTGAGAAATCAACTATTTCCTTATGGGGGGACCTACAATGTACTCAGGAACAACAGGAGAGATGTTTCCCTCATGTATTTCAGCAGAAAATAACAATTCCACTCAAGTTCACCCTTTCTGCTCACACTGCGCATAACTCAGCGAGAGAAGCACAATAGAGCAATAAAAAATGACATCCCACTGTCTGAATGAGTTTTCATGTTAAATTTAGAATTCAACTATTTCCTTATGGGGGAACCTACAATGTACTCAGGAACAACAGGAGAGATGTTTCCCTCATGTATTTCAGCAGAAAATAACAATTCCACTCAAGTTCACCCTTTCTGCTCACACTGCGCATAACTCAGCGAGAGAAGCACAATAGAGCAATAAAAAAAGACATCCCACTGTCTGAATGAGTTTTCATGTTAAATTGAGAAATCAACTATTTCCTTATGGGGGAACCTACAATGTACTGAGGAACAACAGGACAGATGTTTCCCTCATGTATTTCAGGAGAAAATAACAATTCCACTCAAGTTCACCCTTTCTGCTCACACTGCACATAACTCAGCGAGAGAAGCACAATAGAGCAATAAAAAAAGACATCCCACTGTCTGAATGAGTTTTCATGTTAAATTGAGAAATCAACTATTTCCTTATGGGGGAACCTACAATGTACTCAGGAACAACAGGACAGATGTTTCCCTCATGTATTTCAGCAGAAAATAACAATTCCACTCAAGTTCACCCTTTCTGCTCACACTGCGCATAACTCAGCGAGAGAAGCACAATAGAGCAATAAAAAATGACATCCCACTGTCTGAATGAGTTTTCATGTTAAATTGAGAAATCAACTATTTCCTTATGGGGGGACCTACAATGTACTCAGGAACAACAGGAGAGATGTTTTCCTCATGTATTTCAGCAGAAAATAACAATTCCACTCAAGTTCACCCTTTCTGCTCACACTGCGCATAACTCAGCGAGAGAAGCACAATAGAGCAATAAAAATGACATCCCACTGTCTGAATGAGTTTTTATGTTAAATTGAGAATTCAACTATTTCCTTATGGGGGGACCTACAATGTACTGAGGAACAACAGGAGAGATGTTTCCCTCATGTATTTCAGCAGAAAATAACAATTCCACTCAAGTTCACCCTTTCTGCTCACACTGCGCATAACTCAGCGAGAGAAGCACAATAGAGCAATAAAAAATGACATCCCACTGTCTGAATGAGTTTTCATGTTAAATTGAGAAATCAACTATTTCCTTATGGGGGAACCTACAATGTACTGAGGAACAACAGGAGAGATGTTTCCCTCATGTATTTCAGCAGAAAATAACAGTTCCACTCAAAGTTCACCCTTTCTGCTCACACTGCGCATAACTCAGCGAGAGAAGCACAATAGAGCAATAAAAAATGACATCCCACTGTCTGAATGAGTTTTCATGTTAAATTGAGAAATCAACTATTTCCTTATGGGGGAACCTACAATGTACTGAGGAACAACAGGACATATGTTTCCCTCATGTATTTCAGTAGAAAATAACAATTCCACTCAAGTTCACCCTTTCTGCTCACACTGCGCATAACTCAGCGAGAGAAGCACAATAGAGCAATAAAAAAAGACATCCCACTGTCTGAATGAATTTTAACCCCATCAGACTTGAATTGAATTAGGGTTAACATTAAGGCTGAAACTAGGGTTAGGGTTAGGGTTAGGGTTAGCTGAAATTAGGGTTAGGGTTTCTGTCTTCCTCAAGTATTAGAAACCCCAAATTTGGCGTGGGCGCTTCTTTTGGGCTCTTGATGAAATAGCAAGTGGCCCCATGTCTCTAGGACAAAGTTGAAATTTCACCCCATAGACTTGCATTGAATTAGGGTTAACGTTAAGGCTGAAACTAGGGTTAGGGTTAGGGTTAGTTGAAATTAGGGTTAGGGTTTCTGCGTTCCTCAAGTACTAGAAGCCCCAAATTTTGCGTGGGTGTTTCTTTGGGGCTCTTGATGAAAATGCAAGTGGCCCCATGTCTCTAGGACAAAGTTGAAATTTCACCCCATAGACTTGCATTGAATTAGGGTTTAACGTTAAGGCTGAAACTAGGGTTAGGGTTAGGGTTAGGGTTAGCTGAAATTAGGGTTAGGGTTTCTGTCTTCCTCAAGTATTAGAAACCCCAAATTTGGCGTGGGCGCTTCTTTGGGGCTCTTGATGAAATAGCAAGTGGCCCCATGTCTCTAGGACAAAGTTGAAATTTCACCCCATAGACTTGCATTGAATTAGGGTTAACGTTAAGGCTGAAACTAGGGTTAGGGTTAGGGTTAGTTGAAATTAGGGTTAGGGTTTCTGCGTTCCTCAAGTACTAGAAGCCCCAAATTTTGCGTGGGTGTTTCTTTGGGGCTCTTGATGAAAATGCAAGTGGCCCCATGTCTCTAGGACAAAGTTGAAATTTCACCCCATAGACTTGCATTGAATTAGGGTTAACGTTAAGGCTGAAACTAGGGTTAGGGTTAGAGTTAGTTGAAATTAGGGTTAGGATTTCTCCGTTCCTCAAGTACTAGAAGCCCCAAATTTTCCGTGGGTGTTTCTTTGGTGCTCTTGATGAAAATGCAAGTGGCCCCATGTCTCTAGGACAAAGTTGAAATTGTCTCAGACCAACAGAAGTCTGTCATCAGTCATGGCGTGAGAAAATATTTTCTGCTCCTCCTGTGTTCATAAAGAGTTTTTTTTTTAATATCTTTTCTAGTGTTCCCCAGTAAATTGAGTGTTATTCAAGCAGCAGAAGCAGCATCAGCAACGCCAGCAGCTGCAGAAGCACTTTAATTGGTTTGTAATCAGACTTACAAGTCTGTTTACAAACAACTTCAGACTTCAAAGCGTTTGAACGGCTTTGATCATCAGACCTAAAAGTCTGTTTACAAACAACTTCAGACTTCAAAGCGTTTGAACGGCTTTGATCATCAAACCTATAAGTCTGTTTACAAACAACTTCAGACTTCAAAGTTTTTGAAAATGTTTGAACACGCATTCCATCACTTTGATGTCTGTTTTCTTCAAGCAGCAGCATTTTTTATTGAGCAAATTGTATTGTGTGTGGAATAACACGTTGGATTTTTTTTTTCTCTCTTGTTCCTCAGCTGAATCAAGACAACTATGAAAGTAAACAGTCGCATACAGATTTTGAAAAGAAAACTCATTCAACCACTTGGATTTCTTTTTTTATTGTGGTTATGGGCCTTATCTAAACAAGTTGAGATGTTGTCTTTTTTTTTTTTGAAGGAGCAGCTGTGATATCTGTGCTGACTTACTCTGAAAGAACTCTGTTTCTCCTGTTTCTGAGCTGAATGAAAGTCTCCATGCAAGACAGCAGCTGCACAGAGCTGCACTCAGCTTTACACTTGAACACTCATTCATACACATGAGCCTGAAGGAATAAATATATCAAAACAAAGATTCAAATGAAACTGACAATACACCAGGTCAGTGTACATTAAGCAACGGAATACGCACAGTGCCCCTCCCTCTCAGACCAACAGAGGTCTGTCATCAGTCATGGCGTGAAAAAATATTTTCTGCTCCTCCTGTGTTCATAAAGAGTTTTTTTTAATATCTTTTTTAATGTTCCCCAGTAAATTGAGTGTCATTCAAGCAGCAGAAGCAGCATCAGCAACGCCAGCAGCTGCTGAAGCACTTTAATTGGTTTGTAATCAGACTTACAAATCTGTTTACAAACAACTTCAGACTTCAAAGCATTTGAACGGCTTTGATCATCAGACCTAAAAGTCTATTTACAAACAACTTCAGACTTCAAAGTTTTTGAAAATGTTTGAACACGCATTCCATCACTTTGATGTCTGTTTTCTTCAAGCAGCAGCATTTTTTATTGAACAAATTGTATTGTGTGTGGAATAACAGGTTGGATTTTTTTTTTTCTCTGTCTTGTTCCTCAGCTGAATCAAGACATCTATGAAAGTAAACAGTCGCATACAAATTTTGAAAAGAAAACTCATTCAACCACTTGGATTTCTTTTTTTATTGTGGTTATGGGCCTTATCTCAACAAGTTGAGATGTTATCTTTTTTTTTGAAGGAGCAGCAGTGATATCTGTGCTGACTTACTCTTAAAGAACTTTGTGTCTCCTGTTTCTGATCTGAATTAAAGTCTCCATGCAAGAAATCAGCTGCACAGAGCTGAACACAGCTTTACATTTGAACACTCATTCATACACATGAGCCTGGAGGAATAAACATAGCAAAACAAAGATTCAAATGAGACTGACAATACACCAGGTCAGTGTTCATCAAGCAACGGAATACGCACAGTGCCCCTCAATTATAGACCAACAGAGAGTCGACTGTGATCGATCGTCACCTGATATTCATCACACGGTCTGTGTCCCCACCCACAGGCGTAATGGTGCCACTGCACATCACCAAACGCATAAGAACAAATCAACCATGCAAATGAATCGACACCACTGAAACAAGATAGAAATTTTTTCATCAATAACTGGAATAATTTTATTTAAGAAAAAACAATAAAAACATTTCAAAAGTTATCTGCTTTAATCGGTGTGTGTAGGGGGAGTGGGGGCACTGAATTAGTGAATTCAGGAATTTGTGAACGAAAACAAGTGCTTTATGCTCATTGCGAGCATAAACGGTGAACTTGAATAGAATTGTAATTCTCTGGTGAAAAAAATTAGGAAAACATCTCTCCTGTTTTTCCTGGTGTATTGTCAGTCTCACTTGAATCTTTGTTTTGCTTTGTTTATTCCTCCAGGCTGATGAGTATGAATGAGTGTTCAAGTGTAAAGCTGTGTGCAGCTCTGTGCAGCTGTTTTCTTGCATAGAGATTTTAATTCAGCTCAGAAACAAGAGAAACAGAGTTCTTTCAGAGTAAGTCAGCACAGATATCACTGCTGCTCATTCAAAAAAAAGAATTCAACTATTTCCTTATGGGGGAACCAACAATGTACTGAGGAACAACAGGAGACATTTTTCCCTCATGTATTTCAGTAGAAAATAAGAATTCCACGAAAGTTCACCCTTTCTGCTCACACTGCGCATAACTCAGCGAGACAAGCACAATAGAGCAATAAAAAATTACATCCCACTGTCTGAATGAGTTTTTATGTTAAATTGAGAATTCAACTATTTCCTTATGGGGGAACCTAAAATGTACTGAAGAACAAGAGGAGAGATGTTTCCCTCATGTATTTCAGCAGAAAATAACAATTCCACTCAAGTTAACAGGTTGGATTTTTTTTTCTCTCTCTTGTTCCTCAGCTGAATCAAGACATCTATGAAAGTAAACAGTCGCATACAGATTTTGAAAAGAAAACTCATTCAACCACTTGGATTTCTTTTTTTATTGTGGTTATTGGGCCTTATCTCAACAAGTTGAGATGTTGTCTTTTTTTTTGAAGGAGCAGCTGTGATATCTGTGCTGACTTACTCTGAAAGAACTCTGTTTCTCCTATTTCTGAGCTGAATGAAAGTCTCCATGCAAGACAACAGCTGCACATAGCTGCACACAGCTTTACACTTGAACACTCATTCATACACATGAGCCTGAAGGAATAAACATAGCAAAACAAAGATTCAAATGAAACTGACAATACACCAGGTCAGTGTACATTAAGCAACGGAATACGCACAGTGCCCCTCCCTCTCAGACCAACAGAGGTCTGTCATCAGTCATGGCGTGAAAAAATATTTTCTGCTCCTCCTGTGTTCATAAAGAGTTTTTTTTTATATCTTTTTTAATGTTCACCAGTAAATTGAGTGTTATTCAAGCAGCAGAAGCAGCATCAGCAACGCCAGCAGCTGCTGAAGCACTTTAATTGGTTTGTAATCAGAATTACAAGTCTGTTTACAAACAACTTCAGACTTCAAAGCGTTTGAACGGCTTTGATCATCAGACCTAAAAGTCTGTTTACAAACAACTTCAGACTTCAAAGCGTTTGAACGGCTTTGATCATCAGACCTATAAAGTCTGTTTACAAACAACTTCAGACTTCAAAGTTTTTGATAATGTTTGAACACGCATTCCATCACTTTGATGTCTATTTTCTTCAAGCAGCAGCATTTTTTATTGAGCAAATTGTATTCTGTGTGGAATAACAGGTTGGATTTTTTTTTTCTCTCTTGTTCCTCAGCTGAATCAAGACATCTATGAAAGTAAACAGTCACATACAGATTTTGAAAAGAAAACTCATTCAACCACTTGGATTTCTTTTTTTATTGTGGTTATGGGCCTTATCTAAACAAGTTTAGATGTTGTCTTTTTTTTGAAGGAGCAGCTGTGATATCTGTGCTGACTTACTCTGAAAGAACTTTGCGTCTCCTGTTTCTGAGCTGAATTAAAGTCTCTATGCAAGAAAACAGCTGCATAGAGCTGCACACAGCTTTACATTTGAACACTAGCAAAACAAAGATTCAAATGAGACTGACAATACACCAGGTCAGTGTACATTAAGCAACGGAATACGCACAGTGCCCCTCCCTCTCAGACCAACAGAGGTCTGTCATCAGTCATGGCGTGAGAAAATATTTTCTGCTCCTCCTGTGTTCATAAAGAGTTTTTTTTAATATCTTTTTTAATGTTCCCCAGTAAATTGAGTGTTATTCAAGCAGCAGAAGCAGCATCAGCAACGCCAGCAGCTGCAGAAGCACTTTAATTGGTTTGTAATCAGACTTACAAGTCTGTTTACAAACAACTTCAGACTTCAAAGCGTTTGAACGGCTTTGATCATCAGACCTAAAAGTCTGTTTACAAACAACTTCAGACTTCAAAGCGTTTGAACGGCTTTGATCATCAAACCTATAAGTCTGTTCACAAACAACTTCAGACTTCAAAGTTTTTGAAAATGTTTGAACACGCATTCCATCACTTTGATGTCTGTTTTCTTCAAGCAGCAGCATTTTTTATTGAGCAAATTGGATTGTGTGTGGAATAACAGGTTGGATTTTTTTTTTTCTCTCTTGTTCCTCAGCTGAATCAAGACAACTATGAAAGTAAACAGTCGCATACAGATTTTGAAAAGAAAACTCATTCAACCACTTGGATTTCTTTTTTTATTGTGGTTATAGGCCTTATTTAAACAAGTTGAGATGTTATCTTTTTTTTTTTGAAGGAGCAGCTGTGATATCTGTGCTGACTTACTCTGAAAGAACTCTGTTTCTCCTGTTTCTGAGCTGAATGAAAGTCTCCATGCAAGACAACAGCTGCACAGAGCTGCACTCAGCTTTACACTTGAACACTCATTCATACACATGAGCCTGAAGGAATAAATATATCAAAACAAAGATTCAAATGAAACTGACAATACACCAGGTCAGTGTACATTAAGCAACGGAATACGCACAGTGCCCCTCCCTCTCAGACCAACAGAGGTCTGTCATCAGTCATGGCGTGAAAAAATATTTTCTGCTCCTCCTGTGTTCATAAAGAGTTTTTTTTTTATATCTTTTTTAGTGTTCCCCTGTAAATTGAGTGTTATTCAAGCAGCAGAAGCAGCATCAGCAACGCCAGCAGCTGCAGAAGCACTTTAATTGGTTTGTAATCAGACTTACAAGTCTGTTTAAAAAACAACTTCAGACTTCAAAGCGTTTGAACGGCTTTGATCATCAGACCTAAAAGTCTATTTACAAACAACTTCAGACTTCAAAGTTTTTGAAAATGTTTGAACACGCATTCCATCACTTTGATGTCTGTTTTCTTCAAGCAGCAGCATTTTTTATTGAACAAATTGTATTGTGTGTGGAATAACAGGTTTGATTTTTTTTTTTCTCTGTCTTGTTCCTCAGCTGAATCAAGACATCTATGAAAGTAAACAGTCGCATACAAATTTTGAAAAGAAAACTCATTCAACCACTTGGATTTCTTTTTTTATTGTGGTTATGGGCCTTATCTCAACAAGTTGAGATGTTATCTTTTTTTTTGAAGGAGCAGCAGTGATATCTGTGCTGACTTACTCTTAAAGAACTTTGTGTCTCCTGTTTCTGATCTGAATTAAAGTCTCCATGCAAGAAATCAGCTGCACAGAGCTGAACACAGCTTTACATTTGAACACTCATTCATACACATGAGCCTGGAGGAATAAACATAGCAAAACAAAGATTCAAATGAGACTGACAATACACCAGGTCAGTGTTCATCAAGCAACGGAATACGCACAGTGCCCCTCAATTATAGACCAACAGAGAGTCGACTGTGATCGATCGTCACCTGATATTCATCACACGGTCTGTGTCCCCACCCACAGGCGTAATGGTGCCACTGCACATCACCAAACGCATAAGAACAAATCAACCATGCAAATGAATCGACACCACTGAAACAAGATAGAAATTTTTTCATCAATAACTGGAATAATTTTATTTAAGAAAAAACAATAAAAACATTTCAAAAGTTATCTGCTTTAATCGGTGTGTGTAGGGGGAGTGGGGGCACTGAATTAGTGAATTCAGGAATTTGTGAACGAAAACAAGTGCTTTATGCTCATTGCGAGCATAAACGGTGAACTTGAATAGAATTGTAATTCTCTGGTGAAAAAAATTAGGAAAACATCTCTCCTGTTTTTCCTGGTGTATTGTCAGTCTCACTTGAATCTTTGTTTTGCTTTGTTTATTCCTCCAGGCTGATGAGTATGAATGAGTGTTCAAGTGTAAAGCTGTGTGCAGCTCTGTGCAGCTGTTTTCTTGCATAGAGATTTTAATTCAGCTCAGAAACAAGAGAAACAGAGTTCTTTCAGAGTAAGTCAGCACAGATATCACTGCTGCTCATTCAAAAAAAAGAATTCAACTATTTCCTTATGGGGGAACCTACAATGTACTGAGGAACAACAGGAGACATTTTTCCCTCATGTATTTCAGTAGAAAATAAGAATTCCACGAAAGTTCACCCTTTCTGCTCACACTGCGCATAACTCAGCGAGACAAGCACAATAGAGCAATAAAAAATTACATCCCACTGTCTGAATGAGTTTTTATGTTAAATTGAGAATTCAACTATTTCCTTATGGGGGAACCTAAAATGTACTGAAGAACAAGAGGAGAGATGTTTCCCTCATGTATTTCAGCAGAAAATAACAATTCCACTCAAGTTAACAGGTTGGATTTTTTTTTCTCTCTCTTGTTCCTCAGCTGAATCAAGACATCTATGAAAGTAAACAGTCGCATACAGATTTTGAAAAGAAAACTCATTCAACCACTTGGATTTCTTTTTTTATTGTGGTTATTGGGCCTTATCTCAACAAGTTGAGATGTTGTCTTTTTTTTTGAAGGAGCAGCTGTGATATCTGTGCTGACTTACTCTGAAAGAACTCTGTTTCTCCTATTTCTGAGCTGAATGAAAGTCTCCATGCAAGACAACAGCTGCACATAGCTGCACACAGCTTTACACTTGAACACTCATTCATACACATGAGCCTGAAGGAATAAACATAGCAAAACAAAGATTCAAATGAAACTGACAATACACCAGGTCAGTGTACATTAAGCAACGGAATACGCACAGTGCCCCTCCCTCTCAGACCAACAGAGGTCTGTCATCAGTCATGGCGTGAAAAAATATTTTCTGCTCCTCCTGTGTTCATAAAGAGTTTTTTTTTATATCTTTTTTAATGTTCACCAGTAAATTGAGTGTTATTCAAGCAGCAGAAGCAGCATCAGCAACGCCAGCAGCTGCTGAAGCACTTTAATTGGTTTGTAATCAGAATTACAAGTCTGTTTACAAACAACTTCAGACTTCAAAGCGTTTGAACGGCTTTGATCATCAGACCTAAAAGTCTGTTTACAAACAACTTCAGACTTCAAAGCGTTTGAACGGCTTTGATCATCAGACCTATAAAGTCTGTTTACAAACAACTTCAGACTTCAAAGTTTTTGATAATGTTTGAACACGCATTCCATCACTTTGATGTCTATTTTCTTCAAGCAGCAGCATTTTTTATTGAGCAAATTGTATTCTGTGTGGAATAACAGGTTGGATTTTTTTTTTCTCTCTTGTTCCTCAGCTGAATCAAGACATCTATGAAAGTAAACAGTCACATACAGATTTTGAAAAGAAAACTCATTCAACCACTTGGATTTCTTTTTTTATTGTGGTTATGGGCCTTATCTAAACAAGTTTAGATGTTGTCTTTTTTTTGAAGGAGCAGCTGTGATATCTGTGCTGACTTACTCTGAAAGAACTTTGCGTCTCCTGTTTCTGAGCTGAATTAAAGTCTCTATGCAAGAAAACAGCTGCATAGAGCTGCACACAGCTTTACATTTGAACACTAGCAAAACAAAGATTCAAATGAGACTGACAATACACCAGGTCAGTGTACATTAAGCAACGGAATACGCACAGTGCCCCTCCCTCTCAGACCAACAGAGGTCTGTCATCAGTCATGGCGTGAGAAAATATTTTCTGCTCCTCCTGTGTTCATAAAGAGTTTTTTTTAATATCTTTTTTAATGTTCCCCAGTAAATTGAGTGTTATTCAAGCAGCAGAAGCAGCATCAGCAACGCCAGCAGCTGCAGAAGCACTTTAATTGGTTTGTAATCAGACTTACAAGTCTGTTTACAAACAACTTCAGACTTCAAAGCGTTTGAACGGCTTTGATCATCAGACCTAAAAGTCTGTTTACAAACAACTTCAGACTTCAAAGCGTTTGAACGGCTTTGATCATCAAACCTATAAGTCTGTTTACAAACAACTTCAGACTTCAAAGTTTTTGAAAATGTTTGAACACGCATTCCATCACTTTGATGTCTGTTTTCTTCAAGCAGCAGCATTTTTTATTGAGCAAATTGGATTGTGTGTGGAATAACAGGTTGGATTTTTTTTTTTCTCTCTTGTTCCTCAGCTGAATCAAGACAACTATGAAAGTAAACAGTCGCATACAGATTTTGAAAAGAAAACTCATTCAACCACTTGGATTTCTTTTTTTATTGTGGTTATAGGCCTTATTTAAACAAGTTGAGATGTTATCTTTTTTTTTTTGAAGGAGCAGCTGTGATATCTGTGCTGACTTACTCTGAAAGAACTCTGTTTCTCCTGTTTCTGAGCTGAATGAAAGTCTCCATGCAAGACAACAGCTGCACAGAGCTGCACTCAGCTTTACACTTGAACACTCATTCATACACATGAGCCTGAAGGAATAAATATATCAAAACAAAGATTCAAATGAAACTGACAATACACCAGGTCAGTGTACATTAAGCAACGGAATACGCACAGTGCCCCTCCCTCTCAGACCAACAGAGGTCTGTCATCAGTCATGGCGTGAAAAAATATTTTCTGCTCCTCCTGTGTTCATAAAGAGTTTTTTTTTTATATCTTTTTTAGTGTTCCCCTGTAAATTGAGTGTTATTCAAGCAGCAGAAGCAGCATCAGCAACGCCAGCAGCTGCAGAAGCACTTTAATTGGTTTGTAATCAGACTTACAAGTCTGTTTAAAAAACAACTTCAGACTTCAAAGCGTTTGAACGGCTTTGATCATCAGACCTAAAAGTCTATTTACAAACAACTTCAGACTTCAAAGTTTTTGAAAATGTTTGAACACGCATTCCATCACTTTGATGTCTGTTTTCTTCAAGCAGCAGCATTTTTTATTGAACAAATTGTATTGTGTGTGGAATAACAGGTTGGATTTTTTTTTTTCTCTGTCTTGTTCCTCAGCTGAATCAAGACATCTATGAAAGTAAACAGTCGCATACAAATTTTGAAAAGAAAACTCATTCAACCACTTGGATTTCTTTTTTTATTGTGGTTATGGGCCTTATCTCAACAAGTTGAGATGTTATCTTTTTTTTTGAAGGAGCAGCAGTGATATCTGTGCTGACTTACTCTTAAAGAACTTTGTGTCTCCTGTTTCTGATCTGAATTAAAGTCTCCATGCAAGAAATCAGCTGCACAGAGCTGAACACAGCTTTACATTTGAACACTCATTCATACACATGAGCCTGGAGGAATAAACATAGCAAAACAAAGATTCAAATGAGACTGACAATACACCAGGTCAGTGTTCATCAAGCAACGGAATACGCACAGTGCCCCTCAATTATAGACCAACAGAGAGTCGACTGTGATCGATCGTCACCTGATATTCATCACACGGTCTGTGTCCCCACCCACAGGCGTAATGGTGCCACTGCACATCACCAAACGCATAAGAACAAATCAACCATGCAAATGAATCGACACCACTGAAACAAGATAGAAATTTTTTCATCAATAACTGGAATAATTTTATTTAAGAAAAAACAATAAAAACATTTCAAAAGTTATCTGCTTTAATCGGTGTGTGTAGGGGGAGTGGGGGCACTGAATTAGTGAATTCAGGAATTTGTGAACGAAAACAAGTGCTTTATGCTCATTGCGAGCATAAACGGTGAACTTGAATAGAATTGTAATTCTCTGGTGAAAAAAATTAGGAAAACATCTCTCCTGTTTTTCCTGGTGTATTGTCAGTCTCACTTGAATCTTTGTTTTGCTTTGTTTATTCCTCCAGGCTGATGAGTATGAATGAGTGTTCAAGTGTAAAGCTGTGTGCAGCTCTGTGCAGCTGTTTTCTTGCATAGAGATTTTAATTCAGCTCAGAAACAAGAGAAACAGAGTTCTTTCAGAGTAAGTCAGCACAGATATCACTGCTGCTCATTCAAAAAAAAGAATTCAACTATTTCCTTATGGGGGAACCTACAATGTACTGAGGAACAACAGGAGACATTTTTCCCTCATGTATTTCAGTAGAAAATAAGAATTCCACGAAAGTTCACCCTTTCTGCTCACACTGCGCATAACTCAGCGAGACAAGCACAATAGAGCAATAAAAAATTACATCCCACTGTCTGAATGAGTTTTTATGTTAAATTGAGAATTCAACTATTTCCTTATGGGGGAACCTAAAATGTACTGAAGAACAAGAGGAGAGATGTTTCCCTCATGTATTTCAGCAGAAAATAACAATTCCACTCAAGTTAACAGGTTGGATTTTTTTTTCTCTCTCTTGTTCCTCAGCTGAATCAAGACATCTATGAAAGTAAACAGTCGCATACAGATTTTGAAAAGAAAACTCATTCAACCACTTGGATTTCTTTTTTTATTGTGGTTATTGGGCCTTATCTCAACAAGTTGAGATGTTGTCTTTTTTTTTGAAGGAGCAGCTGTGATATCTGTGCTGACTTACTCTGAAAGAACTCTGTTTCTCCTATTTCTGAGCTGAATGAAAGTCTCCATGCAAGACAACAGCTGCACATAGCTGCACACAGCTTTACACTTGAACACTCATTCATACACATGAGCCTGAAGGAATAAACATAGCAAAACAAAGATTCAAATGAAACTGACAATACACCAGGTCAGTGTACATTAAGCAACGGAATACGCACAGTGCCCCTCCCTCTCAGACCAACAGAGGTCTGTCATCAGTCATGGCGTGAAAAAATATTTTCTGCTCCTCCTGTGTTCATAAAGAGTTTTTTTTTATATCTTTTTTAATGTTCACCAGTAAATTGAGTGTTATTCAAGCAGCAGAAGCAGCATCAGCAACGCCAGCAGCTGCTGAAGCACTTTAATTGGTTTGTAATCAGAATTACAAGTCTGTTTACAAACAACTTCAGACTTCAAAGCGTTTGAACGGCTTTGATCATCAGACCTAAAAGTCTGTTTACAAACAACTTCAGACTTCAAAGCGTTTGAACGGCTTTGATCATCAGACCTATAAAGTCTGTTTACAAACAACTTCAGACTTCAAAGTTTTTGATAATGTTTGAACACGCATTCCATCACTTTGATGTCTATTTTCTTCAAGCAGCAGCATTTTTTATTGAGCAAATTGTATTCTGTGTGGAATAACAGGTTGGATTTTTTTTTTCTCTCTTGTTCCTCAGCTGAATCAAGACATCTATGAAAGTAAACAGTCACATACAGATTTTGAAAAGAAAACTCATTCAACCACTTGGATTTCTTTTTTTATTGTGGTTATGGGCCTTATCTAAACAAGTTTAGATGTTGTCTTTTTTTTGAAGGAGCAGCTGTGATATCTGTGCTGACTTACTCTGAAAGAACTTTGCGTCTCCTGTTTCTGAGCTGAATTAAAGTCTCTATGCAAGAAAACAGCTGCATAGAGCTGCACACAGCTTTACATTTGAACACTAGCAAAACAAAGATTCAAATGAGACTGACAATACACCAGGTCAGTGTACATTAAGCAACGGAATACGCACAGTGCCCCTCCCTCTCAGACCAACAGAGGTCTGTCATCAGTCATGGCGTGAGAAAATATTTTCTGCTCCTCCTGTGTTCATAAAGAGTTTTTTTTAATATCTTTTTTAATGTTCCCCAGTAAATTGAGTGTTATTCAAGCAGCAGAAGCAGCATCAGCAACGCCAGCAGCTGCAGAAGCACTTTAATTGGTTTGTAATCAGACTTACAAGTCTGTTTACAAACAACTTCAGACTTCAAAGCGTTTGAACGGCTTTGATCATCAGACCTAAAAGTCTGTTTACAAACAACTTCAGACTTCAAAGCGTTTGAACGGCTTTGATCATCAAACCTATAAGTCTGTTTACAAACAACTTCAGACTTCAAAGTTTTTGAAAATGTTTGAACACGCATTCCATCACTTTGATGTCTGTTTTCTTCAAGCAGCAGCATTTTTTATTGAGCAAATTGGATTGTGTGTGGAATAACAGGTTGGATTTTTTTTTTTCTCTCTTGTTCCTCAGCTGAATCAAGACAACTATGAAAGTAAACAGTCGCATACAGATTTTGAAAAGAAAACTCATTCAACCACTTGGATTTCTTTTTTTATTGTGGTTATAGGCCTTATTTAAACAAGTTGAGATGTTATCTTTTTTTTTTTGAAGGAGCAGCTGTGATATCTGTGCTGACTTACTCTGAAAGAACTCTGTTTCTCCTGTTTCTGAGCTGAATGAAAGTCTCCATGCAAGACAACAGCTGCACAGAGCTGCACTCAGCTTTACACTTGAACACTCATTCATACACATGAGCCTGAAGGAATAAATATATCAAAACAAAGATTCAAATGAAACTGACAATACACCAGGTCAGTGTACATTAAGCAACGGAATACGCACAGTGCCCCTCCCTCTCAGACCAACAGAGGTCTGTCATCAGTCATGGCGTGAAAAAATATTTTCTGCTCCTCCTGTGTTCATAAAGAGTTTTTTTTTTATATCTTTTTTAGTGTTCCCCTGTAAATTGAGTGTTATTCAAGCAGCAGAAGCAGCATCAGCAACGCCAGCAGCTGCAGAAGCACTTTAATTGGTTTGTAATCAGACTTACAAGTCTGTTTAAAAAACAACTTCAGACTTCAAAGCGTTTGAACGGCTTTGATCATCAGACCTAAAAGTCTATTTACAAACAACTTCAGACTTCAAAGTTTTTGAAAATGTTTGAACACGCATTCCATCACTTTGATGTCTGTTTTCTTCAAGCAGCAGCATTTTTTATTGAACAAATTGTATTGTGTGTGGAATAACAGGTTGGATTTTTTTTTTTCTCTGTCTTGTTCCTCAGCTGAATCAAGACATCTATGAAAGTAAACAGTCGCATACAAATTTTGAAAAGAAAACTCATTCAACCACTTGGATTTCTTTTTTTATTGTGGTTATGGGCCTTATCTCAACAAGTTGAGATGTTATCTTTTTTTTTGAAGGAGCAGCAGTGATATCTGTGCTGACTTACTCTTAAAGAACTTTGTGTCTCCTGTTTCTGATCTGAATTAAAGTCTCCATGCAAGAAATCAGCTGCACAGAGCTGAACACAGCTTTACATTTGAACACTCATTCATACACATGAGCCTGGAGGAATAAACATAGCAAAACAAAGATTCAAATGAGACTGACAATACACCAGGTCAGTGTTCATCAAGCAACGGAATACGCACAGTGCCCCTCAATTATAGACCAACAGAGAGTCGACTGTGATCGATCGTCACCTGATATTCATCACACGGTCTGTGTCCCCACCCACAGGCGTAATGGTGCCACTGCACATCACCAAACGCATAAGAACAAATCAACCATGCAAATGAATCGACACCACTGAAACAAGATAGAAATTTTTTCATCAATAACTGGAATAATTTTATTTAAGAAAAAACAATAAAAACATTTCAAAAGTTATCTGCTTTAATCGGTGTGTGTAGGGGGAGTGGGGGCACTGAATTAGTGAATTCAGGAATTTGTGAACGAAAACAAGTGCTTTATGCTCATTGCGAGCATAAACGGTGAACTTGAATAGAATTGTAATTCTCTGGTGAAAAAAATTAGGAAAACATCTCTCCTGTTTTTCCTGGTGTATTGTCAGTCTCACTTGAATCTTTGTTTTGCTTTGTTTATTCCTCCAGGCTGATGAGTATGAATGAGTGTTCAAGTGTAAAGCTGTGTGCAGCTCTGTGCAGCTGTTTTCTTGCATAGAGATTTTAATTCAGCTCAGAAACAAGAGAAACAGAGTTCTTTCAGAGTAAGTCAGCACAGATATCACTGCTGCTCATTCAAAAAAAAGAATTCAACTATTTCCTTATGGGGGAACCTACAATGTACTGAGGAACAACAGGAGAGATTTTTCCCTCATGTATTTCAGTAGAAAATAAGAATTCCACGAAAGTTCACCCTTTCTGCTCACACTGCGCATAACTCAGCGAGACAAGCACAATAGAGCAATAAAAAATTACATCCCACTGTCTGAATGAGTTTTTATGTTAAATTGAGAATTCAACTATTTCCTTATGGGGGAACCTAAAATGTACTGAAGAACAAGAGGAGAGATGTTTCCCTCATGTATTTCAGCAGAAAATAACAATTCCACTCAAGTTAACAGGTTGGATTTTTTTTTCTCTCTCTTGTTCCTCAGCTGAATCAAGACATCTATGAAAGTAAACAGTCGCATACAGATTTTGAAAAGAAAACTCATTCAACCACTTGGATTTCTTTTTTTATTGTGGTTATTGGGCCTTATCTCAACAAGTTGAGATGTTGTCTTTTTTTTTGAAGGAGCAGCTGTGATATCTGTGCTGACTTACTCTGAAAGAACTCTGTTTCTCCTATTTCTGAGCTGAATGAAAGTCTCCATGCAAGACAACAGCTGCACATAGCTGCACACAGCTTTACACTTGAACACTCATTCATACACATGAGCCTGAAGGAATAAACATAGCAAAACAAAGATTCAAATGAAACTGACAATACACCAGGTCAGTGTACATTAAGCAACGGAATACGCACAGTGCCCCTCCCTCTCAGACCAACAGAGGTCTGTCATCAGTCATGGCGTGAAAAAATATTTTCTGCTCCTCCTGTGTTCATAAAGTTTTTTTTTTATATATCTTTTTTAATGTTCACCAGTAAATTGAGTGTTATTCAAGCAGCAGAAGCAGCATCAGCAACGCCAGCAGCTGCTGAAGCACTTTAATTGGTTTGTAATCAGAATTACAAGTCTGTTTACAAACAACTTCAGACTTCAAAGCGTTTGAACGGCTTTGATCATCAGACCTAAAAGTCTGTTTACAAACAACTTCAGACTTCAAAGCGTTTGAACGGCTTTGATCATCAGACCTATAAAGTCTGTTTACAAACAACTTCAGACTTCAAAGTTTTTGATAATGTTTGAACACGCATTCCATCACTTTGATGTCTATTTTCTTCAAGCAGCAGCATTTTTTATTGAGCAAATTGTATTCTGTGTGGAATAACAGGTTGGATTTTTTTTTTCTCTCTTGTTCCTCAGCTGAATCAAGACATCTATGAAAGTAAACAGTCACATACAGATTTTGAAAAGAAAACTCATTCAACCACTTGGATTTCTTTTTTTATTGTGGTTATGGGCCTTATCTAAACAAGTTTAGATGTTGTCTTTTTTTTGAAGGAGCAGCTGTGATATCTGTGCTGACTTACTCTGAAAGAACTTTGCGTCTCCTGTTTCTGAGCTGAATTAAAGTCTCTATGCAAGAAAACAGCTGCATAGAGCTGCACACAGCTTTACATTTGAACACTAGCAAAACAAAGATTCAAATGAAACTGACAATACACCAGGTCAGTGTACATTAAGCAACGGAATACGCACAGTGCCCCTCCCTCTCAGACCAACAGAGGTCTGTCATCAGTCATGGCGTGAAAAAATATTTTCTGCTCCTCCTGTATTCATAAAGAGTTTTTTTTTTATATCTTTTCTAGTGTTCCCCAGTAAATTGAGTGTTATTCAAGCAGCAGAAGCAGCATCAGCAACGCCAGCAGCTGCAGAAGCACTTTAATTGGTTTGTAATCAGACTTACAAGTCTGTTTACAAACAACTTCAGACTTCAAAGCGTTTGAACGGCTTTGATCATCAGACCTAAAAGTCTGTTTACAAACAACTTCAGACTTCAAAGTTTTTGAAAATGTTTGAACACGCATTCCATCACTTTGATGTCTGTTTTCTTCAAGCAGCAGCATTTTTTATTGAGCAAATTGTATTGTGTGTGGAATAACAGGTTGGATTTTTTTTTCTCTCTCTTTTTCCTCAGCTGAATCAAGACAACTATGAAAGTAAACAGTCGCACACAAATTTTGAAAAGAAAACTCATTCAACCACTTGGATTTCTTTTTTTATTGTTGTTATGGGCCTTATCTCAACAAGTTGAGATGTTGTCTTTTTTTTTGAAGGAGCAGCAGTGATATCTGTGCTGACTTACTCTTAAAGAACTTTGTGTCTCCTGTTTCTGAGCTGAATTAAAGTCTCTATGAAAGAAAACAGCTGCATAGAGCTGCACACAGCTTTACATTTTAACACTAGCAAAACAAAGATTCAAATGAGACTGACAATACACCAGGTCAGTGTTCATCAAGCAACGGAATACGCACAGTGCCCCTCAATCTCAGACCAACAGAGAGTCGACTGTGATCGATCGTCACCTGATATTCATCACACGGTCTGTGTCTCCACCCACAGGAGTAATGGTGCCACTGCACATCACCAAACGCATAAGATCAAATCAACCATGAAAAGGAATCGACACCACTGAAACAAGATAGAAATTTTTTCATCAATAACTGGAATAATTTTATTTAAGAAAAAACAATAAAAACATTTCAAAAGTTATCTGCTTTAATCAGTGTGTGGGGGGGGAGTGGGGGCACGGAATTAGTGAATTCAGGAATTTGTGAAAGAAAACAAGAGCTTTATGCTCAATGCGAGCATAAAAGGTGAACTTGAATGGAATTGTAATTCTCTGGTGGAAAAAATAAGGAAAAAATCTTTCCTGTTGTTCCTCTATTGTCAGTCTCATTTGAATCTTAGTTTTGCTTTGTTTATTCCTCCAGGCAGATGAATATGAATGAATGTTCAAGTTTAAGGCTGTGTGCAGCTCAGTGCAGCCGTTTACTTGCATAGAGACTTTAATTCATTTCAGAAACAGGATTTTTCTCCTGTTTCTGAAATGAATTAGGAGTTATTTTACAGTCAGTCAGCACAGATATCACTGCTGCTCCTTCAAAAAAAAGAATTCAACTATTTCCTTATGGGGGAACCTACAATGTAGTGAGGAACAACAGGACAGATGTTTCCCTCATGTATTTCAGCAGAAAATAACAATTCCACTCAAGTTCACCCTTTCTGCTCACACTGCGCATAACTCAGCGAGAGAAGCACAATAGAGCAATAAAAAATGACATCCCACTGTCTGAATGAGTTTTCATGTTAAATTGGGAAATCAACTATTTCCTTATGGGGGAAACTACAATGTACAGAGGAACATCAGGAGAGATGTTTCCCCCATGTATTTCAGCAGAAAATAACAATTCCACTCAAGTTCACCCTTTCTGCTCACACTGCGCATAATTCAGCGAGAGAAGCACAATAGAGCAATAAAAAATGACATCCCACTGTCTGAATGAGTTTTCATGTTAAATTGAGAAATCAACTATTTCCTTATGGGGGAACCTACAATGTACTCAGGAACAACAGGAGAGATGTTTCCCTCATGTATTTCAGCAGAAAATAACAATTCCACTCAAGTTCACCCTTTCTGCTCACACTGCGCATAACTCAGCGAGAGAAGCACAATAGAGCAATAAAAAAAGACATCCCACTGTCTGAATGAGTTTTCATGTTAAATTGAGAAATCAACTATTTCCTTATGGGGGGACATACAATGTACTCAGGAACAACAGGAGAGATGTTTCCCTCATGTATTTCAGCAGAAAATAACAATTCCACTCAAGTTCACCCTTTCTGCTCACACTGCGCATAATTCAGCGAGAGAAGCACAATAGAGCAATAAAAAATGACATCCCACTGTCTGAATGAGTTTTCATGTTAAATTGAGAAATCAACTATTTCCTTATGGGGGAACCTACAATGTACTGAGGAACAACAGGACAGATGTTTCCCTCATGTATTTCAGGAGAAAATAACAATTCCACTCAAGTTCACCCTTTCTGCTCACACTGCACATAACTCAGCGAGAGAAGCACAATAGAGCAATAAAAAATGACATCCCACTGTCTGAATGAGTTTTCATGTTAAATTGGGAAATCAACTATTTCCTTATGGGGGAACCTACAATGTACTGAGGAACAACAGGAGAGATGTTTCCCCCATGTATTTCAGCAGAAAATAACAGTTCCACTCAAAGTTCACCCTTTCTGCTCACACTGCGCATAATTCAGCGAGAGAAGCACAATAGAGCAATAAAAAATGACATCCCACTGTCTGAATGAGTTTTCATGTTAAATTGAGAAATCAACTATTTCCTTATGGGGGAACCTACAATGTACTGAGGAACAACAGGACAGATGTTTCCCTCATGTATTTCTGCAGAAAATAACAATTCCACTCAAGTTCACCCTTTCTGCTCACACTGCGCATAATTCAGCGAGAGAAGCACAATAGAGCAATAAAAAATGACATCCCACTGTCTGAATGAGTTTTCATGTTAAATTTAGAATTCAACTATTTCCTTATGGGGGAACCTACAATGTACTCAGGAACAACAGGAGAGATGTTTCCCTCATGTATTTCAGCAGAAAATAACAATTCCACTCAAGTTCACCCTTTCTGCTCACACTGCGCATAACTCAGCGAGAGAAGCACAATAGAGCAATAAAAAATGACATCCCACTGTCTGAATGAGTTTTCATGTTAAATTTAGAATTCAACTATTTCCTTATGGGGGAACCTACAATGTACTCAGGAACAACAGGAGAGATGTTTTCCTCATGTATTTCAGCAGAAGATAACAATTCCACTCAAGTTCACCCTTTCTGCTCACACTGCGCATAACTCAGCGAGAGAAGCACAATAGAGCAATAAAAAATGACATCCCACTGTCTGAATGAGTTTTCATGTTAAATTGAGAAATCAACTATTTCCTTATGGAGGAACCTACAATGTACTGAGGAACAACAGGACAGATGTTTCCCTCATGTATTTCAGCAGAAAATAACAATTCCACTCAAGTTCACCCTTTCTGCTCACACTGCGCATAACTCAGCGAGAGAAGCACAATAGAGCAATAAAAAATGACATCCCACTGTCTGAATGAGTTTTCATGTTAAATTGAGAAATCAACTATTTCCTTATGGGGGGACCTACAATGTACTCAGGAACAACAGGAGAGATGTTTTCCTCATGTATTTCAGCAGAAAATAACAATTCCACTCAAGTTCACCCTTTCTGCTCACACTGCGCATAACTCAGCGAGAGAAGCACAATAGAGCAATAAAAATGACATCCCACTGTCTGAATGAGTTTTTATGTTAAATTGAGAATTCAACTATTTCCTTATGGGGGGACCTACAATGTACTGAGGAACAACAGGAGAGATGTTTCCCTCATGTATTTCAGCAGAAAATAACAATTCCACTCAAGTTCACCCTTTCTGCTCACACTGCGCATAACTCAGCGAGAGAAGCACAATAGAGCAATAAAAAATGACATCCCACTGTCTGAATGAGTTTTCATGTTAAATTGAGAAATCAACTATTTCCTTATGGGGGAACCTACAATGTACTGAGGAACAACAGGAGAGATGTTTCCCTCATGTATTTCAGCAGAAAATAACAGTTCCACTCAAAGTTCACCCTTTCTGCTCACACTGCGCATAACTCAGCGAGAGAAGCACAATAGAGCAATAAAAAATGACATCCCACTGTCTGAATGAGTTTTCATGTTAAATTGAGAAATCAACTATTTCCTTATGGGGGAACCTACAATGTACTGAGGAACAACAGGACATATGTTTCCCTCATGTATTTCAGTAGAAAATAACAATTCCACTCAAGTTCACCCTTTCTGCTCACACTGCGCATAACTCAGCGAGAGAAGCACAATAGAGCAATAAAAAAAGACATCCCACTGTCTGAATGAATTTTAACCCCATCAGACTTGAATTGAATTAGGGTTAACATTAAGGCTGAAACTAGGGTTAGGGTTAGGGTTAGGGTTAGCTGAAATTAGGGTTAGGGTTTCTGTCTTCCTCAAGTATTAGAAACCCCAAATTTGGCGTGGGCGCTTCTTTTGGGCTCTTGATGAAATAGCAAGTGGCCCCATGTCTCTAGGACAAAGTTGAAATTTCACCCCATAGACTTGCATTGAATTAGGGTTAACGTTAAGGCTGAAACTAGGGTTAGGGTTAGGGTTAGTTGAAATTAGGGTTAGGGTTTCTGCGTTCCTCAAGTACTAGAAGCCCCAAATTTTGCGTGGGTGTTTCTTTGGGGCTCTTGATGAAAATGCAAGTGGCCCCATGTCTCTAGGACAAAGTTGAAATTTCACCCCATAGACTTGCATTGAATTAGGGTTTAACGTTAAGGCTGAAACTAGGGTTAGGGTTAGGGTTAGCTGAAATTAGGGTTAGGGTTTCTGTCTTCCTCAAGTATTAGAAACCCCAAATTTGGCGTGGGCGCTTCTTTGGGGCTCTTGATGAAATAGCAAGTGGCCCCATGTCTCTAGGACAAAGTTGAAATTTCACCCCATAGACTTGCATTGAATTAGGGTTAACGTTAAGGCTGAAACTAGGGTTAGGGTTAGGGTTAGTTGAAATTAGGGTTAGGGTTTCTGCGTTCCTCAAGTACTAGAAGCCCCAAATTTTGCGTGGGTGTTTCTTTGGGGCTCTTGATGAAAATGCAAGTGGCCCCATGTCTCTAGGACAAAGTTGAAATTGTCTCAGACCAACAGAAGTCTGTCATCAGTCATGGCGTGAGAAAATATTTTCTGCTCCTCCTGTGTTCATAAAGAGTTTTTTTTTTTATATCTTTTCTAGTGTTCCCCAGTAAATTGAGTGTTATTCAAGCAGCAGAAGCAGCATCAGCAACGCCAGCAGCTGCAGAAGCACTTTAATTGGTTTGTAATCAGACTTACAAGTCTGTTTACAAACAACTTCAGACTTCAAAGCGTTTGAACGGCTTTGATCATCAGACCTAAAAGTCTGTTTACAAACAACTTCAGACTTCAAAGCGTTTGAACGGCTTTGATCATCAAACCTATAAGTCTGTTTACAAACAACTTCAGACTTCAAAGTTTTTGAAAATGTTTGAACACGCATTCCATCACTTTGATGTCTGTTTTCTTCAAGCAGCAGCATTTTTTATTGAGCAAATTGTATTGTGTGTGGAATAACACGTTGGATTTTTTTTTTCTCTCTTGTTCCTCAGCTGAATCAAGACAACTATGAAAGTAAACAGTCGCATACAGATTTTGAAAAGAAAACTCATTCAACCACTTGGATTTCTTTTTTTATTGTGGTTATGGGCCTTATCTAAACAAGTTGAGATGTTGTCTTTTTTTTTTTTGAAGGAGCAGCTGTGATATCTGTGCTGACTTACTCTGAAAGAACTCTGTTTCTCCTGTTTCTGAGCTGAATGAAAGTCTCCATGCAAGACAGCAGCTGCACAGAGCTGCACTCAGCTTTACACTTGAACACTCATTCATACACATGAGCCTGAAGGAATAAATATATCAAAACAAAGATTCAAATGAAACTGACAATACACCAGGTCAGTGTACATTAAGCAACGGAATACGCACAGTGCCCCTCCCTCTCAGACCAACAGAGGTCTGTCATCAGTCATGGCGTGAAAAAATATTTTCTGCTCCTCCTGTGTTCATAAAGAGTTTTTTTTAATATCTTTTTTAATGTTCCCCAGTAAATTGAGTGTCATTCAAGCAGCAGAAGCAGCATCAGCAACGCCAGCAGCTGCTGAAGCACTTTAATTGGTTTGTGATCAGACTTACAAATCTGTTTACAAACAACTTCAGACTTCAAAGCATTTGAACGGCTTTGATCATCAGACCTAAAAGTCTATTTACAAACAACTTCAGACTTCAAAGTTTTTGAAAATGTTTGAACACGCATTCCATCACTTTGATGTCTGTTTTCTTCAAGCAGCAGCATTTTTTATTGAACAAATTGTATTGTGTGTGGAATAACAGGTTGGATTTTTTTTTTTCTCTGTCTTGTTCCTCAGCTGAATCAAGACATCTATGAAAGTAAACAGTCGCATACAAATTTTGAAAAGAAAACTCATTCAACCACTTGGATTTCTTTTTTTATTGTGGTTATGGGCCTTATCTCAACAAGTTGAGATGTTATCTTTTTTTTTGAAGGAGCAGCAGTGATATCTGTGCTGACTTACTCTTAAAGAACTTTGTGTCTCCTGTTTCTGATCTGAATTAAAGTCTCCATGCAAGAAATCAGCTGCACAGAGCTGAACACAGCTTTACATTTGAACACTCATTCATACACATGAGCCTGGAGGAATAAACATAGCAAAACAAAGATTCAAATGAGACTGACAATACACCAGGTCAGTGTTCATCAAGCAACGGAATACGCACAGTGCCCCTCAATTATAGACCAACAGAGAGTCGACTGTGATCGATCGTCACCTGATATTCATCACACGGTCTGTGTCCCCACCCACAGGCGTAATGGTGCCACTGCACATCACCAAACGCATAAGAACAAATCAACCATGCAAATGAATCGACACCACTGAAACAAGATAGAAATTTTTTCATCAATAACTGGAATAATTTTATTTAAGAAAAAACAATAAAAACATTTCAAAAGTTATCTGCTTTAATCGGTGTGTGTAGGGGGAGTGGGGGCACTGAATTAGTGAATTCAGGAATTTGTGAACGAAAACAAGTGCTTTATGCTCATTGCGAGCATAAACGGTGAACTTGAATAGAATTGTAATTCTCTGGTGAAAAAAATTAGGAAAACATCTCTCCTGTTTTTCCTGGTGTATTGTCAGTCTCACTTGAATCTTTGTTTTGCTTTGTTTATTCCTCCAGGCTGATGAGTATGAATGAGTGTTCAAGTGTAAAGCTGTGTGCAGCTCTGTGCAGCTGTTTTCTTGCATAGAGATTTTAATTCAGCTCAGAAACAAGAGAAACAGAGTTCTTTCAGAGTAAGTCAGCACAGATATCACTGCTGCTCATTCAAAAAAAAGAATTCAACTATTTCCTTATGGGGGAACCTACAATGTACTGAGGAACAACAGGAGACATTTTTCCCTCATGTATTTCAGTAGAAAATAAGAATTCCACGAAAGTTCACCCTTTCTGCTCACACTGCGCATAACTCAGCGAGACAAGCACAATAGAGCAATAAAAAATTACATCCCACTGTCTGAATGAGTTTTTATGTTAAATTGAGAATTCAACTATTTCCTTATGGGGGAACCTAAAATGTACTGAAGAACAAGAGGAGAGATGTTTCCCTCATGTATTTCAGCAGAAAATAACAATTCCACTCAAGTTAACAGGTTGGATTTTTTTTTCTCTCTCTTGTTCCTCAGCTGAATCAAGACATCTATGAAAGTAAACAGTCGCATACAGATTTTGAAAAGAAAACTCATTCAACCACTTGGATTTCTTTTTTTATTGTGGTTATTGGGCCTTATCTCAACAAGTTGAGATGTTGTCTTTTTTTTTGAAGGAGCAGCTGTGATATCTGTGCTGACTTACTCTGAAAGAACTCTGTTTCTCCTATTTCTGAGCTGAATGAAAGTCTCCATGCAAGACAACAGCTGCACATAGCTGCACACAGCTTTACACTTGAACACTCATTCATACACATGAGCCTGAAGGAATAAACATAGCAAAACAAAGATTCAAATGAAACTGACAATACACCAGGTCAGTGTACATTAAGCAACGGAATACGCACAGTGCCCCTCCCTCTCAGACCAACAGAGGTCTGTCATCAGTCATGGCGTGAAAAAATATTTTCTGCTCCTCCTGTGTTCATAAAGAGTTTTTTTTTATATCTTTTTTAATGTTCACCAGTAAATTGAGTGTTATTCAAGCAGCAGAAGCAGCATCAGCAACGCCAGCAGCTGCTGAAGCACTTTAATTGGTTTGTAATCAGAATTACAAGTCTGTTTACAAACAACTTCAGACTTCAAAGCGTTTGAACGGCTTTGATCATCAGACCTAAAAGTCTGTTTACAAACAACTTCAGACTTCAAAGCGTTTGAACGGCTTTGATCATCAGACCTATAAAGTCTGTTTACAAACAACTTCAGACTTCAAAGTTTTTGATAATGTTTGAACACGCATTCCATCACTTTGATGTCTATTTTCTTCAAGCAGCAGCATTTTTTATTGAGCAAATTGTATTCTGTGTGGAATAACAGGTTGGATTTTTTTTTTCTCTCTTGTTCCTCAGCTGAATCAAGACATCTATGAAAGTAAACAGTCACATACAGATTTTGAAAAGAAAACTCATTCAACCACTTGGATTTCTTTTTTTATTGTGGTTATGGGCCTTATCTAAACAAGTTTAGATGTTGTCTTTTTTTTGAAGGAGCAGCTGTGATATCTGTGCTGACTTACTCTGAAAGAACTTTGCGTCTCCTGTTTCTGAGCTGAATTAAAGTCTCTATGCAAGAAAACAGCTGCATAGAGCTGCACACAGCTTTACATTTGAACACTAGCAAAACAAAGATTCAAATGAGACTGACAATACACCAGGTCAGTGTACATTAAGCAACGGAATACGCACAGTGCCCCTCCCTCTCAGACCAACAGAGGTCTGTCATCAGTCATGGCGTGAGAAAATATTTTCTGCTCCTCCTGTGTTCATAAAGAGTTTTTTTTAATATCTTTTTTAATGTTCCCCAGTAAATTGAGTGTTATTCAAGCAGCAGAAGCAGCATCAGCAACGCCAGCAGCTGCAGAAGCACTTTAATTGGTTTGTAATCAGACTTACAAGTCTGTTTACAAACAACTTCAGACTTCAAAGCGTTTGAACGGCTTTGATCATCAGACCTAAAAGTCTGTTTACAAACAACTTCAGACTTCAAAGCGTTTGAACGGCTTTGATCATCAAACCTATAAGTCTGTTTACAAACAACTTCAGACTTCAAAGTTTTTGAAAATGTTTGAACACGCATTCCATCACTTTGATGTCTGTTTTCTTCAAGCAGCAGCATTTTTTATTGAGCAAATTGGATTGTGTGTGGAATAACAGGTTGGATTTTTTTTTTTCTCTCTTGTTCCTCAGCTGAATCAAGACAACTATGAAAGTAAACAGTCGCATACAGATTTTGAAAAGAAAACTCATTCAACCACTTGGATTTCTTTTTTTATTGTGGTTATAGGCCTTATTTAAACAAGTTGAGATGTTATCTTTTTTTTTTTGAAGGAGCAGCTGTGATATCTGTGCTGACTTACTCTGAAAGAACTCTGTTTCTCCTGTTTCTGAGCTGAATGAAAGTCTCCATGCAAGACAACAGCTGCACAGAGCTGCACTCAGCTTTACACTTGAACACTCATTCATACACATGAGCCTGAAGGAATAAATATATCAAAACAAAGATTCAAATGAAACTGACAATACACCAGGTCAGTGTACATTAAGCAACGGAATACGCACAGTGCCCCTCCCTCTCAGACCAACAGAGGTCTGTCATCAGTCATGGCGTGAAAAAATATTTTCTGCTCCTCCTGTGTTCATAAAGAGTTTTTTTTTTATATCTTTTTTAGTGTTCCCCTGTAAATTGAGTGTTATTCAAGCAGCAGAAGCAGCATCAGCAACGCCAGCAGCTGCAGAAGCACTTTAATTGGTTTGTAATCAGACTTACAAGTCTGTTTAAAAAACAACTTCAGACTTCAAAGCGTTTGAACGGCTTTGATCATCAGACCTAAAAGTCTATTTACAAACAACTTCAGACTTCAAAGTTTTTGAAAATGTTTGAACACGCATTCCATCACTTTGATGTCTGTTTTCTTCAAGCAGCAGCATTTTTTATTGAACAAATTGTATTGTGTGTGGAATAACAGGTTTGATTTTTTTTTTTCTCTGTCTTGTTCCTCAGCTGAATCAAGACATCTATGAAAGTAAACAGTCGCATACAAATTTTGAAAAGAAAACTCATTCAACCACTTGGATTTCTTTTTTTATTGTGGTTATGGGCCTTATCTCAACAAGTTGAGATGTTATCTTTTTTTTTGAAGGAGCAGCAGTGATATCTGTGCTGACTTACTCTTAAAGAACTTTGTGTCTCCTGTTTCTGATCTGAATTAAAGTCTCCATGCAAGAAATCAGCTGCACAGAGCTGAACACAGCTTTACATTTGAACACTCATTCATACACATGAGCCTGGAGGAATAAACATAGCAAAACAAAGATTCAAATGAGACTGACAATACACCAGGTCAGTGTTCATCAAGCAACGGAATACGCACAGTGCCCCTCAATTATAGACCAACAGAGAGTCGACTGTGATCGATCGTCACCTGATATTCATCACACGGTCTGTGTCCCCACCCACAGGCGTAATGGTGCCACTGCACATCACCAAACGCATAAGAACAAATCAACCATGCAAATGAATCGACACCACTGAAACAAGATAGAAATTTTTTCATCAATAACTGGAATAATTTTATTTAAGAAAAAACAATAAAAACATTTCAAAAGTTATCTGCTTTAATCGGTGTGTGTAGGGGGAGTGGGGGCACTGAATTAGTGAATTCAGGAATTTGTGAACGAAAACAAGTGCTTTATGCTCATTGCGAGCATAAACGGTGAACTTGAATAGAATTGTAATTCTCTGGTGAAAAAAATTAGGAAAACATCTCTCCTGTTTTTCCTGGTGTATTGTCAGTCTCACTTGAATCTTTGTTTTGCTTTGTTTATTCCTCCAGGCTGATGAGTATGAATGAGTGTTCAAGTGTAAAGCTGTGTGCAGCTCTGTGCAGCTGTTTTCTTGCATAGAGATTTTAATTCAGCTCAGAAACAAGAGAAACAGAGTTCTTTCAGAGTAAGTCAGCACAGATATCACTGCTGCTCATTCAAAAAAAAGAATTCAACTATTTCCTTATGGGGGAACCTACAATGTACTGAGGAACAACAGGAGACATTTTTCCCTCATGTATTTCAGTAGAAAATAAGAATTCCACGAAAGTTCACCCTTTCTGCTCACACTGCGCATAACTCAGCGAGACAAGCACAATAGAGCAATAAAAAATTACATCCCACTGTCTGAATGAGTTTTTATGTTAAATTGAGAATTCAACTATTTCCTTATGGGGGAACCTAAAATGTACTGAAGAACAAGAGGAGAGATGTTTCCCTCATGTATTTCAGCAGAAAATAACAATTCCAGTCAAGTTAACAGGTTGGATTTTTTTTTCTCTCTCTTGTTCCTCAGCTGAATCAAGACATCTATGAAAGTAAACAGTCGCATACAGATTTTGAAAAGAAAACTCATTCAACCACTTGGATTTCTTTTTTTATTGTGGTTATTGGGCCTTATCTCAACAAGTTGAGATGTTGTCTTTTTTTTTGAAGGAGCAGCTGTGATATCTGTGCTGACTTACTCTGAAAGAACTCTGTTTCTCCTATTTCTGAGCTGAATGAAAGTCTCCATGCAAGACAACAGCTGCACATAGCTGCACACAGCTTTACACTTGAACACTCATTCATACACATGAGCCTGAAGGAATAAACATAGCAAAACAAAGATTCAAATGAAACTGACAATACACCAGGTCAGTGTACATTAAGCAACGGAATACGCACAGTGCCCCTCCCTCTCAGACCAACAGAGGTCTGTCATCAGTCATGGCGTGAAAAAATATTTTCTGCTCCTCCTGTGTTCATAAAGAGTTTTTTTTATATATCTTTTTTAATGTTCACCAGTAAATTGAGTGTTATTCAAGCAGCAGAAGCAGCATCAGCAACGCCAGCAGCTGCTGAAGCACTTTAATTGGTTTGTAATCAGAATTACAAGTCTGTTTACAAACAACTTCAGACTTCAAAGCGTTTGAACGGCTTTGATCATCAGACCTAAAAGTCTGTTTACAAACAACTTCAGACTTCAAAGCGTTTGAACGGCTTTGATCATCAGACCTATAAAGTCTGTTTACAAACAACTTCAGACTTCAAAGTTTTTGATAATGTTTGAACACGCATTCCATCACTTTGATGTCTATTTTCTTCAAGCAGCAGCATTTTTTATTGAGCAAATTGTATTCTGTGTGGAATAACAGGTTGGATTTTTTTTTTCTCTCTTGTTCCTCAGCTGAATCAAGACATCTATGAAAGTAAACAGTCACATACAGATTTTGAAAAGAAAACTCATTCAACCACTTGGATTTCTTTTTTTATTGTGGTTATGGGCCTTATCTAAACAAGTTTAGATGTTGTCTTTTTTTTGAAGGAGCAGCTGTGATATCTGTGCTGACTTACTCTGAAAGAACTTTGCGTCTCCTGTTTCTGAGCTGAATTAAAGTCTCTATGCAAGAAAACAGCTGCATAGAGCTGCACACAGCTTTACATTTGAACACTAGCAAAACAAAGATTCAAATGAAACTGACAATACACCAGGTCAGTGTACATTAAGCAACGGAATACGCACAGTGCCCCTCCCTCTCAGACCAACAGAGGTCTGTCATCAGTCATGGCGTGAAAAAATATTTTCTGCTCCTCCTGTATTCATAAAGAGTTTTTTTTTTTATATCTTTTCTAGTGTTCCCCAGTAAATTGAGTGTTATTCAAGCAGCAGAAGCAGCATCAGCAACGCCAGCAGCTGCAGAAGCACTTTAATTGGTTTGTAATCAGACTTACAAGTCTGTTTACAAACAACTTCAGACTTCAAAGCGTTTGAACGGCTTTGATCATCAGACCTAAAAGTCTGTTTACAAACAACTTCAGACTTCAAAGTTTTTGAAAATGTTTGAACACGCATTCCATCACTTTGATGTCTGTTTTCTTCAAGCAGCAGCATTTTTTATTGAGCAAATTGTATTGTGTGTGGAATAACAGGTTGGATTTTTTTTTCTCTCTCTTTTTCCTCAGCTGAATCAAGACAACTATGAAAGTAAACAGTCGCACACAAATTTTGAAAAGAAAACTCATTCAACCACTTGGATTTCTTTTTTTATTGTTGTTATGGGCCTTATCTCAACAAGTTGAGATGTTGTCTTTTTTTTTGAAGGAGCAGCAGTGATATCTGTGCTGACTTACTCTTAAAGAACTTTGTGTCTCCTGTTTCTGAGCTGAATTAAAGTCTCTATGAAAGAAAACAGCTGCATAGAGCTGCACACAGCTTTACATTTTAACACTAGCAAAACAAAGATTCAAATGAGACTGACAATACACCAGGTCAGTGTTCATCAAGCAACGGAATACGCACAGTGCCCCTCAATCTCAGACCAACAGAGAGTCGACTGTGATCGATCGTCACCTGATATTCATCACACGGTCTGTGTCTCCACCCACAGGAGTAATGGTGCCACTGCACATCACCAAACGCATAAGATCAAATCAACCATGAAAAGGAATCGACACCACTGAAACAAGATAGAAATTTTTTCATCAATAACTGGAATAATTTTATTTAAGAAAAAACAATAAAAACATTTCAAAAGTTATCTGCTTTAATCAGTGTGTGGGGGGGGAGTGGGGGCACGGAATTAGTGAATTCAGGAATTTGTGAAAGAAAACAAGAGCTTTATGCTCAATGCGAGCATAAAAGGTGAACTTGAATGGAATTGTAATTCTCTGGTGGAAAAAATAAGGAAAAAATCTTTCCTGTTGTTCCTCTATTGTCAGTCTCATTTGAATCTTAGTTTTGCTTTGTTTATTCCTCCAGGCAGATGAATATGAATGAATGTTCAAGTTTAAGGCTGTGTGCAGCTCAGTGCAGCCGTTTACTTGCATAGAGACTTTAATTCATTTCAGAAACAGGATTTTTCTCCTGTTTCTGAAATGAATTAGGAGTTATTTTACAGTCAGTCAGCACAGATATCACTGCTGCTCCTTCAAAAAAAAGAATTCAACTATTTCCTTATGGGGGAACCTACAATGTAGTGAGGAACAACAGGACAGATGTTTCCCTCATGTATTTCAGCAGAAAATAACAATTCCACTCAAGTTCACCCTTTCTGCTCACACTGCGCATAACTCAGCGAGAGAAGCACAATAGAGCAATAAAAAAATGACATCCCACTGTCTGAATGAGTTTTCATGTTAAATTGGGAAATCAACTATTTCCTTATGGGGGAACCTACAATGTACAGAGGAACAACAGGAGAGATGTTTCCCCCATGTATTTCAGCAGAAAATAACAATTCCACTTAAGTTCACCCTTTCTGCTCACACTGCGCATAATTCAGCGAGAGAAGCACAATAGAGCAATAAAAAATGACATCCCACTGTCTGAATGAGTTTTCATGTTAAATTGAGAAATCAACTATTTCCTTATGGGGGAACCTACAATGTACTGAGGAACAACAGGACAGATGTTTCCCTCATGTATTTCTGCAGAAAATAACAATTCCACTCAAGTTCACCCTTTCTGCTCACACTGCGCATAATTCAGCGAGAGAAGCACAATAGAGCAATAAAAAATGACATCCCACTGTCTGAATGAGTTTTCATGTTAAATTTAGAATTCAACTATTTCCTTATGGGGGAACCTACAATGTACTCAGGAACAACAGGAGAGATGTTTCCCTCATGTATTTCAGCAGAAAATAACAATTCCACTCAAGTTCACCCTTTCTGCTCACACTGCGCATAACTCAGCGAGAGAAGCACAATAGAGCAATAAAAAAAGACATCCCACTGTCTGAATGAGTTTTCATGTTAAATTGAGAAATCAACTATTTCCTTATGGGGGGACATACAATGTACTCAGGAACAACAGGAGAGATGTTTCCCTCATGTATTTCAGCAGAAAATAACAATTCCACTCAAGTTCACCCTTTCTGCTCACACTGCGCATAATTCAGCGAGAGAAGCACAATAGAGCAATAAAAAATGACATCCCACTGTCTGAATGAGTTTTCATGTTAAATTGAGAAATCAACTATTTCCTTATGGGGGAACCTACAATGTACTGAGGAACAACAGGACAGATGTTTCCCTCATGTATTTCAGGAGAAAATAACAATTCCACTCAAGTTCACCCTTTCTGCTCACACTGCACATAACTCAGCGAGAGAAGCACAATAGAGCAATAAAAAATGACATCCCACTGTCTGAATGAGTTTTCATGTTAAATTGGGAAATCAACTATTTCCTTATGGGGGAACCTACAATGTACTGAGGAACAACAGGAGAGATGTTTCCCCCATGTATTTCAGCAGAAAATAACAGTTCCACTCAAAGTTCACCCTTTCTGCTCACACTGCGCATAATTCAGCGAGAGAAGCACAATAGAGCAATAAAAAATGACATCCCACTGTCTGAATGAGTTTTCATGTTAAATTGAGAAATCAACTATTTCCTTATGGGGGAACCTACAATGTACTGAGGAACAACAGGACAGATGTTTCCCTCATGTATTTCTGCAGAAAATAACAATTCCACTCAAGTTCACCCTTTCTGCTCACACTGCGCATAATTCAGCGAGAGAAGCACAATAGAGCAATAAAAAATGACATCCCACTGTCTGAATGAGTTTTCATGTTAAATTTAGAATTCAACTATTTCCTTATGGGGGAACCTACAATGTACTCAGGAACAACAGGAGAGATGTTTCCCTCATGTATTTCAGCAGAAAATAACAATTCCACTCAAGTTCACCCTTTCTGCTCACACTGCGCATAACTCAGCGAGAGAAGCACAATAGAGCAATAAAAAATGACATCCCACTGTCTGAATGAGTTTTCATGTTAAATTTAGAATTCAACTATTTCCTTATGGGGGAACCTACAATGTACTGAGGAACAACAGGAGAGATGTTTCCCCCATGTATTTCAGCAGAAAATAACAGTTCCACTCAAAGTTCACCCTTTCTGCTCACACTGCGCATAATTCAGCGAGAGAAGCACAATAGAGCAATAAAAAATGACATCCCACTGTCTGAATGAGTTTTCATGTTAAATTGAGAAATCAACTATTTCCTTATGGGGGGACCTACAATGTACTCAGGAACAACAGGAGAGATGTTTTCCTCATGTATTTCAGCAGAAGATAACAATTCCACTCAAGTTCACCCTTTCTGCTCACACTGCGCATAACTCAGCGAGAGAAGCACAATAGAGCAATAAAAAATGACATCCCACTGTCTGAATGAGTTTTCATGTTAAATTGAGAAATCAACTATTTCCTTATGGAGGAACCTACAATGTACTGAGGAACAACAGGACAGATGTTTCCCTCATGTATTTCAGCAGAAAATAACAATTCCACTCAAGTTCACCCTTTCTGCTCACACTGCGCATAACTCAGCGAGAGAAGCACAATAGAGCAATAAAAAATGACATCCCACTGTCTGAATGAGTTTTCATGTTAAATTGAGAAATCAACTATTTCCTTATGGGGGGACCTACAATGTACTCAGGAACAACAGGAGAGATGTTTTCCTCATGTATTTCAGCAGAAAATAACAATTCCACTCAAGTTCACCCTTTCTGCTCACACTGCGCATAACTCAGCGAGAGAAGCACAATAGAGCAATAAAAATGACATCCCACTGTCTGAATGAGTTTTTATGTTAAATTGAGAATTCAACTATTTCCTTATGGGGGGACCTACAATGTACTGAGGAACAACAGGAGAGATGTTTCCCTCATGTATTTCAGCAGAAAATAACAATTCCACTCAAGTTCACCCTTTCTGCTCACACTGCGCATAACTCAGCGAGAGAAGCACAATAGAGCAATAAAAAATGACATCCCACTGTCTGAATGAGTTTTCATGTTAAATTGAGAAATCAACTATTTCCTTATGGGGGAACCTACAATGTACTGAGGAACAACAGGAGAGATGTTTCCCTCATGTATTTCAGCAGAAAATAACAGTTCCACTCAAAGTTCACCCTTTCTGCTCACACTGCGCATAACTCAGCGAGAGAAGCACAATAGAGCAATAAAAAATGACATCCCACTGTCTGAATGAGTTTTCATGTTAAATTGAGAAATCAACTATTTCCTTATGGGGGAACCTACAATGTACTGAGGAACAACAGGACATATGTTTCCCTCATGTATTTCAGTAGAAAATAACAATTCCACTCAAGTTCACCCTTTCTGCTCACACTGCGCATAACTCAGCGAGAGAAGCACAATAGAGCAATAAAAAAAGACATCCCACTGTCTGAATGAATTTTAACCCCATCAGACTTGAATTGAATTAGGGTTAACATTAAGGCTGAAACTAGGGTTAGGGTTAGGGTTAGGGTTAGCTGAAATTAGGGTTAGGGTTTCTGTCTTCCTCAAGTATTAGAAACCCCAAATTTGGCGTGGGCGCTTCTTTTGGGCTCTTGATGAAATAGCAAGTGGCCCCATGTCTCTAGGACAAAGTTGAAATTTCACCCCATAGACTTGCATTGAATTAGGGTTAACGTTAAGGCTGAAACTAGGGTTAGGGTTAGGGTTAGTTGAAATTAGGGTTAGGGTTTCTGCGTTCCTCAAGTACTAGAAGCCCCAAATTTTGCGTGGGTGTTTCTTTGGGGCTCTTGATGAAAATGCAAGTGGCCCCATGTCTCTAGGACAAAGTTGAAATTTCACCCCATAGACTTGCATTGAATTAGGGTTTAACGTTAAGGCTGAAACTAGGGTTAGGGTTAGGGTTAGGGTTAGCTGAAATTAGGGTTAGGGTTTCTGTCTTCCTCAAGTATTAGAAACCCCAAATTTGGCGTGGGCGCTTCTTTGGGGCTCTTGATGAAATAGCAAGTGGCCCCATGTCTCTAGGACAAAGTTGAAATTTCACCCCATAGACTTGCATTGAATTAGGGTTAACGTTAAGGCTGAAACTAGGGTTAGGGTTAGGGTTAGTTGAAATTAGGGTTAGGGTTTCTGCGTTCCTCAAGTACTAGAAGCCCCAAATTTTGCGTGGGTGTTTCTTTGGGGCTCTTGATGAAAATGCAAGTGGCCCCATGTCTCTAGGACAAAGTTGAAATTTCACCCCATAGACTTGCATTGAATTAGGGTTAACGTTAAGGCTGAAACTAGGGTTAGGGTTAGAGTTAGTTGAAATTAGGGTTAGGATTTCTCCGTTCCTCAAGTACTAGAAGCCCCAAATTTTCCGTGGGTGTTTCTTTGGTGCTCTTGATGAAAATGCAAGTGGCCCCATGTCTCTAGGACAAAGTTGAAATTGTCTCAGACCAACAGAAGTCTGTCATCAGTCATGGCGTGAGAAAATATTTTCTGCTCCTCCTGTGTTCATAAAGAGTTTTTTTTTTAATATCTTTTCTAGTGTTCCCCAGTAAATTGAGTGTTATTCAAGCAGCAGAAGCAGCATCAGCAACGCCAGCAGCTGCAGAAGCACTTTAATTGGTTTGTAATCAGACTTACAAGTCTGTTTACAAACAACTTCAGACTTCAAAGCGTTTGAACGGCTTTGATCATCAGACCTAAAAGTCTGTTTACAAACAACTTCAGACTTCAAAGCGTTTGAACGGCTTTGATCATCAAACCTATAAGTCTGTTTACAAACAACTTCAGACTTCAAAGTTTTTGAAAATGTTTGAACACGCATTCCATCACTTTGATGTCTGTTTTCTTCAAGCAGCAGCATTTTTTATTGAGCAAATTGTATTGTGTGTGGAATAACACGTTGGATTTTTTTTTTCTCTCTTGTTCCTCAGCTGAATCAAGACAACTATGAAAGTAAACAGTCGCATACAGATTTTGAAAAGAAAACTCATTCAACCACTTGGATTTCTTTTTTTATTGTGGTTATGGGCCTTATCTAAACAAGTTGAGATGTTGTCTTTTTTTTTTTTGAAGGAGCAGCTGTGATATCTGTGCTGACTTACTCTGAAAGAACTCTGTTTCTCCTGTTTCTGAGCTGAATGAAAGTCTCCATGCAAGACAGCAGCTGCACAGAGCTGCACTCAGCTTTACACTTGAACACTCATTCATACACATGAGCCTGAAGGAATAAATATATCAAAACAAAGATTCAAATGAAACTGACAATACACCAGGTCAGTGTACATTAAGCAACGGAATACGCACAGTGCCCCTCCCTCTCAGACCAACAGAGGTCTGTCATCAGTCATGGCGTGAAAAAATATTTTCTGCTCCTCCTGTGTTCATAAAGAGTTTTTTTTAATATCTTTTTTAATGTTCCCCAGTAAATTGAGTGTCATTCAAGCAGCAGAAGCAGCATCAGCAACGCCAGCAGCTGCTGAAGCACTTTAATTGGTTTGTAATCAGACTTACAAATCTGTTTACAAACAACTTCAGACTTCAAAGCATTTGAACGGCTTTGATCATCAGACCTAAAAGTCTATTTACAAACAACTTCAGACTTCAAAGTTTTTGAAAATGTTTGAACACGCATTCCATCACTTTGATGTCTGTTTTCTTCAAGCAGCAGCATTTTTTATTGAACAAATTGTATTGTGTGTGGAATAACAGGTTGGATTTTTTTTTTTCTCTGTCTTGTTCCTCAGCTGAATCAAGACATCTATGAAAGTAAACAGTCGCATACAAATTTTGAAAAGAAAACTCATTCAACCACTTGGATTTCTTTTTTTATTGTGGTTATGGGCCTTATCTCAACAAGTTGAGATGTTATCTTTTTTTTTGAAGGAGCAGCAGTGATATCTGTGCTGACTTACTCTTAAAGAACTTTGTGTCTCCTGTTTCTGATCTGAATTAAAGTCTCCATGCAAGAAATCAGCTGCACAGAGCTGAACACAGCTTTACATTTGAACACGCATTCATACACATGAGCCTGGAGGAATAAACATAGCAAAACAAAGATTCAAATGAGACTGACAATACACCAGGTCAGTGTTCATCAAGCAACGGAATACGCACAGTGCCCCTCAATTATAGACCAACAGAGAGTCGACTGTGATCGATCGTCACCTGATATTCATCACACGGTCTGTGTCCCCACCCACAGGCGTAATGGTGCCACTGCACATCACCAAACGCATAAGAACAAATCAACCATGCAAATGAATCGACACCACTGAAACAAGATAGAAATTTTTTCATCAATAACTGGAATAATTTTATTTAAGAAAAAACAATAAAAACATTTCAAAAGTTATCTGCTTTAATCGGTGTGTGTAGGGGGAGTGGGGGCACTGAATTAGTGAATTCAGGAATTTGTGAACGAAAACAAGTGCTTTATGCTCATTGCGAGCATAAACGGTGAACTTGAATAGAATTGTAATTCTCTGGTGAAAAAAATTAGGAAAACATCTCTCCTGTTTTTCCTGGTGTATTGTCAGTCTCACTTGAATCTTTGTTTTGCTTTGTTTATTCCTCCAGGCTGATGAGTATGAATGAGTGTTCAAGTGTAAAGCTGTGTGCAGCTCTGTGCAGCTGTTTTCTTGCATAGAGATTTTAATTCAGCTCAGAAACAAGAGAAACAGAGTTCTTTCAGAGTAAGTCAGCACAGATATCACTGCTGCTCATTCAAAAAAAAGAATTCAACTATTTCCTTATGGGGGAACCTACAATGTACTGAGGAACAACAGGAGACATTTTTCCCTCATGTATTTCAGTAGAAAATAAGAATTCCACGAAAGTTCACCCTTTCTGCTCACACTGCGCATAACTCAGCGAGACAAGCACAATAGAGCAATAAAAAATTACATCCCACTGTCTGAATGAGTTTTTATGTTAAATTGAGAATTCAACTATTTCCTTATGGGGGAACCTAAAATGTACTGAAGAACAAGAGGAGAGATGTTTCCCTCATGTATTTCAGCAGAAAATAACAATTCCACTCAAGTTAACAGGTTGGATTTTTTTTTCTCTCTCTTGTTCCTCAGCTGAATCAAGACATCTATGAAAGTAAACAGTCGCATACAGATTTTGAAAAGAAAACTCATTCAACCACTTGGATTTCTTTTTTTATTGTGGTTATTGGGCCTTATCTCAACAAGTTGAGATGTTGTCTTTTTTTTTGAAGGAGCAGCTGTGATATCTGTGCTGACTTACTCTGAAAGAACTCTGTTTCTCCTATTTCTGAGCTGAATGAAAGTCTCCATGCAAGACAACAGCTGCACATAGCTGCACACAGCTTTACACTTGAACACTCATTCATACACATGAGCCTGAAGGAATAAACATAGCAAAACAAAGATTCAAATGAAACTGACAATACACCAGGTCAGTGTACATTAAGCAACGGAATACGCACAGTGCCCCTCCCTCTCAGACCAACAGAGGTCTGTCATCAGTCATGGCGTGAAAAAATATTTTCTGCTCCTCCTGTGTTCATAAAGAGTTTTTTTTTATATCTTTTTTAATGTTCACCAGTAAATTGAGTGTTATTCAAGCAGCAGAAGCAGCATCAGCAACGCCAGCAGCTGCTGAAGCACTTTAATTGGTTTGTAATCAGAATTACAAGTCTGTTTACAAACAACTTCAGACTTCAAAGCGTTTGAACGGCTTTGATCATCAGACCTAAAAGTCTGTTTACAAACAACTTCAGACTTCAAAGCGTTTGAACGGCTTTGATCATCAGACCTATAAAGTCTGTTTACAAACAACTTCAGACTTCAAAGTTTTTGATAATGTTTGAACACGCATTCCATCACTTTGATGTCTATTTTCTTCAAGCAGCAGCATTTTTTATTGAGCAAATTGTATTCTGTGTGGAATAACAGGTTGGATTTTTTTTTTCTCTCTTGTTCCTCAGCTGAATCAAGACATCTATGAAAGTAAACAGTCACATACAGATTTTGAAAAGAAAACTCATTCAACCACTTGGATTTCTTTTTTTATTGTGGTTATGGGCCTTATCTAAACAAGTTTAGATGTTGTCTTTTTTTTGAAGGAGCAGCTGTGATATCTGTGCTGACTTACTCTGAAAGAACTTTGCGTCTCCTGTTTCTGAGCTGAATTAAAGTCTCTATGCAAGAAAACAGCTGCATAGAGCTGCACACAGCTTTACATTTGAACACTAGCAAAACAAAGATTCAAATGAGACTGACAATACACCAGGTCAGTGTACATTAAGCAACGGAATACGCACAGTGCCCCTCCCTCTCAGACCAACAGAGGTCTGTCATCAGTCATGGCGTGAGAAAATATTTTCTGCTCCTCCTGTGTTCATAAAGAGTTTTTTTTAATATCTTTTTTAATGTTCCCCAGTAAATTGAGTGTTATTCAAGCAGCAGAAGCAGCATCAGCAACGCCAGCAGCTGCAGAAGCACTTTAATTGGTTTGTAATCAGACTTACAAGTCTGTTTACAAACAACTTCAGACTTCAAAGCGTTTGAACGGCTTTGATCATCAGACCTAAAAGTCTGTTTACAAACAACTTCAGACTTCAAAGCGTTTGAACGGCTTTGATCATCAAACCTATAAGTCTGTTTACAAACAACTTCAGACTTCAAAGTTTTTGAAAATGTTTGAACACGCATTCCATCACTTTGATGTCTGTTTTCTTCAAGCAGCAGCATTTTTTATTGAGCAAATTGGATTGTGTGTGGAATAACAGGTTGGATTTTTTTTTTTCTCTCTTGTTCCTCAGCTGAATCAAGACAACTATGAAAGTAAACAGTCGCATACAGATTTTGAAAAGAAAACTCATTCAACCACTTGGATTTCTTTTTTTATTGTGGTTATAGGCCTTATTTAAACAAGTTGAGATGTTATCTTTTTTTTTTTGAAGGAGCAGCTGTGATATCTGTGCTGACTTACTCTGAAAGAACTCTGTTTCTCCTGTTTCTGAGCTGAATGAAAGTCTCCATGCAAGACAACAGCTGCACAGAGCTGCACTCAGCTTTACACTTGAACACTCATTCATACACATGAGCCTGAAGGAATAAATATATCAAAACAAAGATTCAAATGAAACTGACAATACACCAGGTCAGTGTACATTAAGCAACGGAATACGCACAGTGCCCCTCCCTCTCAGACCAACAGAGGTCTGTCATCAGTCATGGCGTGAAAAAATATTTTCTGCTCCTCCTGTGTTCATAAAGAGTTTTTTTTTTATATCTTTTTTAGTGTTCCCCTGTAAATTGAGTGTTATTCAAGCAGCAGAAGCAGCATCAGCAACGCCAGCAGCTGCAGAAGCACTTTAATTGGTTTGTAATCAGACTTACAAGTCTGTTTAAAAAACAACTTCAGACTTCAAAGCGTTTGAACGGCTTTGATCATCAGACCTAAAAGTCTATTTACAAACAACTTCAGACTTCAAAGTTTTTGAAAATGTTTGAACACGCATTCCATCACTTTGATGTCTGTTTTCTTCAAGCAGCAGCATTTTTTATTGAACAAATTGTATTGTGTGTGGAATAACAGGTTTGATTTTTTTTTTTCTCTGTCTTGTTCCTCAGCTGAATCAAGACATCTATGAAAGTAAACAGTCGCATACAAATTTTGAAAAGAAAACTCATTCAACCACTTGGATTTCTTTTTTTATTGTGGTTATGGGCCTTATCTCAACAAGTTGAGATGTTATCTTTTTTTTTGAAGGAGCAGCAGTGATATCTGTGCTGACTTACTCTTAAAGAACTTTGTGTCTCCTGTTTCTGATCTGAATTAAAGTCTCCATGCAAGAAATCAGCTGCACAGAGCTGAACACAGCTTTACATTTGAACACTCATTCATACACATGAGCCTGGAGGAATAAACATAGCAAAACAAAGATTCAAATGAGACTGACAATACACCAGGTCAGTGTTCATCAAGCAACGGAATACGCACAGTGCCCCTCAATTATAGACCAACAGAGAGTCGACTGTGATCGATCGTCACCTGATATTCATCACACGGTCTGTGTCCCCACCCACAGGCGTAATGGTGCCACTGCACATCACCAAACGCATAAGAACAAATCAACCATGCAAATGAATCGACACCACTGAAACAAGATAGAAATTTTTTCATCAATAACTGGAATAATTTTATTTAAGAAAAAACAATAAAAACATTTCAAAAGTTATCTGCTTTAATCGGTGTGTGTAGGGGGAGTGGGGGCACTGAATTAGTGAATTCAGGAATTTGTGAACGAAAACAAGTGCTTTATGCTCATTGCGAGCATAAACGGTGAACTTGAATAGAATTGTAATTCTCTGGTGAAAAAAATTAGGAAAACATCTCTCCTGTTTTTCCTGGTGTATTGTCAGTCTCACTTGAATCTTTGTTTTGCTTTGTTTATTCCTCCAGGCTGATGAGTATGAATGAGTGTTCAAGTGTAAAGCTGTGTGCAGCTCTGTGCAGCTGTTTTCTTGCATAGAGATTTTAATTCAGCTCAGAAACAAGAGAAACAGAGTTCTTTCAGAGTAAGTCAGCACAGATATCACTGCTGCTCATTCAAAAAAAAGAATTCAACTATTTCCTTATGGGGGAACCTACAATGTACTGAGGAACAACAGGAGAGATTTTTCCCTCATGTATTTCAGTAGAAAATAAGAATTCCACGAAAGTTCACCCTTTCTGCTCACACTGCGCATAACTCAGCGAGACAAGCACAATAGAGCAATAAAAAATTACATCCCACTGTCTGAATGAGTTTTTATGTTAAATTGAGAATTCAACTATTTCCTTATGGGGGAACCTAAAATGTACTGAAGAACAAGAGGAGAGATGTTTCCCTCATGTATTTCAGCAGAAAATAACAATTCCACTCAAGTTAACAGGTTGGATTTTTTTTTCTCTCTCTTGTTCCTCAGCTGAATCAAGACATCTATGAAAGTAAACAGTCGCATACAGATTTTGAAAAGAAAACTCATTCAACCACTTGGATTTCTTTTTTTATTGTGGTTATTGGGCCTTATCTCAACAAGTTGAGATGTTGTCTTTTTTTTTGAAGGAGCAGCTGTGATATCTGTGCTGACTTACTCTGAAAGAACTCTGTTTCTCCTATTTCTGAGCTGAATGAAAGTCTCCATGCAAGACAACAGCTGCACATAGCTGCACACAGCTTTACACTTGAACACTCATTCATACACATGAGCCTGAAGGAATAAACATAGCAAAACAAAGATTCAAATGAAACTGACAATACACCAGGTCAGTGTACATTAAGCAACGGAATACGCACAGTGCCCCTCCCTCTCAGACCAACAGAGGTCTGTCATCAGTCATAGCGTGAAAAAATATTTTCTGCTCCTCCTGTGTTCATAAAGAGTTTTTTTTATATATCTTTTTTAATGTTCACCAGTAAATTGAGTGTTATTCAAGCAGCAGAAGCAGCATCAGCAACGCCAGCAGCTGCTGAAGCACTTTAATTGGTTTGTAATCAGAATTACAAGTCTGTTTACAAACAACTTCAGACTTCAAAGCGTTTGAACGGCTTTGATCATCAGACCTAAAAGTCTGTTTACAAACAACTTCAGACTTCAAAGCGTTTGAACGGCTTTGATCATCAGACCTATAAAGTCTGTTTACAAACAACTTCAGACTTCAAAGTTTTTGATAATGTTTGAACACGCATTCCATCACTTTGATGTCTATTTTCTTCAAGCAGCAGCATTTTTTATTGAGCAAATTGTATTCTGTGTGGAATAACAGGTTGGATTTTTTTTTTCTCTCTTGTTCCTCAGCTGAATCAAGACATCTATGAAAGTAAACAGTCACATACAGATTTTGAAAAGAAAACTCATTCAACCACTTGGATTTCTTTTTTTATTGTGGTTATGGGCCTTATCTAAACAAGTTTAGATGTTGTCTTTTTTTTGAAGGAGCAGCTGTGATATCTGTGCTGACTTACTCTGAAAGAACTTTGCGTCTCCTGTTTCTGAGCTGAATTAAAGTCTCTATGCAAGAAAACAGCTGCATAGAGCTGCACACAGCTTTACATTTGAACACTAGCAAAACAAAGATTCAAATGAAACTGACAATACACCAGGTCAGTGTACATTAAGCAACGGAATACGCACAGTGCCCCTCCCTCTCAGACCAACAGAGGTCTGTCATCAGTCATGGCGTGAAAAAATATTTTCTGCTCCTCCTGTATTCATAAAGAGTTTTTTTTTTTATATCTTTTCTAGTGTTCCCCAGTAAATTGAGTGTTATTCAAGCAGCAGAAGCAGCATCAGCAACGCCAGCAGCTGCAGAAGCACTTTAATTGGTTTGTAATCAGACTTACAAGTCTGTTTACAAACAACTTCAGACTTCAAAGCGTTTGAACGGCTTTGATCATCAGACCTAAAAGTCTGTTTACAAACAACTTCAGACTTCAAAGTTTTTGAAAATGTTTGAACACGCATTCCATCACTTTGATGTCTGTTTTCTTCAAGCAGCAGCATTTTTTATTGAGCAAATTGTATTGTGTGTGGAATAACAGGTTGGATTTTTTTTTCACTCTCTTTTTCCTCAGCTGAATCAAGACAACTATGAAAGTAAACAGTCGCACACAAATTTTGAAAAGAAAACTCATTCAACCACTTGGATTTCTTTTTTTATTGTTGTTATGGGCCTTATCTCAACAAGTTGAGATGTTGTCTTTTTTTTTGAAGGAGCAGCAGTGATATCTGTGCTGACTTACTCTTAAAGAACTTTGTGTCTCCTGTTTCTGAGCTGAATTAAAGTCTCTATGAAAGAAAACAGCTGCATAGAGCTGCACACAGCTTTACATTTTAACACTAGCAAAACAAAGATTCAAATGAGACTGACAATACACCAGGTCAGTGTTCATCAAGCAACGGAATACGCACAGTGCCCCTCAATCTCAGACCAACAGAGAGTCGACTGTGATCGATCGTCACCTGATATTCATCACACGGTCTGTGTCTCCACCCACAGGAGTAATGGTGCCACTGCACATCACCAAACGCATAAGATCAAATCAACCATGAAAAGGAATCGACACCACTGAAACAAGATAGAAATTTTTTCATCAATAACTGGAATAATTTTATTTAAGAAAAAACAATAAAAACATTTCAAAAGTTATCTGCTTTAATCAGTGTGTGGGGGGGGAGTGGGGGCACGGAATTAGTGAATTCAGGAATTTGTGAAAGAAAACAAGAGCTTTATGCTCAATGCGAGCATAAAAGGTGAACTTGAATGGAATTGTAATTCTCTGGTGGAAAAAATAAGGAAAAAATCTTTCCTGTTGTTCCTCTATTGTCAGTCTCATTTGAATCTTAGTTTTGCTTTGTTTATTCCTCCAGGCAGATGAATATGAATGAATGTTCAAGTTTAAGGCTGTGTGCAGCTCAGTGCAGCCGTTTACTTGCATAGAGACTTTAATTCATTTCAGAAACAGGATTTTTCTCCTGTTTCTGAAATGAATTAGGAGTTATTTTACAGTCAGTCAGCACAGATATCACTGCTGCTCCTTCAAAAAAAAGAATTCAACTATTTCCTTATGGGGGAACCTACAATGTAGTGAGGAACAACAGGACAGATGTTTCCCTCATGTATTTCAGCAGAAAATAACAATTCCACTCAAGTTCACCCTTTCTGCTCACACTGCGCATAACTCAGCGAGAGAAGCACAATAGAGCAATAAAAAAATGACATCCCACTGTCTGAATGAGTTTTCATGTTAAATTGGGAAATCAACTATTTCCTTATGGGGGAACCTACAATGTACAGAGGAACATCAGGAGAGATGTTTCCCCCATGTATTTCAGCAGAAAATAACAATTCCACTCAAGTTCACCCTTTCTGCTCACACTGCGCATAATTCAGCGAGAGAAGCACAATAGAGCAATAAAAAATGACATCCCACTGTCTGAATGAGTTTTCATGTTAAATTGAGAAATCAACTATTTCCTTATGGGGGAACCTACAATGTACTGAGGAACAACAGGACAGATGTTTCCCTCATGTATTTCTGCAGAAAATAACAATTCCACTCAAGTTCACCCTTTCTGCTCACACTGCGCATAATTCAGCGAGAGAAGCACAATAGAGCAATAAAAAATGACATCCCACTGTCTGAATGAGTTTTCATGTTAAATTTAGAATTCAACTATTTCCTTATGGGGGAACCTACAATGTACTCAGGAACAACAGGAGAGATGTTTCCCTCATGTATTTCAGCAGAAAATAACAATTCCACTCAAGTTCACCCTTTCTGCTCACACTGCGCATAACTCAGCGAGAGAAGCACAATAGAGCAATAAAAAAAGACATCCCACTGTCTGAATGAGTTTTCATGTTAAATTGAGAAATCAACTATTTCCTTATGGGGGGACATACAATGTACTCAGGAACAACAGGAGAGATGTTTCCCTCATGTATTTCAGCAGAAAATAACAATTCCACTCAAGTTCACCCTTTCTGCTCACACTGCGCATAATTCAGCGAGAGAAGCACAATAGAGCAATAAAAAATGACATCCCACTGTCTGAATGAGTTTTCATGTTAAATTGAGAAATCAACTATTTCCTTATGGGGGAACCTACAATGTACTGAGGAACAACAGGACAGATGTTTCCCTCATGTATTTCAGGAGAAAATAACAATTCCACTCAAGTTCACCCTTTCTGCTCACACTGCACATAACTCAGCGAGAGAAGCACAATAGAGCAATAAAAAATGACATCCCACTGTCTGAATGAGTTTTCATGTTAAATTGGGAAATCAACTATTTCCTTATGGGGGAACCTACAATGTACTGAGGAACAACAGGAGAGATGTTTCCCCCATGTATTTCAGCAGAAAATAACAGTTCCACTCAAAGTTCACCCTTTCTGCTCACACTGCGCATAATTCAGCGAGAGAAGCACAATAGAGCAATAAAAAAAGACATCCCACTGTCTGAATGAGTTTTCATGTTAAATTGAGAAATCAACTATTTCCTTATGGGGGAACCTACAATGTACTGAGGAACAACAGGACAGATGTTTCCCTCATGTATTTCTGCAGAAAATAACAATTCCACTCAAGTTCACCCTTTCTGCTCACACTGCGCATAATTCAGCGAGAGAAGCACAATAGAGCAATAAAAAATGACATCCCACTGTCTGAATGAGTTTTCATGTTAAATTTAGAATTCAACTATTTCCTTATGGGGGAACCTACAATGTACTCAGGAACAACAGGAGAGATGTTTCCCTCATGTATTTCAGCAGAAAATAACAATTCCACTCAAGTTCACCCTTTCTGCTCACACTGCGCATAACTCAGCGAGAGAAGCACAATAGAGCAATAAAAAATGACATCCCACTGTCTGAATGAGTTTTCATGTTAAATTTAGAATTCAACTATTTCCTTATGGGGGAACCTACAATGTACTCAGGAACAACAGGAGAGATGTTTCCCTCATGTATTTCAGCAGAAAATAACAATTCCACTCAAGTTCACCCTTTCTGCTCACACTGCGCATAACTCAGCGAGAGAAGCACAATAGAGCAATAAAAAAAGACATCCCACTGTCTGAATGAGTTTTCATGTTAAATTGAGAAATCAACTATTTCCTTATGGGGGAACCTACAATGTACTGAGGAACAACAGGACAGATGTTTCCCTCATGTATTTCAGGAGAAAATAACAATTCCACTCAAGTTCACCCTTTCTGCTCACACTGCACATAACTCAGCGAGAGAAGCACAATAGAGCAATAAAAAATGACATCCCACTGTCTGAATGAGTTTTCATGTTAAATTGGGAAATCAACTATTTCCTTATGGGGGAACCTACAATGTACTGAGGAACAACAGGAGAGATGTTTCCCCCATGTATTTCAGCAGAAAATAACAGTTCCACTCAAAGTTCACCCTTTCTGCTCACACTGCGCATAATTCAGCGAGAGAAGCACAATAGAGCAATAAAAAATGACATCCCACTGTCTGAATGAGTTTTCATGTTAAATTGAGAAATCAACTATTTCCTTATGGGGGGACCTACAATGTACTCAGGAACAACAGGAGAGATGTTTTCCTCATGTATTTCAGCAGAAGATAACAATTCCACTCAAGTTCACCCTTTCTGCTCACACTGCGCATAACTCAGCGAGAGAAGCACAATAGAGCAATAAAAAATGACATCCCACTGTCTGAATGAGTTTTCATGTTAAATTGAGAATTCAACTATTTCCTTATGGAGGAACCTACAATGTACTGAGGAACAACAGGACAGATGTTTCCCTCATGTATTTCAGCAGAAAATAACAATTCCACTCAAGTTCACCCTTTCTGCTCACACTGCGCATAACTCAGCGAGAGAAGCACAATAGAGCAATAAAAAATGACATCCCACTGTCTGAATGAGTTTTCATGTTAAATTGAGAAATCAACTATTTCCTTATGGGGGGACCTACAATGTACTCAGGAACAACAGGAGAGATGTTTTCCTCATGTATTTCAGCAGAAAATAACAATTCCACTCAAGTTCACCCTTTCTGCTCACACTGCGCATAACTCAGCGAGAGAAGCACAATAGAGCAATAAAAATGACATCCCACTGTCTGAATGAGTTTTTATGTTAAATTGAGAATTCAACTATTTCCTTATGGGGGGACCTACAATGTACTGAGGAACAACAGGAGAGATGTTTCCCTCATGTATTTCAGCAGAAAATAACAATTCCACTCAAGTTCACCCTTTCTGCTCACACTGCGCATAACTCAGCGAGAGAAGCACAATAGAGCAATAAAAAATGACATCCCACTGTCTGAATGAGTTTTCATGTTAAATTGAGAAATCAACTATTTCCTTATGGGGGAACCTACAATGTACTGAGGAACAACAGGAGAGATGTTTCCCTCATGTATTTCAGCAGAAAATAACAGTTCCACTCAAAGTTCACCCTTTCTGCTCACACTGCGCATAACTCAGCGAGAGAAGCACAATAGAGCAATAAAAAATGACATCCCACTGTCTGAATGAGTTTTCATGTTAAATTGAGAAATCAACTATTTCCTTATGGGGGAACCTACAATGTACTGAGGAACAACAGGACATATGTTTCCCTCATGTATTTCAGTAGAAAATAACAATTCCACTCAAGTTCACCCTTTCTGCTCACACTGCGCATAACTCAGCGAGAGAAGCACAATAGAGCAATAAAAAAAGACATCCCACTGTCTGAATGAATTTTAACCCCATCAGACATGAATTGAATTAGGGTTAACATTAAGGCTGAAACTAGGGTTAGGGTTAGGGTTAGGGTTAGCTGAAATTAGGGTTAGGGTTTCTGTCTTCCTCAAGTATTAGAAACCCCAAATTTGGCGTGGGCGCTTCTTTTGGGCTCTTGATGAAATAGCAAGTGGCCCCATGTCTCTAGGACAAAGTTGAAATTTCACCACATAGACTTGCATTGAATTAGGGTTAACGTTAAGGCTGAAACTAGGGTTAGGGTTAGGGTTAGTTGAAATTAGGGTTAGGGTTTCTGCGTTCCTCAAGTACTAGAAGCCCCAAATTTTGCGTGGGTGTTTCTTTGGGGCTCTTGATGAAAATGCAAGTGGCCCCATGTCTCTAGGACAAAGTTGAAATTTCACCCCATAGACTTGCATTGAATTAGGGTTTAACGTTAAGGCTGAAACTAGGGTTAGGGTTAGGGTTAGGGTTAGCTGAAATTAGGGTTAGGGTTTCTGTCTTCCTCAAGTATTAGAAACCCCAAATTTGGCGTGGGCGCTTCTTTGGGGCTCTTGATGAAATAGCAAGTGGCCCCATGTCTCTAGGACAAAGTTGAAATTTCACCCCATAGACTTGCATTGAATTAGGGTTAACGTTAAGGCTGAAACTAGGGTTAGGGTTAGGGTTAGTTGAAATTAGGGTTAGGGTTTCTGCGTTCCTCAAGTACTAGAAGCCCCAAATTTTGCGTGGGTGTTTCTTTGGGGCTCTTGATGAAAATGCAAGTGGCCCCATGTCTCTAGGACAAAGTTGAAATTTCACCCCATAGACTTGCATTGAATTAGGGTTAACGTTAAGGCTGAAACTAGGGTTAGGGTTAGAGTTAGTTGAAATTAGGGTTAGGATTTCTCCGTTCCTCAAGTACTAGAAGCCCCAAATTTTCCGTGGGTGTTTCTTTGGTGCTCTTGATGAAAATGCAAGTGGCCCCATGTCTCTAGGACAAAGTTGAAATTGTCTCAGACCAACAGAAGTCTGTCATCAGTCATGGCGTGAGAAAATATTTTCTGCTCCTCCTGTGTTCATAAAGAGTTTTTTTTTTTATATCTTTTCTAGTGTTCCCCAGTAAATTGAGTGTTATTCAAGCAGCAGAAGCAGCATCAGCAACGCCAGCAGCTGCAGAAGCACTTTAATTGGTTTGTAATCAGACTTACAAGTCTGTTTACAAACAACTTCAGACTTCAAAGCGTTTGAACGGCTTTGATCATCAGACCTAAAAGTCTGTTTACAAACAACTTCAGACTTCAAAGCGTTTGAACGGCTTTGATCATCAAACCTATAAGTCTGTTTACAAACAACTTCAGACTTCAAAGTTTTTGAAAATGTTTGAACACGCATTCCATCACTTTGATGTCTGTTTTCTTCAAGCAGCAGCATTTTTTATTGAGCAAATTGTATTGTGTGTGGAATAACACGTTGGATTTTTTTTTTCTCTCTTGTTCCTCAGCTGAATCAAGACAACTATGAAAGTAAACAGTCGCATACAGATTTTGAAAAGAAAACTCATTCAACCACTTGGATTTCTTTTTTTATTGTGGTTATGGGCCTTATCTAAACAAGTTGAGATGTTGTCTTTTTTTTTTTTGAAGGAGCAGCTGTGATATCTGTGCTGACTTACTCTGAAAGAACTCTGTTTCTCCTGTTTCTGAGCTGAATGAAAGTCTCCATGCAAGACAGCAGCTGCACAGAGCTGCACTCAGCTTTACACTTGAACACTCATTCATACACATGAGCCTGAAGGAATAAATATATCAAAACAAAGATTCAAATGAAACTGACAATACACCAGGTCAGTGTACATTAAGCAACGGAATACGCACAGTGCCCCTCCCTCTCAGACCAACAGAGGTCTGTCATCAGTCATGGCGTGAAAAAATATTTTCTGCTCCTCCTGTGTTCATAAAGAGTTTTTTTTAATATCTTTTTTAATGTTCCCCAGTAAATTGAGTGTCATTCAAGCAGCAGAAGCAGCATCAGCAACGCCAGCAGCTGCTGAAGCACTTTAATTGGTTTGTAATCAGACTTACAAATCTGTTTACAAACAACTTCAGACTTCAAAGCATTTGAACGGCTTTGATCATCAGACCTAAAAGTCTATTTACAAACAACTTCAGACTTCAAAGTTTTTGAAAATGTTTGAACACGCATTCCATCACTTTGATGTCTGTTTTCTTCAAGCAGCAGCATTTTTTATTGAACAAATTGTATTGTGTGTGGAATAACAGGTTGGATTTTTTTTTTTCTCTGTCTTGTTCCTCAGCTGAATCAAGACATCTATGAAAGTAAACAGTCGCATACAAATTTTGAAAAGAAAACTCATTCAACCACTTGGATTTCTTTTTTTATTGTGGTTATGGGCCTTATCTCAACAAGTTGAGATGTTATCTTTTTTTTTGAAGGAGCAGCAGTGATATCTGTGCTGACTTACTCTTAAAGAACTTTGTGTCTCCTGTTTCTGATCTGAATTAAAGTCTCCATGCAAGAAATCAGCTGCACAGAGCTGAACACAGCTTTACATTTGAACACTCATTCATACACATGAGCCTGGAGGAATAAACATAGCAAAACAAAGATTCAAATGAGACTGACAATACACCAGGTCAGTGTTCATCAAGCAACGGAATACGCACAGTGCCCCTCAATTATAGACCAACAGAGAGTCGACTGTGATCGATCGTCACCTGATATTCATCACACGGTCTGTGTCCCCACCCACAGGCGTAATGGTGCCACTGCACATCACCAAACGCATAAGAACAAATCAACCATGCAAATGAATCGACACCACTGAAACAAGATAGAAATTTTTTCATCAATAACTGGAATAATTTTATTTAAGAAAAAACAATAAAAACATTTCAAAAGTTATCTGCTTTAATCGGTGTGTGTAGGGGGAGTGGGGGCACTGAATTAGTGAATTCAGGAATTTGTGAACGAAAACAAGTGCTTTATGCTCATTGCGAGCATAAACGGTGAACTTGAATAGAATTGTAATTCTCTGGTGAAAAAAATTAGGAAAACATCTCTCCTGTTTTTCCTGGTGTATTGTCAGTCTCACTTGAATCTTTGTTTTGCTTTGTTTATTCCTCCAGGCTGATGAGTATGAATGAGTGTTCAAGTGTAAAGCTGTGTGCAGCTCTGTGCAGCTGTTTTCTTGCATAGAGATTTTAATTCAGCTCAGAAACAAGAGAAACAGAGTTCTTTCAGAGTAAGTCAGCACAGATATCACTGCTGCTCATTCAAAAAAAAGAATTCAACTATTTCCTTATGGGGGAACCTACAATGTACTGAGGAACAACAGGAGACATTTTTCCCTCATGTATTTCAGTAGAAAATAAGAATTCCACGAAAGTTCACCCTTTCTGCTCACACTGCGCATAACTCAGCGAGACAAGCACAATAGAGCAATAAAAAATTACATCCCACTGTCTGAATGAGTTTTTATGTTAAATTGAGAATTCAACTATTTCCTTATGGGGGAACCTAAAATGTACTGAAGAACAAGAGGAGAGATGTTTCCCTCATGTATTTCAGCAGAAAATAACAATTCCACTCAAGTTAACAGGTTGGATTTTTTTTTCTCTCTCTTGTTCCTCAGCTGAATCAAGACATCTATGAAAGTAAACAGTCGCATACAGATTTTGAAAAGAAAACTCATTCAACCACTTGGATTTCTTTTTTTATTGTGGTTATTGGGCCTTATCTCAACAAGTTGAGATGTTGTCTTTTTTTTTGAAGGAGCAGCTGTGATATCTGTGCTGACTTACTCTGAAAGAACTCTGTTTCTCCTATTTCTGAGCTGAATGAAAGTCTCCATGCAAGACAACAGCTGCACATAGCTGCACACAGCTTTACACTTGAACACTCATTCATACACATGAGCCTGAAGGAATAAACATAGCAAAACAAAGATTCAAATGAAACTGACAATACACCAGGTCAGTGTACATTAAGCAACGGAATACGCACAGTGCCCCTCCCTCTCAGACCAACAGAGGTCTGTCATCAGTCATGGCGTGAAAAAATATTTTCTGCTCCTCCTGTGTTCATAAAGAGTTTTTTTTTATATCTTTTTTAATGTTCACCAGTAAATTGAGTGTTATTCAAGCAGCAGAAGCAGCATCAGCAACGCCAGCAGCTGCTGAAGCACTTTAATTGGTTTGTAATCAGAATTACAAGTCTGTTTACAAACAACTTCAGACTTCAAAGCGTTTGAACGGCTTTGATCATCAGACCTAAAAGTCTGTTTACAAACAACTTCAGACTTCAAAGCGTTTGAACGGCTTTGATCATCAGACCTATAAAGTCTGTTTACAAACAACTTCAGACTTCAAAGTTTTTGATAATGTTTGAACACGCATTCCATCACTTTGATGTCTATTTTCTTCAAGCAGCAGCATTTTTTATTGAGCAAATTGTATTCTGTGTGGAATAACAGGTTGGATTTTTTTTTTCTCTCTTGTTCCTCAGCTGAATCAAGACATCTATGAAAGTAAACAGTCACATACAGATTTTGAAAAGAAAACTCATTCAACCACTTGGATTTCTTTTTTTATTGTGGTTATGGGCCTTATCTAAACAAGTTTAGATGTTGTCTTTTTTTTGAAGGAGCAGCTGTGATATCTGTGCTGACTTACTCTGAAAGAACTTTGCGTCTCCTGTTTCTGAGCTGAATTAAAGTCTCTATGCAAGAAAACAGCTGCATAGAGCTGCACACAGCTTTACATTTGAACACTAGCAAAACAAAGATTCAAATGAGACTGACAATACACCAGGTCAGTGTACATTAAGCAACGGAATACGCACAGTGCCCCTCCCTCTCAGACCAACAGAGGTCTGTCATCAGTCATGGCGTGAGAAAATATTTTCTGCTCCTCCTGTGTTCATAAAGAGTTTTTTTTAATATCTTTTTTAATGTTCCCCAGTAAATTGAGTGTTATTCAAGCAGCAGAAGCAGCATCAGCAACGCCAGCAGCTGCAGAAGCACTTTAATTGGTTTGTAATCAGACTTACAAGTCTGTTTACAAACAACTTCAGACTTCAAAGCGTTTGAACGGCTTTGATCATCAGACCTAAAAGTCTGTTTACAAACAACTTCAGACTTCAAAGCGTTTGAACGGCTTTGATCATCAAACCTATAAGTCTGTTTACAAACAACTTCAGACTTCAAAGTTTTTGAAAATGTTTGAACACGCATTCCATCACTTTGATGTCTGTTTTCTTCAAGCAGCAGCATTTTTTATTGAGCAAATTGGATTGTGTGTGGAATAACAGGTTGGATTTTTTTTTTTCTCTCTTGTTCCTCAGCTGAATCAAGACAACTATGAAAGTAAACAGTCGCATACAGATTTTGAAAAGAAAACTCATTCAACCACTTGGATTTCTTTTTTTATTGTGGTTATAGGCCTTATTTAAACAAGTTGAGATGTTATCTTTTTTTTTTTGAAGGAGCAGCTGTGATATCTGTGCTGACTTACTCTGAAAGAACTCTGTTTCTCCTGTTTCTGAGCTGAATGAAAGTCTCCATGCAAGACAACAGCTGCACAGAGCTGCACTCAGCTTTACACTTGAACACTCATTCATACACATGAGCCTGAAGGAATAAATATATCAAAACAAAGATTCAAATGAAACTGACAATACACCAGGTCAGTGTACATTAAGCAACGGAATACGCACAGTGCCCCTCCCTCTCAGACCAACAGAGGTCTGTCATCAGTCATGGCGTGAAAAAATATTTTCTGCTCCTCCTGTGTTCATAAAGAGTTTTTTTTTTATATCTTTTTTAGTGTTCCCCTGTAAATTGAGTGTTATTCAAGCAGCAGAAGCAGCATCAGCAACGCCAGCAGCTGCAGAAGCACTTTAATTGGTTTGTAATCAGACTTACAAGTCTGTTTAAAAAACAACTTCAGACTTCAAAGCGTTTGAACGGCTTTGATCATCAGACCTAAAAGTCTATTTACAAACAACTTCAGACTTCAAAGTTTTTGAAAATGTTTGAACACGCATTCCATCACTTTGATGTCTGTTTTCTTCAAGCAGCAGCATTTTTTATTGAACAAATTGTATTGTGTGTGGAATAACAGGTTGGATTTTTTTTTTTCTCTGTCTTGTTCCTCAGCTGAATCAAGACATCTATGAAAGTAAACAGTCGCATACAAATTTTGAAAAGAAAACTCATTCAACCACTTGGATTTATTTTTTTATTGTGGTTATGGGCCTTATCTCAACAAGTTGAGATGTTATCTTTTTTTTTGAAGGAGCAGCAGTGATATCTGTGCTGACTTACTCTTAAAGAACTTTGTGTCTCCTGTTTCTGATCTGAATTAAAGTCTCCATGCAAGAAATCAGCTGCACAGAGCTGAACACAGCTTTACATTTGAACACTCATTCATACACATGAGCCTGGAGGAATAAACATAGCAAAACAAAGATTCAAATGAGACTGACAATACACCAGGTCAGTGTTCATCAAGCAACGGAATACGCACAGTGCCCCTCAATTATAGACCAACAGAGAGTCGACTGTGATCGATCGTCACCTGATATTCATCACACGGTCTGTGTCCCCACCCACAGGCGTAATGGTGCCACTGCACATCACCAAACGCATAAGAACAAATCAACCATGCAAATGAATCGACACCACTGAAACAAGATAGAAATTTTTTCATCAATAACTGGAATAATTTTATTTAAGAAAAAACAATAAAAACATTTCAAAAGTTATCTGCTTTAATCGGTGTGTGTAGGGGGAGTGGGGGCACTGAATTAGTGAATTCAGGAATTTGTGAACGAAAACAAGTGCTTTATGCTCATTGCGAGCATAAACGGTGAACTTGAATAGAATTGTAATTCTCTGGTGAAAAAAATTAGGAAAACATCTCTCCTGTTTTTCCTGGTGTATTGTCAGTCTCACTTGAATCTTTGTTTTGCTTTGTTTATTCCTCCAGGCTGATGAGTATGAATGAGTGTTCAAGTGTAAAGCTGTGTGCAGCTCTGTGCAGCTGTTTTCTTGCATAGAGATTTTAATTCAGCTCAGAAACAAGAGAAACAGAGTTCTTTCAGAGTAAGTCAGCACAGATATCACTGCTGCTCATTCAAAAAAAAGAATTCAACTATTTCCTTATGGGGGAACCTACAATGTACTGAGGAACAACAGGAGACATTTTTCCCTCATGTATTTCAGTAGAAAATAAGAATTCCACGAAAGTTCACCCTTTCTGCTCACACTGCGCATAACTCAGCGAGACAAGCACAATAGAGCAATAAAAAATTACATCCCACTGTCTGAATGAGTTTTTATGTTAAATTGAGAATTCAACTATTTCCTTATGGGGGAACCTAAAATGTACTGAAGAACAAGAGGAGAGATGTTTCCCTCATGTATTTCAGCAGAAAATAACAATTCCACTCAAGTTAACAGGTTGGATTTTTTTTTCTCTCTCTTGTTCCTCAGCTGAATCAAGACATCTATGAAAGTAAACAGTCGCATACAGATTTTGAAAAGAAAACTCATTCAACCACTTGGATTTCTTTTTTTATTGTGGTTATTGGGCCTTATCTCAACAAGTTGAGATGTTGTCTTTTTTTTTGAAGGAGCAGCTGTGATATCTGTGCTGACTTACTCTGAAAGAACTCTGTTTCTCCTATTTCTGAGCTGAATGAAAGTCTCCATGCAAGACAACAGCTGCACATAGCTGCACACAGCTTTACACTTGAACACTCATTCATACACATGAGCCTGAAGGAATAAACATAGCAAAACAAAGATTCAAATGAAACTGACAATACACCAGGTCAGTGTACATTAAGCAACGGAATACGCACAGTGCCCCTCCCTCTCAGACCAACAGAGGTCTGTCATCAGTCATGGCGTGAAAAAATATTTTCTGCTCCTCCTGTGTTCATAAAGAGTTTTTTTTTATATCTTTTTTAATGTTCACCAGTAAATTGAGTGTTATTCAAGCAGCAGAAGCAGCATCAGCAACGCCAGCAGCTGCTGAAGCACTTTAATTGGTTTGTAATCAGAATTACAAGTCTGTTTACAAACAACTTCAGACTTCAAAGCGTTTGAACGGCTTTGATCATCAGACCTAAAAGTCTGTTTACAAACAACTTCAGACTTCAAAGCGTTTGAACGGCTTTGATCATCAGACCTATAAAGTCTGTTTACAAACAACTTCAGACTTCAAAGTTTTTGATAATGTTTGAACACGCATTCCATCACTTTGATGTCTATTTTCTTCAAGCAGCAGCATTTTTTATTGAGCAAATTGTATTCTGTGTGGAATAACAGGTTGGATTTTTTTTTTCTCTCTTGTTCCTCAGCTGAATCAAGACATCTATGAAAGTAAACAGTCACATACAGATTTTGAAAAGAAAACTCATTCAACCACTTGGATTTCTTTTTTTATTGTGGTTATGGGCCTTATCTAAACAAGTTTAGATGTTGTCTTTTTTTTGAAGGAGCAGCTGTGATATCTGTGCTGACTTACTCTGAAAGAACTTTGCGTCTCCTGTTTCTGAGCTGAATTAAAGTCTCTATGCAAGAAAACAGCTGCATAGAGCTGCACACAGCTTTACATTTGAACACTAGCAAAACAAAGATTCAAATGAGACTGACAATACACCAGGTCAGTGTACATTAAGCAACGGAATACGCACAGTGCCCCTCCCTCTCAGACCAACAGAGGTCTGTCATCAGTCATGGCGTGAGAAAATATTTTCTGCTCCTCCTGTGTTCATAAAGAGTTTTTTTTAATATCTTTTTTAATGTTCCCCAGTAAATTGAGTGTTATTCAAGCAGCAGAAGCAGCATCAGCAACGCCAGCAGCTGCAGAAGCACTTTAATTGGTTTGTAATCAGACTTACAAGTCTGTTTACAAACAACTTCAGACTTCAAAGCGTTTGAACGGCTTTGATCATCAGACCTAAAAGTCTGTTTACAAACAACTTCAGACTTCAAAGCGTTTGAACGGCTTTGATCATCAAACCTATAAGTCTGTTTACAAACAACTTCAGACTTCAAAGTTTTTGAAAATGTTTGAACACGCATTCCATCACTTTGATGTCTGTTTTCTTCAAGCAGCAGCATTTTTTATTGAGCAAATTGGATTGTGTGTGGAATAACAGGTTGGATTTTTTTTTTTCTCTCTTGTTCCTCAGCTGAATCAAGACAACTATGAAAGTAAACAGTCGCATACAGATTTTGAAAAGAAAACTCATTCAACCACTTGGATTTCTTTTTTTATTGTGGTTATAGGCCTTATTTAAACAAGTTGAGATGTTATCTTTTTTTTTTTGAAGGAGCAGCTGTGATATCTGTGCTGACTTACTCTGAAAGAACTCTGTTTCTCCTGTTTCTGAGCTGAATGAAAGTCTCCATGCAAGACAACAGCTGCACAGAGCTGCACTCAGCTTTACACTTGAACACTCATTCATACACATGAGCCTGAAGGAATAAATATATCAAAACAAAGATTCAAATGAAACTGACAATACACCAGGTCAGTGTACATTAAGCAACGGAATACGCACAGTGCCCCTCCCTCTCAGACCAACAGAGGTCTGTCATCAGTCATGGCGTGAAAAAATATTTTCTGCTCCTCCTGTGTTCATAAAGAGTTTTTTTTTTATATCTTTTTTAGTGTTCCCCTGTAAATTGAGTGTTATTCAAGCAGCAGAAGCAGCATCAGCAACGCCAGCAGCTGCAGAAGCACTTTAATTGGTTTGTAATCAGACTTACAAGTCTGTTTAAAAAACAACTTCAGACTTCAAAGCGTTTGAACGGCTTTGATCATCAGACCTAAAAGTCTATTTACAAACAACTTCAGACTTCAAAGTTTTTGAAAATGTTTGAACACGCATTCCATCACTTTGATGTCTGTTTTCTTCAAGCAGCAGCATTTTTTATTGAACAAATTGTATTGTGTGTGGAATAACAGGTTGGATTTTTTTTTTTCTCTGTCTTGTTCCTCAGCTGAATCAAGACATCTATGAAAGTAAACAGTCGCATACAAATTTTGAAAAGAAAACTCATTCAACCACTTGGATTTCTTTTTTTATTGTGGTTATGGGCCTTATCTCAACAAGTTGAGATGTTATCTTTTTTTTTGAAGGAGCAGCAGTGATATCTGTGCTGACTTACTCTTAAAGAACTTTGTGTCTCCTGTTTCTGATCTGAATTAAAGTCTCCATGCAAGAAATCAGCTGCACAGAGCTGAACACAGCTTTACATTTGAACACTCATTCATACACATGAGCCTGGAGGAATAAACATAGCAAAACAAAGATTCAAATGAGACTGACAATACACCAGGTCAGTGTTCATCAAGCAACGGAATACGCACAGTGCCCCTCAATTATAGACCAACAGAGAGTCGACTGTGATCGATCGTCACCTGATATTCATCACACGGTCTGTGTCCCCACCCACAGGCGTAATGGTGCCACTGCACATCACCAAACGCATAAGAACAAATCAACCATGCAAATGAATCGACACCACTGAAACAAGATAGAAATTTTTTCATCAATAACTGGAATAATTTTATTTAAGAAAAAACAATAAAAACATTTCAAAAGTTATCTGCTTTAATCGGTGTGTGTAGGGGGAGTGGGGGCACTGAATTAGTGAATTCAGGAATTTGTGAACGAAAACAAGTGCTTTATGCTCATTGCGAGCATAAACGGTGAACTTGAATAGAATTGTAATTCTCTGGTGAAAAAAATTAGGAAAACATCTCTCCTGTTTTTCCTGGTGTATTGTCAGTCTCACTTGAATCTTTGTTTTGCTTTGTTTATTCCTCCAGGCTGATGAGTATGAATGAGTGTTCAAGTGTAAAGCTGTGTGCAGCTCTGTGCAGCTGTTTTCTTGCATAGAGATTTTAATTCAGCTCAGAAACAAGAGAAACAGAGTTCTTTCAGAGTAAGTCAGCACAGATATCACTGCTGCTCATTCAAAAAAAAGAATTCAACTATTTCCTTATGGGGGAACCTACAATGTACTGAGGAACAACAGGAGACATTTTTCCCTCATGTATTTCAGTAGAAAATAAGAATTCCACGAAAGTTCACCCTTTCTGCTCACACTGCGCATAACTCAGCGAGACAAGCACAATAGAGCAATAAAAAATTACATCCCACTGTCTGAATGAGTTTTTATGTTAAATTGAGAATTCAACTATTTCCTTATGGGGGAACCTAAAATGTACTGAAGAACAAGAGGAGAGATGTTTCCCTCATGTATTTCAGCAGAAAATAACAATTCCACTCAAGTTAACAGGTTGGATTTTTTTTTCTCTCTCTTGTTCCTCAGCTGAATCAAGACATCTATGAAAGTAAACAGTCGCATACAGATTTTGAAAAGAAAACTCATTCAACCACTTGGATTTCTTTTTTTATTGTGGTTATTGGGCCTTATCTCAACAAGTTGAGATGTTGTCTTTTTTTTTGAAGGAGCAGCTGTGATATCTGTGCTGACTTACTCTGAAAGAACTCTGTTTCTCCTATTTCTGAGCTGAATGAAAGTCTCCATGCAAGACAACAGCTGCACATAGCTGCACACAGCTTTACACTTGAACACTCATTCATACACATGAGCCTGAAGGAATAAACATAGCAAAACAAAGATTCAAATGAAACTGACAATACACCAGGTCAGTGTACATTAAGCAACGGAATACGCACAGTGCCCCTCCCTCTCAGACCAACAGAGGTCTGTCATCAGTCATGGCGTGAAAAAATATTTTCTGCTCCTCCTGTGTTCATAAAGAGTTTTTTTTATATATCTTTTTTAATGTTCACCAGTAAATTGAGTGTTATTCAAGCAGCAGAAGCAGCATCAGCAACGCCAGCAGCTGCTGAAGCACTTTAATTGGTTTGTAATCAGAATTACAAGTCTGTTTACAAACAACTTCAGACTTCAAAGCGTTTGAACGGCTTTGATCATCAGACCTAAAAGTCTGTTTACAAACAACTTCAGACTTCAAAGCGTTTGAACGGCTTTGATCATCAGACCTATAAAGTCTGTTTACAAACAACTTCAGACTTCAAAGTTTTTGATAATGTTTGAACACGCATTCCATCACTTTGATGTCTATTTTCTTCAAGCAGCAGCATTTTTTATTGAGCAAATTGTATTCTGTGTGGAATAACAGGTTGGATTTTTTTTTCTCTCTTGTTCCTCAGCTGAATCAAGACATCTATGAAAGTAAACAGTCACATACAGATTTTGAAAAGAAAACTCATTCAACCACTTGGATTTCTTTTTTTATTGTGGTTATGGGCCTTATCTAAACAAGTTGAGATGTTGTCTTTTTTTTTTTGAAGGAGCAGCTGTGATATCTGTGCTGACTTACTCTGAAAGAACTCTGTTTCTCCTGTTTCTGAGCTGAATGAAAGTCTCCATGCAAGACAGCAGCTGCACAGAGCTGCACTCAGCTTTACACTTGAACACTCATTCATACACATGAGCCTGAAGGAATAAATATATCAAAACAAAGATTCAAATGAAACTGACAATACACCAGGTCAGTGTACATTAAGCAACGGAATACGCACAGTGCCCCTCCCTCTCAGACCAACAGAGGTCTGTCATCAGTCATGGCGTGAAAAAATATTTTCTGCTCCTCCTGTGTTCATAAAGAGTTTTTTTTAATATCTTTTTTAATGTTCCCCAGTAAATTGAGTGTCATTCAAGCAGCAGAAGCAGCATCAGCAACGCCAGCAGCTGCTGAAGCACTTTAATTGGTTTGTAATCATACTTACAAATCTGTTTACAAACAACTTCAGACTTCAAAGCATTTGAACGGCTTTGATCATCAGACCTAAAAGTCTGTTTACAAACAACTTCAGACTTCAAAGTTTTTGAAAATGTTTGAACACGAATTCCATCACTTTGATGTCTGTTTTCTTCAAGCAGCAGCATTTTTTATTAAGCAAATTGTATTCTGTGTGGAATAACAGGTTGGATTTTTTTTCTCTCTTGTTCCTCAGCTGAATCAAGACAACTATGAAAGTAAACAGTCGCATACAGATTTTGAAAAGTAAACTCATTCAACCACTTGGATTTCTTTTTTTATTGTGGTTATGGGCCTTATCTAAACTAGTTGAGATGTTGTCTTTTTTTTTTTGAAGGAGCAGCAGTTATATCTGTGCTGACTTACTCTGAAAGAACTCTGTTTCTCCTGTTTCTGAGCTGAATAAAAGTCTCCATGCAAGACAACAGCTGCACAGAGCTGCACACAGCTTTACACTTGAACACTCATTCATACACATGAGCCTGAAGGAATAAACACAGCAAAACAAAGATTCAAATGAAACTGACAATACACCAGGTCAGTGTACATTAAGCAACGGAATACGCACAGTGCCCCTCCCTCTCAGACCAACAGAGGTCTGTCATCAGTCATGGCGTGAAAAAATATTTTCTGCTCCTCCTGTGTTCATAAAGAGTTTTTTTTTTTATATCTTTTCTAGTGTTCCCCAGTAAATTGAGTGTTATTCAAGCAGCAGAATCAGCATCAGCAACGCCAGCAGCTGCAGAAGCACTTTAATTGGTTTGTAATCAGACTTACAAGTCTGTTTACAAACAACTTCAGACTTCAAAGCGTTTGAACGGCTTTGATCATCAGACCTAAAAGTCTGTTTACAAACAACTTCAGACTTCAAAGCGTTTGAACGGTTTTGATCATCAGACCTATAAGTCTGTTTACAAACAACTTCAGACTTCAAAGTTTTTGAAAATGTTTGAACACGCATTCCATCACTTTGATGTCTGTTTTCTTCAAGCAGCAGCATTTTTTATTGAGCAAATTGGATTGTGTGTGGAATAACAGGTTGGATTTTTTTTTTTCTCTCTTGTTCCTCAGCTGAATCAAGACAACTATGAAAGTAAACAGTCGCATACAGATTTTGAAAAGAAAACTCATTCAACCACTTGGATTTCTTTTTTTATTGTGGTTATAGGCCTTATTTAAACAAGTTGAGATGTTATCTTTTTTTTTTTGAAGGAGCAGCTGTGATATCTGTGCTGACTTACTCTGAAAGAACTCTGTTTCTCCTGTTTCTGAGCTGAATGAAAGTCTCCATGCAAGACAACAGCTGCACAGAGCTGCACTCAGCTTTACACTTGAACACTCATTCATACACATGAGCCTGAAGGAATAAATATATCAAAACAAAGATTCAAATGAAACTGACAATACACCAGGTCAGTGTACATTAAGCAACGGAATACGCACAGTGCCCCTCCCTCTCAGACCAACAGAGGTCTGTCATCAGTCATGGCGTGAAAAAATATTTTCTGCTCCTCCTGTGTTCATAAAGAGTTTTTTTTTTATATCTTTTTTAGTGTTCCCCTGTAAATTGAGTGTTATTCAAGCAGCAGAAGCAGCATCAGCAACGCCAGCAGCTGCAGAAGCACTTTAATTGGTTTGTAATCAGACTTACAAGTCTGTTTAAAAAACAACTTCAGACTTCAAAGCGTTTGAACGGCTTTGATCATCAGACCTAAAAGTCTATTTACAAACAACTTCAGACTTCAAAGTTTTTGAAAATGTTTGAACACGCATTCCATCACTTTGATGTCTGTTTTCTTCAAGCAGCAGCATTTTTTATTGAACAAATTGTATTGTGTGTGGAATAACAGGTTTGATTTTTTTTTTTCTCTGTCTTGTTCCTCAGCTGAATCAAGACATCTATGAAAGTAAACAGTCGCATACAAATTTTGAAAAGAAAACTCATTCAACCACTTGGATTTCTTTTTTTATTGTGGTTATGGGCCTTATCTCAACAAGTTGAGATGTTATCTTTTTTTTTGAAGGAGCAGCAGTGATATCTGTGCTGACTTACTCTTAAAGAACTTTGTGTCTCCTGTTTCTGATCTGAATTAAAGTCTCCATGCAAGAAATCAGCTGCACAGAGCTGAACACAGCTTTACATTTGAACACTCATTCATACACATGAGCCTGGAGGAATAAACATAGCAAAACAAAGATTCAAATGAGACTGACAATACACCAGGTCAGTGTTCATCAAGCAACGGAATACGCACAGTGCCCCTCAATTATAGACCAACAGAGAGTCGACTGTGATCGATCGTCACCTGATATTCATCACACGGTCTGTGTCCCCACCCACAGGCGTAATGGTGCCACTGCACATCACCAAACGCATAAGAACAAATCAACCATGCAAATGAATCGACACCACTGAAACAAGATAGAAATTTTTTCATCAATAACTGGAATAATTTTATTTAAGAAAAAACAATAAAAACATTTCAAAAGTTATCTGCTTTAATCGGTGTGTGTAGGGGGAGTGGGGGCACTGAATTAGTGAATTCAGGAATTTGTGAACGAAAACAAGTGCTTTATGCTCATTGCGAGCATAAACGGTGAACTTGAATAGAATTGTAATTCTCTGGTGAAAAAAATTAGGAAAACATCTCTCCTGTTTTTCCTGGTGTATTGTCAGTCTCACTTGAATCTTTGTTTTGCTTTGTTTATTCCTCCAGGCTGATGAGTATGAATGAGTGTTCAAGTGTAAAGCTGTGTGCAGCTCTGTGCAGCTGTTTTCTTGCATAGAGATTTTAATTCAGCTCAGAAACAAGAGAAACAGAGTTCTTTCAGAGTAAGTCAGCACAGATATCACTGCTGCTCATTCAAAAAAAAGAATTCAACTATTTCCTTATGGGGGAACCTACAATGTACTGAGGAACAACAGGAGAGATTTTTCCCTCATGTATTTCAGTAGAAAATAAGAATTCCACGAAAGTTCACCCTTTCTGCTCACACTGCGCATAACTCAGCGAGACAAGCACAATAGAGCAATAAAAAATTACATCCCACTGTCTGAATGAGTTTTTATGTTAAATTGAGAATTCAACTATTTCCTTATGGGGGAACCTAAAATGTACTGAAGAACAAGAGGAGAGATGTTTCCCTCATGTATTTCAGCAGAAAATAACAATTCCACTCAAGTTAACAGGTTGGATTTTTTTTTCTCTCTCTTGTTCCTCAGCTGAATCAAGACATCTATGAAAGTAAACAGTCGCATACAGATTTTGAAAAGAAAACTCATTCAACCACTTGGATTTCTTTTTTTATTGTGGTTATTGGGCCTTATCTCAACAAGTTGAGATGTTGTCTTTTTTTTTGAAGGAGCAGCTGTGATATCTGTGCTGACTTACTCTGAAAGAACTCTGTTTCTCCTATTTCTGAGCTGAATGAAAGTCTCCATGCAAGACAACAGCTGCACATAGCTGCACACAGCTTTACACTTGAACACTCATTCATACACATGAGCCTGAAGGAATAAACATAGCAAAACAAAGATTCAAATGAAACTGACAATACACCAGGTCAGTGTACATTAAGCAACGGAATACGCACAGTGCCCCTCCCTCTCAGACCAACAGAGGTCTGTCATCAGTCATGGCGTGAAAAAATATTTTCTGCTCCTCCTGTGTTCATAAAGAGTTTTTTTTATATATCTTTTTTAATGTTCACCAGTAAATTGAGTGTTATTCAAGCAGCAGAAGCAGCATCAGCAACGCCAGCAGCTGCTGAAGCACTTTAATTGGTTTGTAATCAGAATTACAAGTCTGTTTACAAACAACTTCAGACTTCAAAGCGTTTGAACGGCTTTGATCATCAGACCTAAAAGTCTGTTTACAAACAACTTCAGACTTCAAAGCGTTTGAACGGCTTTGATCATCAGACCTATAAAGTCTGTTTACAAACAACTTCAGACTTCAAAGTTTTTGATAATGTTTGAACACGCATTCCATCACTTTGATGTCTATTTTCTTCAAGCAGCAGCATTTTTTATTGAGCAAATTGTATTCTGTGTGGAATAACAGGTTGGATTTTTTTTTTTCTCTCTTGTTCCTCAGCTGAATCAAGACATCTATGAAAGTAAACAGTCACATACAGATTTTGAAAAGAAAACTCATTCAACCACTTGGATTTCTTTTTTTATTGTGGTTATGGGCCTTATCTAAACAAGTTTAGATGTTGTCTTTTTTTTGAAGGAGCAGCTGTGATATCTGTGCTGACTTACTCTGAAAGAACTTTGCGTCTCCTGTTTCTGAGCTGAATTAAAGTCTCTATGCAAGAAAACAGCTGCATAGAGCTGCACACAGCTTTACATTTGAACACTAGCAAAACAAAGATTCAAATGAGACTGACAATACACCAGGTCAGTGTACATTAAGCAACGGAATACGCACAGTGCCCCTCCCTCTCAGACCAACAGAGGTCTGTCATCAGTCATGGCGTGAAAAAATATTTTCTGCTCCTCCTGTGTTCACAAAGAGTTTTTTTTAATATCTTTTTTAATGTTCCCCAGTAAATTGAGTGTTATTCAAGCAGCAGAAGCAGCATCAGCAACGCCAGCAGCTGCTGAAGCACTTTAATTGGTTTGTAATCAGACTTACAAATCTGTTTACAAACAACTTCAGACTTCAAAGCGTTTGAACGGCTTTGATCATCAGACCTAAAAGTCTGTTTACAAACAACTTCAGACTTCAAAGCGTTTGAACGGCTTTGATCATCAAACCTATAAGTCTGTTTACAAACAACTTCAGACTTCAAAGTTTTTGAAAATGTTTGAACACGCATTCCATCACTTTGATGTCTGTTTTCTTCAAGCAGCAGCATTTTTTATTGAGCAAATTGTATTCTGTGTGGAATAACAGGTTGGATTTTTTTTTTCTCTCTTGTTCCTCAGCTCAATCAAGACATCTATGAAAGTAAACAGTCACATACAGATTTTGAAAAGAAAACTCATTCAACCACTTGGATTTCTTTTTTTATTGTGGTTATGGGCCTTATCTAAACAAGTTTAGATGTTGTCTTTTTTTTGAAGGAGCAGCTGTGATATCTGTGCTGACTTACTCTGAAAGAACTTTGCGTCTCCTGTTTCTGAGCTGAATTAAAGTCTCTATGCAAGAAAACAGCTGCATAGAGCTGCACACAGCTTTACATTTGAACACTAGCAAAACAAAGATTCAAATGAAACTGACAATACACCAGGTCAGTGTACATTAAGCAACGGAATACGCACAGTGCCCCTCCCTCTCAGACCAACAGAGGTCTGTCATCAGTCATGGCGTGAAAAAATATTTTCTGCTCCTCCTGTGTTCATAAAGAGTTTTTTTTTTATATCTTTTTTAGTGTTCCCCTGTAAATTGAGTGTTATTCAAGCAGCAGAAGCAGCATCAGCAACGCCAGCAGCTGCAGAAGCACTTTAATTGGTTTGTAATCAGACTTACAAGTCTGTTTAAAAAACAACTTCAGACTTCAAAGCGTTTGAACGGCTTTGATCATCAGACCTAAAAGTCTATTTACAAACAACTTCAGACTTCAAAGTTTTTGAAAATGTTTGAACACGCATTCCATCACTTTGATGTCTGTTTTCTTCAAGCAGCAGCATTTTTTATTGAACAAATTGTATTGTGTGTGGAATAACAGGTTGGATTTTTTTTTTTCTCTGTCTTGTTCCTCAGCTGAATCAAGACATCTATGAAAGTAAACAGTCGCATACAAATTTTGAAAAGAAAACTCATTCAACCACTTGGATTTCTTTTTTTATTGTGGTTATGGGCCTTATCTCAACAAGTTGAGATGTTATCTTTTTTTTTGAAGGAGCAGCAGTGATATCTGTGCTGACTTACTCTTAAAGAACTTTGTGTCTCCTGTTTCTGATCTGAATTAAAGTCTCCATGCAAGAAATCAGCTGCACAGAGCTGAACACAGCTTTACATTTGAACACTCATTCATACACATGAGCCTGGAGGAATAAACATAGCAAAACAAAGATTCAAATGAGACTGACAATACACCAGGTCAGTGTTCATCAAGCAACGGAATACGCACAGTGCCCCTCAATTATAGACCAACAGAGAGTCGACTGTGATCGATCGTCACCTGATATTCATCACACGGTCTGTGTCCCCACCCACAGGCGTAATGGTGCCACTGCACATCACCAAACGCATAAGAACAAATCAACCATGCAAATGAATCGACACCACTGAAACAAGATAGAAATTTTTTCATCAATAACTGGAATAATTTTATTTAAGAAAAAACAATAAAAACATTTCAAAAGTTATCTGCTTTAATCGGTGTGTGTAGGGGGAGTGGGGGCACTGAATTAGTGAATTCAGGAATTTGTGAACGAAAACAAGTGCTTTATGCTCATTGCGAGCATAAACGGTGAACTTGAATAGAATTGTAATTCTCTGGTGAAAAAAATTAGGAAAACATCTCTCCTGTTTTTCCTGGTGTATTGTCAGTCTCACTTGAATCTTTGTTTTGCTTTGTTTATTCCTCCAGGCTGATGAGTATGAATGAGTGTTCAAGTGTAAAGCTGTGTGCAGCTCTGTGCAGCTGTTTTCTTGCATAGAGATTTTAATTCAGCTCAGAAACAAGAGAAACAGAGTTCTTTCAGAGTAAGTCAGCACAGATATCACTGCTGCTCATTCAAAAAAAAGAATTCAACTATTTCCTTATGGGGGAACCTACAATGTACTGAGGAACAACAGGAGAGATTTTTCCCTCATGTATTTCAGTAGAAAATAAGAATTCCACGAAAGTTCACCCTTTCTGCTCACACTGCGCATAACTCAGCGAGACAAGCACAATAGAGCAATAAAAAATTACATCCCACTGTCTGAATGAGTTTTTATGTTAAATTGAGAATTCAACTATTTCCTTATGGGGGAACCTAAAATGTACTGAAGAACAAGAGGAGAGATGTTTCCCTCATGTATTTCAGCAGAAAATAACAATTCCACTCAAGTTAACAGGTTGGATTTTTTTTTCTCTCTCTTGTTCCTCAGCTGAATCAAGACATCTATGAAAGTAAACAGTCGCATACAGATTTTGAAAAGAAAACTCATTCAACCACTTGGATTTCTTTTTTTATTGTGGTTATTGGGCCTTATCTCAACAAGTTGAGATGTTGTCTTTTTTTTTGAAGGAGCAGCTGTGATATCTGTGCTGACTTACTCTGAAAGAACTCTGTTTCTCCTATTTCTGAGCTGAATGAAAGTCTCCATGCAAGACAACAGCTGCACATAGCTGCACACAGCTTTACACTTGAACACTCATTCATACACATGAGCCTGAAGGAATAAACATAGCAAAACAAAGATTCAAATGAAACTGACAATACACCAGGTCAGTGTACATTAAGCAACGGAATACGCACAGTGCCCCTCCCTCTCAGACCAACAGAGGTCTGTCATCAGTCATGGCGTGAAAAAATATTTTCTGCTCCTCCTGTGTTCATAAAGAGTTTTTTTTATATATCTTTTTTAATGTTCACCAGTAAATTGAGTGTTATTCAAGCAGCAGAAGCAGCATCAGCAACGCCAGCAGCTGCTGAAGCACTTTAATTGGTTTGTAATCAGAATTACAAGTCTGTTTACAAACAACTTCAGACTTCAAAGCGTTTGAACGGCTTTGATCATCAGACCTAAAAGTCTGTTTACAAACAACTTCAGACTTCAAAGCGTTTGAACGGCTTTGATCATCAGACCTATAAAGTCTGTTTACAAACAACTTCAGACTTCAAAGTTTTTGATAATGTTTGAACACGCATTCCATCACTTTGATGTCTATTTTCTTCAAGCAGCAGCATTTTTTATTGAGCAAATTGTATTCTGTGTGGAATAACAGGTTGGATTTTTTTTTCTCTCTTGTTCCTCAGCTGAATCAAGACATCTATGAAAGTAAACAGTCACATACAGATTTTGAAAAGAAAACTCATTCAACCACTTGGATTTCTTTTTTTATTGTGGTTATGGGCCTTATCTAAACAAGTTGAGATGTTGTCTTTTTTTTTTTGAAGGAGCAGCTGTGATATCTGTGCTGACTTACTCTGAAAGAACTCTGTTTCTCCTGTTTCTGAGCTGAATGAAAGTCTCCATGCAAGACAGCAGCTGCACAGAGCTGCACTCAGCTTTACACTTGAACACTCATTCATACACATGAGCCTGAAGGAATAAATATATCAAAACAAAGATTCAAATGAAACTGACAATACACCAGGTCAGTGTACATTAAGCAACGGAATACGCACAGTGCCCCTCCCTCTCAGACCAACAGAGGTCTGTCATCAGTCATGGCGTGAAAAAATATTTTCTGCTCCTCCTGTGTTCATAAAGAGTTTTTTTTAATATCTTTTTTAATGTTCCCCAGTAAATTGAGTGTCATTCAAGCAGCAGAAGCAGCATCAGCAACGCCAGCAGCTGCTGAAGCACTTTAATTGGTTTGTAATCATACTTACAAATCTGTTTACAAACAACTTCAGACTTCAAAGCATTTGAACGGCTTTGATCATCAGACCTAAAAGTCTGTTTACAAACAACTTCAGACTTCAAAGTTTTTGAAAATGTTTGAACACGAATTCCATCACTTTGATGTCTGTTTTCTTCAAGCAGCAGCATTTTTTATTAAGCAAATTGTATTCTGTGTGGAATAACAGGTTGGATTTTTTTTCTCTCTTGTTCCTCAGCTGAATCAAGACAACTATGAAAGTAAACAGTCGCATACAGATTTTGAAAAGTAAACTCATTCAACCACTTGGATTTCTTTTTTTATTGTGGTTATGGGCCTTATCTAAACTAGTTGAGATGTTGTCTTTTTTTTTTTGAAGGAGCAGCAGTTATATCTGTGCTGACTTACTCTGAAAGAACTCTGTTTCTCCTGTTTCTGAGCTGAATAAAAGTCTCCATGCAAGACAACAGCTGCACAGAGCTGCACACAGCTTTACACTTGAACACTCATTCATACACATGAGCCTGAAGGAATAAACACAGCAAAACAAAGATTCAAATGAAACTGACAATACACCAGGTCAGTGTACATTAAGCAACGGAATACGCACAGTGCCCCTCCCTCTCAGACCAACAGAGGTCTGTCATCAGTCATGGCGTGAAAAAATATTTTCTGCTCCTCCTGTGTTCATAAAGAGTTTTTTTTTTTATATCTTTTCTAGTGTTCCCCAGTAAATTGAGTGTTATTCAAGCAGCAGAATCAGCATCAGCAACGCCAGCAGCTGCAGAAGCACTTTAATTGGTTTGTAATCAGACTTACAAGTCTGTTTACAAACAACTTCAGACTTCAAAGCGTTTGAACGGCTTTGATCATCAGACCTAAAAGTCTGTTTACAAACAACTTCAGACTTCAAAGCGTTTGAACGGTTTTGATCATCAGACCTATAAGTCTGTTTACAAACAACTTCAGACTTCAAAGTTTTTGAAAATGTTTGAACACGCATTCCATCACTTTGATGTCTGTTTTCTTCAAGCAGCAGCATTTTTTATTGAGCAAATTGGATTGTGTGTGGAATAACAGGTTGGATTTTTTTTTTTCTCTCTTGTTCCTCAGCTGAATCAAGACAACTATGAAAGTAAACAGTCGCATACAGATTTTGAAAAGAAAACTCATTCAACCACTTGGATTTCTTTTTTTATTGTGGTTATAGGCCTTATTTAAACAAGTTGAGATGTTATCTTTTTTTTTTTGAAGGAGCAGCTGTGATATCTGTGCTGACTTACTCTGAAAGAACTCTGTTTCTCCTGTTTCTGAGCTGAATGAAAGTCTCCATGCAAGACAACAGCTGCACAGAGCTGCACTCAGCTTTACACTTGAACACTCATTCATACACATGAGCCTGAAGGAATAAATATATCAAAACAAAGATTCAAATGAAACTGACAATACACCAGGTCAGTGTACATTAAGCAACGGAATACGCACAGTGCCCCTCCCTCTCAGACCAACAGAGGTCTGTCATCAGTCATGGCGTGAAAAAATATTTTCTGCTCCTCCTGTGTTCATAAAGAGTTTTTTTTTTATATCTTTTTTAGTGTTCCCCTGTAAATTGAGTGTTATTCAAGCAGCAGAAGCAGCATCAGCAACGCCAGCAGCTGCAGAAGCACTTTAATTGGTTTGTAATCAGACTTACAAGTCTGTTTAAAAAACAACTTCAGACTTCAAAGCGTTTGAACGGCTTTGATCATCAGACCTAAAAGTCTATTTACAAACAACTTCAGACTTCAAAGTTTTTGAAAATGTTTGAACACGCATTCCATCACTTTGATGTCTGTTTTCTTCAAGCAGCAGCATTTTTTATTGAACAAATTGTATTGTGTGTGGAATAACAGGTTGGATTTTTTTTTCTCTCTTGTTCCTCAGCTGAATCAAGACATCTATTAAAGTAAACAGTCGCACACAAATTTTGAAAAGAAAACTCATTCAACCACTTGGATTTCTTTTTTTATTGTGGTTATGGGCCTTATCTCAACAAGTTGAGATGTTATCTTTTTTTTTGAAGGAGCAGCAGTGATATCTGTGCTGACTTACTCTTAAAGAACTTTGTGTCTCCTGTTTCTGATCTGAATTAAAGTCTCCATGCAAGAAATCAGCTGCACAGAGCTGAACACAGCTTTACATTTGAACACTCATTCATACACATGAGCCTGGAGGAATAAACATAGCAAAACAAAGATTCAAATGAGACTGACAATACACCAGGTCAGTGTTCATCAAGCAACGGAATACGCACAGTGCCCCTCAATTATAGACCAACAGAGAGTCGACTGTGATCGATCGTCACCTGATATTCATCACACGGTCTGTGTCCCCACCCACAGGCGTAATGGTGCCACTGCACATCACCAAACGCATAAGAACAAATCAACCATGCAAATGAATCGACACCACTGAAACAAGATAGAAATTTTTTCATCAATAACTGGAATAATTTTATTTAAGAAAAAACAATAAAAACATTTCAAAAGTTATCTGCTTTAATCGGTGTGTGTAGGGGGAGTGGGGGCACTGAATTAGTGAATTCAGGAATTTGTGAACGAAAACAAGTGCTTTATGCTCATTGCGAGCATAAACGGTGAACTTGAATAGAATTGTAATTCTCTGGTGAAAAAAATTAGGAAAACATCTCTCCTGTTTTTCCTGGTGTATTGTCAGTCTCACTTGAATCTTTGTTTTGCTTTGTTTATTCCTCCAGGCTGATGAGTATGAATGAGTATTCAAGTGTAAAGCTGTGTGCAGCTCTGTGCAGCTGTTTTCTTGCATAGAGATTTTAATTCAGCTCAGAAACAAGAGAAACAGAGTTCTTTCAGAGTAAGTCAGCACAGATATCACTGCTGCTCATTCAAAAAAAAGAATTCAACTATTTCCTTATGGGGGAACCTACAATGTACTGAGGAACAACAGGAGACATTTTTCCCTCATGTATTTCAGTAGAAAATAAGAATTCCACGAAAGTTCACCCTTTCTGCTCACACTGCGCATAACTCAGCGAGACAAGCACAATAGAGCAATAAAAAATTACATCCCACTGTGTGAATTAGTTTTTATGTTAAATTGAGAATTCAACTATTTCCTTATGGGGGAACCTAAAATGTACTGAAGAACAAGAGGAGAGATGTTTCCCTCATGTATTTCAGCAGAAAATAACAATTCCAGTCAAGTTAACAGGTTGGATTTTTTTTTCTCTCTCTTGTTCCTCAGCTGAATCAAGACATCTATGAAAGTAAACAGTCGCATACAGATTTTGAAAAGAAAACTCATTCAACCACTTGGATTTCTTTTTTTATTGTGGTTATTGGGCCTTATCTCAACAAGTTGAGATGTTATCTTTTTTTTTGAAGGAGCAGCTGTGATATCTGTGCTGACTTACTCTGAAAGAAATCTGTTTCTCCTATTTCTGAGCTGAATGAAAGTCTCCATGCAAGACAACAGCTGCACATAGCTGCACACAGCTTTACACTTGAACACTCATTCATACACATGAGCCTGAAGGAATAAACATAGCAAAACAAAGATTCAAATGAAACTGACAATACACCAGGTCAGTGTACATTAAGCAACGGAATACGCACAGTGCCCCTCCCTCTCAGACCAACAGAGGTCTGTCATCAGTCATGGCGTGAAAAAATATTTTCTGCTCCTCCTGTGTTCATAAAGAGTTTTTTTTATATATCTTTTTTAATGTTCACCAGTAAATTGAGTGTTATTCAAGCAGCAGAAGCAGCATCAGCAACGCCAGCAGCTGCTGAAGCACTTTAATTGGTTTGTAATCAGAATTACAAGTCTGTTTACAAACAACTTCAGACTTCAAAGCGTTTGAACGGCTTTGATCATCAGACCTAAAAGTCTGTTTACAAACAACTTCAGACTTCAAAGCGTTTGAACGGCTTTGATCATCAGACCTATAAAGTCTGTTTACAAACAACTTCAGACTTCAAAGTTTTTGATAATGTTTGAACACGCATTCCATCACTTTGATGTCTATTTTCTTCAAGCAGCAGCATTTTTTATTGAGCAAATTGTATTCTGTGTGGAATAACAGGTTGGATTTTTTTTTTCTCTCTTGTTCCTCAGCTGAATCAAGACATCTATGAAAGTAAACAGTCACATACAGATTTTGAAAAGAAAACTCATTCAACCACTTGGATTTCTTTTTTTATTGTGGTTATGGGCCTTATCTAAACAAGTTTAGTTGTTGTCTTTTTTTTGAAGGAGCAGCTGTGATATCTGTGCTGACTTACTCTGAAAGAACTTTGCGTCTCCTGTTTCTGAGCTGAATTAAAGTCTCTATGCAAGAAAACAGCTGCATAGAGCTGCACACAGCTTTACATTTGAACACTAGCAAAACAAAGATTCAAATGAGACTGACAATACACCAGGTCAGTGTACATTAAGCAACGGAATACGCACAGTGCCCCTCCCTCTCAGACCAACAGAGGTCTGTCATCAGTCATGGCGTGAAAAAATATTTTCTGCTCCTCCTGTGTTCATAAAGAGTTTTTTTTAATATCTTTTTTAATGTTCCCCAGTAAATTGAGTGTTATTCAAGCAGCAGAAGCAGCATCAGCAACGCCAGCAGCTGCTGAAGCACTTTAATTGGTTTGTAATCAGACTTACAAATCTGTTTACAAACAACTTCAGACTTCAAAGCGTTTGAACGGCTTTGATCATCAGACCTAAAAGTCTGTTTACAAACAACTTCAGACTTCAAAGTTTTTGAAAATGTTTGAACACGAATTCCATCACTTTGATGTCTGTTTTCTTCAAGCAGCAGCATTTTTTATTGAACAAATTGTATTGTGTGTGGAATAACAGGTTGGATTTTTTTTTCTCTCTTGTTCCTCAGCTGAATCAAGACATCTATTAAAGTAAACAGTCGCATACAGATTTTGAAAAGAAAACTCATTCAACCACTTGGATTTCTTTTTTTATTGTGGTTATGGGCCTTATCTAAACAAGTTGAGATGTTGTCTTTTTTTTTTTGAAGGAGCAGCAGTTATATCTGTGCTGACTTACTCTGAAAGAACTCTGTTTCTCCTGTTTCTGAGCTGAATAAAAGTCTCCATGCAAGACAACAGCTGCACAGAGCTGCACACAGCTTTACACTTGAACACTCATTCATACACATGAGCCTGAAGGAATAAACAGAGGTCTGTCATCAGTCATGGCGTGAAAAAATATTTTTTGCTCCTCCTGTATTCATAAAGAGTTTTTTTTTTTATATCTTTTCTAGTGTTCCCCAGTAAATTGAGTGTTATTCAAGCAGCAGAATCAGCATCAGCAACGCCAGCAGCTGCAGAAGCACTTTAATTGGTTTGTAATCAGACTTACAAGTCTGTTTACAAACAACTTCAGACTTCAAAGCGTTTGAACGGCTTTGATCATCAGACCTAAAAGTCTGTTTACAAACAACTTCACACTTCAAAGTTTTTGAAAATGTTTGAACACGCATTCCATCACTTTGATGTCTGTTTTCTTCAAGCAGCAGCATTTTTTATTGAGCAAATTGTATTGTGTGTGGAATAACAGGTTGGATTTTTTTTTCTCTCTCTTTTTCCTCAGCTGAATCAAGACAACTATGAAAGTAAACAGTCGCACACAAATTTTGAAAAGAAAACTCATTCAACCACTTGGATTTCTTTTTTTATTGTGGTTATGGGCCTTATCTCAACAAGTTGAGATGTTGTCTTTTTTTTGAAGGAGCAGCAGTGATATCTGTGCTGACTTACTCTTAAAGAACTTTGTGTCTCCTGTTTCTGAGCTGAATTAAAGTCTCTATGCAAGAAAACAGCTGCATAGAGCTGCACACAGCTTTACATTTTAACACTAGCAAAACAAAGATTCAAATGAGACTGACAATACACCAGGTCAGTGTTCATCAAGCAACGGAATACGCACAGTGCCCCTCAATCTCAGACCAACAGAGAGTCGACTGTGATCGATCGTCACCTGATATTCATCACACGGTCTGTGTCTCCACCCACAGGAGTAATGGTGCCACTGCACATCACCAAACGCATAAGATCAAATCAACCATGAAAAGGAATCGACACCACTGAAACAAGATAGAAATTTTTTCATCAATAACTGGAATAATTTTATTTAAGAAAAAACAATAAAAACATTTCAAAAGTTATCTGCTTTAATCAGTGTGTGGGGGGGGAGTGGGGGCACTGAATTAGTGAATTCAGGAATTTGTGAAAGAAAACAAGAGCTTTATGCTCAATGCGAGCATAAAAGGTGAACTTGAATGGAATTGTATTTCTCTGGTGGAAAAAATAAGGAAAAAATCTTTCCTGTTGTTCCTCTATTGTCAGTCTCATTTGAATCTTAGTTTTGCTTTGTTTATTCCTCCAGGCAGATGAGTATGAATGAATGTTCAAGTTTAAGGCTGTGTGCAGCTCAGTGCAGCCGTTTTCTTGCATAGAGACTTTAATTCATTTCAGAAACAGGATTTTTCTCCTGTTTCTGAAATGAATTAGGAGTTATTTTACAGTCAGTCAGCACAGATATCACTGCTGCTCCTTCAAAAAAAAGAATTCAACTATTTCCTTATGGGGGAACCTACAATGTAGTGAGGAACAACAGGAGAGATGTTTCCCTCATGTATTTCAGCAGAAAATAACAATTCCACTCAAGTTCACCCTTTCTGCTCACACTGCGCATAACTCAGCGAGAGAAGCACAATAGAGCAATAAAAAATGACATCCCACTGTCTGAATGAGTTTTCATGTTAAATTGAGAAATCAACTATTTCCTTATGGGGGAACCTACAATGTACTGAGGAACAACAGGAGAGATGTTTCCCTCATGTATTTCAGCAGAAAATAACAATTCCACTCAAGTTCACCCTTTCTGCTCACACTGCACATAACTCAGCGAGAGAAGCACAATAGAGCAATAAAAAATGACATCCCACTGTCTGAATGAGTTTTCATGTTAAATTGAGAAATCAACTATTTCCTTATGGGGGAACCTACAATGTACTGAGGAACAACAGGAGAGATGTTTCCCTCATGTATTTCAGCAGAAAATAACAATTCCACTCAAGTTCACCCTTTCTGCTCACACTGCGCATAACTCAGCGAGAGAAGCACAATAGAGCAATAAAAAATGACATCCCACTGTCTGAATGAGTTTTCATGTTAAATTGAGAAATCAACTATTTCCTTATGGGGGAACCTACAATGTACTGAGGAACAACAGGAGAGATGTTTGCCTCATGTATTTCAGCAGAAAATAACAGTTCCACTCAAAGTTCACCCTTTCTGCTCACACTGCGCATCACTCAGCGAGAGAAGCACAATAGAGCAATAAAAAATGACATCCCACTGTCTGAATGAGTTTTCATGTTAAATTGAGAAATCAACTATTTCCTTATGGGGGAACCTACAATGTACTGAGGAACAACAGGACAGATGTTTCCCTCATGTATTTCAGTAGAAAATAACAATTCCACTCAAGTTCACCCTTTCTGCTCACACTGCGCATAACTCAGCGAGAGAAGCACAATAGAGCAATAAAAAATGACATCCCACTGTCTGAATGAGTTTTCATGTTAAATTGAGAACTCAACTATTTCCTTATGGGGGAACCTACAATGTACTGAGGAACAACAGGAGAGATGTTTCCCTCATGTATTTCAGCAGAAAATAACAATTCGACTCAAGTTCACCCTTTCTGCTCACACTGCGCATAACTCAGCAAGAGAAGCACAATAGAGCAATAAAAAAAGACATCCCACTGTCTGAATGAATTTTAACCCCATCAGACTTGAATTGAATTAGGGTTAACATTAAGGCTGAAACTAGGGTTAGGGTTAGGGTTAGGGTTAGCTGAAATTAGGGTTAGGGTTTCTGTCTTCCTCAAGTATTAGAAACCCCAAATTTGGCGTGGGCGCTTCTTTGGGGCTCTTGATGAAATAGCAAGTGGCCCCATGTCTCTAGGACAAAGTTGAAATTTCACCCCATAGACTTGCATTGAATTAGGGTTAACGTTAAGGCTGAAACTAGGGTTAGGGTTAGGGTTAGTTGAAATTAGAGTTAGGGTTTCTGCGTTCCTCAAGTACTAGAAGCCCCAAATTTTGCGTGGGTGTTTCTTTGGGGCTCTTGATGAAAATGCAAGTGGCCCCATGTCTCTAGGACAAAGTTGAAATTTCACCCCATAGACTTGCATTGAATTAGGGTTAACGTTAAGGCTGAAACTAGGGTTAGGGTTAGGGTTAGTTGAAATTAGGGTTAGGATTTCTCCGTTCCTCAAGTACTAGAAGCCCCAAATTTTGCGTGGGTGTTTCTTTGGTGCTCTTGATGAAATAGCAAGTGGCCCCATGTCTCTAGGACAAAGTTGAAATTGTCTCAGACCAACAGAAGTCTGTCATCAGTCATGGCGTGAGAAAATATTTTCTGCTCCTCCTGTGTTCATAAAGAGTTTTTTTTTAATATCTTTTCTAGTGTTCCCCAGTAAATTGAGTGTTATTCAAGCAGCAGAAGCAGCATCAGCAACGCCAGCAGCTGCAGAAGCACTTTAATTGGTTTGTAATCAGACTTACAAGTCTGTTTACAAACAACTTCAGACTTCAAAGCGTTTGAACGGCTTTGATCATCAGACCTAAAAGTCTGTTTACAAACAACTTCAGACTTCAAAGCGTTTGAACGGCTTTGATCATCAAACCTATAAGTCTGTTTACAAACAACTTCAGACTTCAAAGTTTTTGAAAATGTTTGAACACGCATTCCATCACTTTGATGTCTGTTTTCTTCAAGCAGCAGCATTTTTTATTGAGCAAATTGTATTGTGTGTGGAATAACACGTTGGATTTTTTTTTTCTCTCTTGTTCCTCAGCTGAATCAAGACAACTATGAAAGTAAACAGTCGCATACAGATTTTGAAAAGAAAACTCATTCAACCACTTGGATTTCTTTTTTTATTGTGGTTATGGGCCTTATCTAAACAAGTTGAGATGTTGTCTTTTTTTTTTTGAAGGAGCAGCTGTGATATCTGTGCTGACTTACTCTGAAAGAACTCTGTTTCTCCTGTTTCTGAGCTGAATGAAAGTCTCCATGCAAGAAAGCAGCTGCACAGAGCTGCACTCAGCTTTACACTTGAACACTCATTCATACACATGAGCCTGAAGGAATAAATATATCAAAACAAAGATTCAAATGAAACTGACAATACACCAGGTCAGTGTACATTAAGCAACGGAATACGCACAGTGCCCCTCCCTCTCAGACCAACAGAGGTCTGTCATCAGTCATGGCGTGAAAAAATATTTTCTGCTCCTCCTGTGTTCATAAAGAGTTTTTTTTAATATCTTTTTTAATGTTCCCCAGTAAATTGAGTGTCATTCAAGCAGCAGAAGCAGCATCAGCAACGCCAGCAGCTGCTGAAGCACTTTAATTGGTTTGTAATCAGACTTACAAATCTGTTTACAAACAACTTCAGACTTCAAAGCATTTGAACGGCTTTAATCATCAGACCTAAAAGTCTGTTTACAAACAACTTCAGACTTCAAAGTTTTTGAAAATGTTTGAACACGAATTCCATCACTTTGATGTCTGTTTTCTTCAAGCAGCAGCATTTTTTATTAAGCAAATTGTATTCTGTGTGGAATAACAGGTTGGATTTTTTTTCTCTCTTGTTCCTCAGCTGAATCAAGACAACTATGAAAGTAAACAGTCGCATACAGATTTTGAAAAGAAAACTCATTCAACCACTTGGATTTCTTTTTTTATTGTGGTTATGGGCCTTATCTAAACTAGTTGAGATGTTGTCTTTTTTTTTTTGAAGGAGCAGCAGTTATATCTGTGCTGACTTACTCTGAAAGAACTCTGTTTCTCCTGTTTCTGAGCTGAATAAAAGTCTCCATGCAAGACAACAGCTGCACAGAGCTGCACACAGCTTTACACTTGAACACTCATTCATACACATGAGCCTGAAGGAATAAACACAGCAAAACAAAGATTCAAATGAAACTGACAATACACCAGGTCAGTGTACATTAAGCAACGGAATACGCACAGTGCCCCTCCCTCTCAGACCAACAGAGGTCTGTCATCAGTCATGGCGTGAAAAAATATTTTCTGCTCCTCCTGTGTTCATAAAGAGTTTTTTTTTTTATATCTTTTCTAGTGTTCCCCAGTAAATTGAGTGTTATTCAAGCAGCAGAATCAGCATCAGCAACGCCAGCAGCTGCAGAAGCACTTTAATTGGTTTGTAATCAGACTTACAAGTCTGTTTACAAACAACTTCAGACTTCAAAGCGTTTGAACGGCTTTGATCATCAGACCTAAAAGTCTATTTACAAACAACTTCAGACTTCAAAGTTTTTGAAAATGTTTGAACACGCATTCCATCACTTTGATGTCTGTTTTCTTCAAGCAGCAGCATTTTTTATTGAACAAATTGTATTGTGTGTGGAATAACAGGTTGGATTTTTTTTTTCTCTGTCTTGTTCCTCAGCTGAATCAAGACATCTATGAAAGTAAACAGTCGCATACAAATTTTGAAAAGAAAACTCATTCAACCACTTGGATTTCTTTTTTTATTGTGGTTATGGGCCTTATCTCAACAAGTTGAGATGTTATCTTTTTTTTTGAAGGAGCAGCAGTGATATCTGTGCTGACTTACTCTTAAAGAACTTTGTGTCTCCTGTTTCTGATCTGAATTAAAGTCTCCATGCAAGAAATCAGCTGCACAGAGCTGAACACAGCTTTACATTTGAACACTCATTCATACACATGAGCCTGGAGGAATAAACATAGCAAAACAAAGATTCAAATGAGACTGACAATACACCAGGTCAGTGTTCATCAAGCAACGGAATACGCACAGTGCCCCTCAATTATAGACCAACAGAGAGTCGACTGTGATCGATCGTCACCTGATATTCATCACACGGTCTGTGTCCCCACCCACAGGCGTAATGGTGCCACTGCACATCACCAAACGCATAAGAACAAATCAACCATGCAAATGAATCGACACCACTGAAACAAGATAGAAATTTTTTCATCAATAACTGGAATAATTTTATTTAAGAAAAAACAATAAAAACATTTCAAAAGTTATCTGCTTTAATCGGTGTGTGTAGGGGGAGTGGGGGCACTGAATTAGTGAATTCAGGAATTTGTGAACGAAAACAAGTGCTTTATGCTCATTGCGAGCATAAACGGTGAACTTGAATAGAATTGTAATTCTCTGGTGAAAAACATAAGGAAAACATCTCTCCTGTTTTTCCTGGTGTATTGTCAGTCTCACTTGAATCTTTGTTTTGCTTTGTTTATTCCTCCAGGCTGATGAGTATGAATGAGTGTTCAAGTGTAAAGCTGTGTGCAGCTCTGTGCAGCTGTTTTCTTGCATAGAGATTTTAATTCAGCTCAGAAACAAGAGAAACAGAGTTCTTTCAGAGTAAGTCAGCACAGATATCACTGCTGCTCATTCAAAAAAAAGAATTCAACTATTTCCTTATGGGGGAACCTACAATGTACTGAGGAACAACAGGAGACATTTTTCCCTCATGTATTTCAGTAGAAAATAAGAATTCCACGAAAGTTCACCCTTTCTGCTCACACTGCGCATAACTCAGCGAGACAAGCACAATAGAGCAATAAAAAATTACATCCCACTGTCTGAATGAGTTTTTATGTTAAATTGAGAATTCAACTATTTCCTTATGGGGGAACCTAAAATGTACTGAAGAACAAGAGGAGAGATGTTTCCCTCAAGTATTTCAGCAGAAAATAACAAATCCACTCAAGTTAACAGGTTGGATTTTTTTTTCGTTTACAAACAACTTCAGACTTCAAAGCGTTTGAACGGCTTTGATCATCAGACCTAAAAGTCTGTTTACAAACAACTTCAGACTTCAAAGCGTTTGAACGGTTTTGATCATCAGACCTATAAGTCTGTTTACAAACAACTTCAGACTTCAAAGTTTTTGAAAATGTTTGAACACGCATTCCATCACTTTGATGTCTGTTTTCTTCAAGCAGCAGCATTTTTTATTGAGCAAATTGGATTGTGTGTGGAATAACAGGTTGGATTTTTTTTTTTCTCTCTTGTTCCTCAGCTGAATCAAGACATCTATGAAAGTAAACAGTCGCATACAGATTTTGAAAAGAAAACTCATTCAACCACTTGGATTTCTTTTTTTATTGTGGTTATTGGGCCTTATCTCAACAAGTTGAGATGTTGTCTTTTTTTTTGAAGGAGCAGCTGTTATATCTGTGCTGACTTACTCTGAAAGAACTCTGTTTCTCCTATTTCTGAGCTGAATGAAAGTCTCCATGCAAGACAACAGCTGCACATAGCTGTACACAGCTTTACACTTGAACACTCATTCATACACATGAGCCTGAAGGAATAAACATAGCAAAACAAAGATTCAAATGAAACTGACAATACACCAGGTCAGTGTACATTAAGCAACGGAATACGCACAGTGCCCCTCCCTCTCAGACCAACAGAGGTCTGTCATCAGTCATGGCGTGAAAAAATATTTTCTGCTCCTCCTGTGTTCATAAAGAATTTTTTTTTATAACTTTTTTAATGTTCACCAGTAAATTGAGTGTTATTCAAGCAGCAGAAGCAGCATCAGCAACGCCAGCAGCTGCTGAAGCACTTTAATTGGTTTGTAATCAGAATTACAAGTCTGTTTACAAACAAATTCAGACTTCAAAGCGTTTGAACGGCTTTGATCATCAGACCTAAAAGTCTGTTTACAAACAACTTCAGACTTCAAAGCGTTTGAACGGCTTTGATCATCAGACCTATAAAGTCTGTCTACAAACAACTTCAGACTTCAAAGTTTTTGATAATGTTTGAACACGCATTCCATCACTTTGATGTCTATTTTCTTCAAGCAGCAGCATTTTTTATTGAGCAAATTGTATTCTGTGTGGAATAACAGGTTGGATTTTTTTTTTCTCTCTTGTTCCTCAGCTGAATCAAGACATCTATGAAAGTAAACAGTCACATACAGATTTTGAAAAGAAAACTCATTCAACCACTTGGATTTCTTTTTTTATTGTGGTTATGGGCCTTATCTAAACAAGTTTAGATGTTGTCTTTTTTTTGAAGGAGCAGCTGTGATATCTGTGCTGACTTACTCTGAAAGAACTTTGCGTCTCCTGTTTCTGAGCTGAATTAAAGTCTCTATGCAAGAAAACAGCTGCATAGAGCTGCACACAGCTTTACATTTGAACACTAGCAAAACAAAGATTCAAATGAGACTGACAATACACCAGGTCAGTGTACATTAAGCAACGGAATACGCACAGTGCCCCTCCCTCTCAGACCAACAGAGGTCTGTCATCAGTCATGGCGTGAAAAAATATTTTCTGCTCCTCCTGTGTTCATAAAGAGTTTTTTTTAATATCTTTTTTAATGTTCCTCAGTAAATTGAGTGTTATTCAAGCAGCAGAAGCAGCATCAGCAACGCCAGCAGCTGCTGAAGCACTTTAATTGGTTTGTAATCAGACTTACAAATCTGTTTACAAACAACTTCAGACTTCAAAGCGTTTGAACGGCTTTGATCATCAGACCTAAAAGTCTGTTTACAAACAACTTCAGACTTCAAAGTTTTTGAAAATGTTTGAACACGCATTCCATCACTTTGATGTCTGTTTTCTTCAAGCAGCAGCATTTTTTATTAAACAAATTGTATTGTGTGTGGAATAACAGGTTGGATTTTTTTTTCTCTCTTGTTCCTCAGCTGAATCAAGACATCTATTAAAGTAAACAGTCGCATACAGATTTTGAAAAGAAAACTCATTCAACCACTTGGATTTCTTTTTTTATTGTGGTTATGGGCCTTATCTAAACAAGTTGAGATGTTGTCTTTTTTTTTTTGAAGGAGCAGCAGTTATATCTGTGCTGACTTACTCTGAAAGAACTCTGTTTCTCCTGTTTCTGAGCTGAATAAAAGTCTCCATGCAAGACAACAGCTGCACAGAGCTGCACACAGCTTTACACTTGAACACTCATTCATACACATGAGCCTGAAGGAATAAACACAGCAAAACAAAGATTCAAATGAAACTGACAATACACCAGGTCAGTGTACATTAAGCAACGGAATACGCACAGTGCCCCTCCCTCTCAGACCAACAGAGGTCTGTCATCAGTCATGGCGTGAAAAAATATTTTCTGCTCCTCCTGTGTTCATAAAGAGTTTTTTTTTTTATATCTTTTCTAGTGTTCCCCAGTAAATTGAGTGTTATTCAAGCAGCAGAATCAGCATCAGCAACGCCAGCAGCTGCAGAAGCACTTTAATTGGTTTGTAATCAGACTTACAAGTCTGTTTACAAACAACTTCAGACTTCAAAGCGTTTGAACGGCTTTGATCATCAGACCTAAAAGTCTGTTTACAAACAACTTCAGACTTCAAAGCGTTTGAACGGTTTTGATCATCAGACCTATAAGTCTGTTTACAAACAACTTCAGACTTCAAAGTTTTTGAAAATGTTTGAACACGCATTCCATCACTTTGATGTCTGTTTTCTTCAAGCAGCAGCATTTTTTATTGAGCAAATTGGATTGTGTGTGGAATAACAGGTTGGATTTTTTTTTTTCTCTCTTGTTCCTCAGCTGAATCAAGACAACTATGAAAGTAAACAGTCGCATACAGATTTTGAAAAGAAAACTCATTCAACCACTTGGATTTCTTTTTTTATTGTGGTTATGGGCCTTATCTAAACAAGTTGAGATGTTATCTTTTTTTTTTTGAAGGAGCAGCTGTGATATCTGTGCTGACTTACTCTGAAAGAACTCTGTTTCTCCTGTTTCTGAGCTGAATGAAAGTCTCCATGCAAGACAACAGCTGCACAGAGCTGCACTCAGCTTTACACTTGAACACTCATTCATACACATGAGCCTGAAGGAATAAATATATCAAAACAAAGATTCAAATGAAACTGACAATACACCAGGTCAGTGTACATTAAGCAACGGAATACGCACAGTGCCCCTCCCTCTCAGACCAACAGAGGTCTGTCATCAGTCATGGCGTGAAAAAATATTTTCTGCTCCTCCTGTGTTCATAAAGAGTTTTTTTTTTATATCTTTTTTAGTGTTCCCCTGTAAATTGAGTGTTATTCAAGAAGCAGAAGCAGCATCAGCAACGCCAGCAGCTGCAGAAGCACTTTAATTGGTTTGTAATCTGACTTACAAGTCTGTTTAAAAAACAACTTCAGACTTCAAAGCGTTTGAACGGCTTTGATCATCAGACCTAAAAGTCTATTTACAAACAACTTCAGACTTCAAAGTTTTTGAAAATGTTTGAACACGCATTCCATCACTTTGATGTCTGTTTTCTTCAAGCAGCAGCATTTTTTATTGAACAAATTGTATTGTGTGTGGAATAACAGGTTGGATTTTTTTTTTTCTCTGTCTTGTTCCTCAGCTGAATCAAGACATCTATGAAAGTAAACAGTCGCATACAAATTTTGAAAAGAAAACTCATTCAACCACTTGGATTTCTTTTTTTATTGTGGTTATGGGCCTTATCTCAACAAGTTGAGATGTTATCTTTTTTTTTGAAGGAGCAGCAGTGATATCTGTGCTGACTTACTCTTAAAGAACTTTGTGTCTCCTTTTTCTGATCTGAATTAAAGTCTCCATGCAAGAAATCAGCTGCACAGAGCTGAACACAGCTTTACATTTGAACACTCATTCATAAACATGAGCCTGGAGGAATAAACATAGCAAAACAAAGATTCAAATGAGACTGACAATACACCAGGTCAGTGTTCATCAAGCAACGGAATACGCACAGTGCCCCTCAATTATAGACCAACAGAGAGTCGACTGTGATCGATCGTCACCTGATATTCATCACACGGTCTGTGTCCCCACCCACAGGCGTAATGGTGCCACTGCACATCACCAAACGCATAAGAACAAATCAACCATGCAAATGAATCGACACCACTGAAACAAGATAGAAATTTTTTCATCAATAACTGGAATAATTTTATTTAAGAAAAAACAATAAAAACATTTCAAAAGTTATCTGCTTTAATCGGTGTGTGTGGGGGGAGTGGGGGCACTGAATTAGTGAATTCAGGAATTTGTGAAAGAAAACAAGTGCTTTATGCTCATTGCGAGCATACACGGTGAACTTGAATGGAATTGTAATTCTCTGGTGAAAAACATAAGGAAAACATCTCTCCTGTTTTTCCTGGTGTATTGTCAGTCTCACTTGAATCTTTGTTTTGCTTTGTTTATTCCTCCAGGCTGATGAGTATGAATGTGTAAAGCTGTGTGCAGCTCTGTGCAGCTGTTTTCTTGCATAGAGATTTTAATTCAGCTCAGAAACAAGAGAAACAGAGTTCTTTCAGAGTAAGTCAGCACGAGATATCACTGCTGCTCATTCAAAAAAAAGAATTCAACTATTTCCTTATGGGGGAACCTACAATGTACTGAGGAACAACAGGAGAGATTTTTCCCTCATGTATTTCAGTAGAAAATAAGAATTCCACGAAAGTTCACCCTTTCTGCTCACACTGCGCATAACTCAGCGAGACAAGCACAATAGAGCAATAAAAAATGACATCCCACTGTCTGAATGAGTTTTTATGTTAAATTGAGAATTCAACTATTTCCTTATGGGGGAACCTAAAATGTACTGAAGAACAAGAGGAGAGATGTTTCCCTCATGTATTTCAGCAGAAAATAACAATTCCACTCAAGTTAACAGGTTGGATTTTTTTTTCTCTCTCTTGTTCCTCAGCTGAATCAAGACATCTATGAAAGTAAACAGTCGCATACAGATTTTGAAAAGAAAACTCATTCAACCACTTGGATTTCTTTTTTTATTGTGGTTATTGGGCCTTATCTAAACAAGTTGAGATGTTGTCTTTTTTTTTGAAGGAGCAGCTGTGATATCTGTGCTGACTTACTCTGAAAGAACTCTTTTTCTCCTGTTTCTGAGCTGAATGAAAGTCTCCATGCAAGACAGCAGCTGCACAGAGCTGCACTCAGCTTTACACTTGAACACTCATTCATACACATGAGCCTGAAGGAATAAATATATCAAAACAAAGATTCAAATGAAACTGACAATACACCAGGTCAGTGTACATTAAGCAACGGAATACGCACAGTGCCCCTCCCTCTCAGAACAACAGAGGTCTGTCATCAGTCATGGCGTGAAAAAATATTTTCTGCTCCTCCTGTGTTCATAAAGAGTTTTTTTTTAATATCTTTTTTAGTGTTCCCCTGTAAATTGAGTGTTATTCAAGCAGCAGAAGCAGCATCAGCAACGCCAGCAGCTGCAGAAGCACTTTAATTGGTTTGTAATCAGACTTACAAGTCTGTTTAAAAAACAACTTCAGACTTCAAAGCGTTTGAACGGCTTTGATCATCAGACCAAAAAGTCTATTTACAAACAACTTCAGACTTCAAAGTTTTTGAAAATGTTTGAACACGCATTCCATCACTTTGATGTCTGTTTTCTTCAAGCAGCAGCATTTTTTATTGAACAAATTGTATTGTGTGTGGAATAACAGGTTGGATTTTTTTTTTTCTCTCTTGTTCCTCAGCTGAATCAAGACATCTATGAAAGTAAACAGTCGCATACAGATTTTGAAAAGAAAACTCATTCAACCACTTGGATTTCTTTTTTTATTGTGGTTATGGGCCTTATCTCAACAAGTTGAGATGTTATTGTTTTTTTTGAAGGAGCAGCTGTGATATCTGTGCTGACTTACTCTTAAAGAACTTTGTGTCTCCTGTTTCTGATCTGAATTCAAGTCTCCATGCAAGAAATCAGCTGCACAGAGCTGCACAAAGCTTTACATTTGAACACTCATTCATACACATGAGCCTGGAGGAATAAACATAGCAAAACAAAAATTCAAATGAGACTGACAATACACCAGGTCAGTGTTCATCAAGCAACGGAATACGCACAGTGCCCCTCAATCTTCGACCAACAGAGAGTCGACTGTGATCGTTCTTCACCTGATATTAATCACACGGTCTGTGTCCCCACCCACAGGCGTAATGCTGCCACTGCACATCACCAAACGCATCAGAACAAATCAACCATGCAAATGAATCGACATCACTGAAACAAGATAGAAATTTTTTCATCAATAACTGGAATAATTTTATTTAAGAAAAAACAATAAAAACATTTCAAAAGTTATCTGCTTTAATCAGTGTGTGTGGGGGGAGTGGGGGCACTGAATTAGTGAATTCAGGAATTTGTGAAAGAAAACAAGTGCTTTATGCTCATTGCGAGCATAAACGGTGAACTTGAATGGAATTGTAATTCTCTGGTGAAAAACATAAGGAAAACATCTCTCCTGTTTTTCCTGGTGTATTGTCAGTCTCACTTGAATCTTTGTTTTGCTTTGTTTATTCCTCCAGGCTGATGAGTATGAATGAGTGTTCAAGTGTAAAGCTGTGTGCAGCTCTGTGCAGCTGTTTTCTTGCATAGAGATTTTAATTCAGCTCAGAAACAAGAGAAACAGAGTTCTTTCAGAGTAAGTCAGCACGAGATATCACCGCTGCTCATTCAAAAAAAAGAATTCAACTATTTCCTTATGGGGGAACCTACAATGTACTGAGGAACAACAGGAGAGATTTTTCCCTCATGTATTTCAGTAGAAAATAAGAATTCCACGAAAGTTCACCCTTTCTGCTCACACTGCGCATAACTCAGCGAGACAAGCACAATAGAGCAATAAAAAATTACATCCCACTGTCTGAATGAGTTTTTATGTTAAATTGAGAATTCAACTATTTCCTTATGGGGGAACCTAAAATGTACTGAAGAACAAGAGGAGAGATGTTTCCCTCATGTATTTCAGCAGAAAATAACAATTCCACTCAAGTTAACAGGTTGGATTTTTTTTTCTCTCTCTTGTTCCTCAGCTGAATCAAGACATCTATGAAAGTAAACAGTCGCATACAGATTTTGAAAAGAAAACTCATTCAACCACTTGGATTTCTTTTTTTATTGTGGTTATTGGGCCTTATCTCAACAAGTTGAGATGTTGTCTTTTTTTTTGAAGGAGCAGCTGTGATATCTGTGCTGACTTACTCTGAAAGAACTCTTTTTCTCCTGTTTCTGAGCTGAATAAAAGTCTCCATGCAAGACAGCAGCTGCACAGAGCTGCACTCAGCTTTACACTTGAACACTCATTCATACACATGAGCCTGAAGGAATAAATATATCAAAACAAAGATTCAAATGAAACTGACAATACACCAGGTCAGTGTACATTAAGCAACGGAATACGCACAGTGCCCCTCCCTCTCAGAACAACAGAGGTCTGTCATCAGTCATGGCGTGAAAAAATATTTTCTGCTCCTCCTGTGTTCATAAAGAGTTTTTTTTTAATATCTTTTTTAGTGTTCCCCTGTAAATTGAGTGTTATTCAAGCAGCAGAAGCAGCATCAGCAACGCCAGCAGCTGCAGAAGCACTTTAATTGGTTTGTAATCAGACTTACAAGTCTGTTTAAAAAACAACTTCAGACTTCAAAGCGTTTGAACGGCTTTGATCATCAGACCAAAAAGTCTATTTACAAACAACTTCAGACTTCAAAGTTTTTGAAAATGTTTGAACACGCATTCCATCACTTTGATGTCTGTTTTCTTCAAGCAGCAGCATTTTTTATTGAACAAATTGTATTGTGTGTGGAATAACAGGTTGGATTTTTTTTTTTCTCTCTTGTTCCTCAGCTGAATCAAGACATCTATGAAAGTAAACAGTCGCATACAGATTTTGAAAAGAAAACTCATTCAACCACTTGGATTTCTTTTTTTATTGTGGTTATGGGCCTTATCTCAACAAGTTGAGATAATAGCTTTACACTTGAACACTCATTCATACACATGAGCCTGAAGGAATAAACATAGCAAAACAAAGATTCAAATGAAACTGACAATACACCAGGTCAGTGTACATTAAGCAACGGAATACGCACAGTGCCCCTCCCTCTCAGACCAACAGAGGTCTGTCATCAGTCATGGCGTGAAAAAATATTTTCTGCTCCTCCTGTGTTCATAAAGAGTTTTTTTTTATATCTTTTTTAATGTTCACCAGTAAATTGAGTGTTATTCAAGCAGCAGAAGCAGCATCAGCAACGCCAGCAGCTGCTGAAGCACTTTAATTGGTTTGTAATCAGAATTACAAGTCTGTTTACAAACAACTTCAGACTTCAAAGCGTTTGAACGGCTTTGATCATCAGACCTAAAAGTCTGTTTACAAACAACTTCAGACTTCAAAGCGTTTGAACGGCTTTGATCATCAGACCTATAAAGTCTGTTTACAAACAACTTCAGACTTCAAAGTTTTTGATAATGTTTGAACACGCATTCCATCACTTTGATGTCTATTTTCTCCAAGCAGCAGCATTTATTATTGAGCAAATTGTATTCTGTGTGGAATAACAGGTTGGATTTTTTTTTTCTCTCTTGTTCCTCAGCTGAATCAAGACATCTATGAAAGTAAACAGTCACATACAGATTTTGAAAAGAAAACTCATTCAACCACTTGGATTTCTTTTTTTATTGTGGTTATGGGCCTTATCTCAACAAGTTGAGATGTTATTGTTTTTTTTGAAGGAGCAGCTGTGATATCTGTGCTGACTTACTCTTAAAGAACTTTGTGTCTCCTGTTTCTGATCTGAATTCAAGTCTCCATGCAAGAAATCAGCTGCACAGAGCTGCACACAGCTTTACACTTGAACACTCATTCATACACATGAGCCTGAAGGAATAAACATAGCAAAACAAAGATTCAAATGAAACTGACAATACACCAGGTCAGTGTACATTAAGCAACGGAATACGCACAGTGCCCCTCCCTCTCAGACCAACAGAGGTCTGTCATCAGTCATGGCGTGAAAAAATATTTTCTGCTCCTCCTGTGTTCATAAAGAGTTTTTTTTTATATCTTTTTTAATGTTCACCAGTAAATTGAGTGTTATTCAAGCAGCAGAAGCAGCATCAGCAACGCCAGCAGCTGCTGAAGCACTTTAATTGGTTTGTAATCAGAATTACAAGTCTGTTTACAAACAACTTCAGACTTCAAAGCGTTTGAACGGCTTTGATCATCAGACCTAAAAGTCTGTTTACAAACAACTTCAGACTTCAAAGCGTTTGAACGGCTTTGATCATCAGACCTATAAAGTCTGTTTACAAACAACTTCAGACTTCAAAGTTTTTGATAATGTTTGAACACGCATTCCATCACTTTGATGTCTATTTTCTCCAAGCAGCAGCATTTATTATTGAGCAAATTGTATTCTGTGTGGAATAACAGGTTGGATTTTTTTTTTCTCTCTTGTTCCTCAGCTGAATCAAGACATCTATGAAAGTAAACAGTCACATACAGATTTTGAAAAGAAAACTCATTCAACCACTTGGATTTCTTTTTTTATTGTGGTTATGGGCCTTATCTAAACAAGTTTAGATGTTGTCTTTTTTTTGAAGGAGCAGCTGTGATATCTGTGCTGACTTACTCTGAAAGAACTTTGCGTCTCCTGTTTCTGAGCTGAATTAAAGTCTCTATGCAAGAAAACAGCTGCATAGAGCTGCACACAGCTTTACATTTGAACACTAGCAAAACAAAGATTCAAATGAAACTGACAATACACCAGGTCAGTGTACATTAAGCAACGGAATACGCACAGTGCCCCTCCCTCTCAGACCAACAGAAGTCTGTCATCAGTCATGGCGTGAAAAAATATTTTCTGCTCCTCCTGTGTTCATAAAGAGTTTTTTTTTTTATATCTTTTCTAGTGTTCCTCAGTAAATTGAGTGTTTTTCAAGCAGCAGAAGCAGCATCAGCAACGCCAGCAGCTGCAGAAGCACTTTAATTGGTTTGTAATCAGACTTTCAAGTCTGTTTACAAACAACTTCAGACTTCAAAGCGTTTGAACGGCTTTGATCATCAGACCTATAAGTCTGTTTACAAACAACTTCAGACTTCAAAGTTTTTGAAAATGTTTGAACACGCATTCCATCACTTTGATGTCTGTTTTCTTCAAGCAGCAGCATTTTTTATTGAGCAAATTGTATTGTGTATGGAATAACAGGTTGGATTTTTTTTTCTCTCTCTTGTTCCTCAGCTGAATCAAGACATCTATGAAAGTAAACAGTTGCATACAGATTTTGAAAAGAAAACTCATTCAACCACTTGGATTTCTTTTTTTATTGTGGTTATTGGGCCTTATCTCAACAAGTTGAGATGTTGTCTTTTTTTTGAAGGAGCAGCTGTGATATCTGTGCTGACTTACTCTGAAAGAACTCTGTTTCTCCTATTTCTGAGCTGAATGAAAGTCTCCATGCAAGACAACAGCTGCACAGAGCTGCACACAGCTTTACACTTGAACACTCATTCATACACATGAGCCTGAAGGAATAAACATAGCAAAACAAAGATTCAAATGAAACTGACAATACACCAGGTCAGTGTACATTAAGCAACGGAATACGCACTGTGCCCCTCCCTCTCAGACCAACAGAGGTCTGTCATCAGTCATGGCGTGAAAAAATATTTTCTGCTCCTCCTGTGTTCATAAAGAGTTTTTTTTAATATCTTTTTTAATGTTCACCAGTAAATTGAGTGTTATTCAAGCAGCAGAAGCAGCATCAGCAACGCCAGCAGCTGCAGAAGCACTTTAATTGGTTTGTAATCAGACTTACAAGTCTGTTTAAAAAACAACTTCAGACTTCAAAGCGTTTGAACGGCTTTGATCATCAGACCTAAAAGTCTATTTACAAACAACTTCAGACTTCAAAGTTTTTGAAAATGTTTGAACACGCATTCCATCACTTTGATGTCTGTTTTCTTCAAGCAGCAGCATTTTTTATTGAACAAATTGTATTGTGTGTGGAATAACAGGTTGGATTTTTTTTTTCTCTGTCTTGTTCCTCAGCTGAATCAAGACATCTATGAAAGTAAACAGTCGCATACAGATTTTGAAAAGATAACTCATTCAACAACTTGGATTTCTTTTTTTATTGTGGTTGTGGGCCATATCTAAACAAGTTGAGATGTTGTCTTTTTTTTTTTTGAAGGAGCAGCTGTGATATCTGTGCTGACTTACTCTGAAAGAACTCTGTTTCTCCTGTTTCTGAGCTGAATGAAAGTCTCCATGCAAGACAGCAGCTGCACAGAGCTGCACTCAGCTTTACACTTGAACACTCATTCATACACATGAGCCTGAAGGAATAAATATATCAAAACAAAGATTCAAATGAAACTGACAATACACCAGGTCAGTGTTCATCAAGCAACGGAATACGCACAGTGCCCCTCAATTTTCGACCAACAGAGAGTCGACTGTGATCGTTCTTCACCTGATATTAATCACACGGTCTGTGTCCCCACCCACAGGCGTAATGCTGCCACTGCACATCACCAAACGCATCAGAACAAATCAACCATGCAAATGAATCGACATCACTGAAACAAGATAGAAATTTTTTCATCAATAACTGGAATAATTTTATTTAAGAAAAAACAATAAAAACATTTCAAAAGTTATCTGCTTTAATCAGTGTGTGTGGGGGGAGTGGGGGCACTGAATTAGTGAATTCAGGAATTTGTGAAAGAAAACAAGTGCTTTATGCTCATTGCGAGCATAAACGGTGAACTTGAATGGAATTGTAATTCTCTGGTGAAAAACATAAGGAAAACATCTCTCCTGTTTTTCCTGGTGTATTGTCAGTCTCACTTGAATCTTTGTTTTGCTTTGTTTATTCCTCCAGGCTGATGAGTATGAATGAGTGTTCAAGTGTAAAGCTGTGTGCAGCTCTGTGCAGCTGTTTTCTTGCATAGAGATTTTAATTCAGCTCAGAAACAAGAGAAACAGTTCTTTCAGAGTAAGTCAGCACAGATATCACTGCTGCTCATTCAAAAAAAAGAATTCAACTATTTCCTTATGGGGGAACCTACAATGTACTGAGGAACAACAGGAGAGATTTTTCCCTCATGTATTTCAGTAGAAAATAAGAATTCCACGAAAGTTCACCCTTTCTGCTCACACTGCGCATAACTCAGCGAGACAAGCACAATAGAGCAATAAAAAATTACATCCCACTGTCTGAATGAGTTTTTATGTTAAATTGAGAATTCAACTATTTCCTTATGGGGGAACCTAAAATGTACTGAAGAACAAGAGGAGAGATGTTTCCCTCATGTATTTCAATAGAAAATAACAATTCCAGTCAAGTTAACAGGTTGGATTTTTTTCTCTCTCTCTTGTTCCTCAGCTGAATCAAGACATCTATGAAAGTAAACAGTTGCATACAGATTTTGAAAAGAAAACTCATTCAACCACTTGGATTTCTTTTTTTATTGTGGTTATTGGGCCTTATCTAAACAAGTTGAGATGTTGTCTTTTTTTTGAAGGAGCAGCTGTGATATCTGTGCTGACTTACTCTGAAAGAACTCTGTTTCTCCTATTTCTGAGCTGAATGAAAGTCTCCATGCAAGACAACAGCTGCACAGAGCTGCACACAGCTTTACACTTGAACACTCATTCATACACATGAGCCTGAAGGAATAAACATAGCAAAACAAAGATTCAAATGAAACTGACAATACACCAGGTCAGTGTACATTAAGCAACGGAATACGCACTGTGCCCCTCCCTCTCAGACCAACAGAGGTCTGTCATCAGTCATGGCGTGAAAAAATATTTTCTGCTCCTCCTGTGTTCATAAAGAGTTTTTTTTTATATCTTTTTTAATGTTCCCCAGTAAATTGAGTGTCATTCAAGCAGCAGAAGCAGCATCAGCAACGCCAGCAGCTGCTGAAGCACTTTAATTGGTTTGTAATCAGACTTACAAATCTGTTTACAAACAACTTCAGACTTCAAAGCGTTTGAACGGCTTTGATCATCAGACCTAAAAGTCTGTTTACAAACAACTTCAGACTTCAAAGCGTTTGAACGGCTTTGATCATCAGACCTATAAAGTCTGTTTACAAACAACTTCAGACTTCAAAGTTTTTGAAAATGTTTGAACACGCATTCCATCACTTTGATGTCTATTTTCTTCAAGCAGCAGCATTTTTTATTGAGCAAATTGTATTCTGTGTGGAATAACAGGTTGGATTTTTTTTTCTCTCTTGTTCCTCAGCTGAATCAAGACATCTATGAAAGTAAACAGTCGCATACAGATTTTGAAAAGAAAACTCATTCAACCACTTGGATTTCTTTTTTTATTGTGGTTATGGGCCATATCTCAACAAGTTGAGATGTTGTCTTTTTTTTTTGAAGGAGCAGCTGTGATATCTGTGCTGACTTACTCTGAAAGAACTCTGTTTCTCCTGTTTCTGAGCTGAATGAAAGTCTCCATGCAAGACAACAGCTGCACAGAGCTGCACATAGCTTTACACTTGAACACTCATTCATACACATGAGCCTGAAGGAATAAACATTGCAAAACAAAGATTCAAATGAAACTGACAATACACCAGGTCAGTGTACATTAAGCAACGGAATACGCACAATGCCCCTCCTCTCAGACCAACAGAGGTCTGTCATCAGTCATGGCGTGAAAAAATATTTTCTGCTCCTCCTGTGTTCATAAAGAGTTTTTTTTTTTCTATTTTTTAGTGTTCCCCTGTAAATTGAGTGTTATTCAAGCAGCAGAAGCAGCATCAGCAACGCCAGCAGCTGCAGAAGCACTTTAATTGGTTTGTAATCAGACTTACAAGTCTGTTTAAAAAACAACTTCAGACTTCAAAGCGTTTGAACGGCTTTGATCATCAGACCTAAAAGTCTATTTACAAACAACTTCAGACTTCAAAGTTTTTGAAAATGTTTGAACACGCATTCCATCACTTTGATGTCTGTTTTCTTCAAGCAGCAGCATTTTTTATTGAACAAATTGTATTCTGTGTGGAATAACAGGTTGGATTTTTTTTTTCTTTGTCTTGTTCCTCAGCTGAATCAAGACATCTATGAAAGTAAACAGTCGCATACAGATTTTGAAAAGAAAACTCATTCAACCACTTGGATTTCTTTTTTTATTGTGGTTATGGGCCTTATCTCAACAAGTTGAGATGTTATCTTTTTTTTTGAAGGAGCAGCAGTGATATCTGTGCTGACTTACTCTTAAAGAACTTTGTGTCTCCTGTTTCTGATCTGAATTAAAGTCTCCATGCAAGAAACCAGCTGCACAGAGCTGCACACAGCTTTACATTTGAACACTCATTCATACACATGAGCCTGGAGGAATAAACATAGCAAAACAAAGATTCAAATGAGACTGACAATACACCAGGTCAGTGTTCATCAAGCAACGGAATACGCACAGTGCCCCTCAATCTTCGACCAACAGAGAGTCGACTGTGATAGTTCTTCACCTGATATTCATCACACGGTCTGTGTACCCACCCACAGGCGTAATGCTGCCACTGCACATCACCAAACGCATAAGAACAAATCAACCATGCAAATAAATTGACACCACTGAAACAAGATAGAAATTTTTTCATCAATAACTGGAATATTTTATTTAAGAAAAAACAATAAAAACATTTCAAAAGTTATCTGCTTTAATCGGTGTGTGTGGGGGGAGTGGGGGCACTGAATTAGTGAATTCAGGAATTTGTGAAAGAAAACAAGTGCTTTATGCTCATTGCGAGCATAAACGGTGAACTGGAATGGAATTGTATTTCTCTGGTGAAAAACATAAGGAAAACATCTCTCCTGTTTTTCCTGGTGTATTGTCAGTCTCACTTGAATCTTTGTTTTGCTTTGTTTATTCCTCCAGGCTGATGAGTATGAATGAGTGTTCAAGTGTAAAGCTGTGTGCAGCTCTGTGCAGCTGTTTTCTTGCATAGAGATTTTAATTCAGCTCAGAAACAAGAGAAACAGAGTTATTTCAGAGTAAGTCAGCACAGATATCACTGCTGCTCATTCAAAAAAAAGAATTCAACTATTTCCTTATGGGGGAACCTACAATGTACTGAGGAACAACAGGAGAGATTTTTCCCTCATGTATTTCAGTAGAAAATAAGAATTCCACGAAAGTTCACCCTTTCTGCTCACACTGCGCATAACTCAGCGAGACAAGCACAATAGAGCAATAAAAAATTACATCCCACTGTCTGAATGAGTTTTTATGTTAAATTGAGAATTCAACTATTTCCTTATGGGGGAACCTAAAATGTACTGAAGAACAAGAGGAGAGATGTTTCCCTCATGTATTTCAATAGAAAATAACAATTCCAGTCAAGTTAACAGGTTGGATTTTTTTTTCTCTCTCTTGTTCCTCAGCTGAATCAAGACATCTATGAAAGTAAACAGTTGCATACAGATTTTTAAAAGAAAACTCATTCAACCACTTGGATTTCTTTTTTTATTGTGGTTATTGGGCCTTATCTCAACAAGTTGAGATGTTGTCTTTTTTTTGAAGGAGCAGCTGTGATATCTGTGCTGACTTACTCTGAAAGAACTCTGTTTCTCCTATTTCTGAGCTGAAAGAAAGTCTCCATGCAAGACAACAGCTGCACAGAGCTGCACACAGCTTTACACTTGAACACTCATTCATACACATGAGCCTGAAGGAATAAACATAGCAAAACAAAGATTCAAATGAAACTGACAATACACCAGGTCAGTGTACATTAAGCAACGGAATACGCACAATGCCCCTCCTCTCAGACCAACAGAGGTCTGTCATCAGTCATGGCGTGAAAAAATATTTTCTGCTCCTCCTGTGTTCATAAAGAGTTTTTTTTAATATCTTTTTTAATGTTCACCAGTAAATTGAGTGTTATTCAAGCAGCAGAAGCAGCATCAGCAACGCCAGCAGCTGCAGAAGCACTTTAATTGGTTTGTAATCAGACTTACAAGTCTGTTTAAAAAACAACTTCAGACTTCAAAGCGTTTGAACGGCTTTGATCATCAGACCTAAAAGTCTATTTACAAACAACTTCAGACTTCAAAGCGTTTGAACGGCTTTGATCATCAGACCTAAAAGTCTGTTTACAAACAACTTCAGACTTCAAAGCGTTTGAACGGCTTTGATCATCAGACCTAAAAGTCTGTTTACAAACAACTTCACACTTCAAAGTTTTTGAAAATGTTTGAACACGCATTCCATCACTTTGATGTCTGTTTTCTTCAAGCAGCAGCATTTTTTATTGAGTAAATTGTATTCTGTGTGGAATAACAGGTTGGATTTTTTTTTCTCTCTTGTTCCTCAGCTGAATCAAGACAACTATGAAAGTAAACAGTCGCATACAGATTTTGAAAAGAAAACTCATTCAACCACTTGGATTTCTTTTTTTATTGTGGTTATGGGCCTTATCTCAACAAGTTGAGATGTTGTCTTTTTTTTTTTGAAGGAGCAGCTGTGATATCTGTGCTGACTTACTCTGAAAGAACTCTGTTTCTCCTGTTTCTGAGCTGAATGAAAGTCTCCATGCAAGACCGCAGCTGCACAGAGCTGCACTCAGCTTTACACTTGAACACTCATTCATACACATGAGCCTGAAGGAATAAACACAGCAAAACAAAGATTCAAATGAAACTGACAATACACCAGGTCAGTGTACATTAAGCAACGGAATACGCACAGTGCCCCTCCCTCTCAGACCAACAGAAGTCTGTCATCAGTCATGGCGTGAAAAAATATTTTCTGCTCCTCCTGTGTTCATAAAGAGTTTTTTTTTTTATATCTTTTCTAGTGTTCCCCAGTAAATTGAGTGTTATTCAAGCAGCAGAAGCAGCATCAGCAACGCCAGCAGCTGCAGAAGCACTTTAATTGGTTTGTAATCAGACTTTCAAGTCTGTTTACAAACAACTTCAGACTTCAAAGCGTTTGAACGGCTTTGATCATCAGACCTATAAGTCTGTTTACAAACAACTTCACACTTCAAAGTTTTTGAAAATGTTTGAACACGCATTCCATCACTTTGATGTCTGTTTTCTTCAAGCAGCAGCATTTTTTATTGAACAAATTGTACTCTGTGTGGAATAACAGGTTGGATTTTTTTTTCTCTCTTGTTCCTCAGCTGAATCAAGACATCTATGAAAGTAAACAGTCGCATACAGATTTTGAAAAGAAAACTCATTCAACCACTTGGATTTCTTTTTTTATTGTGGTTATGGGCCTTATCTCAACAAGTTGAGATGTTGTCTTTTTTTTTGAAGGAGCAGCTGTGATATCTGTGCTGACTTACTCTGAAAGAACTCTGTTTCTCCTGTTTCTGAGCTGAATGAAAGTCTCCATGCAAGACAACAGCTGCACAGAGCTGCACACAGCTTTACACTTGAACACTCATTCATACACATGAGCCTGAAGGAATAAACACAGCAAAACAAAGATTCAAATGAAACTTACAATACACCAGGTCAGTGTACATTAAGCAACGGAATACGCACAGTGCCCCTCCATCTCAGACCAACAGAGGTCTGTCATCAGTCATGGCGTGAAAAAATATTTTCTGCTCCTCCTGTGTTCATAAAGTGTTTTTTTTTTATTATCTTTTTTAATGTTCCCCAGTAAATTGAGTGTTATTCAAGCAGCAGAAGAGCATCAGCAACGCCAGCAGCTGCAAAAGCACTTTAACAGGTTTGTAATCAGACTTACAAGTCTGTTTACAAACAACTTCAGACTTCAAAGCGTTTGAACGGCTTTGATCATCAGACCTAAAAGTCTGTTTACAAACAACTTCAGACTTAAATCAACGGAATACGCACAGTGCCCCTCCCTCTCAGACCAACAGAGGTCTGTCATCAGTCATGGCGTGAAAAAATATTTTCTGCTCCTCCTGTGTTCATAAAGAGTTTTTTTTTATCAGTCTTTTTTACACTCAAAAAAATAAATCTTTGAATGAACTTAAAAAAATCATGGAAAGTTTTTCCACGTGATTAAATGTCTTTCTTTCAGCATTAAACAATTTTGTTAGTCCAACTTGACATACTTACGTTGTTTCAACTTAATCTATTAGGCTTGATTGAACTAATTTACTCGGTCTGGGTCCAACTCAATATGTTTGGGTTTGGTCAATTAATTCATTAGGGTTGATGTAACTTTTTTACTATGGTTGGGAATATAATAATATTTGACCCACTAATTTGACAGTAGTAAAATTACACCAGTATATTAAGTTGATCCAACCCAGGTAAAATAAGTTGGCCCAACAAAATTGCTTATTTCCCAAAAGAAGCCAATTAATCAAATGGAAATACTTTCCATTATTTAATTACAGTCATTCAAAGAATACGATTTGAGTGTAAACAGTTTGTTGTCAATTGGAAAGAAACCTAAGACAAATGGTAGACATTTTTTTGACATATTTTTCAGTCACAATGCTTAACACTGGCAGTAATACAAAGTGGGACAATATTTTACACAAGCAGTTGTTAACAGCAATACAAAAATGTTTCCAAAAAACTAAAAGGCGGGTATTAACAGAACCTCGAGAAACGAAATATTTTTTCTCCAAATAGGCAATAATAGTCTAACAAAAGCAGTTGCTTCAACAAAATAAAGTAGTCATATTTTCTTGAAAATCCACTCAGAAAAAAATAAAAATAAAAGACCGTGTCTTGCCTTGCTTTTGACCTTTGACACTCCTTTACAATATAGAAAATAATTTCAAAATGCAACTGAGAACAATAAAATTAAAGAATCAGGGTCACAGTCCTTCACATGTAACAAATCAGATCTCCAAATCCTCTGTGAAGGATTCTCCATCACTTCACTAACGACAAAGGAATGTTTTGAGAGCTTGTACTTTTCTGGATAGTCTGCTTCCATCTAGTTCCATTATGAACTTCTGAAGTGCTTCAAAGGTATATTTCAACTCCGGAGGGTAGCTCAGGTTTAGAGCATACACAAGAGCGAGCAACATTGCAACAGCTAAAGGAACATTTCTCAAGTCGCTGAGTACTTCCACCCCTTCCAGAACGATTACAACATCCTCGGGGTCATCACCAGGCTCGGCTCCTTTATGTCGGATGACAAATATTCCAAAGACCGTCTCTGTCATAGCTGTTCCAATGCTTTCGTCATCGGCCTGCCAAAACAATTTAGAAAGGGCAATGATTTTTCACTGATATACAGTCGATCCCTTTTTTCCCCCCCAATTACCTTCGTTCACATAATCAAAAACAATTACATACAGTGTTTCCCACAAACTGTTCAAGTTCCCAGACAAATTGAAAGGAGGGTTATTTGATAGGTAGAACTCATGTATGTACCAGTTGGCCTAATAAATTGTTCTGTTCAGACATCAATTTGTAAATATGCACCTGGTTTGTTTACAAATGCAATGCTACCAGCATGTAGGGAGAATATAAAAAGAAATTTAAGACCTTATCTTTCCCAATTTTACTGCTGATTGGAACCCAGAGGAAACCATCTATTTCAACTGATCAAAACCTTAATAAACATAAAAAGTAAATTCACATACCATGTATTCTTTCACCAGCTTCTCTGGATCTTCATTCAAGTAGACACAAAGACCTTTGAGGACGCATTCTCGTCTGATGTCAACGCTGTCCGTCTAAGTAAACAGATCGGAGAAAATATGAAAAAAAACATTAGGAACACCATCACATCCTAACGATAGAGCAGCTTTCACCTAGCTGAGACAACTTTTAACTTTTAAAACAACCCTTTTTGAATAGTCTGGCATTTTCATGTATGACGTATACAATTTCAAATTGAAACAAGTTCAAACCTTTTCTTATGTAAATTCCCCCCTTAGTTAAATCTATAATTGTGTACAGGAATTGATTTGAGTTATCTATCTAATTTCCAGAACATTAGTCATTTCCACAATAGTGGAGTTGCAGTACAGGGAGAACATTTTCTTTTCTTTTCCATCGTTGTCATACCTGGGTTGTGGGTACCATGATGCTCTTGATTTTTTTCCCTTGAGTGCCACCTTTTTTGGCATATGCCTTGAGCAGATTTCCAGAGTTTGCATCCAGCTTAGAGAAGAACTTTGACTGCAGATGCAGTGTTGTGATTCTCTTGAATTCGGAACTCACCTACAGCACAATTAGAATAAAGAACAATGGTAAACAAAACTCAACTCTGCCTATTTTGATGTCAACATCACACTTGATTTGGCAGCTCGGGCCATTCAAGATACAAATGCATGACATGCAAATATCTCTCTCTATGTCTTTTCTATGCCATACACAGTCCTGTCAGAGACAGGACAGACATCCTCACTTGTGACGTCTCATAAGTAGTTTTCCTGTAATGTAATGTAGCAGTGTATTAAATTAATATCAGTTTGTTCCATCACATATTCATTCACTCACCTCACGCACATGGAAGAGAGCTGGCCACCTTGTTTTGAAGTCAGCTATCATAGGTGCCTCTCCAACTACCTCTTCCCTTCTGAGGGCAAAGGTCTTCTCCATCATCATTGCGACCTTCTCATCATTATTTCTTTTTTGTACTTCTGACAGGAGTGCCACTCTGACCATTTCTAGCGTCTTTGCTGTTTCACCAGTTGGATAGGCGGGGCAATAATTCACCTCTGCTTTTTTCGGCCTCTTAACACCATAGGCAGGACTGCACTTGCCATCAGGTTTGTGCTTTAGGGCATTCACTGTAACTTCTGGACAGCCAAGCTCCCTGAGCTTTGTTCTGTAGTTACCAAGTTTATACTTCAAGCTTGCTTTCCATCCACCATATCCAGAGACCGAACCTGGCTCTTTCAGACATGGATGTTTTGATATAAGAGCTTCTGCAACATCCTCAAACTCTGAGTCAGAGAGGTACACTTTGTACTGGATTATCGTTTCAGCTAAGCCACTAAGAATGGAGGATTTTAGTTTTGCATCAGGATTTAACAAAGTTCCGGTTTCTATGAAAGCAACATTGGCCCTGACCAGCTGTAGCTCAGTATCATAGGAGAACCTGGGAACCTGGAAGACTACAGGCCATGCAGACAACCTTGAGGAGGTGGACTCGGCAGAAGACAATATGTCAGTGTCAAATGAGCAGCAAGATGAAAGGGATGAGGAGTCATCTGGAGAGCGGGAGGAGGCAGAAGCTGAGGGGGGAGTGGGGGGAGGAGGAGCTGAGCCACCAGACTGACCAGGGGCATCTGAAATAAAGATGACCTTAATGGTTCCTTTGTCCTGGACATCCGACATTGTCAGCAAGTTGGTGAATTCATTCCCAAATTCTGTGTCCATGAATTGAAGCCTGAAATCCCCCTCTATTCCACACTGTGTCATTATTTGCTGTGAGAGTTCACTAACAGACTGTGGAATCCCATCAGGAAGAAACAATCTCTGGGAATTGTTTTCTCCTAGGATGACTCTTAGTTTCACAGGGGCAGTCATTACGCAATCTGTGCAAAGAGAAAGAGAACAACAAGGAAATTTAACTTTTAACAAGAGTAGATCTGAAATTTAACAGATTAATCAGAGGACAAAAGAATCATTCACCATTTAACCTTCCTGGTCATTCATTTCTTCTCTTCTTCTAACAGTGGAAGGGTTAATCAGTTACTGCACTTTATAAATGGATGTATCTTTTTAATGTCACCATTCTGAGATGTCCAACAAAGTAGTCTGCTAGAGGGTAGTAATCAGCAAGTTCACCAAGCTCAATCAAAACAGTTTCTCTGGTAGCACATGCACCCAGCTCAAAGGCTCTGAAATGTTCCCTGTACCAACCAGAAAGCCTTTTCAGCATGAAACATAGTTTCTCATGTACAATGCAAACCTGCAGGATCTCACCAAAATCAGGCAGTCCACTTGTAGACCCATGAGCAACTATCATCCCATTTCTGAATTGTACACCTTTGCTTGACACGCATTTCATGAGGTGAACTTCAGTTGTACCAGGGAACTTCTGTTCAATAGTCTGAGCCATTTCCTGTTTCAAAACAGCCACAGGAACTGTTGACACATTTGTAATCTCAAAGGCAGTTTTTTCAAAACTGGATGATCTCAAGTGATATGAAATCATTAGCTGATGCTTGGTAGCGAGTGAGAGGGGGATATTTTTAAAGCAATTGGTGTGTCGCACAACCTGCTTAAAAAAACTATGCTTGGCCTCAAATCACATGGTCCAGAGTGCCACAAGTGGACCAAACATCCTGATCAGATGGGGATAGTGCTCTAAATAATGATGTTTTGGGAGCAGTTTCACATCAGGTAAGAGTTCTTGGTACTTTTGTCTATGCTCTGAAATTTTTCCCTCAAGATAGGCGATGGACTCATCTGTGTGTGTTGGAGCAACCACAAGCTCTACAACGTCTTTTAAGTCCATCAGTATTTGCCATGCCATTTCATCCTCAGGTACTAGATGCCCAATTATGAATGGCAGTAGTCTTAAGAGGGCCCAGTTTTCATGGGCGTTTACACCTATTGTTTTCCTTGATGAAAACGTGTGTGGGATCACATGTGGCCTACTTGTCTTATCTGCCCATTTGTAGGGGAAATGCAGGATAGATTTGTTGAGGGTTTCCAGATTGAAATATTTTTTGGAAATCAGCAATGCCAAACAATGTGCAAGCTCCACAGGCACAATGCCCTCAAACACATCATGCATGACATCTGGTGGATAACCTTCATTAACACTGAAGTGGGCAAGAGTTTTAGTGATAACACAGTGACTTTTTACTCCGAAACAGCTTGTGCCATTCTCCTGAGCTGATTTCACATGACAGTCATGGAGTTTGTAGGGGAGGAAATATCTAGACACAAATAGTAATATCTCCCCAATACGTATTCCGTCGTTCCGGTGTCAAGGTGAGGATTTCAAAGTAAAATACATAATAATTAATTTAATCTGACTCCATTTGATAATAATAACTTTACTTTTATACATTGATTGAGAGAAAGACTTGATTAACAATTAAGAATATAGACTCAATAATAATAAACTTCTCGTGATCTGACATTAGTCTTCAGTTCAGGGATGGCTTCTATAAATTAACAAAACTATTCAGTTTGTTCATTAAACATGGAAGAATAGCCTGATGTCTGGGTTGGAGTATTCAGAGGTTATTGAACATGATACCCAATCTTATCTGACCAACTCAGAGGTTAAGGGTTTGAATAATGTCCAGTGAAACTTACCATATAACTAAGGTCTTTGGGATTCTGATTAATCCCTATCTTAGTTCAGTGATGGCAGATATAGACAAAGCACTCAGTGACCTTCTTAACATAGAAGAACAGCCCAGACATCTAGGTTGAGATGTTCAGAGGTTTATATCTTCCAACTCAATAGTTAGAAAAACATGACACTCAATCTTTTCTATTCAACTCAGAGGTAAAGAGTACAAGCATTACTCAAATGAATTTACCATATAACTGAAGACTAAATCAATATCTGATGTCAGATTGCTCTCCACATAGAAACAAAAGTCTCAACAAGTTAATATTGAAGGGGAATGGATAACATACCAGTTTATTGCGATGTCCAGAGTAAACATGCAGCAAAAATGTAACAGACCGGTTGTGTAAAAATGATGGTAGAAAAAATCAAGAAGTCAAAGAAAAAGAAGAAGAAGAGAGAGAGAGAGAGAGAGAGAGAGAGAGAGAGAGAGAGAGTGAAAAAGAGAGAGAGAGAGAGAGAGTGGGTCCCAGAAAAGGAGAGAGAAGAAAGAAGGCCCTTCAGATTCTTGTTCCTTCCCTTAAATATCCTCCCAGAACAGAGACACTGCTAAAATGCATATTTAAAAGATTCAAATCAGATCAACTCTTCCTACTCGGGAACCTTTTGGTCATCAGGGGTAATTTTCCACAGCAACAATAGATCACCAAGACCTTCATACCTCTCGCACTGACACTCACAACATTTCAAAGGAAAGTTCTAAACAAAAGGCAGAGACAGTCCCTGAATGCAAATCCAACAAACACAAGGAGATACCTTTTGGCCCTCGGGGGTTCCTTTCCCGCGACATGTAAATCATGTAAGTTAATTACAATAGGTGAGATTGATACAGTTGTAACCCCTGTCTTTGAAGAACTTCCATTGTTAGAGAAAACACTTCAGGATGTGGATTTGACTGTCTTACAAGTTCTTTGGTCCTGAGACTGAATGCACCTGACTTCACTTCTTCTGTTTGGATGCCTGTTCTTGTTCCTATGCAAAATCGGCAAATATACCCGGAAGAAAAGCACTCATTAAAACCAGCTAAACTGTGGGCTCCCAGGTTGTCTGCTGCAACAAACTGAACCGTGCCTTTGAGACATCTGCCAAGCAATGGAACGAAAACTCCCTCTTCCTCCAGAGTTTTTATATCTTGAAGAAGAGGATGCAAGACACGGTTATAACCAAACTTGTTCACATCATCCGTCTTACACAAGACTGCCAAGTAAATTGAAGATAGTGATGAATGTGAGCCTGGAGGGAAATTATTCAAAGTCCAGTAGATTCCACAAAGCTTATGTTTCCTACGAGAAGTAACCAGAGAGTTACAAACCTCAAAGTCATCTATGTATAAGCTAACCAAAATTTTCAACTCATCCCCCGAGAGAAAACTGTTTCCCTGGAAGTATGAACCATCCTGAGAAGATTTGTAAGTATGTTGCTCACCAGTCACCCTGTTACTCTGCTGGGCTTTGTGGTTTTCAACTACCTTGTCTACAACATCTCTCCTTTCAAAGAGTTGCTGCAAAGACTTCAGTACAGGCACATACTGAAAACTTATTTTTTCCTTTGCATCAAGTATGTACTCGATGGCTTCAACAACCATAAAGGTTTCTTTATAATACTGCTTGCGGAGATAAGATGTGCTCAGGGAACCACCCTTCCCTATGGCTTTGACCAATGGGTTTGATGCGCATAGAGCAGTGGCTACTTCTCTTATCACAGACTGATCAGCAGTGGGACTATGTTTTTGAAAAACACCCTCAAGAGTGTTAATGGAGAGGGGTATTGTTGCTGAATTTAGCAAGTAGTGCAGTTCCTCTCAGAACTCATCAATTTTTGTGCCTGGCACATGTGCAAAATGCTCCAACTTGAGCAACGCTGCAGCAAAATTTTGCTCAATTACTTCCGGTAAGTTCTTCATTACATCTACATCTCTACTCGAACATGCATGTGCTGTTTCAAATGCAAAGTCATCTTGATCAAGTGTCTCTTCCTCAGGATTATCAGAGGATTCTTGTGAAACTCCAGTGATTTTAACTACACCTGGCTTGAAATCTTTCAATATATGTGGGTTGTGTTTCCTATTCTTGTGAGAGTGAAATGTTCCATACACATTTGTTCTAAAACTGCAACCCTCAAACTCAAGTAATGAAAAGGTGCTTTTCAAGAATATGACAAAACGTCTTATTTTCATGAAACCTCTATTCCTTCGATTTAGCTTTAGCTGCTGCAGCTTCACCTCTACACACTCGTCTTGAGTGTGTAGAGGTCGACGCAAAAAAGTTCGATAAACGTCGGGCTTTGCTAACGTCAGGCGGGTGGCTAACTTAACTGTACAGGTCTTTACACACCGGACAAAAGGCGAAGTGACGCGAATAAGCGACGCCAAAAGGCAAATGTTTCGCCAGCAATTTTTTTTTCTATACACACCAAGCGCGACGCGAACATGCAGCGCAGGTGGAAGATGAAGAAGAAGCGGCTGTTAGAAACCGTTTTCGTTTTCCTTTGGATGTTTTTATCATTTAGAAAGCTTTTCAGAACAGATTTAAACCAAAGAATAAAAAGATGTGCATTTTCTGGTGGCTGTGAAGACATCACGTGTTTTACGTGCGTAAAACAAACCACCGCTTTCTACACCACGGCTTAAAAAGGGGGGGGGTCTTAAGGTGACGGCTGCGCAGCAATAGACGCAAATGTTCATGCTCAAGTATAAAATACACCAAACAACCTGCACACAGTTACACTGCAAAGCGCACTAACCAGCAATTCGCCAAAACTACCCCCCATAACGAGTTTCCCACTTGTAACGTTTATCTTAAACATCGCCATGCTAGCGAAGAGACAGCTCACGGTGACGGCCGGCTTTTTAGTCTAATGACATTAAATAACTAACCACCACCGCTGAAAATGATGTACTAAGGGATAATGACATTTATGCATCGTATTTCGTTTGCATTGAGATGAATATTAATGGAGTTCAAGTACTTACCTTTTCCATGCATGCCACCAGACAGTTCTTCTTCCCAGGTGTCTTTGCAAATTGCCGCGATATCGATATCTCGCGGTCTATCGCGATGTTTGCTTGGCTTTTCCTGCCGACTTGTACAAACGTGATTTATTCACTTTATGGCAACATGAATGAATTTAGTGAATGTTTAGTTGTTTGAGTTCATGTAAACCCAACATGATTTAATCATGTTCATCTTGGAAACATTAAAGTATAGCTTAGATAAAATATGTTACACTTGAGTTAATGTAACAGCCCACCAGTTTGCTTATTTTGAGTGTAGTGTTCCCCAGTAAATTGAGTGTTATTCAAGCAGCAGAAGCAGCATCAGCAATGCCAGCAGCTGCAGAAGCACTTTAATTGGTTTGTAATCAGACTTACAAGTCTGTTTACAAACAACTTCAGACTTCAAAGCGTTTGAACGGCTTTGATCATCAGACCTAAAAGTTTGTTTACAAACAACTTCAGACTTTAAAGTTTTTGAAAATGTTTGAACACGCATTCCATCACTTTGATGTCTGTTTTCTTCAAGCAGCAGCATTTTTTATTGAGCAAATTGTATTCTGTGTGGCATAACAGGTTGGATTTTTTTTTTTTCTCTCTTGTTCCTCAGCTGAATCAAGACATCTATGAAAGTAAACAGTCGCATACAGATTTTGAAAAGAAAACTCATTCAACCACTTGGATTTCTTTTTTTATTGTGGTTATGGGCCTTATCTCAACAAGTTGAGATGTTGTCTTTTTTTTTGAAGGAGCAGCTGTGATATCTGTCCTGACTTACTCTGAAAGAACTCTGTTTCTCCTGTTTCTGAGCTGAATGAAAGTCTCCATGCAAGACAACAGCTGCACAGAGCTGCACACAGCTTTACACTTGAACACTCATTCATACACATGAGCCTGAAGGAATAAACACAGCAAAACAAAGATTCAAATGAAACTGACAATACACCAGGTCAGTGTACATTAAGCAACGGAATACGCACAGTGCCCCTCCCTCTCAGACCAACAGAGGTCTGTCATCAGTCATGGCGTGAAAAAATATTTTCTGCTCCTCCTGTGTTCATAAAGAGTTTTGTTTTTTATATCTTTTTTAGTGTTCCCCAGTAAGTTGAGTGTTATTCAAGCAGCAGAAGCAGCATCAGCAACGCCAGCAGCTGCAGAAGCACTTTAAATTGGTTTGTAATCAGACTTACAAGTCTGTTTACAAACAATTTCAGACTTCAAAGCGTTTGAACGGCTTTGATCATCAGACCTAAAAGTCTGTTTACAAACAACTTCAGACTTCAAAGTTTTTGAAAATGTTTGAACACGCATTCCATCACTTTGATGTCTGTTTTCTTCAAGCAGCAGCATTTTTTATTGAGCAAATTGTATTCTGTGTGGAATAACAGTTTGGATTTTTTTTTTCTCTCTTGTTCCTCAGCTGAATCAAGACATCTATAAAAGTAAACAATTGCATACAGATTTTGAAAAGAAAACTCATTCAACCACTTGGATTTCTTTTTTTATTGTGGTTATGGGCCTTATCTCAACAAGTTGAGATGTTGTCTTTTTTTTTGAAGGAGCAGCTGTGATATCTGTGCTGACTTACTCTGAAAGAACTCTGTTTCTCCTGTTTCTGAGCTGAATGAAAGTCTCCATGCAAGACAACAGCTGCACAGAGCTGCACACAGCTTTACACTTGAACACTCATTCATACACATGAACCTGAAGGAATAATCAGAGCAAAACAAAGATTCGAGAGGTATGAAGGTCTTGGTGATCTATTGTTGCTGTGGAAAATTACCCCTGATGATCAAAAGGTTCCCGAGTAGGAAGAGTAGATCTGATTTGAATCTTTTAAATATGCATTTTAGCAGTGTCTCTGTTCTGGGAGGATATTTAAGGGAAGGAACAAGAATCTGAAAAGACTCTCTTTTTTCTCTCCTTTTCTGGGACCCACTCCCTCTCTCTCTTCTTCTTCTTCTTCTTTTTCTTTGTCTTCTTGATTTGCTTACCATTATTTTTACACAACCAGTCTGTTACATTTTTGCTGCATTTTTACTCTGGACATCGCAATAAACTGGTATGTTATCCATTTCCCTTCAATATCAACTTGTTGAGACTTTTGTTCTATGTGGAGAATAATCTGACATTATATGTTGATTAAGTCGTCAGTTATATGGTAGATTTATCTGAGTAATGCTAGTACTCTTTACCTCTGAGTTGAATAGAAAAGATTGAGTATAATATCTCAACCTAGATGTCTGGGCTGTTCTTCTATGTTAAGAAGGTCACTGAATGCTTTGTCTATATCTGCCATCACTGAACTAAGATAGGGATTAATCAGAATCCCAAAGACCTTAGTTATATGGTAAATTTCACTGGACATTATTCAAACCCTTAACCTCTGAGTTGGACAGATAAGATTGGGTATCATGTTCAATAACCTCTGAATACTCCAACCAAGACATCAGGCTATTCTTCCATGTTTAATGAACAAACTGAATAGTTTTGTTAATTTATATAAGCCATCCCTGAACTGAAGACTAATGTCAGATCACGAGAATTTAATTATTATTGAGTCTATATTCTTAATTGTTAATCAAGTCTTTCTCTCAATCAAGATATAAAAGTAGTTATTATTATCAAATGGAGTCAGATTAAATTAATTATTATGTACTTTACTTTGAAATCCTCACCTTGACACCAGAACGACGGAATACGTATTGGGGAGATATTACTATTTGTGTCTAGATATTTCCTCCCCTACAGTTACATAACTTATACTTTACCACGCATCATATATAAAAATACACATCCCATATAAACATGAATACACATCAAAGAGTAACATGAGGTTCTTTCTTGTGACATTTCACGGTCCTGTCACTATGCCTCCAATAATTGATCATGCACCCTGGCTACTTGGCCAAATGGTTAGTGCGCATGACTATCACCTGGAAGTCTGGGGTTGGAAGCCTGCCCAGGCCTTTGCGTCTTGCCACATTTATTGAGGTTTCTATTTACACCTCACAAGCTGCAAATCGTTAGTTTATTATCACTGTACTTTTTTTTCAATTCAATGTCATGATATCTACTACCTTAAAGAATAGAAATGTCAACTGTTCCCTCTTCTCACTTTTTATTACCATAAAGTGTTTTAATATTTCTGAGAAGTTGCATTTCATGGTACATTAAGTGCATTTCTTCTAACCTTATGAATGATGCCCGAGTTTCAACTTCCAACCAAACATAGCACCAAGGTAGGATTACAGATAATAAAAAAAAAAACGTTAATCTCTTTTTAGGTCAAAACGTGCATACATGAAACAAACAGACACCATCATAATTCAAATGACCTTTATTTATTTTAAGCTGGGAGAGGAAAGGAGAATAATTATTATTACATTTTTGTTCCAGTCAGCACACAGCGTGCATTGAAAGCATGACTCAGCTCTAATTCAAGGTTTTTTTTTTCTTCTTCTTCTTCTTCTTTTTTTCTCCATTTCAAGGTTGAGTTTTCTTATTGTTTTCCTTTTTATTTCGGACTCTTATAAAATGTCTGCAGTCTTTACCTTCTTGTATTGTATGCCCAAAGAGATGGAGAAAGAGTGAGACAGACAGAGGATGAAGAGTGAGAGAGACAGAGGATGGAGAGAGAGGGAGGATGAAGAGAGAGAGAGATAGAGGATGGATATGGAGAGAGGATGGAGAGAGAGAGACAGAGGATGGAGAGAGAAAGAGACAGAGGATGGAGAGAGAGACAGTAGATGGAGAGAGAGAGACAAAGGACGGAGAGAGAGAGAGACAGAAGATGGAGAGAGAAAGACAGAGGATGGATAGAAAGAGAGAGGGAGGATGGAGAGAGAGAGATAGAGGATGGAGAGAGAGACAGAGGATGGAGAGAGAGAGACAGAGGATGGAGAGAGAGAGGGGATGGCGAGAGAGAGACAGAGGATGGAGAGAAACAGACAGAGGATGGAGAGAGAGAGACAGAGACAGAGGATGGAGAAAGAGAGACAGACGGAGAGAGAGAGGGAGGATGGAGAGAGAGAGAGAGGATGGAGAGAGACAGACAGAGGATGGAGAGAGAGACACAGAGGATGGACAGAGAGAGAGAGACAGAGGATGGAGAGAGACAGACATAGGATGGAGAGAGAGAGAGGGAGATGGAGAGAGAGAGATAGAGGATGGAGAGAGACGGACAGAGGATGAAGAGAGACGGAGACAGAGAATGGAGAGAGACAGACAGAGGATGGAGAGAGAGACACAGAGGATAGAGAGAGAGAGAGAAAGATGATGGAGAGAGACAGACAGAGGATGGAGAGAGAGAGAGACAGAGGATGGAGAGAGACAGAAAGAGGACAGAGAGAGACATAGATACACAGGATGGAGAGAGACAAACAGAGGATGGAGAGAGTGAGACACAAGATGGAGAGAGAGAGACAGAGGATGGAGAGAGACGGACAGAGGATGGTGAGAGACAGAGGATGGAGAGAGAGACAGAGGATGGAGAGACAGAGGATATGGAGAGAGAGACATAGGATGGAGAGTGGGAGACAGAGGATATGGAGAGAGAGACAGAGGATGGAGAGAGAGACAGAGGATGGAGAGAGAGAAAGACAGAGGATGGAGAGAGAGAGACAGAGGAAGGAGAGAGAGAGACAGAGGATGGAGAGAAACAGACACAGGATGGAGAGAGACAGAGGATGGAGAGAGACGGAAAGAGGATGGTGAGAGAAAGAGGATGGAGAGAGAGACAGAGGATGGAGAGAGAGAGGATATGGAGAGAGGGAGACAGAAGATATGGAGAGAGAGACAGAGGATGGAGAGAGAGACAGACAGGATGGAGAGAGAGACAGAGGAAGGAGAGAGAGAGACAGAGGATGGAGAGAAACAGACACAGGATGGAGAGAGAGACAAAGGATGGAGAGAGAGAGAGACCGAGGATGGAGAGAGTGAGACAAAGGATGGAGAGAGAAAGAGGGAGGATGGAGAGAGAGAGAAATAGAGGATGGAGAGAGAGAGACACAGGTTGGAGAGAGAGAGAGACAGAGGATGGCGAGAGACAGACAGAGGATGGAGAGAGACAGAGGATGAGAGAGAGAAAGACAGAGGATGGAGAGAGAAAGAGAATGGAGAGAGACAGAGGATGGAGAGAGAGACAGAGGATGAGAGAGACAGAGAATGGAGAGAGAGACAGACAGAGGATGAAGAGAGAGAGGATGGAGAGAGAGACACACACAAGATGGAGAGAGAGACAGAGGATTGCGAGAGACAGAAAGAGGATGGAGAGAGACAGAGGATGGAGAGAGAGAAAGACAGGATGGAGAGAGATACAGAGGATGGAGAGAGACAGAGGATGGAGAGAGAGAGAGACAGAGGATGGAGAGAAACAGACAGAGGATGGAGAGAGAGAGACAGAGGATGGAGAGAGAGACAGACAGAGGATGGAGAGAGAGAGACAGAGGATGAGAGAGACAGAAAGAGGACATAGAGAGACATAGATACACAGGATGGAGAGAGACAAACAGAGGATGGAGAGAGTGAGACACAGGATGGAGAGAGAGAAAGACAGAGGATGGAGAGAGAGACAGAGGATGGAGAGACAGAGGATGGAGAGAGAGAGACAGAGGACAGAGAGAGACATAGATACACAGGATGGAGACAGACAAACAGAGGATGGAGAGAGTGAGACAGAGGATGGAGAGAGAGAAAGAGGATGGAGAGAGACAGAGGATGGAGAGACAGAGGATGGAGAGAGAGAAAGACAGAGGATGGAGAGAGAGAGACAGAGGATGGAGAGAGACAGACAGAAGATGGAGAGAGAGAGAGGGAGGATGGAGAGAGAGATAGAGGATGGAGAGAGAGAGGGGATGGAGAGAGAGAGACAGAGGACAGAGAGAGACATAGATACACAGGATGGAGAGAGACAAACAGAGGATGGAGAGAGTGAGACAGAGGATGGAGAGAGAGACAGAGGATGGAGAGAGACAGAGGATGGAGAGACAGAGGATGGAGAGAGAGACAGACAGAGGATGGAGAGAGAGAGACAGAGGATGGAGAGAGACAGACAGAAGATGGAGAGAGAGAGAGGGAGGATGGAGAGAGAGAGAGATAGAGGATGGAGAGAAACAGAGGATGGAGAGAAAGAGAGGATATGGAGAGAGAGACATAGGATAGAGAGACACAGAGGATGGAGAGAGACAGAGGATGGAGAGAGAGACAGAGGATGGGCCCCCCTGGTGCGAGTGGGGGACCGGGCTTCAGTGCTGGAGCCCTGGGTAAGGTGCTGGAGACAAAGGCTGGTGAGGGCTTGTAGTTCTGGAGAAAGATTATGTCAGCCAAAGATCATCCCAGGGAAAATATGGAGAATAAAGTCAAGAAATGTAATTTAAAGTTTACCTTCAGACAAGGGAGGCAAATGCAACCAACAGGGAGGCCTGGTGACAGCTCGTCCAATGTGGGGCGGCAAACTGCAATGACAAAATCGCCCTCAAGCTGGGCCCCCGTGGTGTGAGTGGGAGACCGGGTTGCAGTGCTGGAGCTCTGGGTGCAGTGCTGAAGACAAAGGCTGGTGAGGGCTTGAAGTTCTGGAGAAAGATTATGTCAGCCAAAGATCATCCCAGGGACAATATGGAGAATAAACTCAAGAATTGGAATTTAAAGTTTACCTTCAGACAAGGGAGGCAAATGCAACCAACAGGGAGGCCTGGTGACAGCGCGTCCGATGTGGGACGGCACACTGCAATGACAACCTCGGCCTCAGGCTGGGCCCCCCTGGTGCGAGTGGGGGACCGAGGTTGCACTGCCGGAACTCCTAGTGCGGTGCTGAAGACAAAGGCTGGTGAGGGCTTGTAGTTCTGGAGAAAGATTATGTCAGCCAAAGATCATCCCAGGGACAATATGGAGAATAAACTCAAGAAATGGAATTTAAAGTTTACCTTCAGACAAGGGAGGCAAATGAAACCAACAGGGTGGCCTGGGGAAAGTTTGATCGAGAGGGCGCCGCCCACTGCAACGACAACCACCGCCAAAGGCTGGGCACCCCTGGTGTAAGTGGGGGACTGGGCAGCAGTGCTGGAGGCCTGGCTGGAGCCCCGGGGTGGCCTGGAGTCACATGCTGTTGAGGGCTTGTAGTTCTGGAGAAAGATTAAGTCAGCCGTAGAGCAACCCAGGGACAATATGGAGAATAAACTCAAGAAATGGAATTTAAAGTTTACCTTCAGACAAGGGAGGCAAATGCAACCAACAGGAAGGCCTGGTGACAGCACGTCCGATGTGGGACGGCACACTGCAATGAAAACCTCGGCCTCAGGCTGGGCCCCCCCGGTGCGAATGTGGGACCGAGGTTGCACTGCCGGAACTCCTGGTGCGGTGCTGAAGACAAAGGCTTGTGAGGGCTTGTAGTTCTGGAGAAAGATTATGTCAGCCAAAGATCATCCCAGGGACAATATGGAGAATAAACTCAAGAAGTGTAATTTAAAGTTTACCTTCAGACAAGGGAGGCAAATGCAACCAACAGGGAGGCCTGGGGAAAGCTTGATCGAGAGGGCGACGCCCACTGAAACGACAACCACCGCCTAAGGCTGGGCACCCCTTGTGAGAGTGGGGGACCGGGCAGCAGTGCTGGAGCCCTGGCTAGAGACCCGGGGTGGCCTGGAGTCACATGCTGGTGAGGGCTTGTAGTTCTGGAGCACGATTAAGTCAGCCGTAGATCATCCCAGGGACAATATGGAGAATAAACTCAAGAAATGGAATTTAAAGTTTACCTTCAGACAAGGGAGGCAAATGCAACCAACAGGGTGGCCTGGGGAAAGCTTGATCGAGAGGGCGCCGCCCACTGCAACGACAACCACCACTGAAGGCTGGGCACCCATGGTGCAAGTGGGGGACCGGGCAGCAGTGCTGGAGGCCTGGCTGGAGCCCAGGGGTGGCCTGGAGTCACATGCTGGTGAGGGCTTGTAGTTCTGGAGCAAGATTAAGTCAGCCGTAGATCATCCCAGACACAACATGGAGAGTAAACTCAAGAAATGTAATTTAAAGTTTACCTTCAGACAAGGGAGGCAAATGCAACCAACAGGGAGGCCTGGTGATAGCGCGTCCGATGTGGGACAGCAAACTGCAATGACAAAATCAGCCTCAGGCTGGGCCCCCCTGGTGTGAGTGGGGGACCGGGTTGCAGTGCTGGAGCCCTGGGTGTGGTGCTGGAGACAAAGGCTTGTGAGGGCTTGTAGTTCTGGAGCAAGATTATGTCAGCCAAAGATCATCCCAGGGACAATATGGAGAATAAAGTCAAGAAATGGAATTTAAAGTTTACCTTCAGACAAGGGAGGCAAATGCAACCAACAGGGAGGCCTGGTGACAGCTCGTCCGATGTGGGGCGGCACACTGCAATGACAAAATCGCCCTCAGGCTGGGCCCCCCTAGTGTGAGTGGGGGACCGGGTTGCAGTGCTGGAGCTCTGGGTGTGATGGTGAAGACAGAGGCTGGTGAGGGCTTGTAGTTCTGGAGAAAGATTATGTCAGCCAAAGATCATCCCAGGGACAATATGGAGAATAAACTCAAGAAATGTAATTTAAAGTTTACCTTTAGACAAGGGAGGCAAATGCAACCAACAGGGAGGCCAAATAACTTTATTCTCAAAAAAATAAATGTTGTGTTGCAATTCAGATTAATTCAGGTTAATACAAATAAACACAGTGGTTAATACACAGTGGTTTCGTCGAGTTCTGTTGTTCACAGTCCCCTGATGCAGGATCTTCACATGTTCTGCATCCTCATTCAGGGTCCTCCAGTGTTCATCAGCTTATTTGAGTCTCTGAGTCCATTCTTAACATAGTTGACACCCCCACGTAGGCTCCCCAACTATTGTCCTGAAACAGAGAAAATATCTGCCAGTATCTTTTGTATACAGACATCACAAATCACAAATGTACTTCCATTACAAGAGATACATCAAACATCAAACATCAAACATGAGTACACATACTATTTCCCCCCTTGGGCACTCGCCCACAAGGAAGAGAATAGAAACACAAAGTCTATAATCATGCAAAAAAGGAAAGAAACATAATATAATAATACACTTGCAACTACTACGAATATTTATCCACCACAGTGGTGACAATCTCCTCCTCCTCATCGTCCTTGAGGAGTGGCATCTGAACCGAATCGCCAGGCATGACTACACCTATCCATCGGAGTATCATCGCCTTTGCACATGTCAACGACAGCGTGCAAAAACAAAACAATATCCCTAGTGACACAATGACCGCGCTAAAGACTTGTAGAAGCATAACTCCCACAGGGCCAAACCTCTCCTGAAGCCACGCAGTCGCAGACGACCCCGCGCTTTCAGAGGGACCAAACGCATCCCTAATTTTCTTCAACGCCTCGATCACATTGGTCATATTGTCCGCATTATCAGGGATCAAAGTGTAGCAAGCATCACCTGTTAGGTTCAATGCCAAGCACAAACCACCTTGCTTGGCCAGAATATAATCAAGGGCCATGTCATGTTTCAACAGAGTTAGTCTGTGACTCCTCTGAGTATTGGATAGATGTTCAAAGCCCTTTATCGTCTCATTTGCAAAACCTTGTAGCGTATACGTGATATTGTCGATATGTTCCGCTAAAAATACAACCCCATACCATGGAAATAAACCCAGGCCCCATTTTTCTCCCAAGCTGATTCTCCAATGACAGGATTCGAGATTGTGAAATTCTGCCAAGTTTCTCTTGAGTCTAGATCCTGGAGCAGCCGCAGAGCGGCTCTGATCAGGATCAGAGCCTACCTGAAGCGCAAACACTTCATAAGGGAGTTTCAATGTAGCCATGTAGAAACATCCAACCCAATTATGAGGCAAAAACAAATACGCCGCGTCCCCACATATCCACCAGATGTCCCTGAAAGTGCCAATCGTCACATCTGCGGGCAAACGATCACTCACGACCATTATGGATATGTCCGGCCTATTTTTATTTCCCTTGAAAGTTACTGGATACACCCTTCCTCTATAAGATTGATCCGAATCAGGCACCGTCATGAGATATTGTCTGCAATCTGACACCCCTAAAAACACTCCCTTACCAGCATAAGTATCGTTGGCACAAAAACATGTAGGAACTCTCCCAGTTTTCACCCCAATAGAATCAGGTACTGCTGCTAAAAGATCATCCTGTTGATCCAATAGATTAATGTATGGCAGCCCTCTGTAAGGATCGCAAATACCGGTGTTCTCATCCATCGACACATTTCTCGATCTAAGGTCCATACCCCTTTGGAGATGGAAAAGCCAGGTCAACAAAGAAAATTGACACTCGTAAGGCAACGGCTCTGCTATTGCCTCTAGAATTGAAGGCCAAGTGCTTGGTGAAGGCACTCTTACGATGCATTGGCCCTTTACTGATGCTTGTGATCTCACTGCATGAGTTAGCTGTTGAAACCACAAATTTTTCGCCGCAAATGGATCCGAAATCTCCAAGACAAATGAATCGAATCCAAACGCTGTCCATCTGTGATTACGTCTCGCCTTGGCACGCGAAGTTTTGTGCCTGTGATCACGTCCCGCCTTGGCACGTGAAGTTTTGTGTCGCCCTTCTGAATCCCGTAAGGCTACTCCCGGGTCAATTCGCTTTGGAATAGATTCGGTTGTAACAACTGTAGTTGTCATAGTCGTAGATTGAACCACACTGTCATCTTTTGGAAACAGAGTCGTCTCCGCCCGTCGCGTTGTCATCGTCGGAATAGTAACAGCTTGTAGAGTGACATGAGTACTTGAAGATGTGGTCAACAGCGTCATAGTCTGCTGAGTAGTAATTAGTGAAGTTGTGGTGGTTGAACATTGGTTTGATTGGATTGTATCGATGACACCTGACCAGGTTGACCTGTCATGACCACTGCTTGTGTTTTCTCTTTGTGTTTATTATCGCCTAGCTGCAACTGATTGAGTTTTCTGAGAGTCTCCTGCTCTTGAGTTTTCAGGTCAGACTCCTTCTTACGAAAAAGTTCAACCTGATGGGCAATGTGATCAATGTACACGCTTTTGGCCATGCCGCCGAGACCAACCACCTCTGCTAATTTACTGCGTACTGCCAGTGGCAGTCCCTGTTGGATTTTAGTCCGCACAATAGATTGTTCCATTTGATTAGCGTCGGGGTCATTGCCGGTAACGTTTCTCCAAGATTGGAGAGCTCTTGGCACATAAGCCCTGGGATTCTCATGATCTCCCAACGGCTCTATTAGAATGTTGTCAGGGTGTACGTTTGTTGGGAAGGCATCACGCAACGCACCCCAAAATTGACCTCTATATGCAGCAAATAATTCAGCATCATTTACCGCTGTACCTATGAAGCGAAGCATCTTAGCCTTCTGCAAAAGTTCCTTCATAGCAGTGTAAGACAGTCAAATCCACATCCTGAAGTGTTTTCTCTAACAATGGAAGTTCTTCAAAGACGGGGGTTACAACTGTATCAATCTCACCTATTGTAATTAACTAACATGATTTACATGTCGCGGGAAAGGAACCCCCGAGGGCCAAAAGGTATCTCCTTGTGTTTGTTGGATTTGCATTCAAGGACTGTCTCTGCCTTTTGTTTAGAACTTTCCTTTGAAATGTTGTGAGTGTCAGTGCGAGAGGTATGAAGGTCTTGGTGATCTATTGTTGCTGTGGAAAATTACCCCTGATGACCAAAAGGTTCCCGAGTAGGAAGAGTAGATCTGATTTGAATCTTTTAAATATGCATTTTAGCAGTGTCTCTGTTCTGGGAGGATATTTAAGGGAAGGAAAAAGAATCTGAAGGCTTCTCTTTTTTCTCTCCTTTTCTGGGACCCACTCTCTCTTTTTTTCTCTCTCCTTTTCTGGGACCCACTATCTCTCTCTTTTTCCTCTCCTTTTCTGGAACCCACTCTCTTTCTTGATTCTCTTTTTCACTCTCTCTCTCTCTCTCTCTCTCTCTCTCTCTCTCTCTCTCTCTCTCTCTTCTTCTTCTTTTTCTTTGACTTCTTGATTTGTTTTACCATCATTTTTACACAACCGGTCTATTACATTTTTGCTGCATTTTTACTCTGGACATCGCAATAAACTGGTATGTTATCCATTCCCCTTCAATATTAACTTGTTGAGACTTTTGTTTCTATGTGGAGAGCAATCTGACATCAGATATTGATTTAGTCTTCAGTTATATGGTAAATTCATTTGAGTAATGCTTGTACTCTTTACCTCTGAGTTGAATAGAAAAGATTGAGTGTCATGTTTTTCTAACTATTGAGTTGGAAGATATAAACCTCTGAATATCTCAACCTAGATGTCTGGGCTGTTCTTCTATGTTAAGAAGGTCACTGAATGCTTTGTCTATATCTGCCATCACTGAACTAAGATAGGGATTAATCAGAATCCCAAAGACCTTAGTTATATGGTAAGTTTCACTGGACATTATTCAAACCCTTAACCTCTGAGTTGGTCAGATAAGATTGGGTATCATGTTCAATAACCTCTGAATACTCCAACCCAGACATCAGGCTATTCTTCCATGTTTAATGAACAAACTGAATAGTTTTGTTAATTTATAGAAGCCATCCCTGAACTGAAGACTAATGTCAGATCACGAGAATTTTATTATTATTGAGTCTATATTCTTAATTGTTAATCAAGTCTTTCTCTCAATCAAGATATAATCTTCTGTTAAACCTTTAACAAGAGGATTATTTTTCTGCATCACCTCAAGTGGTGTTATGGGTTTAGCAACGACCTCCGTCATTTTCGTCTTTCGCGGGGTTTATCTATTGTAAAAAAAGAACTGAAAGGTTTCCGATATGGGCTCTCAATCTAAAAAATAAACTCAGTTATGAATTCTAAAAAATTGACCCTTAATTTTCAAAAACAGAGATAACAAAGGCAAAGCAAGATAATATGCACCGAGCCAGAAAAAGACAAAAGATTAAAAAATGACCTGTAAAAAATCAGAGTATGCAAGAATAGTTCGGAATGTGTATAAACGTATTTTATGTCCTTCTGAACCTGTTCAAAAGGAGGCCACAAGAGAACAAGCGTAAATTCCAAATCATAAACAATATATGTATATATATAAATTTCACTGGCCTTAAATGCAAGACCTCCATGCCGTCACCAACAGGGCAACTCGTCCTCCTGTCTGCCTCCAAAGGATCCAGGTTCAGATGAATCACAAATACAGAAAAGGAAAAGAGAAAAAAATTAGATAATAAATAAACTGGTAAAATTCTCTAAAGAAAACACAAAGCTTATTTACTTTTTATTATTAATTACTGAGAAATCATTATTTTAGTTTATAAAGTTATAAACAATTATTATCAAATTATAAACAGCCATCAACAAAAGTTAATAAACCGCTCTATCATAGTAGACCTACTCCCCCCCCCCCCCTTTTTTTTTTTTTTTTTTTTTATCTCAAAAAACTGTGAGGAGGGGGTGAGGAAAAAGAATAACCCCCACTTGTAGGAGGAGCAAACAAGCCCCGCCCCTCGAGGCAGGGAAGAACTTCCAGTCCACACTTGACCACCGAAGGTGAAACACCCCACTCAGCTCCTTGGGAGCCAGGCGCACCAACCCCTGACTGACCACACAAAGAAAGACCACGCCCTAGTCCAAAAAAAAAAAAAACCCCAAGGCCAAAATAACCCAAAATGAACCAAAATAAACGCACACAATCCTTATGAGAAAAGAAAAACCCACAAAATCACCCAATCCTGAAACAAACAAAGGAAAATTCTTTATTTCCACACATTTCTTTATCTAGCCCCCCTTGCACGCGCTCTTCGCTCCGGCTGCTCATTCACAGCCAGCGCCACACGCACACAAGAGCCAGCACATTCAACGCATATGTGTGTTGGTGCAACAAAAAGTCACTGATGAGGCTCCTCTCTTCACCACCTCAACAGAGACCTCCAAAAATGTTACCTAAGCAAAAAGTCCTCATTTGGGCTCATAGAAATTAACTTCAAAATATTCTAAAAAGTCCTCATTTGGGCTCATAGAAATTAACTTCAAAATATTCTAATAAACAATAAAACGTCCTAGCTGGGGCTCATAAGTTATTATTACTTATATTCAGTCTATGCAAAAGTCCCCAGTAGGCTCATAAACTTAACAATGAGGGAATCAACTCAACCTCTCCACATACATCACTATATTTCTAATATCAGCTCTAACACAGGTGATGTAAAACTCCAAACTTCCAACTTCTCCACACACAAAGAACATCAAGACAGACACACAGAGAACAAAAACAAACCCCAGTCACTCCTCCTCTCATACACACACACACATGCACATCCCCCCAAAAGAAAAACACAGACAACGGTACCCGACAAAAATAACACAGTCACACACTCCTAACCGGCATATCAACTACGGCCGCAAAGAAAAAGACTACAGCATAAAAATTATGCAAACTAAATTTGTGCTACCTTGAAGTGTGGAGATCAGATCAAACGGCATCAAACATCACTCGTCAGCATATGCCAGAGAGGTCATTTACAACCTGATATTTAACCCACAGTTCCAGCTGCCCGAAAGCTGCTGACCAGAATATCCCTAACGGACATCCAGGATTTCACAGCCACGTATGCTAGACGGCCTCCCAGAGGGCTTAGGTCAAATCCCGTGGCAGCTCGAGCGAACGTCCCAGACGCTCAAAACACGTGCACAAATAAAACACTTCACTAAACAGTGAACTTCTTGGGGGAGCCGTAAAACAACAAACTTCACTAAAGAGCGAACGTCCTGGAGAAAACTTAAAACAACAAACTTCACGAAAAACTGAACATACTGGCCACCAATCGAACCTACACGTCGCTGAAAAGCGACTTTCCAGGGGAACTAAAACAAAAATCTTCGCATATCAGCGAACTTCCCAAGGTATCCTAAAACATTTAAAATAATAAAAAAAAGAATTTTGACGAAGGGTCCTACAACATCAACACCCAAATCCACACCCACACAAATGATCTTTATACAGTGTGACCAGACGACAGCCAGCCAAAGGCCTAACTGAACCAGCCAACACTCCTAAGATAAAAGGAACATTGTGCATTATTATCTTTTGTCGACAAGGAGCAGCAGTCAGGCCAAGGAAGCAGATGGCGACAGCGTCAGCAGCCACAGCAGATCCTGTTCGTGACGCCAAATTTGTGGTGAATTCTTCTGGTGGATTCAGGTGATGTAGATGTTGAAGGAGTCTTCACTGACACAGACTTAGTTGGATAAAAACTGGTTTATTTCAAAGAAGTCAAGAGTCAGACAGCCACCATGGAACGCCTGGGGATGTCTCTGGGCCAGATGTGAGCAACTCCAATGATGCTTTGTTCGCATCACCTTTTATGCCTCCCAACAAGAAGAGGAGGAAGATCCAGGATATGGGGGGGATGTATGCATTCATAGTTACACCCATAATGGCCATCTGGTTTCAATCTAATAACAGTGGTAAGAACAAAACCATAAATGGACAATAATTCCCCTTTTTGGGAGGAAGGCAACAGAGGGTTCAGATTGAGTTCATATTCTGCCATGTATCAAATGATGTCATATGCATAGGAAGGCAGCAGCGGGTTCAGATACTACACAGGCCAGAGCTCTGGGTGCGATGGTGAAGACAAAGGCTGGTGAGGGCTTGTAGTTCTGGAGAAAGATTATGTCAGCCAAAGATCATCCCAGGGACAATATGGAGAATAAACTCAAGAAATGGAATTTAAAGTTTACCTTCAGACAAGGGAGGCAAATGCAACCAAAAGGGAGGCCTGGGGAAAGCTTGATCGAGAGGGCGACGCCCACTGCAACGACAACCACCGCCTAAGGCTGGGCACCCCTGGTGAGAGTGGGGGACCGGGCAGCAGTGCTGGAGCCCTGGCTGGAGCCCCGGTGTGGCCTGGAGTCACATGCTGGTGAGGGCTTGTAGTTCTGGAGCAAGATTAAGTCAGCCGTAGATCATCCCAGGGACAATATGGAGAATAAACTAGAGAAAGGGAATTTAAAGTTTACCTTCAGACAAGGGAGGCAAATGCAACCAACAGGGAGGCCTGGTGACAGCTCGTCCGACATGGGACGGCACACTGCAATGACAAACTCGGCCTCAGGCTGGGCCCCCCTGGTGCGAGTGGCTGACCGGGTTGCAGGCCAGAGCTCTGGGTGCGATGGTGAAGACAAAGGCTGGTGAGGGCTTGTAGTTCTGGAGAAAGATTATGTCAGCAAAAGATCATCCCAGGGACAATATGGAGAATAAACTCAAGAAATGGAATTTAAAGTTTAACTTCAGACAAGGCAGGCAAATGCAACCAACAGGGAGGCCTGGTGAGAGCTCATCCGATGTGGGGCGGCAAACTGCAATGACAAAATTGCCCTCTGGCTGGGCCCCCCTAGTGTGAGTGGGGGACCGGGTTGCAGTGCTGGAGCTCTGGGTGCGGTATTGAAGACAGAGGCTGGTGAGGGCTTGTAGTTCTGGAGAAAGATTATGTCAGCCAAAGATCATCCCAGGGACAATATGGAGAAAAAACTCAAGAAATGGAATTTAAGGTTTACCTTCAGACAAGGGAGGCAAATGCAACCAACAAGGAGGCCTGGGGAAAGCTTGATCGAGAGGGCGACGCCCACTGGAACGACAACCACCGCCTATTGCTGGGCACCCCTGGTGAGAGTGGGGGACCAGGCAGCAGTGCTGGAGCCATGACTGGAGTCCCAGGGTGGCCTGGAGTCACATGCTGGTGAGAGCTTGTAGTTCTGGAGCAAGATTATGTCAGCCAAAGATCATCCCAGGGACAATATGGAGAATAAACTCAAGAAATGGAATTTAAAGTTTACCTTCAGACAAGGGAGGAATATGCAACCAACAGGGAGGCCTGGTGACAGCTCGTCCGATGTGGGGCGGCACACTGCAATGACAAAATCGCCCTCCGGCTGGGCCCCCCTACTATGAGTGGGGGACCGGGTTGCAGTGCTGGAGCTCTAGGTGCAGTGCTGAAGACAAAGGCTGGTGAGGGCTTGTAGTTCTGGAGAAAAATTATGTCATCAAAACATCATCCCAGGGACAATATGGAGAATAAACTCAAGAAATGGAATTTAAAGTTTACCTTCAGACAAGGGAGGCAAATGCAACCAACAGGGAGGCCTGATGACAGCTCGTCCGACATGGGACGGCACACTGCAATGACAAACTCGGCCTCAGGCTGGGCTCCCCTGGTGCGAGTGGCTGACCGGGTTGCAGGCCAGAGCTCTGGGTGCGATGGTGAAGACAAAGGCTGGTGAGGGCTTGTTGTTCTGGAGAAAGATTATGTCAGCAAAAGATCATCCCAGGGACAATATGGAGAATAAACTCAAGAAATGGAATTTAAAGTTTACCTTCAGACAAGGCAGGCAAATGCAACCAACAGGGAGGCCTGGTGAGAGCTCATCCGATGTGGGGCAGCAAACTGCAATGACAAAATTGCCCTCTGGCTGGGCCCCCCTAGTGTGAGTGGGGGACCGGGTTGCAGTGCTGGAGCTCTGGGTAGGTGCTGAAGACAGAGGCTGGTGAGGACTTGTGGTTTTGGAGAAAGATTATGTCAGCCAAAGATCATCCCAGGCACAATATGGAGAATAAACTCAAGAAATGGAATTTAAAGTTTACCTTCAGACAAGGGAGGCAAATGCAACCAACAGGGAGGCCTGGTGATAGCGCGTCCGATGTGGGACGGCACACTGCAATGACAAAATCAGCCTCAGGCTGGGCCCCCCTGGTGTGAGTGGGGGACCGAGGTTGCAATGCTGGAGCCCTGGGTGTGGTGCTGGAGACAAAGGCTTGTGAGGGCTTGTAGTTCTGGAGAAAGATTATGTCAGCCAAAGATCATCCCAGGGACAATATGGAGAATAAAGTCAAGAAATGGAATTTAAAGTTTACCTTCAGACAAGGGAGGCAAATGCAACCAACGGGGAGGCCTGGTGACAGCGCGTCCGATGTGGGACAGCACACTGCAATGACAACCTCGGACTCAGGCTGGGCCCCCCTGGTGTGAGTGGGGGACCGGGTTGCAGTGCTGGAGCCCGGGGTGTGGTGCTGGAGACAAAGGCTTGTGCGGGCTTGTAGTTCTAGAGCAAGATTATGTCAGCCAAAGATCATCCCAGGGACAATATGGAGAATAAACTCAAGAAATGTAATTTAAAGTTTACCTTCAGACAAGGGAGGCAAATGCAACCAACAGGGAGGCCTGGGGACAGCTCGTCCGATGTGGGGCGGCACACTGCAATGACAAAATCGCCCTCAGGCTGGGCCCCCCTAGTGTGAGTGGGGGACCGGGTTGCAGTGCTGGAGCTCTGAGTGCGATGGTGAAGACAGAGGCTGGTGAGGGCTTGTAGTTCTGGAGAAAGATTATGTCAGCCAAAGATCATCCCAGGGACAATATGGAGAATAAACTCAAGAAAGGGAATTTAAAGTTTACCTTCAGACAAGGGAGGCAAATGCAACCAACAGGGAGGCCTGGTGATAGCGCGTCCGATGTGGGACGGCACACTGCAATGACAAAATCAGCCTCAGGCTGGGCCCCCCTGGTGCGAGTGGGGGACCGAGGTTGCACTGGCGGAACTCCTGGTGCGGTGCTGAAGACAAATGCTGGTGAGGGCTTGTAGTTCTGGAGCAAGATTATGTCAGCCAAAGATCATCCCAGGGACAATATGGAGAATAAACTCAAGACATGTAATTTAAAGTTTACCTTCAGACAAGGGAGGCAAATGCAACCAACAGGGAGGCCTGGTGACAGCGCGTCCGACATGGGACAGCACACTGCAATGACAACCTCGGACTCAAGCTGGGCCCCCCTGGTGCGAGTGGGGGACCGAGGTTGCACTGGCGGAACTCCTGGTGCGGTGGTGAAGACAAAGGCTGGTGAGGGCTTGTAGTTCTGGAGAAAGATTATGTCAGCCAAAGATCATCCCAGGGACAAGATGGAGAATAAACTCAAGAAATGGAATTTAAAGTTTACCTTCAGACAAGGGAGGCAAATGCAACCAACAGGGAGGCCTGGTGACAGCTCGTCCGATGTGGGGCGGCACACTGCAATGACAAAATCGCCCTCAGGCTGGGCCCCCTAGTGTGAGTGGGGGACCGGGTTGCAGTGCTGGAGCTCTGGGTGCGATGGTGAAGAAAGAGGCTGGTGAGGGCTTGTAGTTCTGGAGAAAGATTATGTCAGCCAAAGATCATCCCAGGGACAATATGGAGAATAAAGTCAAGAAATGGAATTTAAAGTTTACCTTCAGACAAGGGAAGCAAATGCAACCAACAGGGAGGCCTGGTGATAGCGCGTCCGATGTGGGACGGCACACTGCAATGACAAAATCAGTCTCAGGCTGGGCCCCCCTGGTGCGAGTGGGGGACCGAGGTTGCACTGGCGGAACTCCTGGTGCGGTGCTGAAGACAAATGCTGGTGAGGGCTTGTAGTTCTGGAGCAAGATTATGTCAGCCAAAGATCATCCCAGGGACAATATGGAGAATAAACTCAAGAAATGTAATTTAAAGTTTACCTTCAGACAAGGGAGGCAAATGCAACCAACAGGGAGGCCTGGGGAAAGCTTGATCAAGAGGGCGACGCCCACTGCAACGACAACCACCCCCTAAGGCTGGACACCCCTGGTGAGGGTGGGGGACCGGGCAGCAGTGCTGGAGCCCTGGCTGGAGCCCCGGTCTGGCCTGGAGTTACATGCTGGTGAGGGCTTATAGTTCTGGAGCAAGATTATGTCAGCCAAAGATCATCCCAGGGACAATATGGAGAATAAACTCAAGAAAGGGAATTTAAAGTTTACCTTCAGACAAGGGAAGAAAATGCAACCAACAGGGAGGCCTGGTGACAGCGCGTCCGATGTGGGACGGCACACTGCAATGACAACCTCGGCCTCAGGCTGGGCCCCCCTGGTGTGAGTGGGGGACCGAGGTTGCACTGGCAGAAATCCTGGTGCGGTGCTGAAGACAAAGGCAGGTGAGGGCTTGTAGTTCTGGAGAAAGATTATGTCAGCCAAAGATCATCCCAGGGACAATATTGAGAATAAACTAAAGAAATGTAATTTAAAGTTTACCTTCAGACAAGGGAGGCAAATGCAACCAACAGGGAGGCCTGGTGACAGCGCGTCCGACATGGGACGGCACACTGCAATGACAAACTCGGCCTCAGACTGGGCCCCCCTGGTGCGAGTGGGGGACCGGGTTGCAGGCCAGAGCTCTGGGTGCGATGGTGAAGACAAAGGCAGGTGAGGGCTTGTAGTTCTGGAGAAAGATTATGTCAGCCAAAGATCATCCCAGGGACAATATGGAGAATAAACTCAAGAAATGGAATTTAAAGTTTACCTTCAGACAAGGGAGGCAAATGCAACCAACAGGGAGGCCTTGGGAAAGCTTGATCGAGAGGGCGACGCCCACTGCAACGACAACCACCGCCTAAGGATGGGCACCCCTGGTGAGGGTGGGGGACCGGGCAACAGTGCTGGAGCCCTGGCTGGAGCCCCGGTCTGGCCTGGAGTCACATGCTAGTGAGGGCTTGTAGTTCTGGAGAAAGATTAAGTGAGCCGTAGATCATCCCAGGGACAATATGGAGAATAAAATCAAGAAAGGGAATTTAAAGTTTACCTTCAGACAAGGGAGGCAAATGCAACCAACAGGGAGGCCTGATGACAGGTCGTCCGACATGGGACGGCAAACTGCAATGACAAAATCAGCCTCAGGCTGGGCCCCCCTGGTGCCAGTGGCTGACCGGGTTGCAGGCCAGAGCTCTGGGTGCGATGATGAAGACAAAGAATGGTGAGGGCTTGTAGTTCTGGAGAAAGATTATGTCAGCCAAAGATCATCCCAGGGACAATATGGAGAATAAACTCAAGAAATGGAATTTAAAGTTTACCTTCAGACAAGGGAGGCAAATGCAACCAACAGGGAGGCCTGGTGACAGTGCGTCCGATGTGGGACAGCACACTGCAATGACAACCTCGGCCTCAGGCTGGGCCCCCCTGGTGCGAGTGGGGGACCGAGGTTGCACTGGCGGAACTCCTGGTGCGGTGCTGAAGACAAAGGCTTGTGAGGGCTTGTAGTTCTGGAGCAAGATTATGTCAGCCAAAGATCATCCCAGGGACAATATGGAGAATAAACTCAAGAAATGGAATTTAAAGTTTACCTTCAGACAAGGGAGGCAAATGCAACCAACAGGGAGGCATGGTGACAGCGCGTCCGATGTGGGACGGCACACTGCAATGACAACCTCGGCCTCAGGCTGGGCCACCCTGGTGAGAGTGGGGGACCGGGCAGCAGTGCTGGAGCCCTGGCTGGAGCCCCAGGGTGGCCTGGAGTCACATGCTGGTGAGGGCTTGTAGTTCTGGAGAAAGATTATGTCAGCCAAAGATCATCCCAGGGACAATATGGAGAATAAACTCAAGAAATGGAATTTAAAGTTTACCTTCAGACAAGGGAGGCAAATGCAACCAACAGGGAGGCCTGGTGACAGCACGTCCGACATGGGACGGCACACTGCAATGAAAAACTCGGCCTCAGGCTGGGCCCCCCTGGTGCGAGTGGCTGACCGGGTTGCAGGCCAGAGCTCTGGGTGCGGTGGCGAAGACAAAGGCTGGTGAGGGCTTGTAGTTCTGGAGAAAGATTATGTCACCCAAAGATCATCCCAGGGATAATATGGAGAATAAACTCAAGAAATGGAATTTAAAGTTTACCTTCAGACAAGGGAGGCAAATGCAACCAACAGGGAGACCTGGGGAAACTTGATCGAGAGGGCGACGCCCACTGCAACGACAACCACCGCCTAAGGCTGGGCACCCCTGGTGAGAGTGGGGGACTGGGCAGCAGTGCTGGAGCCCTGGCTGGAGCCCCAGGGTGGCCTGGACTCACATGCTGGTGAGGGCTTGTAGTTCTGGAGCAAGATTAAGTCAGCCGTAGATCATCCCATGGACAATATGGAGAATAAACTCAAGAAAGGGAATTTAAAGTTTACCTTCAGACAAGGGAGGCAAATGCAACCAACAGGGAGGCCTGGTGACAGTGCGTCCGATGTGGGACGGCACACTGCAATGACAACCTCGGCCTCAGGCTGGGCCCCCCTGGTGCGAGTGGGGGACCGAGGTTGCACTGGCGGAACTCCTGGTGCGGTGCTGAAGACAAAGGCTTGTGAGGGCTTGTAGTTCTGGAGCAAGATTATGTCAGCCAAAGATCATCCCAGGGACAATATGGAGAATAAACTCAAGAAATGTAATTTAAAGTTTACCTTCAGACAAGGGAGGCAAATGCAACCAACAGGGAGGCCTGATGACAGGTCGTCCGACATGGGACGGCACACTGCAATGACAAAATCGCCCTCAGGCTGGGCACCCCTGGTGCGAGTGGGGGACCGAGTTGCAGTGCTGGAGCTCTGGGTGCGGTGCTGAAGACAGAGGCTGGTGAGGGCTTGTAGTTCTGGAGAAAGATTATGTCAGCCAAAGATCATCCCAGGGACAATATGGAAAATAAACTCAAGAAATGGAATTTAAAGTTTACCTTCAGACAAGGGAGGCAAATGCAACCAACAGGGAGGCCTGGGGAAAGCTTGATCGAGAGGGCGACGCCCACTGCGAACGACAACCACCGCCTAAGGCTGGGCACCCCTGGTGAGAGTGGGGGACCGGGCAGCAGTGCTGGAGCCCTGGTTGGAGCCCCAGGGTGGCCTGGAGTCACATGCTGGTGAGGGCTTGTAGTTCTGGAGCAAGATTAAGTCAGCCAAAGATCATCCCAGGGACAATATGGAGTATAAACTCAAGAAAGGGAATTTAAAGTTTACCTTCAGAAAAGGGAGGCAAATGCAACCAACAGGTAGGCCTGGTGATAGCGCGTCCGATGTGGGACGGCACACTGCAATGACAAAATCAGCCTCAGGCTGGGCCCCCCTGGTGTGAGTGGGGGACCGGGTTGCAGTGCTGGAGCCCTGGGTGTGGTGCTGGAGACAAAGGCTTGTGAGGGCTTGTCGTTCTGGAGCAAGATTATGTCAGCCAAAGATCATCCCAGGGATAATATGGAGAATAAACTCAAGAAATGGAATTTAAAGTTTACCTTCAGACAAGGGAGGCAAATGCAACCAACAGGGAGACCTGGGGAAACTTGATCGAGAGGGCGACGCCCACTGCAACGACAACCACCGCCTAAGGCTGGGCACCCCTGGTGAGAGTGGGGGACTGGGCAGCAGTGCTGGAGCCCTGGCTGGAGCCCCAGGGTGGCCTGGACTCACATGCTGGTGAGGGCTTGTAGTTCTGGAGCAAGATTAAGTCAGCCGTAGATCATCCCATGGACAATATGGAGAATAAACTCAAGAAAGGGAATTTAAAGTTTACCTTCAGACAAGGGAGGCAAATGCAACCAACAGGGAGGCCTGGTGACAGTGCGTCCGATGTGGGACGGCACACTGCAATGACAACCTCGGCCTCAGGCTGGGCCCCCCTGGTGCGAGTGGGGGACCGAGGTTGCACTGGCTGAACTCCTGGTGCGGTGCTGAAGACAAAGGCTTGTGAGGGCTTGTAGTTCTGGAGCAAGATTATGTCAGCCAAAGATCATCCCAGGGACAATATGGAGAATAAACTCAAGAAATGTAATTTAAAGTTTACCTTCAGACAAGGGAGGCAAATGCAACCAACAGGGAGGCCTGATGACAGGTCGTCCGACATGGGACGGCACACTGCAATGACAAAATCGCCCTCAGGCTGGGCACCCCTGGTGCGAGTGGGGGACCGAGTTGCAGTGCTGGAGCTCTGGGTGCGGTGCTGAAGACAGAGGCTGGTGAGGGCTTGTAGTTCTGGAGAAAGATTATGTCAGCCAAAGATCATCCCAGGGACAATATGGAAAACAAACTCAAGAAATGGAATTTAAAGTTTACCTTCAGACAAGGGAGGCAAATGCAACCAACAGGGAGACCTGGGGAAACTTGATCGAGAGGGCGACGCCCACTGCAACGACAACCACCGCCTAAGGCTGGGCACCCCTGGTGAGAGTGGGGGACTGGGCAGCAGTGCTGGAGCCCTGGCTGGAGCCCCAGGGTGGCCTGGAGTCACATGCTGGTGAGGGCTTGTAGTTCTGGAGCAAGATTAAGTCAGCCAAAGATCATCCCAGGGACAATATGGAGTATAAACTCAAGAAAGGGAATTTAAAGTTTACCTTCAGAAAAGGGAGGCAAATGCAACCAACAGGTAGGCCTGGTGATAGCGCGTCCGATGTGGGACGGCACACTGCAATGACAAAATCAGCCTCAGGCTGGGTCCCCCTGGTGTGAGTGGGGGACCGGGTTGCAGTGCTGGAGCCCTGGGTGTGGTGCTGGAGACAAAGGCTTGTGAGGGCTTGTCGTTCTGGAGCAAGATTATGTCAGCCGAAGATCATCCCACGGACAATATGGAGAATAAACTCAAGAAATGGAATTTAAAGTTTACCTTCAGACAAGGGAGGCAAATGCAACCAACAGGGAGGCCTGGGGAAAGCTTGATCGAGAGGGCGACGCCCACTGCAACGACAACCACCGCCTAAGGCTGGGCACCCCTGGTGAGAGTTGGGGACCGGGCAGCAGTGCTGGAGCCCTGGCTGGAGCCCCAGGGTGGCCTGGAGTCACATGCTGGTGAGGGCTTGTAGTTCTGGAGCAAGATTATGTTAGCCAAAGATCATCCCAGGGACAATATGGAAAATAATGTTAAGAAATGGAATTTAAAGTTTTCCTTCAGACAAGGGAGGCAAATGCAAACAACAGGTAGGCCTCGTGACAGCACGTCCGACATGGGACGGCACACTGCAATGAAAAACTCGGCCTCAGACTGGGCCCCCCTGGTGCGAGTGGCTGACCGGATTGCAGGCCAGAGCTCTGGGTGCGATGGTGAAGACAAAGGCTGGTGAGGGCTTGTAGTTCTGGAGAAAGATTATGTCAGCCAAAGATCATCCCAGGGACAATATGGAGAATAAACTCAAGAAAGGGAATTTAAAGTTTACCTTCAGACAAGGGAGGCAAATGCAACCAACAGGGAGGCCTGGTGATAGCGCGTCCGATGTGGGAAGGCACACTGCAATGACAACCTCGGCCTCAGGCTGGGCCCCCCTGGTGCGAGTGGGGGACCGAGGTTGCACTGGCGGAACTCCTGGTGCGGTGCTGAAGACAAAGGCTTGTGAGGGCTTGTAGTTCTGGAGCAAGATTATGTCAGCCAAAGATCATCCCAGGGACAATATGGAGAATAAACTCAAGAAATGTAATTTAAAGTTTACCTTCAGACAAGGGAGGCAAATGCAACCAACAGGGAGGCCTGATGACAGGTCGTCCGACATGGGACGGCACACTGCAATGACAAAATCGCCCTCAGGCTGGGCACCCCTGGTGCGAGTGGGGGACCGAGTTGCAGTGCTGGAGCTCTGGGTGCGGTGCTGAAGACAGAGGCTGGTGAGGGCTTGTAGTTCTGGAGAAAGATTATGTCAGCCAAAGATCATCCCAGGGACAATATGGAAAATAAACTCAAGAAATGGAATTTAAAGTTTACCTTCAGACAAGGGAGGCAAATGCAACCAACAGGGAGGCCTGGGGAAAGCTTGATCGAGAGGGCGACGCCCACTGCGAACGACAACCACCGCCTAAGGCTGGGCACCCCTGGTGAGAGTGGGGGACCGGGCAGCAGTGCTGGAGCCCTGGTTGGAGCCCCAGGGTGGCCTGGAGTCACATGCTGGTGAGGGCTTGTAGTTCTGGAGCAAGATTAAGTCAGCCAAAGATCATCCCAGGGACAATATGGAGTATAAACTCAAGAAAGGGAATTTAAAGTTTACCTTCAGAAAAGGGAGGCAAATGCAACCAACAGGTAGGCCTGGTGACAGCGCGTCCGATGTGGGACGGCACACTGCAATGACAAAATCAGCCTCAGGCTGGGCCCCCCTGGTGTGAGTGGGGGACCGGGTTGCAGTGCTGGAGCCCTGGGTGTGGTGCTGGAGACAAAGGCTTGTGAGGGCTTGTCGTTCTGGAGCAAGATTATGTCAGCCAAAGATCATCCCAGGGATAATATGGAGAATAAACTCAAGAAATGGAATTTAAAGTTTACCTTCAGACAAGGGAGGCAAATGCAACCAACAGGGAGACCTGGGGAAACTTGATCGAGAGGGCGACGCCCACTGCAACGACAACCACCGCCTAAGGCTGGGCACCCCTGGTGAGAGTGGGGGACTGGGCAGCAGTGCTGGAGCCCTGGCTGGAGCCCCAGGGTGGCCTGGACTCACATGCTGGTGAGGGCTTGTAGTTCTGGAGCAAGATTAAGTCAGCCGTAGATCATCCCATGGACAATATGGAGAATAAACTCAAGAAAGGGAATTTAAAGTTTACCGTCAGACAAGGGAGGCAAATGCAACCAACAGGGAGGCCTGGTGACAGTGCGTCCGATGTGGGACGGCACACTGCAATGACAACCTCGGCCTCAGGCTGGGCCCCCCTGGTGCGAGTGGGGGACCGAGGTTGCACTGGCTGAACTCCTGGTGCGGTGCTGAAGACAAAGGCTTGTGAGGGCTTGTAGTTCTGGAGCAAGATTATGTCAGCCAAAGATCATCCCAGGGACAATATGGAGAATAAACTCAAGAAATGTAATTTAAAGTTTACCTTCAGACAAGGGAGGCAAATGCAACCAACAGGGAGGCCTGATGACAGGTCGTCCGACATGGGACGGCACACTGCAATGACAAAATCGCCCTCAGGCTGGGCACCCCTGGTGCGAGTGGGGGACCGAGTTGCAGTGCTGGAGCTCTGGGTGCGGTGCTGAAGACAGAGGCTGGTGAGGGCTTGTAGTTCTGGAGAAAGATTATGTCAGCCAAAGATCATCCCAGGGACAATATGGAAAATAAACTCAAGAAATGGAATTTAAAGTTTACCTTCAGACAAGGGAGGCAAATGCAACCAACAGGGAGGCCTGGGGAAAGCTTGATCGAGAGGGCGACGCCCACTGCGAACGACAACCACCGCCTAAGGCTGGGCACCCCTGGTGAGAGTGGGGGACCGGGCAGCAGTGCTGGAGCCCTGGTTGGAGCCCCAGGGTGGCCTGGAGTCACATGCTGGTGAGGGCTTGTAGTTCTGGAGCAAGATTAAGTCAGCCAAAGATCATCCCAGGGACAATATGGAGTATAAACTCAAGAAAGGGAATTTAAAGTTTACCTTCAGAAAAGGGAGGCAAATGCAACCAACAGGTAGGCCTGGTGATAGCGCGTCCGATGTGGGACGGCACACTGCAATGACAAAATCAGCCTCAGGCTGGGTCCCCCTGGTGTGAGTGGGGGACCGGGTTGCAGTGCTGGAGCCCTGGGTGTGGTGCTGGAGACAAAGGCTTGTGAGGGCTTGTCGTTCTGGAGCAAGATTATGTCAGCCGAAGATCATCCCACGGACAATATGGAGAATAAACTCAAGAAATGGAATTTAAAGTTTACCTTCAGACAAGGGAGGCAAATGCAACCAACAGGGAGGCCTGGGGAAAGCTTGATCGAGAGGGCGACGCCCACTGCAACGACAACCACCGCCTAAGGCTGGGCACCCCTGGTGAGAGTTGGGGACCGGGCAGCAGTGCTGGAGCCCTGGCTGGAGCCCCAGGGTGGCCTGGAGTCACATGCTGGTGAGGGCTTGTAGTTCTGGAGCAAGATTATGTTAGCCAAAGATCATCCCAGGGACAATATGGAAAATAATGTCAAGAAATGGAATTTAAAGTTTTCCTTCAGACAAGGGAGGCAAATGCAAACAACAGGTAGGCCTCGTGACAGCACGTCCGACATGGGACGGCACACTGCAATGAAAAACTCGGCCTCAGACTGGGCCCCCCTGGTGCGAGTGGCTGACCGGATTGCAGGCCAGAGCTCTGGGTGCGATGGTGAAGACAAAGGCTGGTGAGGGCTTGTAGTTCTGGAGAAAGATTATGTCAGCCAAAGATCATCCCAGGGACAATATGGAGAATAAACTCAAGAAAGGGAATTTAAAGTTTACCTTCAGACAAGGGAGGCAAATGCAACCAACAGGGAGGCCTGGTGATAGCGCGTCCGATGTGGGAAGGCACACTGCAATGACAAAATCGCCCTCATGCTGGGGCCCCCTAGTGTGAGTGGGGGACCGGGTTGTAGTGCTGGAGCTCTGGGTGCGATGGTGAAGACAGAGGCTGGTGAGGGCTTGTAGTTCTGGAGAAAGATTATGTCAGCCAAAGATCATCCCAGGGACAATATGGAGAATAAACTCAAGAAATGTAATTTAAAGTTTACCTTCAGACAAGGGAGGCAAATGCAACCAAAAGGGAGGCCTGGGGAAAGCTTGATCGAGAGGGCGACGCCCACTGCAACGACAACCACCGCCTAAGGCTGGGCCCCCCTGGTGAGAGTGGGGGACCGGGCAGCAATGCTGGAGCTCTGGCTGGAGCCCCAGGGTGGCCTGGAGTCACATGCTGGTGAGGGCTTGTAGTTCTGGAGCAAGATTAAGTCAGCCAAAGATCATCCCAGGGACAATATGGAGAATAAACTCAAGAAATGGAATTTAAAGTTTACCTTCAGACAAGGGAGGCAAATGCAACCAACAGGGAGGCCTGGTGATAGCGCGTCCGATGTGGGACGGCACACTGCAATGACAAACTCGGCCTCAGGCTGGGCCCCCCTGGTGTGAGTGGGGGACCGGGTTAAAGTGCTGGAGCTCTGGGTGCGGTGCTGAAGACAGAGGCTGGTGAGGGCTTGTAGTTCTGGAGAAAGATTATGTCACCCAAAGATCATCCCAGGGATAATATGGAGAATAAACTCAAGAAATGGAATTTAAAGTTTACCTTCAGACAAGGGAGGCAAATGCAACCAACAGGGAGACCTGGGGAAACTTGATCGAGAGGGCGACGCCCAATGCAACGACAACCACCGCCTAAGGCTGGGCACCCCTGGTGAGAGTGGGGGACTGGGCAGCAGTGCTGGAGCCCTGGCTGGAGCCCCAGGGTGGCCTGGACTCACATGCTGGTGAGGGCTTGTAGTTCTGGAGCAAGATTAAGTCAGCCGTAGATCATCCCATGGACAATATGGAGAATAAACTCAAGAAAGGGAATTTAAAGTTTACCTTCAGACAAGGGAGGCAAATGCAACCAACAGGGAGGCCTGGTGACAGTGCGTCCGATGTGGGATGGCACACTGCAATGACAACCTCGGCCTCAGGCTGGGCCCCCCTGGTGCGAGTGGGGGACCGAGGTTGCACTGGCGGAACTCCTGGTGCGGTGCTGAAGACAAAGGCTTGTGAGGGCTTGTAGTTCTGGAGCAAGATTATGTCAGCCAAAGATCATCCCAGGGACAATATGGAGAATAAACTCAAGAAATGTAATTTAAAGTTTACCTTCAGACAAGGGAGGCAAATGCAACCAACAGGGAGGCCTGATGACAGGTCGTCCGACATGGGACGGCACACTGCAATGACAAAATCGCCCTCAGGCTGGGCACCCCTGGTGCGAGTGGGGGACCGAGTTGCAGTGCTGGAGCTCTGGGTGCGGTGCTGAAGACAGAGGCTGGTGAGGGCTTGTAGTTCTGGAGAAAGATTATGTCAGCCAAAGATCATCCCAGGGACAATATGGAAAATAAACTCAAGAAATGGAATTTAAAGTTTACCTTCAGACAAGGGAGGCAAATGCAACCAACAGGGAGGCCTGGGGAAAGCTTGATCGAGAGGGCGACGCCCACTGCGAACGACAACCACCGCCTAAGGCTGGGCACCCCTGGTGAGAGTGGGGGACCGGGCAGCAGTGCTGGAGCCCTGGTTGGAGCCCCAGGGTGGCCTGGAGTCACATGCTGGTGAGGGCTTGTAGTTCTGGAGCAAGATTAAGTCAGCCAAAGATCATCCCAGGGACAATATGGAGTATAAACTCAAGAAAGGGAATTTAAAGTTTACCTTCAGAAAAGGGAGGCAAATGCAACCAACAGGTAGGCCTGGTGACAGCGCGTCCGATGTGGGACGGCACACTGCAATGACAAAATCAGCCTCAGGCTGGGCCCCCCTGGTGTGAGTGGGGGACCGGGTTGCAGTGCTGGAGCCCTGGGTGTGGTGCTGGAGACAAAGGCTTGTGAGGGCTTGTCGTTCTGGAGCAAGATTATGTCAGCCAAAGATCATCCCAGGGATAATATGGAGAATAAACTCAAGAAATGGAATTTAAAGTTTACCTTCAGACAAGGGAGGCAAATGCAACCAACAGGGAGACCTGGGGAAACTTGATCGAGAGGGCGACGCCCACTGCAACGACAACCACCGCCTAAGGCTGGGCACCCCTGGTGAGAGTGGGGGACTGGGCAGCAGTGCTGGAGCCCTGGCTGGAGCCCCAGGGTGGCCTGGACTCACATGCTGGTGAGGGCTTGTAGTTCTGGAGCAAGATTAAGTCAGCCGTAGATCATCCCATGGACAATATGGAGAATAAACTCAAGAAAGGGAATTTAAAGTTTACCGTCAGACAAGGGAGGCAAATGCAACCAACAGGGAGGCCTGGTGACAGTGCGTCCGATGTGGGACGGCACACTGCAATGACAACCTCGGCCTCAGGCTGGGCCCCCCTGGTGCGAGTGGGGGACCGAGGTTGCACTGGCTGAACTCCTGGTGCGGTGCTGAAGACAAAGGCTTGTGAGGGCTTGTAGTTCTGGAGCAAGATTATGTCAGCCAAAGATCATCCCAGGGACAATATGGAGAATAAACTCAAGAAATGTAATTTAAAGTTTACCTTCAGACAAGGGAGGCAAATGCAACCAACAGGGAGGCCTGATGACAGGTCGTCCGACATGGGACGGCACACTGCAATGACAAAATCGCCCTCAGGCTGGGCACCCCTGGTGCGAGTGGGGGACCGAGTTGCAGTGCTGGAGCTCTGGGTGCGGTGCTGAAGACAGAGGCTGGTGAGGGCTTGTAGTTCTGGAGAAAGATTATGTCAGCCAAAGATCATCCCAGGGACAATATGGAAAATAAACTCAAGAAATGGAATTTAAAGTTTACCTTCAGACAAGGGAGGCAAATGCAACCAACAGGGAGGCCTGGGGAAAGCTTGATCGAGAGGGCGACGCCCACTGCGAACGACAACCACCGCCTAAGGCTGGGCACCCCTGGTGAGAGTGGGGGACCGGGCAGCAGTGCTGGAGCCCTGGTTGGAGCCCCAGGGTGGCCTGGAGTCACATGCTGGTGAGGGCTTGTAGTTCTGGAGCAAGATTAAGTCAGCCAAAGATCATCCCAGGGACAATATGGAGTATAAACTCAAGAAAGGGAATTTAAAGTTTACCTTCAGAAAAGGGAGGCAAATGCAACCAACAGGTAGGCCTGGTGATAGCGCGTCCGATGTGGGACGGCACACTGCAATGACAAAATCAGCCTCAGGCTGGGTCCCCCTGGTGTGAGTGGGGGACCGGGTTGCAGTGCTGGAGCCCTGGGTGTGGTGCTGGAGACAAAGGCTGGTGAGGGCTTGTCGTTCTGGAGCAAGATTATGTCAGCCGAAGATCATCCCACGGACAATATGGAGAATAAACTCAAGAAATGGAATTTAAAGTTTACCTTCAGACAAGGGAGGCAAATGCAACCAACAGGGAGGCCTGGGGAAAGCTTGATCGAGAGGGCGACGCCCACTGCAACGACAACCACCGCCTAAGGCTGGGCACCCCTGGTGAGAGTTGGGGACCGGGCAGCAGTGCTGGAGCCCTGGCTGGAGCCCCAGGGTGGCCTGGAGTCACATGCTGGTGAGGGCTTGTAGTTCTGGAGCAAGATTATGTTAGCCAAAGATCATCCCAGGGACAATATGGAAAATAATGTCAAGAAATGGAATTTAAAGTTTTCCTTCAGACAAGGGAGGCAAATGCAAACAACAGGTAGGCCTCGTGACAGCACGTCCGACATGGGACGGCACACTGCAATGAAAAACTCGGCCTCAGACTGGGCCCCCCTGGTGCGAGTGGCTGACCGGATTGCAGGCCAGAGCTCTGGGTGCGATGGTGAAGACAAAGGCTGGTGAGGGCTTGTAGTTCTGGAGAAAGATTATGTCAGCCAAAGATCATCCCAGGGACAATATGGAGAATAAACTCAAGAAAGGGAATTTAAAGTTTACCTTCAGACAAGGGAGGCAAATGCAACCAACAGGGAGGCCTGGTGATAGCGCGTCCGATGTGGGAAGGCACACTGCAATGACAAAATCGCCCTCATGCTGGGGCCCCCTAGTGTGAGTGGGGGACCGGGTTGTAGTGCTGGAGCTCTGGGTGCGATGGTGAAGACAGAGGCTGGTGAGGGCTTGTAGTTCTGGAGAAAGATTATGTCAGCCAAAGATCATCCCAGGGACAATATGGAGAATAAACTCAAGAAATGTAATTTAAAGTTTACCTTCAGACAAGGGAGGCAAATGCAACCAAAAGGGAGGCCTGGGGAAAGCTTGATCGAGAGGGCGACGCCCACTGCAACGACAACCACCGCCTAAGGCTGGGCCCCCCTGGTGAGAGTGGGGGACCGGGCAGCAATGCTGGAGCTCTGGCTGGAGCCCCAGGGTGGCCTGGAGTCACATGCTGGTGAGGGCTTGTAGTTCTGGAGCAAGATTAAGTCAGCCAAAGATCATCCCAGGGACAATATGGAGAATAAACTCAAGAAATGGAATTTAAAGTTTACCTTCAGACAAGGGAGGCAAATGCAACCAACAGGGAGGCCTGGTGATAGCGCGTCCGATGTGGGACGGCACACTGCAATGACAAACTCGGCCTCAGGCTGGGCCCCCCTGGTGTGAGTGGGGGACCGGGTTAAAGTGCTGGAGCTCTGGGTGCGGTGCTGAAGACAGAGGCTGGTGAGGGCTTGTAGTTCTGGAGAAAGATTATGTCACCCAAAGATCATCCCAGGGATAATATGGAGAATAAACTCAAGAAATGGAATTTAAAGTTTACCTTCAGACAAGGGAGGCAAATGCAACCAACAGGGAGACCTGGGGAAACTTGATCGAGAGGGCGACGCCCAATGCAACGACAACCACCGCCTAAGGCTGGGCACCCCTGGTGAGAGTGGGGGACTGGGCAGCAGTGCTGGAGCCCTGGCTGGAGCCCCAGGGTGGCCTGGACTCACATGCTGGTGAGGGCTTGTAGTTCTGGAGCAAGATTAAGTCAGCCGTAGATCATCCCATGGACAATATGGAGAATAAACTCAAGAAAGGGAATTTAAAGTTTACCTTCAGACAAGGGAGGCAAATGCAACCAACAGGGAGGCCTGGTGACAGTGCGTCCGATGTGGGATGGCACACTGCAATGACAACCTCGGCCTCAGGCTGGGCCCCCCTGGTGCGAGTGGGGGACCGAGGTTGCACTGGCGGAACTCCTGGTGCGGTGCTGAAGACAAAGGCTTGTGAGGGCTTGTAGTTCTGGAGCAAGATTATGTCAGCCAAAGATCATCCCAGGGACAATATGGAGAATAAACTCAAGAAATGTAATTTAAAGTTTACCTTCAGACAAGGGAGGCAAATGCAACCAACAGGGAGGCCTGATGACAGGTCGTCCGACATGGGACGGCACACTGCAATGACAAAATCGCCCTCAGGCTGGGCACCCCTGGTGCGAGTGGGGGACCGAGTTGCAGTGCTGGAGCTCTGGGTGCGGTGCTGAAGACAGAGGCTGGTGAGGGCTTGTAGTTCTGGAGAAAGATTATGTCAGCCAAAGATCATCCCAGGGACAATATGGAAAATAAACTCAAGAAATTGAATTTAAAGTTTACCTTCAGACAAGGGAGGCAAATGCAACCAACAGGGAGGCCTGGGGAAAGCTTGATCGAGAGGGCGACGCCCACTGCGAACGACAACCACCGCCTAAGGCTGGGCCCCCCTGGTGAGAGTGGGGGACCGGGCAGCAGTGCTGGAGCCCTGGTTGGAGCCCCAGGGTGGCCTGGAGTCACATGCTGGTGAGGGCTTGTAGTTCTGGAGCAAGATTAAGTCAGCCAAAGATCATCCCAGGGACAATATGGAGTATAAACTCAAGAAAGGGAATTTAAAGTTTACCTTCAGAAAAGGGAGGCAAATGCAACCAACAGGTAGGCCTGGTGATAGCGCGTCCGATGTGGGACGGCACACTGCAATGACAAAATCAGCCTCAGGCTGGGCCCCCCTGGTGTGAGTGGGGGACCGGGTTGCAGTGCTGGAGCCCTGGGTGTGGTGCTGGAGACAAAGGCTTGTGAGGGCTTGTCGTTCTGGAGCAAGATTATGTCAGCCGAAGATCATCCCAGGGACAATATGGAGAATAAACTCAAGAAATGGAATTTAAAGTTTACCTTCAGACAAGGGAGGCAAATGCAACCAACAGGGAGGCCTGGGGAAAGCTTGATCGAGAGGGCGACGCCCACTGCAACGACAACCACCGCCTAAGGCTGGGCACCCCTGGTGAGAGTTGGGGACCGGGCAGCAGTGCTGGAGCCCTGGCTGGAGCCCCAGGGTGGCCTGGAGTCACATGCTGGTGAGGGCTTGTAGTTCTGGAGCAAGATTATGTTAGCCAAAGATCATCCCAGGGACAATATGGAAAATAATGTCAAGAAATGGAATTTAAAGTTTTCCTTCAGACAAGGGAGGCAAATGCAAACAACAGGTAGGCCTCGTGACAGCACGTCCGACATGGGACGGCACACTGCAATGAAAAACTCGGCCTCAGACTGGGCCCCCCTGGTGCGAGTGGCTGACCGGAATGCAGGCCAGAGCTCTGGGTGCGATGGTGAAGACAAAGGCTGGTGAGGGCTTGTAGTTCTGGAGAAAGATTATGTCAGCCAAAGATCATCCCAGGGACAATATGGAGAATAAACTCAAGAAATGGAATTTAAAGTTTACCTTCAGAAAAGGGAGGCAAATGCAACCAACAGGGAGGCCTGGTGACAGCGCGTCCGACATGGGACAGCACATTGCACTGTCAAACTCGGCCTCAGGCTGGGCCCCCTTGGTGCGAGTGGGTGACAAGGTTGCAGGCCAGAGCTCTGGGTGCGATGGTGAAGACAAAGGCTGGTGAGGGCTTGTAGTTCTGGAGAAAGATTATGTCAGCCAAAGATCATCCCAGGGACAATATGGAGAATAAACTCAAGAAATGGAATTTAAAGTTTACCTTCAGACAAGGGAGGCAAATGCAACAAACAAGGAGGCCTGGGGAAAGCTTGATCGAGAGGGCGACGCCCACTGGAACGACAACCACCGCCTATTGCTGGGTACCCCTGGTGAGAGTGGGGGACCGGGCAGCAGTGCTGGAGCCATGACTGGAGTCCCAGGGTGGCCTGGAGTCACATGCTGGTGAGAGCTTGTAGTTCTGGAGCAAGATTATGTCAGCCAAAGATCATCCCAGGGACAATATGGAGAATAAACTCAAGAAATGGAATTTAAAGTTTACCTTCAGACAAGGGAGGAATATGCAACCAACAGGGAGGCCTGGTGACAGCTCGTCCGATGTGGGGCGGCACACTGCAATGACAAAATCGCCCTCCGGCTGGGCCCCCCTACTATGAGTGGGGGACCGGGTTGCAGTGCTGGAGCTCTGGGTGCAGTGCTGAAGACAAAGGCTGGTGAGGGCTTGTAGTTCTGGAGAAAAATTATGTCATCAAAACATCATCCCAGGGACAATATGGAGAATAAACTCAAGAAATGGAATTTAAAGTTTACCTTCAGACAAGGGAGGCAAATGCAACCAACAGGGAAGCCTGATGACAGGTCGTCCGACATGGGACGGCACACTGCAATGACAAACTCGGCCTCAGGCTGGGCCCCCCTGGTGCGAGTGGCTGACCGGGTTGCAGGCCAGAGCTCTGGGTGCGATGGTGAAGACAAAGGCTGGTGAGGGCTTGTTGTTCTGGAGAAAGATTATGTCAGCAAAAGATCATCCCAGGGACAATATGGAGAATAAACTCAAGAAATGGAATTTAAAGTTTACCTTCAGACAAGGCAGGCAAATGCAACCAACAGGGAGGCCTGGTGAGAGCTCATCCGATGTGGGGCAGCAAACTGCAATGACAAAATTGCCCTCTGGCTGGGCCCCCCTAGTGTGAGTGGGGGACCGGGTTGCAGTGCTGGAGCTCTGGGTAGGTGCTGAAGACAGAGGCTGGTGAGGACTTGTGGTTTTGGAGAAAGATTATGTCAGCCAAAGATCATCCCAGGCACAATATGGAGAATAAACTCAAGAAATGTAATTTAAAGTTTACCTTCAGACAAGGGAGGCAAATGCAACCAACAGGGAGGCCTGGTGATAGCGCGTCCGATGTGGGACGGCACACTGCAATGACAAAATCAGCCTCAGGCTGGGCCCCCCTGGTGTGAGTGGGGGACCGAGGTTGCAATGCTGGAGCCCTGGGTGTGGTGCTGGAGACAAAGGCTTGTGAGGGCTTGTAGTTCTGGAGAAAGATTATGTCAGCCAAAGATCATCCCAGGGACAATATGGAGAATAAAGTCAAGAAATGGAATTTAAAGTTTACCTTCAGACAAGGGAGGCAAATGCAACCAACGGGGAGGCCTGGTGACAGCGCGTCCGATGTGGGACAGCACACTGCAATGACAACCTCGGCCTCAGGCTGGGCCCCCCTGGTGCGAGTGGGGGACCGAGGTTGCACTGGCGGAACTCCTGGTGCGGTGGTGAAGACAAAGGCTGGTGAGGGCTTGTAGTCCTGGAGAAAGATTATGTCAGCCAAAGATCATCCCAGGGACAAGATGGAGAATAAACTCAAGAAATGGAATTTAAAGTTTACCTTCAGACAAGGGAGGCAATTGCAACAAACAAGGAGGCCTGGTGAAAGCTTGATCGAGGGGGTGCCGCCCACTGCAACGACAACCACCGCCTATTGCTGGGCACCCATGGTGAGAGTGGGGGACCGGGCAGCAGTGCTGGAGCCATGGCTGGAGTCCCGGGGTGGCCTGGAGTCACATGCTGGTGAGAGCTTGTAGTTCTGGAGCAAGATTATGTCAGCCAAAGATCATCCCAGGGACAATATGGAGAATAAACTCAAGAAATGGAATTTAAAGTTTACCTTCAGACAAGGGAGGCAAATGCAACCAACAGGGAGGCCTGGTGATAGCGCGTCCGATGTGGGACGGCACACTGCAATGACAAAATCAGCCTCAGGCTGGGCCCCCCTGGTGTGAGTGGGGGACCGGGTTGCAGTGCTGGAGCCCGGGGTGTGGTGCTGGAGACAAAGGCTTGTGCGGGCTTGTAGTTCTAGAGCAAGATTATGTCAGCCAAAGATCATCCCAGGGACAATATGGAGAATAAACTCAAGAAATGGAATTTAAAGTTTACCTTCAGACAAGGGAGGCAAATGCAACCAACAGGGAGGCCTGGGGACAGCTCGTCCGATGTGGGGCGGCACACTGCAATGACAAAATCGCCCTCAGGCTGGGCCCCCCTAGTGTGAGTGGGGGACCGGGTTGCAGTGCTGGAGCTCTGGGTGCGATGGTGAAGACAGAGGCTGGTGAGGGCTTGTAGTTCTGGAGAAAGATTATGTCAGCCAAAGATCATCCCAGGGACAATATGGAGAATAAACTCAAGAAAGGGAATTTAAAGTTTACCTTCAGACAAGGGAGGCAAATGCAACCAACAGGGAGGCCTGGTGATAGCGCGTCCGATGTGGGACGGCACACTGCAATGACAAAATCAGCCTCAGGCTGGGCCCCCCTGGTGCGAGTGGGGGACCGAGGTTGCACTGGCGGAACTCCTGGTGCGGTGCTGAAGACAAATGCTGGTGAGGGCTTGTAGTTCTGGAGCAAGATTATGTCAGCCAAAGATCATCCCAGGGACAATATGGAGAATAAACTCAAGACATGTAATTTAAAGTTTACCTTCAGACAAGGGAGGCAAATGCAACCAACAGGGAGGCCTGGTGACAGCGCGTCCGACATGGGACAGCACACTGCAATGACAACCTCGGACTCAGGCTGGGCCCCCCTGGTGCGAGTGGGGGACCGAGGTTGCACTGGCGGAACTCCTGGTGCGGTGGTGAAGACAAAGGCTGGTGAGGGCTTGTAGTTCTGGAGAAAGATTATGTCAGCCAAAGATCATCCCAGGGACAATATGGAGAATAAACTCAAGAAATGTAATTTAAAGTTTACCTTCAGACAAGGGAGGCAAATGCAACCAAAAGGGAGGCCTGGGGAAAGCTTGATCGAGAGGGCGACGCCCACTGCAACGACAACCACCGCCTAAGGCTGGGCCCCCCTGGTGAGAGTGGGGGACCGGGCAGCAATGCTGGAGCTCTGGCTGGAGCCCCAGGGTGGCCTGGAGTCACATGCTGGTGAGGGCTTGTAGTTCTGGAGCAAGATTAAGTCAGCCAAAGATCATCCCAGGGACAATATGGAGAATAAACTCAAGAAATGGAATTTAAAGTTTACCTTCAGACAAGGGAGGCAAATGCAACCAACAGGGAGGCCTGGTGATAGCGCGTCCGATGTGGGACGGCACACTGCAATGACAAACTCGGCCTCAGGCTGGGCCCCCCTGGTGTGAGTGGGGGACCGGGTTAAAGTGCTGGAGCTCTGGGTGCGGTGCTGAAGACAGAGGCTGGTGAGGGCTTGTAGTTCTGGAGAAAGATTATGTCACCCAAAGATCATCCCAGGGATAATATGGAGAATAAACTCAAGAAATGGAATTTAAAGTTTACCTTCAGACAAGGGAGGCAAATGCAACCAACAGGGAGACCTGGGGAAACTTGATCGAGAGGGCGACGCCCACTGCAACGACAACCACCGCCTAAGGCTGGGCACCCCTGGTGAGAGTGGGGGACTGGGCAGCAGTGCTGGAGCCCTGGCTGGAGCCCCAGGGTGGCCTGGACTCACATGCTGGTGAGGGCTTGTAGTTCTGGAGCAAGATTAAGTCAGCCGTAGATCATCCCATGGACAATATGGAGAATAAACTCAAGAAAGGGAATTTAAAGTTTACCTTCAGACAAGGGAGGCAAATGCAACCAACAGGGAGGCCTGGTGACAGTGCGTCCGATGTGGGACGGCACACTGCAATGACAACCTCGGCCTCAGGCTGGGCCCCCCTGGTGCGAGTGGGGGACCGAGGTTGCACTGGCGGAACTCCTGGTGCGGTGCTGAAGACAAAGGCTTGTGAGGGCTTGTAGTTCTGGAGCAAGATTATGTCAGCCAAAGATCATCCCAGGGACAATATGGAGAATAAACTCAAGAAATGTAATTTAAAGTTTACCTTCAGACAAGGGAGGCAAATGCAACCAACAGGGAGGCCTGATGACAGGTCGTCCGACATGGGACGGCACACTGCAATGACAAAATCGCCCTCAGGCTGGGCACCCCTGGTGCGAGTGGGGGACCGAGTTGCAGTGCTGGAGCTCTGGGTGCGGTGCTGAAGACAGAGGCTGGTGAGGGCTTGTAGTTCTGGAGAAAGATTATGTCAGCCAAAGATCATCCCAGGGACAATATGGAAAATAAACTCAAGAAATGGAATTTAAAGTTTACCTTCAGACAAGGGAGGCAAATGCAACCAACAGGGAGGCCTGGGGAAAGCTTGATCGAGAGGGCGACGCCCACTGCGAACGACAACCACCGCCTAAGGCTGGGCACCCCTGGTGAGAGTGGGGGACCGGGAAGCAGTGCTGGAGCCCTGGTTGGAGCCCCAGGGTGGCCTGGAGTCACATGCTGGTGAGGGCTTGTAGTTCTGGAGCAAGATTAAGTCAGCCAAAGATCATCCCAGGGACAATATGGAGTATAAACTCAAGAAAGGGAATTTAAAGTTTACCTTCAGAAAAGGGAGGCAAATGCAACCAACAGGTAGGCCTGGTGATAGCGCGTCCGATGTGGGACGGCACACTGCAATGACAAAATCAGCCTCAGGCTGGGCCCCCCTGGTGTGAGTGGGGGACCGGGTTGCAGTGCTGGAGCCCTGGGTGTGGTGCTGGAGACAAAGGCTTGTGAGGGCTTGTCGTTCTGGAGCAAGATTATGTCAGCCGAAGATCATCCCAGGGACAATATGGAGAATAAACTCAAGAAATGGAATTTAAAGTTTACCTTCAGACAAGGGAGGCAAATGCAACCAACAGGGAGGCCTGGGGAAAGCTTGATCGAGAGGGCGACGCCCACTGTGTTGGTTTGGTTCTTTTATCCAATCTTATGCTACCAAACCGCGTGTTCGTTGAATGAAGAGAATAGTAGACAAATGAAATCTTAAGAAGTTTTAGTAACAGAAAAAACAAGATACTTGGTACAGAGCTCCGGAGGCTTAACCCTAACAACAACAATGTGTTATCAGATGCCAAGTCTGATCCATCTGTCCCTTACACCATCTTAAATACAGAAACAAACAGTAATAAAATATGTAGATGTCTTCTTCCATGTCGTCCTCCTATTGGCTGTCCGATGGTGTAGCCTTCCCCGTTTTAGGCTAATCTGTGGCAGGAAACAAGTCCTTATTTGGCCGGGAGCCAAATAGTCCATCCTCCTCTCGATCTGGTCTGCTGGAAACTTTCCTGCCATAAAACCCTGAGGTGAAAAGTTTGTGTTCCCGTGCCTGAAAGGGTCACAAACTTTATGGGGGGTAACAAATGCAGTTTCTGTGCTCACCCCCACTTTGATCACCCCAAGTCACTGTTCCTGAGGCTTAATCAGTCAAACAGTATCTGTCTTTACTCCGAGGTTCTGAATGGTACTGATAAGAATGGGCCAATGATTATAAGAGGACTGCATGTATTGACATTCATTACATTTAAACATTTAACTAACTGTAATACTTCTAACACATACATACAATATTTGCTAATATACTAACTCTCACTGCTATAATGCATTAAACTAAATATAGAATCACAACAGTCCCCCTTTTGGCCTAGCCTCCACTAGGCCAACCATAAACCACCTCAGAACACCTTAACAACTGCCTCCTCTTCCAAATCCTCCATCAATGGCGCCCTCTCCTTCTGAAATTGAGCCATTTGGTAGGGTGGGGGTTGTTTACCTTCTAATGCAGTAACAATAAGTCGATTACATAATGAGCGAATACACGGAATACAACAACAACCACACAAAACTAAACTAGTTACAGCTGAAATTAATGAGATTAATACAGATACAATAATCACTTTCCATTTTCCAAACATTCTATCTAACCATTTTCTCAGAGGATTATCAATGCCCGAATTTTCCTTCAACTCTTCTGACAAAGTCCTCAGGCCTTCTAGCGCCCGAGTTACTGAACCATCCGGGGCTGTGTTATTAGGAATAAAGATGCAACATTGATCACCAAACATAGAGCAGACACCACCTTTTTCAGCCAGGAGCATATCGAGTGCCATCCTGTTCTGAACTGCCACCAGCGAGGTGGCCGCCAGCTGCTCTGAAAGACCTGCAACAGCATCCCGAGTGAGGTTAGCCAGTCTCTGAACATTATAATGTATTTAATTAATCCGATCTATGTTTTTATTTGGGGTGACAGGGAACAACGCAGATAAAATTGGAATATTCTCAAATCCCGACGCCACCTGGTCAACCAATTTATACTCATCTGGAACACCTCTCGGAACCCCAATAGCATTGATGTAGGTGGGCGATCTCAAGTGGGATCGGCTGCTAGGGTCACTCTCCCTCCCCTGGCTCGTGGAGCAGGCACCCCCTTTTGACCCCAAAAGGTCAATGATAGCAAAAGTCGTAAATGGCGCCGGTGCCTGACCATTTGGAGGGACAACAGCAAAACAATTCCAACCCCCTTGATACCAAAATGGGTCTGCATGATGTACCATTTGAGCGTCTCCATTCCTACTGAGACACGTTTAGTTGCTTTTAGACGGCGCAAACATTGGTGGAGCTGTTTTGCTTGACATCACTGGGAAAAGGGCTGATAGAGTAGTACAATTAGGAGAATTATCATACAAATGTAAAGAAAGCATACATTGAAATCCTTGAGGGTCAGTGTCAATCAATAAGGGTGCCGGAAATGTACGCAGAACGGGACGAGCTGAGGAACAAGCCACACAATTTGTCATGTTTCTGTCTCTAACTGTAGATTGTATCCATTCAATCCAAATGTTGGTCTCACCATATCCCGTCGCCATCCGGACCACATCTCCTGCGGTCAGGTTTGTTACATCAACGGCGATAACCTCGGCCAACCCCCTCAACACAGGAATTGCTGTTGGTGCGGGACTTAATGCCACTGGGTCAATCCAATTAATTTCTATAATACCTTTTGGGTCCTGACCTGCTGCATTTACACCTAATACTAAAAACAATCTGTCACCTGTCCCGTCCAACCTCCTTTGTGGAGAATACTGCATATCCCTGATGGAGAGTAGCAGTGGATTTAAACCCCTATGTTTCTGTCCCCTCAACTGTCCCCTAGTAAATGTTATCTTGTCCCTATCATCCTTTGTCCAAAATGCTGGGACACTGGGACTCCAGTTCTGCCCTGTATACCAATGTACATAACTCCAATTTGGACACATTTCCTGAACCACCCCTTCCCCATATAAACAAGTATAATGCACCACGCTGTACATACATATATATACATCATAACTCCTCCATCCCTCCGGATTTCTACAGCCTCCTACTACATCACACAAGTCAAATTGAAATGTAATGTCACTTCCCCTAACATAATTTAACACCACCCCTGTGTAACCTAAACAAATCTCACCTATCCGCCCCTTGCACAAACCTAATAGCACAGGCAGTAATAAAACCCAAAACTTCATATTGTTTCCTGTTGATGTTCTTCACAGTTACGAAGTGATCTCCGAGGTGCAGCTGCCGGTGTGCACTGGCTCCAGTGATACCAGGTTTCACCTTTGCCCTGCAAACGAACAGTGTGGGTCGTACGCTCCACTACTTAGAATGGTCCTGTCCACCTCGGCTCAGTCCACTTTCTCTTAATGGCTTTCAAGAGAACCCACTCCGATGTGTCTGGAGTCCCCTGCTCTCCTTCACCTGCGGCTCCCGAGTTTACCTGTTGAGAGAAAACTTAAGAGAAATGCTATTAGTTTGATCACAATCGGATTATATGTCAAAAACAGTGATGGATTTAATAATAATTATCTGCTCTAGGTCCCGGAGAGGGAACACCCACCCAAGCTCAAAGGGGGTGAATCCTGTCCGGGAGATAACAGATCTTGCTGACATCAGGGCTATTGATAGCACCTGTGTCCACCTCATTCCACTGTGAGCATAAACCTTGCCAATTTGCTACTCAGCATTCAATTCATTTCCAGATTACTTTGTGATTAGTCATGAGAAACTGTACCAGAGCGTGTTTGAGGCCTCACGCTTCTCTTCTTCTTGGAGGTCTTTTAAATGTGAGTGCCAATCTAATCTAATTATTGTGGGAAAACCATGTGTGGATATATCAAATAATAAGAAATTTTATTATTGCTTTTTACTCTTCTACTTTTGTGGGAACCGCCTCCTGCCAGCAAGTGTATGCATCCACTGCCACCAGGAAGTATCAGAACCCATCTACCCTATCAATCAAATCTGTGTGGTCTATTAATTTTTTCTCACCCTGCCATTAGTGTAGTGGAAACTTTCCCTCATATGGCCAAATTGTTAACCTCACATTGGAATGTGTACATATCAAAAATTCTTTGCTAAACAGATACCATGAATGTGTCAGATGCCTCATCATTTGTAGTTTCCCACAGTGTATTAGGCCGTGGGCCTCTTCCAAGACAGCACCTATAAAACCGGGCGGGAGAACCGGTCGGCCACCTGGGCCCCGCCAAATGCCTTCCACATTCACAGCTCCCTTTGCCTCCAAACTGTCTTCTCATGTAGGGAGGCTCCCTGTTGTAGATGAACAAGAAAATTACACGGAGCTCAAAATCTCAAGGCAAACAGAAAAATGCATTGACCTAATCTAAACAAAACCATTCATATTGCGGACTGAATGCTGTCAAATTTGTCTCATGTCTTATAGCAGAGTCCGATGTCATAAGAAAAACTGATCTACCTTTCTTGCTCCCACTTCATATGCTGAACCCGTATAGTCACTCTCTTTCCCTTTCTCCTCGCACCTATGTTGTTCACCTTCCCCCGTACTATCTGCCATGTTAATCCCTTCATGTGTGGTGCAGTTCAAATCTTGTCTATCCTAGTCTGTCTGAGTGATGTCATAGTAAATGCTGCTGAGCTAACTAGTGATACTACGCTATGTGTTGTTTGCACTGTCAGGGCGTGACCCATCTCTGCATGTGCTGTTTTTTGCTGCCATGCCCCAAGCTTACATTATGCTTACATACACTTTCCTATCTCCCCCTTTATTCTGAAAGAGAACACCGTTTACCGTGTGTTCTCCTTCAGAAATATCTAAAAGAAAAGGTCTTTATGGTCAGGGACTACCTATCTTTGGATGGCAAATATGACAACTTTGGAAACTGTGTGTCCACCCAATCTTGAACGAAGACAAGGCGTTTCATTACGTGGCCTAAATCTCTGGCCTGATGCTCAGCATGAATTGCCAGTAGGTATGAGGATAGGCCTCTTCAGCCATCCCATACCACTTCATCTATGCAGCCTACCTGAGCAGCCACACACCCGGGACTCATCAACAGACAAGGGACGCATGGACCCAAAGGTCCCTTCCAGTTTGCTTTCAAATGCATCCCGTAACACTTCATTTTTATCACAATCGTAGATTTAGGAGGCATGATAGGGGTCAGCGGGCAGAGTTAAAGGTCGGAGCATAGACAACCAGGGCTTTCAGCTTTGAACAGCAACAGTCTGCCAGTTCCAGGGGATGTTCCAAGTTCCAGTTCTTTCTTTGACTGTTGCTGAATTAGCATCCATTCACATGCGACATGTGGAATTCAGTTCAGTTCATCAGGACATCTCGCTTCTGTGATCTGCCAGCGCCTCATCCATATGAACTTCTGGTCACCATCACTGAAAGTCATCACAGTGACAATCCCCCTGCGTGCACTGGCCTTGCGGAGCAGCTCCTGGACTGGGAGCTTGTTGTTGTGGAGGACCCCCAGCCTGGAGGGTGTTGCCTTGCCCTGCTGTGGGCCAGGTAGGCGGGTCCAAGTCTCTCTGTGCTCTCTGCTGTTGTGCTCATGCACAGCTGTTTCACCACTGTCATCTTTTGTCCCCAGCAGTGACACTGATCTCAGCCGTAACCTGATGCCGCTGCCCCGCTCCTTACCCCCTTCTGCATCACCCAATTCTGCCCCCTCTAGGACTGCCCCAATAGGTGTCAGGAAATCAAATTGTCTGTGTTTGTCCCTGAGGGGGAGCCTGCTGAGGCAGCTGTTGGACCATTTGAAGGTCCTTCATTTTTCCTCCTTCCTTTAATCATTGACTCCACGCCTGGCCCCATCCAACTTGAGTTTCAACAACTGCTCCTGAGCTGACATAACGCTGTTGTTTTGCTCACCTCTTTTCTGAAGCAGAGGGGCCTGGAATGTTATCTGGACTCTTCTCTGCCTCCCTGCAGGCACCTCCTTATCACTGTCACTAATCAGTTGGTCCAGCATCCATTGACACTGCTCTTCAACAGACCAGGGATAGGGAGAAAAATCTCCCTGATCCCAACAATCTTTATTACCTTCCATTCTAATTATTTATGTATTTATTATGAAATTATTTATTTATTATGTTCCCGAGCGAGCTTGAATGTGAATGGCTCTGTCGGCCAATTCAGTGCCTCAGTGAAACAAGCTTTTAGGCTGACTTTAGTTGGCCCGGTTTCACTCTGGGGTTAATTCCCAAGGTCAACGAATCTTTTAATTCACGTTCAATTTCTCACTCATATACCACCCACACAATAATATTCCTTGGATGCCGGGCGTGTCCATTCCCGTAAATTGCATTCCAAGTACCACCCTTTTACTCAGCTTATTCCCCAAACACTTCCGACATTTAACGTTATAGAAATAACAAAATGAAATTAAACAACTAAATTTATTCCTCCTAGCCTTACCTCGTCACAATTAAAACAAAATTCAAAAATTCAGACCGTAAGTCCTACTTTCCGAGCCTTACCTCGTCGCAATTAAAACAAAACAAAAATTCAGACCGTAAGTCCTACTTTCCGAGCATTACCTCGTCGCAATTAAAACAAAACAAAAATTCAGACCGTAAGTCCTACTTTCCGAGCATTACCTCGTCGCAATTAAAACAAAACAAAATTCAGACCTTAGTCCTACTTTCCGAGCATTACCTCGTCGCAATTAAAACAAAACAAAATTCAGACCGTAAGTCCTACTTTCCGAGCATTACCTCGTCGCAATTAAAACAAAACAAAATTCAGACCGTAAGTCCTACTTTCCGAGCATTACCTCGTCGCAATTAAAACAAAACAAAAATTCAGACCGTAAGTCCTACTTTCCGAGCATTACCTCGTCGCAATTAAAACAAAACAAAATTCAGACCGTAAGTCCTACTTTCCGAGCATTACCTCGTCGCAATTAAAACAAAACAAAAATTCAGACCGTAAGTCCTACTTTCAAAGCATTACCTCGTCGCAATTAAAACAAAACAAAATTCAGACCGTAAGTCCTACTTTCCGAGCATTACCTCGTCGCAATTAAAACAAAACAAAATTCAGACCGTAAGTCCTACTTTCCGAGCATTACCTCGTCGCAATTAAAACAAAACAAAAATTCTACAAAACAAAAATTCTACAAAATGATTCCAAGTATCTTGCTCCTCTATCTAGGACACTTCACAGAACACTGACGACCACACTTTAGAATGTCCAATTTTTTTTGTGGCCGGCCTGTCATCATCAGATGTCCCCAAAAGTGACCGTTGTAGTGTTCAATCTCAGATTCCCTTGTCCTTCCTCATCACGTCGGGGTCACCAAATTGTTGGTTTGGTTCTTTTATCCAATCTCATGATACCAAACCGCGTGTTCGTTGAATGAAGAGAATAGTAGACAAATGAAATCTTAAGAAGTTTTAGTAACAGAAAAAACAAGATACTTGGTACAGAGCTCCGGAGGCTTAACCCTAACAACAACAATGTGTTATCAGATGCCAAGTCTGATCCATCTGTCCCTTACGCCATCTTAAATACAGAAACAAACAGTAATAAAATATGTAGATGTCTTCTTCCATGTCGTCCTCCTATTGGCTGTCCGATGGTGTAGCCTTCCCTGTTTTAGGCTAATCTGTGGCAGGAAACAAGTCCTTATTTGGCCGGGAGCCAAATAGTCCATCCTCCTCTCGATCTGGTCTGCTGGAAACTTTCCTGCCATAAAACCATGAGGTGAAAGGTTCGTGTTCCCGTGCCTGAAAGGGTCACAAACTTTATGGGGGGTAACAAATGCAGTTTCTGTGCTCATCCCCACTTTGATCACCCCAAGTCACTGTTCCTGAGGCTTAATCAGTCAAACAGTATCTGTCTTTACTCCGAGGTTCTGAATGGTACTGATAAGAATGGGCCAATGATTATAAGAGGACTACATGTATTGACATTCATTACATTTAAACATTTAACTAACTGTAATACTTCTAACACATACATACAATATTTGCTAATATACTAACTCTCACTGCTATAATGCATTAAACTAAATATAGAATCACAACAACTGCAACGACAACCACCGCCTAAGGCTGGGCACCCCTGGTGAGAGTGGGGGACCGGGCAGCAGTGCTGGAGCCCTGGCTGGAGGCCCAGGGTGGCCTAGAGTCACATGCTGGTGAGGGCTTGTAGTTCGGGAGCAAGATTAAGTCAGCCGTAGATCATCCCAGGGACAATATGGAGAATAAACTCAAGAAAGGGAATTTAAAGTTTACCTTCAGACAAGGGAGGCAAATGCAACCAACAGGGAGGCCTGGGGAAAGCTTGATCGAGAGGGCGACGCCCACTGCAACGACAACCACCGCCTAAGGCTGGGCACCCCTGGTGAGAGTGGAGGACCGGGCAGCAGTGCTGGAGCCCTGGTTGGAGCCCCAGGGTGGCTTGGAGTCACATGCTGGTGAGGGCTTGTAGTTATGGAGCAAGATTAAGTCAGCCGTAGATCATCCCAGGGACAATATGGAGTATAAACTCAAGAAAGGGAATTTAAAGTTTACCTTCAGACAAGGGAGGCAAATGCAACCAACAGGGAGGCCTGGTGACAGCGCGTCCGACATGGGACGGCACACTGCAATGACAAACTCGGCCTCAGGCTGGGCCCCCCTGGTGCGAGTTGGTGACCGGGTTGCAGGCCAGAGCTCTGGGTGCGATGGTGAAGACAAAGGCTGGTGAGGGCTTGTAGTTCTGGAGAAAGATTATGTCAGCCAAAGATCATCCCAGGGACAATATGGAAAATAAACTCAAGAAATGGAATTTAAAGTTTACCTTCAGACAAGGGAGGCAAATGCAACCAACAGGGAGGCCTGGGGAAAGCTTGATCGAGAGGGCGACGCCCACTGCAACGACAACCACCGCCTACGGCTATGCACCCCTGGTGAGAGTGGGGGACCAGGCAGCAGTGCTGGAGCCCTGGCTGGAGCCCCAGGGTGGCCTGGAGTCACATGCTGGTGAGGGCTTGTAGTTCTGGAGCAAGATTAAGTCAGCCGTAGATCATCCCAGGGACAATATGGAGAATAAACTCAAGAAAGGGAATTTAAAGTTTACCTTCAGACAAGGGAGGCAAATGCAACCAACAGGGAGGCCTGGTGATAGCGCGTCCGATGTGGGACGGCACACTGCAATGACAACCTAGGCCTCAGGCTGGGCCCCACTGGTGCGAGTGGGGGACCGAGGTTGCACTGGCGGAACTCCTGGTGCGGTGCTGAAGACAAAGGCTTGTGAGGGCTTGTAGTTCTGGAGCAAGATTATGTCAGCCAAAGACCATCCCAGGGACAATATGGAGAATAAACTCAAGAAAGGGAAATTAAAGTTTACCTTCAGACAAGGGAGGCAAATGCAACCAACAGGGAGGCCTGGTGACAGCGCGTCCGACATGGGACGGCACAATGCAATGACAAACTCGGTCTCAGGCTGGGCCCCCCTGGTGCGAGTGGGTGACCGGGTTGAAGGCCAGAGCTCTGGGTGCAATGGTGAAGACAAAGGCTGGTGAGGGCTTGTAGTTCTGGAGAAAGATTATGTCAGCCAAAGATCATCCCAGGGACAATATGGAAAATAAACTCAAGAAATGTAATTTAAAGTTTACCTTCAGACAAGGTAGGCAAATGCAACCAACAGGGAGGCCTGGGGAAAGCTTGATCGAGAGGGCGACGCCCACTGCAACGACAACAACCGCCTAGGGCTGGGCCCCCCTGGTGAGAGTGGGGGACCGGGTTGAAGGCAGAGCTCTGGGTGCGATGGTGAAGACAAAGGCTGGTGAGGGCTTGTAGTTCTGGAGAAAGATTATGTCAGCCAAAGATCATCCCAGGCACAATATGGAGAATAAACTCAAGAAAGGGAATTTAAAGTTTACCTTCAAAAGAGGGAGGAAAATGCAACCAACAGGGAGGCTTGGTGATAGCGCGTCCGATGTGGGACGGCACACTGCAATGACAACCTAGGCCTCAGGCTGGGCCCCCCTGGTGCGAGTGGGGGACCGAGGTTGCACTGGCGGAACTCCTGGTGCGGTGCTGAAGACAAAGGCTTGTGAGGGCTTGTAGTTCTGGAGCAAGATTATGTCAGCCAAAGATCATCCCAGGGACAATATGGAGAATAAACTCAAGAAAGGGAATTTAAAGTTTACCTTCAGACAAGGGAGGCAAATGCAACCAACAGGGAGGCCTGGTGACAGCGCGTCCGACATGGGACGGCACACTGCAATGACAAACTCGGTCTCAGACCGGGTTGCAGTGCTGGATCTCTGGGTGCGGTGCTGAAGACAAAGGCTGGTGAGGGCTTGTAGTTCTGGAGAAAGATTATGTCAGCCGTAGATCATCCCAGGGACAATATGGAGTATAAACTCAAGAAAGGGAATTTAAAGTTTACCTTCAGACAAGGGAGGCAAATGCAACCAACAGGGAGGCCTGGTAATAGCGCGTCCGATGTGGGACGGCACACTGCAATGACAAAATCAGCCTCAGGCTGGGCCCCCCTGGTGTGAGTGGGTGACCGGGTTGCAGTGCTGGAGCCCTGGGTGTGGTGCTGGAGAAAAAGGCTTGTGAGGGCTTGTAGTTCTGGAGCAAGATTAAGTCAGCTGTAGATCATCCCAGGGACAATATGGAGTATAAACTCAAGAAAGGGAATTTAAAGTTTACCTTCAGACAAGGGAGGCAAATGCAACCAACAGGGAGGCCTGGTGACAGCGTGTCCGACATGGGACGGCACACTGCAATGACAAACTCGGTCTCAGGCTGGGCCCCCCTGGTGCGAGTGGGTGACCGGGTTGCAGGCCAGAGCTCTGGGTGCGATGGTGAAGACAAAGGCTGGTGAGGGCTTGTAGTTCTGGAGAAAGATTATGTCAGCCAAAGATCATCCCAGGGACAATATGGAGTATAAACTCAAGAAAGGGAATTTAAAGTTTACCTTCAGACAAGGGAGGAAAATGCAACCAACAGGGAGGCCTGGTGATAGCACGTCCGATGTGGGACGGCACACTGCAATGACAAAATCAACCTCAGGCTGGGCCCCCCTGGTGTGAGTGGGGGACCGGGTTGCAGTGCTGGAGCCCTGGGTGTGGTGCTGGAGACAAAGGCTTGTGAGGGCTTGGAGTTCTGGAGCAAGATTATGTCAGCCAAAGATCATCCCAGGGACAATATGGAGAATAAACTCTAGAAATGTAATTTAAAGTTTACCTTCAGACAAGGGAGGCAAATGCAACCAACAGGGAGGCCTGGTGACAGCGCGTCCGATGTGGAACAGCACACTGCAATGACAACCTAGGCCTCAGGCTGGGCCCCCCTGGTGTGAGTGGGGGACCGAGGTTGCACAGGCGGAACTCCTGGTGCGGTACTGAAGACAAAGGCTGGTGAGGGTTTGTAGTTCTGGAGAAAGATTATGTCAGCCAAAGATCATCCCAGGGACAATATGGAGAATAAACTCAAGAAATGGAATTTAAAGTTTACCTTCAGACAAGGGAGGCAAATGCAACCAACAGGGAGGCCTGGTGATAGCGCGTCCGATGTGGGACGGCACACTGCAATGACAAAATCAGCCTCAGGCTGGGCCCCCCTGGTGTGAGTGGGGGACCGGGTTGCAGTGCTGGAGCCCTGGGTGTGGTGCTGGAGACAAAGGCTTGTGAGGGCTTGTAGTTCTGGAGAAAGATTATGTCAGCCGTAGATCATCCCATGGACAATATGGAGACTAAACTCAAGAAATGGAATTTAAAGTTTACCTTCAGACAAGGGAGGCAAATGCAACCAACAGGGTGGACTGGGGAAAGCTTGATCGAGAGGGCGACGCCAAACTGCAACGACAACCACCGCCTAAGGCTGGGCACCCCTGGTGAGAGTGGGGGACCGGGCAGCAGTGCTGGAGCCCTGGCTGGAGCCCCAGGGTGACCTGGAGTCACATGCTGGTGAGGGCCTGTAGTTCTGGAGAAAGATTAAGTCATCCAAAGATCATCCCAGGGACAATATGGAGAATAAACTCAAGAAATGTAATTTAAAGTTTACCTTCAGACAAGGGAGGCAAATGCAACCAACAGGGTGGACTGGGGAAAGCTTGATCGAGAGGGCGACGCCCAACTGCAACGACAACCACCGCCTAAGGCTGGGCACCCCTGGTGAGAGTGGGGGACCGGGCAGCAGTGCTGGAGCCCTGGTTGGAGCCCCAGGGTGACCTGGAGTCACATGCTGGTGAGGGCCTGTAGTTCTGGAGAAAGATTAAGTCAGCCAAAGATCATCCCAGGGACAATATGGAGAATAAACTCAAGAAAGGGAATTTAAAGTTTACCTTCAGACAAGGGAGGCAAATGCAACCAATAGGGAGGCCTGGTGACAGCGCGTCCGACATGGGACGGCACACTGCAATGAAAACCTGGGCCTCAGGCTGGGCCCCCCTGGCGCGAGTGGCTGACCGGGTTGCAGGCCAGAGCTCTGGGTGCGATGGTGAAGACACAGGCTGGTGAGGGCTTGTAGTTCTGGAGAAAGATTATGTCAGCCAAAGATCATCCCAGGGACAATATGGAGAATAAACTCAAGAAATGGAATTTAAAGTTTACCTTCAGACAAGGGAGGCAAATGCAACCAACAGGGAGGCCTGGTGACAGCGCGTCCGACATGGGACGGCACACTGCAATGACAAAATTAGCCTCAGGCTGGGCCCCCCTGGTGTGAGTGGGGGACCGAGTTGCAGTGCTGGAGCCCTGGGTGTGGTGCTGGAGACAAAGGCTTGTGAGGGCTTTTAGTTCTGGAGAAAGATTATGTCAGCCAAAGATCATCCCAGGGACAATGTGGAGAATAAACTCAAGAAATGGAATTTAAAGTTTACCTTCAGACAAGGGAGGCAAATGCAACCAACAGGGAGGCCTGGGGAAAGCTTGATCGAGAGGGCGACGCCCACTGCAACGACAACCACCGCCTAAGGCTGGACACCCCTGGTGAGGGTGGGGGACCGGGCAGCAGTGCTGGAGCCCTGATTGGAGCCCCGGTGTGGCCTGGAGTCACATGCTGGTGAGGGCTTGTAGTTCTGGAGCAAGATTAAGTCAGCCATAGATCATCCCAGACACAATATGGAGAATAAACTCAAAAAATGTAATTTAAAGTTTACATTCAGACAAGGGAGGCAAATGCAACCAACAGGGAGGCCTGGTGACAGCGCGTCCGACATGGGACGGCACACTGCAATGACAACCTCAGCCTCAGGCTGGGCCCCCATGGTGCGAGTGGGGGACCGAGATTGCACTGGCAGAAATCCTGGTGCGGTGCTGAAGACAAAGGCTGGTGAGGGCTTGTAGTTCTAGAGAAAGTTTATGTCAGCCGTAGATCATCCCAGGGACAATATGGAGAATAAACTCAAGAAATGGAATTTAAAGTTTACCTTCAGACAAGGGAGGCAAATGCAACCAACAGGGAGGCCTGGTGACAGCGCGTCCGATGTGGGACGGCACACTGCAATGACAACCTCGGCCTCAAGCTTGGCCCCCCTGGTGCGAGTGGGGGACCGAGGTTGCACTGCCGGAACTCCTGGTGCGGTGCTGAAGACAAAGGCTTGTGAGGGCTTGTAGTTCTGGAGCAAGATTATGTCAGCCAAAGATCATCCCAGGGACAATATGGAGAATAAACTCAAGAAATGTAATTTGAAGTTTACCCTCAGAGAAGGGAGGCAAATGCAACCAACAAGGAGGCCTGATGACAGGTCGTCCGACATGGGACGGCACACTGCAATGGCAAACTCGGCCTCAGGCTGTGCCCCCCTAGTGTGAGTGGGGGACCGGGTTGCAGTGCTGGAGCTCTGGGTGCGGTGCTGAAGACAGAGGCTGGTGAGGGCTTGTAGTTCTGGAGAAAGATTATGTCAGCCAAAGATCATCCCAGGGACAATATGGAAAATAAACTATAGAAATGGAATTTAAAGTTTACCTTCAGACAAGGGAGGCAAATGCAACCAACAGGGAGGCCTGGGGAAAGCTTGATCGAGAGGGCGACGCCCACTGCAAACGACAACCACCGCCTAAGGCTGGGCACCCCTGGTGAGAGTGGGGGACCGGGCAGCAGTGCTGGAGCCCTGGTTGGAGCCCCAGGGTGGCTTGGAGTCACATGCTGGTGAAGGCTTGTAGTTCTGGAGCAAGATTAAGTAAGCCGTAGATCATCCCAGGGACAATATGGAGTATAAACTCAAGAAAGGGAATTTAAAGTTTACCTTCAGACAAGGGAGGCAAATGCAACCAACAGGTAGGCCTGGTGATAGCGCGTCCGATGTGGGACGGCACACTGCAATGACAAAATCAGCCTCAGGCTGGGCCCCCCTGGTGTGAGTGGGGGACCGGGTTGCAGTGCTGGAGCCCTGGGTGTGGTGCTGGACACAAAGGCTTGTGAGGGCTTGTAGTTCTGGAGCAAGATTATGTCAGCCAAAGATCATCCCAGGGACAATATGGAAAATAAACTCAAGAAATGGAATTTAAAGTTTACCTTCAGACAAGGGAGGCAAATGCAACCAACAGGGAGGCCTGGGGAAAGCTTGATCGAGAGGGCGACGCCCACTGCAACGACAACCACCGCCTAAGGCTGGGCACCCCTGGTGAGAGTGGGGGACCAGGCAGCAGTGCTGGAGCCCTGGCTGGAGGCCCAGGGTGGCCTGGAGTCACATGCTGGTGAGGGCTTGTAGTTCTGGAGCAAGATTAAGTCAGCCGTAGATCATCCCAGGGACAATATGGAGAATAAACTCAAGATAGGGAATTTAAAGTTTACCTTCAGACAAGGGAGGCAAATGCAACCAACAGGGAGGCCTGGGGAAAGCTTGATCGAGAGGGCGACGCCCACTGCAACGACAACCACCGCCTAAGGCTGGGCACCCCTGGTGAGAGTGGGGGACCGGGCAGCAGTGCTGGAGCCCTGGTTGGAGCCCCAGGGTGGATTAGAGTCACATGCTGGTGAGGGCTTGTAGTTCTGGAGCAAGATTAAGTCAGCCGTAGATCATCCCAGGGACAATATGGAGTATAAACTCAAGAAAGGGAATTTAAAGTTTACCTTCAGACAAGGGAGGCAAATGCAACCAACAGGGAGGCCTGGTGACAGCGCGTCCGACATGGGACGGCACACTGCAATGACAACCTAGGCCTCAGGCTGGGCCCCCCTGGTGCGAGTGGGGGACCGAGGTTGCACTGGCAGAACTCCTGGTGCGGTGCTGAAGAAAAAGGCTTGTGAGGGCTTGTAGTTCTGGAGCAAGATTATGTCAGCCAAAGATCATCCCAGGGACAATATGGAGAATAAACTCAAGAAATGGAATTTAAAGTTTACCTTCAGACAAGGGAGGCAAATGCAACCAACAAGGAGGCCTGGTGATAGCGCGTCCGACATGGGACGGCACACTGCAATGACAAACTCGGCCTCAGGCTGGGCCCCCCTGGTGCGAGTGGGTGACCGGGTTGCAGGCCAGAGCTCTGGGTGCGATGGTGAAGACAAAGGCTGGTGAGGGCTTGGAGTTCTGGAGAAAGATTATGTCAGCCAAAGATCATCCCAGGGACAATATGGAGAATAAACTCAAGAAATGGAATTTAAAGTTTACCTTCAGACAAGGGAGGCAAATGCAACCAACAGGGAGGCCTGGTGACAGCGCGTCCGATGTGGGACGGCACACTGCAATGACAACCTCGGCCTCAAGCTTGGCCCCCCTGGTGCGAGTGGGGGACCGAGGTTGCACTGGCGGAACTCCTGGTGCGGTGCTGAAGACAAAGGCTTGTGAGGGCTTGTAGTTCTGGAGCAAGATTATGTCAGCCAAAGATCATCCCAGGGACAATATGGAGAATAAACTCAAGAAATGTAATTTGAAGTTTACCCTCAGAGAAGGGAGGCAAATGCAACCAACAAGGAGGCCTGATGACAGGTCGTCCGACATGGGACGGCACACTGCAATGGCAAACTCGGCCTCAGGCTGTGCCCCCCTAGTGTGAGTGGGGGACCGGGTTGCAGTGCTGGAGCTCTGGGTGCGGTGCTGAAGACAGAGGCTGGTGAGGGCTTGTAGTTCTGGAGAAAGATTATGTCAGCCAAAGATCATCCCAGGGACAATATGGAAAATAAACTATAGAAATGGAATTTAAAGTTTACCTTCAGACAAGGGAGGCAAATGCAACCAACAGGGAGGCCTGGGGAAAGCTTGATCGAGAGGGCGACGCCCACTGCAAACGACAACCACCGCCTAAGGCTGGGCACCCCTGGTGAGAGTGGGGGACCGGGCAGCAGTGCTGGAGCCCTGTTTGGAGCCCCAGGGTGGCTTGGAGTCACATGCTGGTGAAGGCTTGTAGTTCTGGAGCAAGATTAAGTAAGCCGTAGATCATCCCAGGGACAATATGGAGTATAAACTCAAGAAAGGGAATTTAAAGTTTACCTTCAGACAAGGGAGGCAAATGCAACCAACAGGTAGGCCTGGTGATAGCGCGTCCGATGTGGGACGGCACACTGCAATGACAAAATCAGCCTCAGGCTGGGCCCCCCTGGTGTGAGTGGGGGACCGGGTTGCAGTGCTGGAGCCCTGGGTGTGGTGCTGGACACAAAGGCTTGTGAGGGCTTGTAGTTCTGGAGCAAGATTATGTCAGCCAAAGATCATCCCAGGGACAATATGGAAAATAAACTCAAGAAATGGAATTTAAAGTTTACCTTCAGACAAGGGAGGCAAATGCAACCAACAGGGAGGCCTGGGGAAAGCTTGATCGAGAGGGCGACGCCCACTGCAACGACAACCACCGCCTAAGGCTGGGCACCCCTGGTGAGAGTGGGGGACCAGGCAGCAGTGCTGGAGCCCTGGCTGGAGGCCCAGGGTGGCCTGGAGTCACATGCTGGTGAGGGCTTGTAGTTCTGGAGCAAGATTAAGTCAGCCGTAGATCATCCCAGGGACAATATGGAGAATAAACTCAAGATAGGGAATTTAAAGTTTACCTTCAGACAAGGGAGGCAAATGCAACCAACAGGGAGGCCTGGGGAAAGCTTGATCGAGAGGGCGACGCCCACTGCAACGACAACCACCGCCTAAGGCTGGGCACCCCTGGTGAGAGTGGGGGACCGGGCAGCAGTGCTGGAGCCCTGGTTGGAGCCCCAGGGTGGATTAGAGTCACATGCTGGTGAGGGCTTGTAGTTCTGGAGCAAGATTAAGTCAGCCGTAGATCATCCCAGGGACAATATGGAGTATAAACTCAAGAAAGGGAATTTAAAGTTTACCTTCAGACAAGGGAGGCAAATGCAACCAACAGGGAGGCCTGGTGACAGCGCGTCCGACATGGGACGGCACACTGCAATGACAACCTAGGCCTCAGGCTGGGCCCCCCTGGTGCGAGTGGGGGACCGAGGTTGCACTGGCAGAACTCCTGGTGCGGTGCTGAAGAAAAAGGCTTGTGAGGGCTTGTAGTTCTGGAGCAAGATTATGTCAGCCAAAGATCATCCCAGGGACAATATGGAGAATAAACTCAAGAAATGGAATTTAAAGTTTACCTTCAGACAAGGGAGGCAAATGCAACCAACAAGGAGGCCTGGTGATAGCGCGTCCGACATGGGACGGCACACTGCAATGACAAACTCGGCCTCAGGCTGGGCCCCCCTGGTGCGAGTGGGTGACCGGGTTGCAGGCCAGAGCTCTGGGTGCGATGGTGAAGACAAAGGCTGGTGAGGGCTTGGAGTTCTGGAGAAAGATTATGTCAGCCAAAGATCATCCCAGGGACAATATGGAGAATAAACTCAAGAAATGGAATTTAAAGTTTACCTTCAGACAAGGGAGGCAAATGCAACCAACAGGGAGGCCTGGGGAAAGCTTGATCGAGAGGGCGACGCCCACTGCAACGACAACCACCGCCCAAGGCTGGGCACACCTGGTGAGGCTGGGGGACCGGGCAGCAGTGCTGGAGCCCTGGCTGGAGCCCCGGTGTGGCCTGGAGACACATGCTGGTGAGGGCTTGTAGTTCTGGAGAAAGATTAGGTCAGCCAAAGATCATCCCAGGGACAATATGGAGAATAAACTCTAGAAATGTAATTTAAAGTTTACCTTCAGACAAGGGAGGCAAATGCAACCAATAGGGAGGCCTGGTGACAGCGCGTCCGACATGGAACGGCACACTGCAATGACAAACTCGGCCTCAGGCTGGGCCCCCCTGGTGCGAGTGGCTGACCGGGTTGCAGGCCAGAGCTCTGGGTGCGATGGTGAAGACAAAGGCTGGTGAGGGCTTGTAGTTCTGGAGAAAGATTATGTCAGCCAAAGATCATCCCAGGGACAATATGGAGAATAAACTCAAGAAATGGAATTTAAAGTTTACCTTCAGACAAGGGAGGCAAATGCAACCAACAGGGAGGCCTGGTGATAGCGCGTCCGATGTGGGACGGCACACTGCAATGACAACCTCGGCCTCAGGCTGGGCCCCCCTGGTGCGAGTGGGGGACCAAGGTTGCACTGGCGGAACTCCTGGTGCGGTGCTGAAGACAAAGGCTGGTGAGGGCTTGTAGTTCTGGAGAAAGATTATGTCAGCCAAAGATCATCCCAGGGACAATATGGAGAATAAACTCAAGAAATGGAATTTAAAGTTTACCTTCAGACAAGGGAGGCAAATGCAACCAACAGGGAGGCCTGGTGATAGAGCGTCCGATGTGGGACGGCACACTGCAATGACAAAATAAGCCTCAGGCTGGGCCCCCCTGGTATGAGTGGGGGACCGGGTTGCAGTGCTGGAGCCCTGGGTGTGGTGCTGGAGACAAAGGCTTGTGAGGGCTTGTAGTTCTGGAGAAAGATTATGTCAGCCAAAGATCATCCCAGGGACAATATGGAGAATAAACTCTAGAAATGGAATTTAAAGTTTACCTTCAGACAGGGGAGGCAAATGCAAACAACAGGGAGGCCTGGTGATAGCGCGTCAGATGTGGGACGGCACATTGCAATGACAAAATCAGCCTCAGGCTGGGCCCCCCTGGTGTGAGTGGGGGACCGGGTTGCAGTGCTGGAGCCCTGGGTGTGGTGCTGGAGACAAAGGCTTGTGAGGGCTAGTAGTTCTGGAGAAAGATTATGTCAGCCAAAGATCATCCCAGGGACAATATGGAGAATAAACTCAAGAAATGGAATTTAAAGTTTACCTTCAGACAAGGGAGGCAAATGCAACCAACAGGGAGGCCTGGGGAAAGCTTGATCGAGAGGGCGACGCCCACTGCAACGACAACCACCGCCTAAGGCTGGGCACCCCTGGTGAGAGTGGGGGACCGGGCAGCAATGCTGGAGCCCTGGCTGGAGCCCCAGGGTAGCCTGGACTCACATGCTGGTGAGGGCTTGTAGTTCTGGAGCAAGATTAAGTCAGCCGTAGATCATCCCAGGGACAATATGGAGAATAAACTACAGAAAGGGAATTTAAAGTTTACCTTCAGACAAGGGAGGCAAATGCAACCAACAGGGAGGCCTGGTGAAAGCGCGTCCGATGTGGGACGGCACACTGCAATGACAACCTCGGCCTCAGGCTTGGCCCCCGTGGTGTGAGTGGGGGACCGAGGTTGCACTGGCGGAACTCCTGGAGCGGTGCTGAAGACAAAGGCTGGTGAGGGCTTGTAGTTCTGGAGAAAGATTAAGTCAGCCAAAGATCATCCCAGGGACAATATGGAGAATAAACGCAAGAAATGTAATTTGAAGTTTACCCTCAGACAAGGGAGGCAAATGCAACCAACAGGGAGGCCTGATGACAGGTCGTCCGACATGGGACGGCACACTGCAATGACAAACTCGGCCTAGGGCTGGGCCCCCCTTGTGTGAGTGGGGGACCGGGTTGCAGTGCTGTAGCTCTGGGTGCGATGGTGAAGACAGAAGCTGGTGAGGGCTTGTAGTTCTGGAGAAAGATTATGTCAGCCAAAGATCATCCCAGGGACAATATGGAGAATAAACTCAAGAAATATAATTTAAAGTTTACCTTCAGACAAGAGAAGCAAATGCAACCAACAGGGAGGCCTGGGGAAAGCTTGATCGAGAGGGCGACGCCCACTGCAACGACAACCACCGCCTAAGGCTGGGCACCCCTGGTGAGAGTGGGGGACCGGGCAGAAGTGCTGGAGCCCTGGCTGGAGCCCCAGGTTGGCCTGGAGTCACATGCTGGTGAGGGCTTGTAGTTCTGGAATAAGATTAAGTCAGCCGTAGATCATCCCAGGCACAATATGGAGAATAAACTCAAGAAATGGAATTTAAAGTTTACCTTTAGACAAGGGAGGCAAATGCAACCAACAGGGAGGCCTGGTGACAGCGCGTCCGATGTGGGACGGCACACTGCAATGACAACCTCGGCCTCAGGCTGGGCCCCCCTGGTGCGAGTGGGGGACCGAGGTTGCACTGGCGGAACTCCTGGTGCGGTGCTTAAGACAAAGGCTTGTGAGGGCTTGTAGTTCTGGAGCAAGATTATGTCAGCCAAAGATCATCCCAGGGACAATATGGAGGATAAACTCAAGAAATGTAATTTAAAGTTTACCTTCAGACAAGGGAGGCAAATGCAACCAACAGGGAGGCCTGATGACAGGTCGTCCGACATGGGACGGCACACTGCAATGACAAAATCGCCCCCAGGCTGGGCCCCCCTGGTGCCAGGGGGGACCGGGTTACAGGCCAGAGCTCTGGGTGCGATGGTGAAGACAAAGAATGGTTAGGGCTTGTAGTTCTGGAGAAAGATTATGTCAGCCAAAGATCATCCCAGGGACAATATGGAGAATAAACACAAGAAATGTAATTTAAAGTTTACCTTCAGACAAGGGAGGCAAATGCAACCAACAGGGAGGCCTGGTGATAGCGCGTCAGATGTGGGACGGCACACTGCAATGACAAAATCAGCCTCAGGCTGGGCCCCCCTGGTGTGAGTGGGGGACCGGGTTGCGGCCAGAGCTCTGGGTGCGATGGTGAAGACAAAGGCTGGTGAGGGCTTGTAGTTCTGGGCACACTGCAATGACAAACTCGGCCTCAGGCTGGGCCCCCCTGGTGCGAGTGGCTGACCGGGTTGCAGGCCAGAGCTCTGGGTGCGATGGTGAAGACAAAGGCTGGTGAGAGCTTGTAGTTCTGGAGAAAGATTATGTCAGCCAAAGATCATCCCAGGCACAATATGGAGAATAAACTCAAGAAATGGAATTTAAAGTTTACCTTCAGACAAGGGAGGCAAATGCAACCAACAGGGAGGCCTGGTGACAGCGCGTCCGACATGGGACGGCACACTGCAATGAAGAAATTAGCCTCAGGCTGGGCCCCCCTGGTGTGAGTGGGGGACCAAGTTGCAGTGCTGGAGCCCTGGGTGTGGTGCTGGAGACAAAGGCTTGTGAAGGCTTTTAGTTCTGGAGAAAGATTATGTCAGCCAAAGATCATCCCAGGGACAATATGGAGAATAAACTCAAGAAATGGAATTTAAAGTTTACCTTCAGACAAGGGAGGCAAATGCAACCAACAGGGAGGCCTGGGGAAAGCTTGATCGAGAGGGCGACGCCCACTGCAACGACAACCACCGCCTAAGGCTGGGCACACCTGGTGAGGCTGGGGGACCGGGCAGCAGTGCTGGAGCCCTGGCTGGAGCCCCAGGGTGACCTGGAGTCACATGCTGGTGAGGGCCAGTAGTTCTGGAGAAAGATTAAGTCAGCCGTAGATCATCCCATGGACAATATGGAGAATAAACTCAAGAAATGGAATTTAAAGTTTACCTTCAGACAAGGGAGGCAAATGCAACCAACAGGGAGGCCTGGTGACAGCGCGTCCGACATGGGACGGCACACTGCAATGACAATCTGGGCCTCAGGCTGGGCCCCCCTGGTGCGAGTGGCTGACCGGGTTGCAGGCCAGAGCTCTGGGTACGATGCTGAAGACAAAGGCTGGTGAGGGCTTGTAGTTCTGGAGAAAGATTATGTCAGCCAAAGATCACCCCAGGGACAATATGGAGAATAAACTCAAGAAATGGAATTTAAATTTACCTTCAGACAAGGGAGGCAAATGCAACCAACAGGGAGGCCTGGTGACAGCGCGTCCGACATGGGACGGCACACTGCAATGACAAAATTAGCCTCAGGCTGGGCCCCCCTGGTGTGAGTGGGGGACCGAATTTCAGTGCTGGAGCCCTGGGTGTGGTGCTGGAGACAAAGGCTGGTGAGGGCTTGTAGTTCTGGAGAAAGATTATGTCAGCCAAAGATCATCCCAGGGACAATATGGAGAATAAACTCAAGAAATGGAATTTAAAGTTTACCTTCAGACAAGGGAGGCAAATGCAACCAACAGGGAGGCCTGGTGACAGCGCGTCCGACATGGGACGGCACACTGCAATGACAAAATTAGCCTCAGGCTGGGCCCCCCTGGTGTGAGTGGGTGACCGAGTTGCAGTGCTGGAGCCCTGGGTGTGGTGCTGGAGACAAAGGCTTGTGAGGGCTTTTAGTTCTGGAGAAAGATTATGTCAGCCAAAGATCATCCCAGGGACAATATGGAGAATAAACTCAAGAAATGGAATTTAAAGTTTACCTTCAGACAAGGCAGGCAAATGCAACCAACAGGGAGGCCTGGGGAAAGCTTGATCGAGAGGGCGACGCCCACTGCAACGACAACCACCGCCTAAGGCTGGGCACAACTGGTGAGGCTGGGGGACCGGGCAGCAGTGCTGGAGCCCTGGCTGGAGCCCCAGGGTGGCCTGGAATCACATGCTGGTGAGGGCTTATAGTTCTGGAGCAAGATTAAGTCAGCCGTAGATCATCCCAGGCACAATATGGAGAATAAACTCAAGAAATGGAATTTAAAGTTTACCTTCAGACAATGGAGGCAAATGCAACCAACAGGTAGGCCTGGTGATAGCGCGTCCGATGTGGGACGGCACACTGCAATGACAAAATCAGCCTCAGGCTGGGCCCCCCGAGTGTGAGTGGGGGACCGGGTTGCAGTGCTGGAGTTCTGGGTGTGGTGCTGGAGTCACATGCTGGTGAGGGCTTGTAGTTCTGGAGCAAGATTAAGTCAGCCGTAGATCATCCCAGGCACAATATGGAGAATAAACTCAAGAAATGGAATTTAAAGTTTACCTTCAGACAAGGGAGGCAAATGCAACCAACAGGGAGGCCTGGTGACAGCGCGTCCGATGTGGGACGGCACACTGCAATGACAAAATCAGCCTCAGGCTGGGCCCCCCTGGTGTGAGTGGGTGACCGGGCAGCAGTGCTGGAGCCCTGGGTGTGGTGCTGGAGACAAAGGCTTGTGAGGGTTTGTAGTTCTGGAGAAAGATTATGTCAGCCAAAGATCATCCCAGGGACAATATGGAGAATAAACTCAAGAAATGGAATTTAAAGTTTACCTTCAGACAAGGGAGGCAAATGCATCCAACAGGGAGGCCTGGTGACAGCACGTCCGACATGGGACGGCACACTGCAATGAAAAACTCGGCCTCAGGCTGGGCCCCCCTGGTGCGAGTGGCTGACCAGGTTGCAGGCCAGAGCTCTGGGTGCGATGGTGAAGACAAAGGCTGGTGAGGGCTTGTAGTTCTGGAGAAAGATTATGTCAGCCAAAGATCATCCCAGGGACAATATGGAGAATAAACTCAAGAAATATAATTTAAGGTTTACCTTCAGACAAGGGAGGCAAATGCAACCAACAGGGAGGCCTGGTGACAGCGCATCCGATGTGGAACAGCACACTGCAATGACAACCTCGGCCTCAGGCTGGGCCCCCCTGGTGTGAGTGGGGGACCGAGGTTGCACAGGCGGAACTCCTGGTGCGGTACTGAAGACAAAGGCTGGTGAGGGCTTGTAGTTCTGGAGAAAGATTATGTCAGCCAAAGATCATCCCAGGGACAATATGGAGAATAAACTCAAGAAATGTAATTTAAAGTTTAACTTCAGACAAGGGAGGCAAATGCAACCAACAGGGAGGCCTGGTGATAGCGCGTCAGATGTGGGACGGCACACTGCAATGACAAAATCAGCCTCAGGCTGGGCCCCCCTGGTGTGAGTGGGGGACCGGGTTGCGGCCAGAACTCTGGGTGCGATGGTGAAGACAAAGGCTGGTGAGGGCTTGTAGTTCTGGGCACACTGCAATGACAAACTCGGCCTCAGGCTGGGCCCCCCTGGTGCGAGTGGCTGACCGGGTTGCAGGCCAGAGCTCTGGGTGCGATGGTGAAGACAAAGGCTGGTGAGAGCTTGTAGTTCTGGAGAAAGATTATGTCAGCCAAAGATCATCCCAGGCACAATATGGAGAATAAACTCAAGAAATGGAATTTAAAGTTTACCTTCAGACAAGGGAGGCAAATGCAACCAACAGGGAGGCCTGGTGACAGCGCGTCCGACATGGGACGGCACACTGCAATGACAATCTGGGCCTCAGGCTGGGCCCCCCTGGTGCGAGTGGCTGACCGGGTTGCAGGCCAGAGCTCTGGGTACGATGCTGAAGACAAAGGCTGGTGAGGGCTTGTAGTTCTGGAGAAAGATTATGTCAGCCAAAGATCACCCCAGGGACAATATGGAGAATAAACTCAAGAAATGTAATTTAAATTTACCTTCAGACAAGGGAGGCAAATGCAACCAACAGGGAGGCCTGGTGACAGCGCGTCCGACATGGGACGGCACACTGCAATGACAAAATTAGCCTCAGGCTGGGCCCCCCTGGTGTGAGTGGGGGACCGAATTTCAGTGCTGGAGCCCTGGGTGTGGTGCTGGAGACAAAGGCTGGTGAGGGCTTGTAGTTCTGGAGAAAGATTATGTCAGCCAAAGATCATCCCAGGGACAATATGGAGAATAAACTCAAGAAATGGAATTTAAAGTTTACCTTCAGACAAGGGAGGCAAATGCAACCAACAGGGAGGCCTGGTGACAGCGCGTCCGACATGGGACGGCACACTGCAATGACAAAATTAGCCTCAGGCTGGGCCCCCCTGGTGTGAGTGGGTGACCGAGTTGCAGTGCTGGAGCCCTGGGTGTGGTGCTGGAGACAAAGGCTTGTGAGGGCTTTTAGTTCTGGAGAAAGATTATGTCAGCCAAAGATCATCCCAGGGACAATATGGAGAATAAACTCAAGAAATGGAATTTAAAGTTTACCTTCAGACAAGGCAGGCAAATGCAACCAACAGGGAGGCCTGGGGAAAGCTTGATCGAGAGGGCGACGCCCACTGCAACGACAACCACCGCCTAAGGCTGGGCACAACTGGTGAGGCTGGGGGACCGGGCAGCAGTGCTGGAGCCCTGGCTGGAGCCCCAGGGTGACCTGGAGTCACATGCTGGTGAGGGCCTGTAGTTCTGGAGAAAGATTAAGTCAGCCGTAGATCATCCCATGGACAATATGGAGAATAAACTCAAGAAATGGAATTTAAAGTTTACCTTCAGACAAGGGAGGCAAATGCAACCAACAGGGAGGCCTGGTGACAGCGCGTCCGACATGGGACGGCACACTGTAATGACAATCTGGGCCTCAGGCTGGGCCCCCCTGGTGCGAGTGGCTGACCGGGTTGCAGGCCAGAGCTCTGGGTGCGATGGTGAAAACAAAGGCTGGTGAGGGCTTGTAGTTCTGGAGCAAGATTATGTCAGCCAAAGATCACCCCAGGGACAATATGGAGAATAAACTCAAGAAATGGAATTTAAATTTACCTTCAGACAAGGGAGGCAAATGCAACCAACAGGGAGGCCTGGTGACAGCGCGTCCGACATGGGACGGCACACTGCAATGACAAAATTAGCCTCAGGCTGGGCCCCCCTGGTGTGAGTGGGGGACCGAGTTGCAGTGCTGGAGCCCTGGGTGTGGTGCTGGAGACAAAGGCTTGTGAGGGCTAGTAGTTCTGGAGAAAGATTATGTCAGCCAAAGATCATCCCAGGGACAATATGGAGAATAAACTCAAGAAATGGAATTTAAAGTTTACCTTCAGACAAGGGAGGCAAATGCAACCAACAGGGAGGCCTGGGGAAAGCTTGATCGAGAGGGCGACGCCCACTGCAACGACAACCACCGCCTAAGGCTGGGCACCCCTGGTGAGAGTGGGGGACCGGGCAGCAATGCTGGAGCCCTGGCTGGAGCCCCAGGGTGGCCTGGACTCACATGCTGGTGAGGGCTTGTAGTTCTGGAGCAAGATTAAGTCAGCCGTAGATCATCCCAGGGACAATATGGAGAATAAACTCAAGAAAGGGAATTTAAAGTTTACCTTCAGACAAGGGAGGCAAATGCAACCAACAGGGAGGCCTGGTGACAGCGCGTCCGATGTGGGACGGCACACTGCAATGACAACCTCGGCTTCAGCCTTGGCCCCCGTGGTGCGAGTGGGGGACCGAGGTTGCACTGGCGGAACTCCTGGAGCGGTGCTGAAGACAAAGGCTGGTGAGGGCTTGTAGTTCTGGAGCAAGATTATGTCAGCCAAAGATCATCCCAGGGACAATATGGAGGATAAACTCAAGAAATGTAATTTAAAGTTTACCTTCAGACAAGGGAGGCAAATGCAACCAACAGGGAGGCTTGATGACAGGTCGTCCGACATGGGACGGCACACTGCAATGACAAAATCGCCCCCAGGCTGGGCCCCGCTGGTGCCAGTGGGGGACCGGGTTACAGGCCAGAGCTCTGGGTGCGATGGTGAAGACAAAGAATGGTGAGGGCTTGTAGTTCTGGAGAAAGATTATGTCAGCCAAAGATCATCCCAGGGACAATATGGAGAATAAACACAAGAAATGTAATTTGAAGTTTAACTTCAGACAAGGGAGGCAAATGCAACCTACAGGGAGGCCTGGGCAAAGCTTGATCGAGAGGGCGACGCCCACTGCAACGACAACAACCGCCTAAGGCTGGGAACCCCTGGTGAGGGTGGGGGACCGGGCAGCAGTGCTGGAGCCCTGGTTGGAGACCCAGGGTGGCCTGGAATCACATGCTGGTGAGGGCTTATATTTCTGGAGCAAGATTAAGTCAGCCGTAGATCATCCCAGGCACAATATGGAGAATAAACTCAAGAAATGGAATTTAAAGTTTACCTTCAGCCAAGGGAGGCAAATGCAACCAACAGGGAGGCCTGATGATAGCGCGTCCGATGTGGGACGGCACACTGCAATGACAAAATCAGCCTCAGGCTGGGCCCCCCTGGTGTGAGTCGGGGACCGGGTTGCAGTGCTGGAGCCCGGGGTGTGGTGCTGGAGTCACATGCTGGTGAGGGCTTGTAGTTCTGGAGCAAGATTAAGTCAGCCAAAGATCATCCCATGGACAATATGGAGAATAAAGTCAAGAAAGGGAATTTAAAGTTTACCTTCAGACAAGGGAGGCAAATGCAACCAACAGGGAGGCCTGGTGACAGCTCGTCCGATGTGGGGCGGCACACTGCAATGACAAAATCGACCTCAGGCTGGGCCCCCCGAGTGTGAGTGGGGGACCGGGTTGCAGTGCTGGAGCTCTGGGTGCGATGGTGAAGACAGAGGATGGTGAGGGCTTGTAGTTCTGGAGAAAGATTATGTCAGCCAAAGATCATCCCAGGGACAATATGGAGAATAATCTCAAGAAATGTAATTTAAAGTTTACCTTTGGACAAGGGAGGCAAATGCAACCAACAGGGAGGCCTGGTGACAGCGCGTCCGACATGGGACGGCACACTGCAATGACAACCTGGACCTCAGGCTGGGCACCCCTGGTGCGAGTGGCTGACCGGGTTGCAGGCCAGAGCTCTGGGTGCGATGGTGAAGACAAAGGCTGGTGAAGGCTTGTAGTTCTGGAGAAAGATTATGTCAGCCAAAGATCATCCCAGGGACAATATGGAGAATAAACTCAAGAAATATAATTTAAAGTTTACCTTCAGACAAGGGAGGCAAATGCAACCAACAGGGAGGCCTGGGGAAAGCTTGATTGAGAGGGCGACGCCCAATGCAACGACAACCACCGCCTAAGGCTGGGCACACCTGGTGAGAGTGGGGGACCGGGCAGCAGTGCTGGAGCCCTGGCTGGAGCCCCGGTCTGGCCTGGAGTCACATGCTGGTGAGGGCTTGTAGTTCTGGAGCAAGATTAAGTCAGCCGTAGATCATCCCAGGGAAAATATGGAGAATAAACTCAAGAAATGGAATTTAAAGTTTACCTTCAGACAAGGGAGGCAAATGCAACCAACAGGGAGGCCTGGTGACAGCGCGTCTGACATGGGAAAGCACATTGCAATGACAAACTCGGCATCAGGCTGGGCCCCCTTGGTGGGAGTGGGTGACAAGGTTGCAGGCCAGAGCTCTGGGTGCGATGGTGAAGACAAAGGCTGGTGAGGGCTTGTAGTTCTGGAGAAAGATTATGTCAGCCAAAGATCATCCCAGGGACAATATGGAGAATAAACTCAAGAAATGGAATTTAAAGTTTACCTTCAGACAAGGGAGGCAAATGCAACCAACAGGGAGGCCTGGGGAAAGCTTGATCGAGAGGGCGACGCCCACTGCAACGACAACCACCCCCTAAGGCTGGACACCCCTGGTGAGGGTGGGGGACCGGGCAGCAGTGCTGGAGCCCTGGCTGGAGCCCCGGTCTGGCCTGGAGTTACATGCTGGTGAGGGCTTATAGTTCTGGAGCAAGATTAAGTCAGCCGTAGATCATCCCAGGCACAATATGGAGAATAAACTCAAGAAATGGAATTTAAAGTTTACCTTCAGACAAGGGAGGCAAATACAACCAACAGGGAGGCCTGGTGATAGCGCGTCCGATGTGGGACGGCACAGTGCAATGACAAAATCGTCCTCAGGCTGGGCCCCCCTGGTGTGAGTGGGGGACCGGGTTGCAGTGCTGGAGCCCTGGGTGTGGTGCTGGAGACAAAGGCTTGTGAGGGCTTGTAGTTCTAGAGAAAGATTATGTCAGCCAAAGATCATCCCAGGGACAATATGGAGAATAAACTCAAGAAATGGAATTTAAAGTTTACCTTCAGACAAGGGAGGCAAATGCAACCAACAGGGAGGCCCTGGTGACAGCGCGTCCGACAAGGGAAGGCACACTGCAATGACAAACTCGGCCTCAGGCAGGGCCCCCCTGGTGCGAGTGGGTGACCGGGTTGCAGGCCAGAGCTCTGGGTGCGATGGTGAAGACAAAGGCTGGTGAGGGCTTGTAGTTCTGGGCACACTGCAATGACAAACCCGGCCTCAGGCTGGGCCCCCCTGGTGCGAGTGGCTGACCGGGTTGCAGGCCAAAGCTCTGGGTGCGATGGTGAAGACAAAGGCTGGTGAGGGCTTGTCGTTCTGGAGAAAGATTATGTCAGCCAGAGATCATCCCAGGGACAATATGGAGAATAAACTCAAGAAATGGAATTTAAAGTTTACCTTCAGACAAGGGAGGCAAATGCAACCAACAGGGAGGCCTGGGGAAAGCTTGATCGAGAGGGCGACGCCCACTGCAACGACAACCACCCCCTAAGGCTGGGCACCCCTGGTGAGAGTGGGGGACCGGGCAGCAGTGCTGGAGCCCTGGCTGGAGCCCCAGGGTGGCCTGGAGTCACATGCTGGTGAGGGCTTGTAGTTCTGGAGCAAGATTAAGTCAGCCGTAGATCATCCCAGGGACAATATGGAGAATAAACTCAAGAAATGGAATTTAAAGTTTACCTTCAGACAAGGGAGGCAAATGCAACCAACAGGGAGGCCTGGTGACAGCGCGTCCGACATGGGACGGCACATTGCAATGACAAACTCGGCCTCAGGCTGGGCCCCCTAGGTGGGAGTGGGTGAGAAGGTTGCAGGCCAGAGCTCTGGGTGCGATGGTGAAGACAAAGGCTGGTGAGGGCTTGTAGTTCTGGAGAAAGATTATGTCAGCCAAAGATCATCCCAGGGACAATATGGAGAATAAACTCAAGAAATGGAATTTAAAGTTTACCTTCAGACAAGGGAGGCAAATGCAACCAACAGGGAGGCCTGGTGACAGCTCGTCCGACGTGAGGCGGCACACTGCAATGAAAACCTCGGCCTCAGGCTGGGCCCCCCTGGTGCGAGTGGGGGACTGAGGTTGCACTGGCGGAACTCCTGGTGCGGTGCTGAAGACAAAGGCTTGTGAGGGCTTGTAGTTCTGGAGAAAGATTATGTCAGCCAAAGATCATCCCAGGGACAATATGGAGAATAAACTCAAGAAATGGAATTTAAAGTTTACCTTCAGACAAGTGAGGCAAATGCAACAAACAGGGAGGCCTGGTGACAGCGCGTCCGACATGGGACGGCACACTGCAATGACAAACTCGGCCTCAGGCTGGGCCCCCTTGGTGCGAGCGGGTGACCGGGTTGCAGGCCAGAGCTCTGGGTGCGATGGTGAAGACAAAGAATGGTGAGGGCTTGTAGTTCTGGAGCAAGATTATGTCAGCCAAAGATCATCCCAGGGACAATATGGAGAATAAACTCAAGAAATGTAATTTAAAGTTTACCTTCAGACGAGGGAGGCAAATGCAACCAACAGGGAGGCCTGGGGAAAGCTTGATCGAGAGGGCGACGCCCACTGCAACGAATACCACCCCCTAAGGCTGGACACCCCTGGTGAGGGTGGGGGACCGGGCAGCAGTGCTAGAGCCCTGGCTGGAACCCCGGTCTGGCCTGGAGTCACATGCTGGTGAGGGCTTGTAGTTCTGGAGCAAGATTAAGTCAGCCGTAGATCATCCCAGGGACAATATGGAGAATAAACTCAAGAAATGGAATTTAAAGTTTACCTTAAGACAAGGGAGGCAAATGCAACCAACAGGGAGGCCTGGGGAATGCTCGTCCGATGTGGGGCGGCACACTGCAATGACAAAATCGCCCTTAGGGTGGGCCCCCTAGTGTGAGTAGAGGACCGGGTTGCAGTGCTGGAGCTCTGGGTGCGGTGCTGAAGACAAAGGCTGGTGAGGGCTTGTAGTTCTGGAGAAAGATTAAGTCAGCCAAAGATCATCCCAGGGAAAATATGGAGAATAAACTCAAGAAATGGAATTTAAAGTTCACCTTCAGACAAGGGAGGCAAATGCAACCAACAGGGAGGCCTGGTGACAGCGCGTCCGATGTGGAACAGCACACTGCAATGACAACCTCGGCCTCAGGCTGGGCCCCCCTGGTGTGAGTGGGGGATCGAGGTTGCACAGGCGGAACTCCTGGTGCGGTACTGAAGACAAAGGCTGGTGAGGGTTTGTAGTTCTGGAGAAAGATTATGTCAGCCAAAGATCATCCCAGGGACAATATGGAGAATAAACTCAAGAAATGTAATTTAAAGTTTAACTTCAGACAAGGGAGGCAAATGCAACCAACAGGGAGGCCTGGTGATAGCGCGTCCGATGTGGGACGGCACACTGCAATGACAAAATCAGCCTCAGGCTGGGCCCCCCTGGTGTGAGTGGGGGACCGGGTTGCAGTGCTGGAGCCCTGGGTGTGGTGCTGGAGACAAAGGCTTGTGAGGGCTTGTAGTTCTGGAGAAAGATTATGACAGCCGTAGATCATCCCATGGACAATATGGAGACTAAACTCAAGAAATGTAATTTAAAGTTTACCTTCAGACAAGGGAGGCAAATGCAACCAACAGGGAGGACTGGGGAAAGCTTGATCGAGACGGCGACGCCCAACTGCAACGACAACCACCGCCTAAGGCTGGGCACCCCTGGTGAGAGTGGGGGACCGGGCAGCAGTGCTGGAGCCCTGGCTGGAGCCCCAGGGTGACCTGGAGTCACATGCTGGTGAGGGCCTGTAGTTCTGGAGAAAGATTAAGTCAGCCGTAGATCATCCCAGGGACAATATGGAGAATAAACTCAAGAAAGGGAATTTAAAGTTTACCTTCAGACAAGGGAGGCAAATGCAACCAATAGGGAGGCCTGGTGACAGCGCGTCCGACATGGGACGGCACACTGCAATGACAACCTGGGCCTCAGGCTGGGCCCCCCTGGTGCGAGTGGCTGACCGGGTTGCAGGCCAGAGCTCTGGGTGCGATGGTGAAGACAAAGGCTGGTGAGGGCTTGTAGTTCTGGAGAAAGATTATGTCAGCCAAAGATCATCCCAGGGACAATATGGAGAATAAACTCAAGAAATGGAATTTAAAGTTTACCTTCAGACAAGGGAGGCAAATGCAACCAACAGGGAGGCCTGGTGACAGCGCGTCCGACATGGGACGGCACACTGCACTGAAGAAATTAGCCTCAGGCTGGGCCCCCCTGGTGTGAGTGGGGGACCGAGTTGCAGTGCTGGAGCCCTGGGTGTGGTGCTGGAGACAAAGGCTTGTGAGGGCTTTTAGTTCTGGAGAAAGATTATGTCAGCCAAAGATCATCCCAGGGACAATATGGAGAATAAACTCAAGAAATGTAATTTAAAGTTTACCTTCAGACAAGGGAGGCAAATGCAACCAACAGGGAGGCCTGGTGACAGCACGTCCGACATGGGACGGCACACTGCAATGAAAAACTCGGCCTCAGGCTGGGCCCCCCTGGTGCGAGTGGCTGACCGGGTTGCAGGCCAGAGCTCTGGGTGCGATGGTGAAGACAAAGGCTGGTGAGGGCTTGTAGTTCTGGAGAAAGATTATGTCAGCCAAAGATCATCCCAGGGACAATATGGAGAATAAACTCAAGAAATGGAATTTAAAGTTTACCTTCAGACAAGGGAGGCAAATGCAACCAACAAGGAGGCCTGATGACAGCGCGTCCGACATGGGACGATACACTACAATGACAACCTCGGCCTCAGGCTGGGCCCCCCTGGTGTGAGTGGGGGACCGAGGTTGCACTGGCGGAACTCCTGGTGCGGTGGTGAAGACAAAGGCTGGTGAGGGTTTGTAGTTCTGGAGAAAGATTATGTCAGCCAAAGATCATCCCAGGGACAATAAGGAGAATAAACTCAAGAAATGTAATTTAAAGTTTACCTTCAGACAAGGGAGGCAAATGCAACCAACTGGGAGGCCTGGTGACAGCGCGTCCGACATGGGACAGCACATTGCAATGACAAACTCGGCCTCAAGCTGGGCCCCCTTGGTGCGAGTGGGTGACAAGGTTGCAGGCCAGAGCTCTGGGTGCGATGGTGAAGACAAAGGCTGGTGAGGGCTTGTACTTCTGGAGAAAGATTATGTCAGCCAAAGATCATCCCAGGGACAATGTGGAGAATAAACACAAGAAATGGAATTTAAAGTTTACCTTCAGACAAGGGAGGCAAATGCAACCAACAGGGAGGCCTGGGGAAAGCTTGATCGAGAGGGCGACGCCCACTGCAACGACAACCACCCCCTAAGGCTGGACACACCTGGTGAGGGTGGGGGACCGGGCAGCAGTGCTGGAGCCCTGGCTGGAGCCCTGGTCTGGCCTGGAATCACATGCTGGTGAGGGCTTGTAGTTCTGGAGCAAGATTAAGTCAGCCGTAGATCATTCCAAGTACAATATGGAGAATAAACTCAAGAAATGGAATTTAAAGTTTACCTTCAGACAAGGGAGGCAAATGCAACCAACAGGGAGGCCTGGTGACAGCACGTCCGACATGGGACGGCACACTGCAATGAAAAACTCGGCCTCAGGCTGGGCCCCCCTGGTGCGAGTGGCTGACCGGGTTGCAGGCCAGAGCTCTGGGTGCGATGGTGAAGACAAAGGCTGGTGAGGGCTTGTAGTTCTGGAGAAAGATTATGTCAGCCAAAGATCATCCCAGGGACAATATGGAGAATAAACTCAAGAAATGGAATTTAAAGTTTACCTTCAGACAAGGGAGGCAAATGCAACCAACAAGGAGGCCTGATGACAGCGCGTCCGACATGGGACGATACACTACAATGACAACCTCGGCCTCAGGCTGGGCCCCCCTGGTGTGAGTGGGGGACCGAGGTTGCACTGGCGGAACTCCTGGTGCGGTGGTGAAGACAAAGGCTGGTGAGGGTTTGTAGTTCTGGAGAAAGATTATGTCAGCCAAAGATCATCCCAGGGACAATAAGGAGAATAAACTCAAGAAATGTAATTTAAAGTTTACCTTCAGACAAGGGAGGCAAATGCAACCAACTGGGAGGCCTGGTGACAGCGCGTCCGACATGGGACGGCACATTGCAATGACAAACTCGGCCTCAAGCTGGGCCCCCTTGGTGCGAGTGGGTGACAAGGTTGCAGGCCAGAGCTCTGGGTGCGATGGTGAAGACAAAGGCTGGTGAGGGCTTGTACTTCTGGAGAAAGATTATGTCAGCCAAAGATCATCCCAGGGACAATGTGGAGAATAAACACAAGAAATGGAATTTAAAGTTTACCTTCAGACAAGGGAGGCAAATGCAACCAACAGGGAGGCCTGGGGAAAGCTTGATCGAGAGGGCGACGCCCACTGCAACGACAACCACCCCCTAAGGCTGGACACACCTGGTGAGGGTGGGGGACCGGGCAGCAGTGCTGGAGCCCTGGCTGGAGCCCTGGTCTGGCCTGGAATCACATGCTGGTGAGGGCTTGTAGTTCTGGAGCAAGATTAAGTCAGCCGTAGATCATTCCAAGTACAATATGGAGAATAAACTCAAGAAATGGAATTTAAAGTTTACCTTCAGACAAGGGAGGCAAATGCAACCAACAGGGAGGCCTGGTGATAGCGCGTCCGACATGGGACGGCACAGTGCAATGACAAAATCAGCCTCAGGCTGGGCCGCCCTGGTGTGAGTGGGGGACCGGGTTGCAGTGCTGGAGCCCTGGGTGTGGTGCTGGAGACAAAGGCTTGTGAGGGCTTGTAGTTCTGGAGAAAGATTATGTCAGCCGTAGATCATCCCAGGGACAATATGGAGACTAAACTCAAGAAATGTAATTTAAAGTTTACCTTCAGACAAGGGAGGCAAATGCAACCAACAGGGAGGCCTGGGGAAAGCTTGATCGAGAGGGCGACGCCCACTGCAACGACAACCACCGCCTAAGTCTGGGAACCCCTGGAGAAAGTGGGGGACCGGGCAGCAGTGCTAGAGCCCTGGCTGGAGCCCCAGGGTGGCCTGGAGTCACATGCTGGTGAGGGCTTGTAGTTCTGGAGTAAGATTAAGTCAATCCAAAGATCATCCCAAGGACAATATGGAGAATAAACTCAAGAAAGGGAATTTAAAGTTTACCTTCAGACAAGGGAGGCAAAGGCAACCAACACGGAGGCATGGTGACAGCGCGTCCGATGTGGGACGGCACACTGCAATGACAACCTCGGCCTCAGGCTGGGCCCCCCTGGTGAGAGTGGGGGACCGGGCAGCAGTGCTGGAGCCCTGGCTGGAGCCCCAGGGTGGCCTGGAGTCACATGCTGGTGAGGGCTTGTAGTTCTGGAGCAAGATTAAGTCAGCCAAAGATCATCCCAGGGAAAATATGGAGAATAAACTCAAGAAATGGAATTTAAAGTTTACCTTCAGACAAGGGAGGCAAATGCAACCAACAGGGAGGCCTGGTGACAGCGTGTCCGATGTGGGACGGCACACTGCAATGACAAAATCAGCCTCAGGCTGGGCCCCCCTGGTGTGAGTGGGGGACCGAGGTTGCAGTGCTGGAGCCCTGGGTGTGGTGCTGGAGAGAAAGGCTGGTGAGGGCTTGTAGTTCTGGAGAAAGATTATGTCAGCCAAAGATCATCCCAGGGACAATATGGAAAATAAACTCAAGAAATGTAATTTAAAGTTTACCTTCAGACAAGGGAGGCAAATGCAACCAACAGGGAGGCCTGGTGACAGCACGTCCGGCATGGGACGGCACACTGCAATGAAAAACTCGGCCTCAGGCTGGGCCCCCCTGGTGCGAGTGGCTGACCATGTTGCAGGCCAGAGCTCTGGGTGCGATGGTGAAGACAAAGGCTGGTGAGGGCTTGTAGTTCTGGAGAAAGATTATGTCAGCCAAAGATCATCCCAGGGACAATATGGAGAATAAACTCAAGAAATATAATTTAAAGTTTACCTTCAGACAAGGGAGGCAAATGCAACCAACAGGGAGGCCTGGGGAAAGCTTGATCGAGAGGGCGACGCCCACTGCAACGACAACCACCGCCTAAGGCTGGGCACCCCTGGTGAGAGTGGGAGACTGGGCAGCAGTGCTGGAGCCCTGGCTGGAGCCCCAGGGTGGCCTGGAGTCACATGCTGGTGAGGGCTTGTAGTTGTAGAGCAAGATTAAGTCAGCCAAAGATCATCCCTGGGAAAATATGGAGAATAAACTCAAGAAATGGAATTTAAAGTTTACCTTCAGACAAGGGAGGCAAATGCAACCAACAGGGAGGCCTGGTGACAGCGCATCCGATGTGGGACGGCACACTGCAATGACAACCTCGGCCTCAGGCTGGGCCCCCCTGGTGTGAGTGGGGGACCGAGGTTGCACTGGCGGAACTCCTGGTGCGGTGCTGAAGACAAAGGCTGGTAAGGGCTTGTAGTTCTGGAGAAAGATTATGTCAGCCAAAGATCATCCCAGGGACAATATGGAGAATAAACACAAGAAATGTAATTTAAAGTTTACCTTCAGACAAGGGAGGCAAATGCAACCAACAAGGAGGCCTGATGACAGCGTGTCCGAAAAGGGACGGCACACTGCAATGACAAACTCGGCCTCAGGCTGGGCCCCCCTGGTGCCAGTGACTGACCGGGTTGCAGGCCAGAGCTCTGGGTGCGAGGGTGAAGACAAAGGCTGGTGAGGGCTTGTAGTTCTGGGCACACTGCAATGACAAACCCGGCCTCAGGCTGGGCCCCCCTGGTGCGAGTGGCTGACCGGGTTGCAGGCCAAAGCTCTGGGTGCGATGGTGAAGACAAAGGCTGGTGAGGGCTTGTGGTTCTGGAGAAAGATTATGTCAGCCAAAGATCATCCCAGGGACAATATGGAGAATAAACTCAAGAAATGGAATTTAAAGTTTACCTTCAGACAAGGGAGGCAAATGCAACCAACAGGGAGGCCTGGGGAAAGCTTGATCGAGAGGGCGACGCCCACTGCAACGACAACCACCCCCTGAGGCTGGACACCCCTGGTGAGGATGGGGGACCGGGCAGCAGTGCTGGAGCCCGGGCTGGAGCCAGAGTCTGGCCTGGAGTCACATGCTGGTCAGGGCTTGTAGTTCTAGAGCAAGATTAAGTAAGCCGTAGATCATCCCAGGCACAATATGGAGAATAAACTCAAGAAATGGAATTTAAAGTTTACCTTCAGACAAGGGAGGCAAATGCAACCAACAGGGAGGCCTGGTGACAGCGCGTCCGACATGGGACGGCACACTGCAATGACAAACTCGGACTCAGGCTGGGCCCCCTTGGTGCGAGTGGGTGACCGGTTTGCAGGCCAGAGCTCTGGGTGCGATGGTGAAGACAAAGGCTGGTGAGGGCTTGTAGTTCTGGAGAAGATTATGTCAGCCAAAGATCATCCCAGGGACAATCTGGAAAATAAACACAAGAAATGTAATTTAAAGTTTACCTTAAGACATGGGAGGTAAATGCAACCAACAGGGAGTCCTGATGACAGGTCGTCCGAAAAGGGACGGCACAATGCAATGACAAACTCGGCCTCAGGCTGGGCCCCCCTGGTGCGAGTGGCTGACCGGGTTGCAGGCCAGAGCTCTGGGTGCGATGGTGAAGACAAAGGCTGGTGAGGGCTTGTAGTTCTGGAGCAAGATTATGTCAGCCAAAGATCATCCCAGGGACAATATGGACAATTAATTCAAAAAATGTAATTTAAAGTTTACCTTCAGACAAGGGAGGCAAATGCAACCAACAGGGAGGCCTGATGACAGCGCGTCCGACATGGGACGGCACACTGCAATGACAAACTCGGCCTCAGGCTTGGCCCCCTTGGTGCGAGTGGGGGACCGGGTTGCAGTGCTGGAGCCCTGGGTGTGGTGCTGGAGACAAAGGCTTGTGAGGGCTTGTAGTTCTGGAGAAAGATTATGACAGCCGTAGATCATCCCATGGACAATATGGAGACTAAACTCAAGAAATGTAATTTAAAGTTTACCTTCAGACAAGGGAGGCAAATGCAACCAACAGGGAGGACTGGGGAAAGCTTGATCGAGAGGGCGACGCCCAACTGCAACGACAACCACCGCCTAAGGCAGGGCACCCCTGGTGAGAGTGGGGGACCGGGCAGCAGTGCTGGAGCCCTGGCTGGAGCCCCAGGGTGACCTGGAGTCACATGCTGGTGAGGGCTTGTAGTTCTGGAGAAAGATTAAGTCAGCCGTAGATCATCCCAGGGACAATATGGAGAATAAACTCAAGAAAGGGAATTTAAAGTTTACCTTCAGACAAGGGAGGCAAATGCAACCAACAGGGAGGCCTGGTGACAGCGCATCCGATGTGGGACGGCACACTGCAATGACAAAATCGGCCTCAGGCTGGGCCCCCCTGGTGCGAGTGGGTGACCGGGTTGCAGGCCAGAGCTCTGGGTGCGATGGTGAAGACAAAGGCTGGTGAGGGCTTGTACTTCTGGAGCAAGAATAAGTCAGCCAAAGATCATCCCAGGGACAATATGGAGAATAAACTCAAGAAATGGAATTTAAAGTTTACCTTCAGACAAGGGAGGCAAATGCAACCAACAGGGAGGCCTGGGGAAAGCTTGATCGAGAGGGCGACGCCCACTGCAACGACAACCACCCCCTAAGGATGGGCACCCCTGGTGAGGGTGGGGGACCGGGCAGCAATGCTGGAGCCCTGGCTGGAGCCCCGGTGTGGCCTGGAGTCACATGCTGGTGAGGGCTTGTAGTTCTGGAGCAAGATTAAGTCAGCCGTAGATCATCCCAGGGACAATATGGAGAATAAACTCAAGAAATGGAATTTAAAGTTTACCTTCAGACAAGGGAGGCAAATGCAACCAACAGGGAGGCCTGGTGACAGCACGTCCGACATGGGAAGGCACACTGCAATGAAAAACTCGGCCTCAGGCTGGGCCCCCCTGGTGCGAGTGGCTGACCATGTTGCAGGCCAGAGCTCTGGGTGCGATGGTGAAGACAAAGGCTGGTGAGGGCTTGTAGTTCTGGAGAAAGATTATGTCAGCCAAAGATCATCCCAGGGACAATATGGAGAATAAACTCAAGAAATATAATTTAAAGTTTACCTTCAGACAAGGGAGGCAAATGCAACCAACAGGGAGGCCTGGGGAAAGCTTGATCGAGAGGGCGACGCCCACTGCAACGACAACCACCGCCTAAGGCTGGGCACCCCTGGTGAGAGTGGGAGACTGGGCAGCAGTGCTGGAGCCCTGGCTGGAGCCCCAGGGTGGCCTGGAGTCACATGCTGGTGAAGGCTTGTAGTTGTAGAGCAAGATTAAGTCAGCCAAAGATCATCCCTGGGAAAATATGGAGAATAAACTCAAGAAATGGAATTTAAAGTTTACCTTCAGACAAGGGAGGCAAATGCAACCAACAGGGAGGCCTGGTGACAGGTCGTCCGAAAAGGGACGGCACAATGCAATGACAAACTCGGCCTCAGGCTGGGCCCCCCTGGTGCGAGTGGCTGACCGGGTTGCAGGCCAGAGCTCTGGGTGCGATGGTGAAGACAAAGGCTGGTGAGGGCTTGTAGTTCTGGAGAAAGATTATGTCAGCCGTAGATCATCCTAGGGACAATATGGAGAATAAACTCTAGAAATGTAATTTAAAGTTTACCTTCAGACAAGGGAGGCAAATGCAACCAACAGGGAGGCCTGAGGAAAGCTTGATCGAGAGGGCGACGCCCACTACAACGACAACCACCGCCTAAGGCTGGGCACCCCTGGTGAGAGTGGGGGACCGGGCAGCAGTGCTGGAGGCCTGGCTGGAGCCCCGGGGTGGCCTGGAGTCACATGCTGGTGAGGGCTTGTAGTTCTGGAGCAAGATTAAGTCAGCCGTAGATCATCCCAGGGACAATATGGAGAATAAACTCAAGAAATGGAATTTAAAGTTTACCTTCAGACAAGGGAGGCAAATGCAACCAACAGGGAGGCCTGGTGATAGCGCGTCCGATGTGGGACGGCACACTGCAATGACAAAATCAGCCTCAGGCTGGGCCCCCCTGGTGTGAGTGGGGGACCGGGTTGCAGTGCTGGAGACCTGGGTGTGGTGCTTGAGACAAAGGCTTGTGAGGGCTTGTAGTTCTGGAGAAAGATTATGTCAGCCAAAGATCATCCCAGGGACAATATGGACAATTAATTCAAAAAATGTAATTTAAAGTTTACCTTCAGACAAGGGAGGCAAATGCAACCAACAGGGAGGCCTGATGACAGCGCGTCCGACATGGGACGGCACACTGCAATGACAAACTCGGCCTCAGGCTTGGCCCCCTTGGTGCGAGTGGCTGACCGGGTTGCAGGCCAGAGCTCTGGGTGCGATGGTGAAGACAAAGGCTGGTGAGGGCTTGTAGTTCAGGAGAAAGATTATGTCAGCCAAAGATCATCCCAGGGACAATATGGAGAATAAACTCAAGAAATGTAATTTAAAGTTTACCTTCAGACAAGGGAGGCAAATGCAACCAACAGGGAGGCCTGGTGACAGCGCGTCCGACATGGGACGGCACACTGCAATGACAAACTCGGACTCAGGCTGGGCCCCCTTGGTGCGAGTGGGTGACCGGGTTGCAGGCCAGAGCTCTGGGTGCGATGGTGAAGACAAAGGCTGGTGAGGGCTTGTAGTTCTGGAGAAGATTATGTCAGCCAAAGATCATCCCAGGGACAATCTGGAAAATAAACTCAAGAAATGGAATTTAAAGTTTACCTTAAGACATGGGAGGTAAATGCAACCAACAGGGAGGCCTGGGGAAAGATTGATTGAGGGGGCGCCGCCCACTGCAATGACAACCACCGCCTAAGGCTGGGCCCCCCTGGTGTGAGTGGGGGACCGGGTTGCAGTGCTGGAGCTCTGGGTGTGGTGCTGGAGACAAAGGCTTGTGAGGGCTTGTAGTTCTGGAAAAAGATTATGTCAGCCAAAGATCATCCCAGGGAAAATATGGAGAATAAACTCAAGAAATGGAATTTAAAGTTTACCTTCAGACAAGGGAGGCAAATGCAACAAACAGGGAGGCCTGGTGACAGCGCGTCCGACATGGGACGGCACACTGCAATGACAAACTCGGCCTCAGGCTGGGCCCCCCTGGTGCGAGTGGGGGACCGAGTTTGCACTGGCAGAAATCCTGGTGCAGTGCTGAAGACAAAGGCTGGTGAGGGCTTGTAGTTCTGGAGAAAGATTATGTCAGCCAAAGATCATCCCAGGGACAATATGGAGAATAAACTCAAGAAATGGAATTTAAAGTTTACCTTCAGACAAGGGAGGCAAATGCAACCAACAGGGAGGCCTGGTGACAGCGCGTCCGACAAGGGACGGCACACTGCAATGACAAACTCGGCCTCAGGCAGGGCTCCCCTGGTGCGAGTGAGTGACCGGGTTGCAGGCCAGAGCTTTGGGTGCGATGGTGAAGACAAAGGCTGGTGAGGGCTTGTAGTTCTGGGCACACTGCAATGAAAAACCCGGCCTCAGGCTGGGCCCCCCTGGTGCGAGTGGCTGACCGGGTTGCAGGCCAAAGCTCTGGGTGCGATGGTGAAGACAAAGGCTGGTGAGGGCTTGTCGTTCTGGAGAAAGATTATGTCAGCCAAAGATCATCCCAGGGACAATATGGAGAATAAACTCAAGAAATGGAATTTAAAGTTTACCTTCAGACAAGGGAGGCAAATGCAACCAACAGGGAGGCCTGGGGAAAGCTTGATCGAGAGGGCGACGCCCACTGCAACGACAACCACCCCCTAAGACTGGGCACCCCTGGTGAGAGTGGGGGACCGGGCAGCAGTGCTGGAGCCCTGGCTGGAGCCCCAGGGTGGCCTGGAGTCACATGCTGGTGAGGGCTTGTAGTTCTGGAGCAAGATTAAGTCAGCCGTAGATCATCCCAGGGACAATATGGAGAATAAACTCAAGAAATGGAATTTAAAGTTTACCTTCAGACAAGGGAGGCAAATGCAACCAACAGGGAGGCCTGGTGACAGCGCGTACGACATGGAACGGCAAACTGCAATGACAAACTCGGCCTCAAGCTGGGGCCCCTTGGTGCGAGTGGGTGACCGGGTTGCAGGCCAGAGCTCTGGGTGTGATGGTGAAGACAAAGGCTGGTGAGGGCTTGTAGTTCTGGGCACACTGCAATGACAAACCCGGCCTCAGGCTGGGCCCCCCTGGTGCGAGTGGCTGACCGGGTTGCAGGCCAAAGCTCTGGGTGCGATGGTGAAGACAAAGGCTGGTGAGGGCTTGTCGTTCTGGAGAAAGATTATGTCAGCCAAAGATCATCCCAGGGACAATATGGAGAATAAACTCAAGAAATGTAATTTAAAGTTTACCTTCAGACAAGGGAGGCAAATGCAACCAACAGGGAGGCCTGGGGAAAGCTTGATCGAGAGGGCGACGCCCACTGCAACGACAACCAGCCCCTAAGGCTGGGCACCCCTGGTGAGAGTGGGGGACCGGGCAGCAGTGCTGGAGCCCTGGCTGGAGCCCCAGGTTGGCCTGGAGTCACATGCTGGTGAGGGCTTGTAGTTCTGGAGCAAGATTAAGTCAGCCGTAGATCATCCAGGGACAATATGGAGAATAAACTCAAGAAATGGAATTTAAAGTTTACCTTCAGATAAGGGAGGCAAAAGCAACCAACAGGGAGGCCTGGTGACAGCGCGTCCGACATGGGAGAGCACACTGCAATGACAAACTCGGCCTCAGGCTAGGCCCCCCTGGTGCGTGTGGCTGACCGGGTTGCAGGCCAGAGCTCTGGGTGCGATGGTGAAGACAAAGGCTGGTGAGGGCTTGTAGTTCTGGGCACATTGCAATGACAAACTCAGCCACAGGCTGGGCCCCCCTGGTGCGAGTGGCTGACCGGGTTGCAGGCCAGAGCTCTGGGTGCGATGGTGAAGACAAAGGCTGGTGAGGGCTTGTAGTTCTGGAGAAAGATTATGTCAGCCAAAGATCATCCCAGGGACAATATGGAGAATAAACTCAAGAAATGGAATTTAAAGTTTACCTTCAGACAAGGGAGGCAAATGCAACCAACAGGGAGGCCTGGGGACAGCGCGTCCGACATGGGACGGCAGACTGCAATGACAAAATCAGCCTCAGGCTGGGCCCCCCTGGTGTGAGTGGGGAACCGGGTTGCAGTGCTGGAGCCCTGGGTGTGGTGCTGGAGACAAAGACTTGTGAGGGCTTGTAGTTCTGGAGCAAGATTAAGTCAGCCAAAGATCATCCCTGGGACAATATGGAGAATAAACACAAGAAATGGAATTTAAAGTTTACCTTCAGACAAGGGAGGCAAATGCAACCAACAGGGAGGCCTGGTGACAGCTCGTCCGACGTGGAACGGCACACTGCAATGACAACCTCGGCCTCAGGCTGGGCCCCCCTGGTGCGAGTGGGGGACCGAGGTTGCACTGGCGGAACTCCTGGTGCGGTGCTGAAGACAAAGGCCTGTGAGGGCTTGTAGTTCTGGAGAAAGATTATGTCAGCCAAAGATCATCCCAGGGACAATATGGAGAATAAACTCAAGAAAGGGAATTTAAAGTTTACCTTCAGACAAGGGAGGCAAATGCAACCAACAGGGAGGCCTGGTGACAGCGCGTCCGACATGGGACGGCACACTACAATGACAAAATCGGCCTCAGAATGGGGCCCCTTGGTGCGAGTGGGTGACCGGGTTGCAGGCCAGAGCTCTGGGTGCGATGGTGAAGACAAAGAATGGTGAGGGCTTGTAGTTCTGGAGCAAGATTATGTCAGCCAAAGATCATCCCAGGGACAATATGGAAAATAAACTCAAGAAATGTAATTTAAAGTTTACCTTCAGACAAGGGAGGCAAATGCAACCAACAGGGAGGCCTGGGGAAAGCTTGATCGAGAGGGCGACGCCCACTGCAACGACAACCACCCCCTAAGGCTGGACACCCCTGGTGAGGGTGGGGGACCGGGCAGCAGTGCTAGAGCCCTGGCTGGAGCCCCGGTCTGGCCTGGAGTCACATGCTGGTGAGGGCTTGTAGTTCTGGAGCAAGATTAAGTCAGCCGTAGATCATCCCAGGCACAATATGGAGAATAAACTCAAGAAATGGAATTTAAAGTTTACCTTCAGACAAGGGAGGCAAATGCAACCAACAGGGAGGCCTGGTGATAGCGCGTCCGATGTGGGACGGCACACTGCAATGACAAAATCAGCCTCAGGTTGGGCCCCCCTGGTGTGAGTGGGAGACCGGGTTGCAGTGCTGGAGCCCTGGGTGTGATGCTGAAGACAAAGACTTGTGAGGGCTTGTAGTTCTGGGGCAAGATTAAGTCAGCCAAAGATCATCCCAGGGACAATATGGAGAATAAACTCAAGAAATGTAATTTAAAGTTTACCTTCAGACAAGGGAGGCAAATGCAACCAACAGGGAGGCCTGGTGACAGCGCGTCCGATGTGGGACGGCACACTGCAATGACAACCTCGGCCTCAGGCTGGGCTGAAGACAAAGGCTGGTGAGGGCTTGTAGTTCTGGAGAAAGATTATGTCAGCCAAAGATCATCCCAGTGACAATATGGAGAATAAACTCAAGAAATGGAATTTAAAGTTTACCTTCAGACAAGGGAGGTAAACGCAACCAACAGGGAGGCCTGGGGAAAGCTTGATCGAGAGGGCGACGCCCACTGCAACGACAACCACCGCCTAAGGCTGGGCACCCCTGGTGAGGGTGGGGGACCGGGCAGCAGTGCTGGAGGCCTGGCTGGAGCCCCGGGGTGGCCTGGAGTCACATGCTGGTGAGGGCTTGTAGTTCTGGAGCAAGATTAAGTCAGCCGTAGATCATCCCAGGGACAATATGGAGAATAAACTCAAGAAAGGGAATTTAAAGTTTACCTTCAGACAAGGGAGGCAAATGCAACCAACAAGGAGGCCTGGTGACAGCGCGTCCGACATGGGACAGCACATTGCAATGACAAACTCGGCCTCAGGCTGGGCCCCCTTGGTGCGAGAGGGTGACAAGGTTGCAGGCCAGAACTCTGGGTGCGATGGTGAAGACAAAGGCTGGTGAGGGCTTGTAGTTCTGGAGAAAGATTATGTCAGCCAAAGATCATCCCAGGGACAATATGGAGAATAAACTCAAGAAATGGAATTTAAAGTTTACCTTCAGACAAGGGAGGCAAATGCAACCAACAGGGAGGCCTGGTGATAGCGCGTCCGATGTGGGACGGCACACTGCAATGACAAAATCAGCCTCAGGCTGGGCCCCCCTGGTGTGAGTGGGGGACCGGGCAGCAGTGCTGGAGCCCTGGTTGTGGTGCTGGAAACAAAGGCTGGTGAGGGCTTGTAGTTCTGGAGAAAGATTATGTCAGCAAAAGATAATCCCAGGGACAATATGGAGAATAAAGTCAAGAAATGGAATTTAAAGTTTACCTTCAGACAAGGGAGGCAAATGCAACCAACAGGGAGGCCAGGTTACAGCGCGTCCGATGTGGGACGGCACACTGCAATGACAACCTCGGCCTCAGGCTGGGCCCCCCTGGTGCGAGTGGGGGACCGAGGTTGCACTGGCGGAACTCCTGGTGCGGTGCTGAAGACAAAGGCTGGTGAGGGCTTGTAGTTCTGGAGAAAGATTATGTCAGCCAAAGATCATCCCAGGGACAATATGGAGAATAAACTCAAGAAATGGAATTTAAAGTTTACCTTCAGACAAGGGAGGCAAATGCAACCAACAGGGAGGCCAGGTTACAGCGCGTCCGATGTGGGACGGCACACTGCAATGACAACCTCGGCCTCAGGCTGGGCCCCCCTGGTGCGAGTGGGGGACCGAGGTTGCACTGGCGGAACTCCTGGTGCGGTGCTGAAGACAAAGGCTGGTGAGGGCTTGTAGTTCTGGAGAAAGATTATGTCAGCCAAAGATCATCCCAGGGACAATATGGAGAATAAACTCAAGAAATGGAATTTAAAGTTTACCTTCAGACAAAGGAGGCAAATGCAACCAACAGGGAGTCCTGATGACAGGTCGTCCGAAAAGGGACGGCACAATGCAATGACAAACTCAGCCTCAGGCTGGGCCCCCCTGGTGCGAGTGGCTGACCAGGTTGCAGGCCAGAGCTCTGGGTGCGATGGTGAAGACAAAGGCTGGTGAGGGCTTGTAGTTCTGGAGAAAGATTATGTCAGCCGTAGATCATCCCAGGGACAATATGGAGAATAAACTCAAGAAATGTAATTTAAAGTATACCTTCAGACAAGGGAGGCAAATGCAACCAACAGGGAGGCCTGTGGAAGGCTTGATCGAGAGGGCGACGCCCACTGCAACGACAACCACCGCCTAAGGCTGGGCACCCCTGGTGAGGGTGGGGGACCGGGCAGCAGTGCTGGAGGCCTGGCTGGAGCCCCGGGGTGGCCTGGAGTCACATGCTGGTGAGGGCTTGTAGTTCTGGAGCAAGATTAAGTCAGCCGTAGATCATCCCAGGGACAATATGGAGAATAAACTCAAGAAAGGGAATTTAAAGTTTACCTTCAGACAAGGGAGGCAAATGCAACCAACAAGGAGGCCTGGTGACAGCGCGTCCGACATGGGACAGCACATTGCAATGACAAACTCGGCCTCAGGCTGGGCCCCCTTGGTGCGAGTGGGTGACAAGGTTGCAGGCCAGAACTCTGGGTGCGATGGTGAAGACAAAGGCTGGTGAGGGCTTGTAGTTCTGGAGAAAGATTATGTCAGCCAAAGATCATCCCAGGGACAATATGGATAATAAACTCAAGAAATGGAATTTAAAGTTTACCTTCAGACAAGGGAGGCAAATGCAACCAACAGGGAGGCCTGGTGATAGCGCGTCCGATGTGGGACGGCACACTGCAATGACAAAATCAGCCTCAGGCTGGGCCCCCCTGGTGTGAGTGGGGGACCGGGCAGCAGTGCTGGAGCCCTGGTTGTGGTGCTGGAAACAAAGGCTGGTGAGGGCTTGTAGTTCTGGAGAAAGATTATGTCAGCAAAAGATAATCCCAGGGACAATATGGAGAATAAAGTCAAGAAATGGAATTTAAAGTTTACCTTCAGACAAGGGAGGCAAATGCAACCAACAGGGAGGCCAGGTTACAGCGCGTCCGATGTGGGACGGCACACTGCAATGACAACCTCGGCCTCAGGCTGGGCCCCCCTGGTGCGAGTGGGGGACCGAGGTTGCACTGGCGGAACTCCTGGTGCGGTGCTGAAGACAAAGGCTGGTGAGGGCTTGTAGTTCTGGAGAAAGATTATGTCAGCCAAAGATCATCCCAGGGACAATATGGAGAATAAACTCAAGAAATGGAATTTAAAGTTTACCTTCAGACAAGGGAGGCAAATGCAACCAACAGGGAGGCCAGGTTACAGCGCGTCCGATGTGGGACGGCACACTGCAATGACAACCTCGGCCTCAGGCTGGGCCCCCCTGGTGCGAGTGGGGGACCGAGGTTGCACTGGCGGAACTCCTGGTGCGGTGCTGAAGACAAAGGCTGGTGAGGGCTTGTAGTTCTGGAGAAAGATTATGTCAGCCAAAGATCATCCCAGGGACAATATGGAGAATAAACTCAAGAAATGGAATTTAAAGTTTACCTTCAGACAAAGGAGGCAAATGCAACCAACAGGGAGTCCTGATGACAGGTCGTCCGAAAAGGGACGGCACAATGCAATGACAAACTCAGCCTCAGGCTGGGCCCCCCTGGTGCGAGTGGCTGACCAGGTTGCAGGCCAGAGCTCTGGGTGCGATGGTGAAGACAAAGGCTGGTGAGGGCTTGTAGTTCTGGAGAAAGATTATGTCAGCCGTAGATCATCCCAGGGACAATATGGAGAATAAACTCAAGAAATGTAATTTAAAGTATACCTTCAGACAAGGGAGGCAAATGCAACCAACAGGGAGGCCTGTGGAAAGCTTGATCGAGAAGGCGACGCCCACTGCAACGACAACCACCGCCTAAGGCTGGGCACCCCTGGTGAGAGTGGGGGACCGGGCAGCAGTGCTGGAGGCCTGGCTGGAGCCCCGGGGTGGCCTGGAGTCACATGCTGGTGAGGGCTTGTAGTTCTGGAGCAAGATTAAGTCAGCCGTAGATCATCCCAGGGACAATATGGAGAATAAACTCAAGAAATGGAATTTAAAGTTTACCTTCAGACAAGGGAGGCAAATGCAACAAACAGGGAGGCCTGGTGACAGCTCGTCCGATGTGGGGCGGCACACTGCAATGACAAACTCGGCCTCAGGCTGGGCCCCCCTGGCGCGAGTGGGTGACCGGGTTGCAGGCCAGTGCTCTGGGTGCGATGGTGGAGACAAAGGCTGGTGAGGGCTTGTAGTTCTGGGCACACTGCAATGACAAACCCGGCCTCAGGCTGGGCCCCCCTGGTGCGAGTGGCTGACCGGGTTGCAGGCCAAAGCTCTGGGTGCGATGGTGAAGACAAAGGCTGGTGAGGGCTTGTAGTTCTGGAGAAAGATTATGTCAGCCAAAGATCATCCCAGGGACAATATGGAGAATAAACTCAAGAAATGGAATTTAAAGTTTACCTTCAGACAAGGAAGGCAAATGCAACCAACAGGGAGGCCTGGGGAAAGCTTGATCGAGAGGGCGACGCCCACTGCAACGACAACCACCCCCTGAGGCTGGACACCCCTGGTGAGGATGGGGGACCGGGCAGCAGTGCTGGAGCCCGGGCTGGAGCCCCGGTCTGGCCTGGAGTCACATGCTGGTCAGGGCTTGTAGTTCTAGAGCAAGATTAAGTAAGCCGTAGATCATCCCAGGCACAATATGGAGAATAAACTCAAGAAATGGAATTTAAAGTTTACCTTCAGACAAGGGAGGCAAATGCAACCAACAGGGAGGCCTGGTGATAGCGCGTCCGATGTGGGACGGCACACTGCAATGACAAAATCAGCCTCAGACTGGGCCCCCCTGGTGTGAGTGGCTGACCGGGTTGCAGGCCAGAGCTCTGGGTGCGATGGTGAAGACAAAGGCTGGTGAGGGCTTGTAGTTCTGGAGAAAGATTATGTCAGCCAAAGATCATCCCAGGGACAATATGGAGAATAAACTCAAGAAATGTAATTTAAAGTTTACCTTCAGACAAGGGAGGCAAATGCAACCAACAGGGAGGCCTGGTGACAGCGCGTCCGACATGGGACGGCACACTGCAATGACAAACTCGGACTCAGGCTGGGCCCCCTTGGTGCGAGTGGGTGACCGGGTTGCAGGCCAGAGCTCTGGGTGCGATGATGAAGACAAAGGCTGGTGAGGGCTTGTAGTTCTGGAGAAGATTATGTCAGCCAAAGATAATCCCAGGGACAATCTGGAGAATAAACTCAAGAAATGTAATTTAAAGTTTACCTTCAGACAAGGGAGGCAAATGCAACAAACAGGGAGGCCTGGTGACAGCGCGTCCGACATGGGACGGCAAACTGCAATGACAAACTCGGCCTCAGGCTGGGCCCCCCTGGTGCGAGTGGGGGACCGAGTTTGCACTGGCAGAAATCCTGGTGCAGTGCTGAAGACTAAGGTTGGTGAGGGCTTGTAGTTCTGGAGAAAGATTATGTCAGCCAAAGATCATCCCAGGGACAATATGGAGAATAAACTCAAGAAATGGAATTTAAAGTTTACCTTCAGACAAGGGAGGCAAATGCAACCAACAGGGAGGCCTGGTGACAGCGCGTCCGACAAGGGACGGCACACTGCAATGACAAACTCGGCCTCAGGCAGGGCCCCCCTGGTGCGAGTGGGTGACCGGGTTGCAGGCCAGAGCTCTGGGTGCGATGGTGAAGACAAAGGCTGGTGAGGGCTTGTCGTTCTGGAGAAAGATTATGTCAGCCAAAGATCATCCCAGGGACAATATGGAGAATAAACTCAAGAAATGTAATTTAAAGTTTACCTTCAGACAAGGGAGGCAAATGCAACCAACAGGGAGGCCTGGGGAAAGCTTGATCGAGAGGGCGACGCCCACTGCAACGACAACCACCCCCTAAGGCTGGGCACCCCTGGTGAGAGTGGGGGACCGGGCAGCAGTGCTGGAGCCCTGGCTGGAGCCCCAGGTTGGCCTGGAGTCACATGCTGGTGAGGGCTTGTAGTTCTGGAGCAAGATTAAGTCAGCCGTAGATCATCCCAGGGACAATATGGAGAATAAACTCAAGAAATGGAATTTAAAGTTTACCTTCAGACAAGGGAGGCAAAAGCAACCAACAGGGAGGCCTGGTGACAGCGCGTCCGACATGGGAGAGCACACTGCAATGACAAACTCGGCCTCAGGCTAGGCCCCCCTGGTGCGAGTGGCTGACCGGGTTGCAGGCCAGAGCTCTGGGTGCGATGGTGAAGACAAAGGCTGGTGAGGGCTTGTAGTTCTGGGCACACTGCAATGACAAACTCAGCCTCAGGCTGGGCCCCCCTGGTGCGAGTGGCTGACCGGGTTGCAGGCCAGAGCTCTGGGTGCGATGGTGAAGACAAAGGCTGGTGAGGGCTTGTAGTTCTGGAGAAAGATTATGTCAGCCAAAGATCATCCCAGGGACAATATGGAGAATAAACTCAAGAAATGGAATTTAAAGTTTACCTTCAGACAAGGGAGGAAATTGCAACCAACAGGGAGTCCTGGGGACAGCGCGTCCGACATGGGACGGCAGACTGCAATGACAAAATCAGCCTCAGGCTGGGCCCCCCTGGTGTGAGTGGGGAACCGGGTTGCAGTGCTGGAGCCCTGGGTGTGGTGCTGGAGACAAAGACTTGTGAGGGCTTGTAGTTCTGGAGCAAGATTAAGTCAGCCAAAGATCATCCCTGGGAAAATATGGAGAATAAACACAAGAAATGGAATTTAAAGTTTACCTTCAGACAAGGGAGGCAAATGCAACCAACAGGGAGGCCTGGTGACAGCTCGTCCGATGTGAAACGGCACACTGCAATGACAACCTCGGCCTCAGGCTGGGCCCCCCTGGTGCGAGTGGGGGACCGAGGTTGCACTGGCGGAACTCCTGGTGCGGTGCTGAAGACAAAGGCCTGTGAGGGCTTGTAGTTCTGGAGAAAGATTATGTCAGCCAAAGATCATCCCAGGGACAATATGGAGAATAAACTCAAGAAAGGGAATTTAAAGTTTACCTTCAGACAAGGGAGGCAAATGCAACCAACAGGGAGGCCTGGTGACAGCGCGTCCGACATGGGACGGCACACTACAATGACAAAATCGGCCTCAGAATGGGGCCCCTTGGTGCGAGTGGGTGACCGGGTTGCAGGCCAGAGCTCTGGGTGCGATGGTGAAGACAAAGAATGGTGAGGGCTTGTAGTTCTGGAGCAAGATTATGTCAGCCAAAGATCATCCCAGGGACAATATGGAAAATAAACTCAAGAAATGTAATTTAAAGTTTACCTTCAGACAAGGGAGGCAAATGCAACCAACAGGGAGGCCTGGGGAAAGCTTGATCGAGAGGGCGACGCCCACTGCAACGACAACCACCCCCTAAGGCTGGACACCCCTGGTGAGGATGGGGGACCGGGCAGCAGTGCTAGAGCCCTGGCTGGAGCCCCGGTCTGGCCTGGAGTCACATGCTGGTGAGGGCTTGTAGTTCTGGAGCAAGATTAAGTCAGCCGTAGATCATCCCAGGCACAATATGGAGAATAAACTCAAGAAATGGAATTTAAAGTTCACCTTCAGACAAGGGAGGCAAATGCAACCAACAGGGAGGCCTGGTGATAGCGCGTCCGATGTGGGACGGCACACTGCAATGACAAAATCAGCCTCAGGCTGGACACCCCTGGTGTGAGTGGGGGACCGAGTTGCAGTGCAGGAGCCCTGGGTGTGGTGCTGGAGACAAAGGCTTGTGAGGGCTTGTAGTTCTGGAGAAAGATTATGTCAGCCAAAGATCATCCCAGGGACAATATGGAGAATAAACTCAAGAAATGTAATTTAAAGTTTACCTTCAGACAAGGGAGGCAAATGCAACCAACAGGGAGGCCTGGGGAAAGCTTGATCGAGAGGGCGACGCCCACTGCAACGACAACCACCGCCTAAGGCTGGGCCCCCCTGGTGAGAGTGGGGGACCGGGCAGCAGTGCTGGAGCCCTGGCTGGAGCCCCAGGGTAGCCTGGAGTCACATGCTGGTGAGGGCTTGTAGTTCTGGAGCCAGATTAAGTCAGCCAAAGATCATCCCAGGGACAATATGGAGAATAAACTCAAGAAAGGGAATTTAAAGTTTAACTTCAGACAAGGGAGGCAAATGCAACCAACAGGGAGGCCTGATGACAGGTCGTCCGACATGGGACGGCACACTGCAATGACAACCTCGGCCTCAGGCTGGGCCCTCCTGGTGCGAGTGGCTGACAGGGTTGCAGGCCAAAGCTCTGGGTGCGATGGTGAAGACAAAGGCTGGTGAGGGCTTGTAGTTCTGGAGAAAGATTATGTCAGCCAAAGATCATCCCAGGGACAATATGGAGAATAAACTCAAGAAATGGAATTTAAAGTTTACCTTCAGACAAGGGAGGCAAATGCAACCAACAGGGAGGCCTGGGGAAAGCTTCATCGAGAGGGCGACGCCCACTGCAACGACAACCACCGCCTAAGGCTGGGCACCCCTGGTGAGAGTGGGGGACTGGGCAGCAGTGCTGGAGCCCTGGCTGGAGCCCCAGGGAGGCCTGGAGTCACATGCTGGTGAGGGCTTGTAGTTCTGGAGCAAGATTAAGTCAGCCGTAGATCATCCCAGGGACAATATGGAGAATAAACTCAAGAAAGGGAATTTAAAGTTTACCTTCAGACAAGGGAGGCAAATGCAACCAACAGGGAGGCCTGTGGAAAGCTTGATCGAGAGGGCGACGCCCACTGCAACGACAACCACCGCCTAAGGCTGGGCACCCCTGGTGAGAGTGGGGGACCAGGCAGCAGTGCTGGAGCCCTGGCTGGAGCCCCGGTCTGGCCTGGAGTCACATGCTGGTGAGGGCTTGTAGTTCTGGAGCAAGATTAAGTCAGCCAAAGATCATCCCAGGGACAATATGGAGAATAAACTCAAGAAATGGAATTTAAAGTTTACCTTCAGACAAGGGAGGCAAATGCAACCAACAGGGAGGCCTGGTGATAGCGCGTCCGATGTGGGACGGCACACTGCAATGACAAAATCAGCCTCAGGCTGGGCCCCCCTGGTGTGAGTGGGGGACCGGGTTGCAGTGCTGGAGACCTGGGTGTGGTGCTTGAGACAAAGGCTTGTGAGGGCTTGTAGTTCTGGAGAAAGATTATGTCAGCCAAAGATCATCCCAGGGACAATATGGACAATTAATTCAAAAAATGTAATTTAAAGTTTACCTTCAGACAAGGGAGGCAAATGCAACCAACAGGGAGGCCTGATGACAGCGCGTCCGACATGGGACGGCACACTGCAATGACAAACTCGGCCTCAGGCTTGGCCCCCTTGGTGCGAGTGGCTGACCGGGTTGCAGGCCAGAGCTCTGGGTGCGATGGTGAAGACAAAGGCTGGTGAGGGCTTGTAGTTCTGGAGAAAGATTATGTCAGCCAAAGATCATCCCAGGGACAATATGGAGAATAAACTCAAGAAATGTAATTTAAAGTTTACCTTCAGACAAGGGAGGCAAATGCAACCAACAGGGAGGCCTGGTGACAGCGCGTCCGACATGGGACGGCACACTGCAATGACAAACTCGGACTCAGGCTGGGCCCCCTTGGTGCGAGTGGGTGACCGGGTTGCAGGCCAGAGCTCTGGGTGCGATGATGAAGACAAAGGCTGGTGAGGGCTTGTAGTTCTGGAGAAGATTATGTCAGCCAAAGATAATCCCAGGGACAATCTGGAGAATAAACTCAAGAAATGTAATTTAAAGTTTACCTTCAGACAAGGGAGGCAAATGCAACAAACAGGGAGGCCTGGTGACAGCGCGTCCGACATGGGACGGCAAACTGCAATGACAAACTCGGCCTCAGGCTGGGCCCCCCTGGTGCGAGTGGGGGACCGAGTTTGCACTGGCAGAAATCCTGGTGCAGTGCTGAAGACTAAGGTTGGTGAGGGCTTGTAGTTCTGGAGAAAGATTATGTCAGCCAAAGATCATCCCAGGGACAATATGGAGAATAAACTCAAGAAATGGAATTTAAAGTTTACCTTCAGACAAGGGAGGCAAATGCAACCAACAGGGAGGCCTGGTGACAGCGCGTCCGACAAGGGACGGCACACTGCAATGACAAACTCGGCCTCAGGCAGGGCCCCCCTGGTGCGAGTGGGTGACCGGGTTGCAGGCCAGAGCTCTGGGTGCGATGGTGAAGACAAAGGCTGGTGAGGGCTTGTCGTTCTGGAGAAAGATTATGTCAGCCAAAGATCATCCCAGGGACAATATGGAGAATAAACTCAAGAAATGGAATTTAAAGTTTACCTTCAGACAAGGGAGGCAAATGCAACCAACAGGGAGGCCTGGGGAAAGCTTGATCGAGAGGGCGACGCCCACTGCAACGACAACCACCCCCTAAGGCTGGGCACCCCTGGTGAGAGTGGGGGACCGGGCAGCAGTGCTGGAGCCCTGGCTGGAGCCCCAGGTTGGCCTGGAGTCACATGCTGGTGAGGGCTTGTAGTTCTGGAGCAAGATTAAGTCAGCCGTAGATCATCCCAGGGACAATATGGAGAATAAACTCAAGAAATGGAATTTAAAGTTTACCTTCAGACAAGGGAGGCAAAAGCAACCAACAGGGAGGCCTGGTGACAGCGCGTCCGACATGGGAGAGCACACTGCAATGACAAACTCGGCCTCAGGCTAGGCCCCCCTGGTGCGAGTGGCTGACCGGGTTGCAGGCCAGAGCTCTGGGTGCGATGGTGAAGACAAAGGCTGGTGAGGGCTTGTAGTTCTGGGCACACTGCAATGACAAACTCAGCCTCAGGCTGGGCCCCCCTGGTGCGAGTGGCTGACCGGGTTGCAGGCCAGAGCTCTGGGTGCGATGGTGAAGACAAAGGCTAGTGAGGGCTTGTAGTTCTGGAGAAAGATTATGTCAGCCAAAGATCATCCCAGGGACAATATGGAGAATAAACTCAAGAAATGGAATTTAAAGTTTACCTTCAGACAAGGGAGGAAATTGCAACCAACAGGGAGGCCTGGGGACAGCGCGTCCGACATGGGACGGCAGACTGCAATGACAAAATCAGCCTCAGGCTGGGCCCCCCTGGTGTGAGTGGGGAACCGGGTTGCAGTGCTGGAGCCCTGGGTGTGGTGCTGGAGACAAAGACTTGTGAGGGCTTGTAGTTCTGGAGCAAGATTAAGTCAGCCAAAGATCATCCCTGGGAAAATATGGAGAATAAACACAAGAAATGGAATTTAAAGTTTACCTTCAGACAAGGGAGGCAAATGCAACAAACAGGGAGGCCTGGTGACAGCTCGTCCGATGTGAAACGGCACACTGCAATGACAACCTCGGCCTCAGGCTGGGCCCCCCTGGTGCGAGTGGGGGACCGAGGTTGCACTGGCGGAACTCCTGGTGCGGTGCTGAAGACAAAGGCCTGTGAGGGCTTGTAGTTCTGGAGAAAGATTATGTCAGCCAAAGATCATCCCAGGGACAATATGGAGAATAAACTCAAGAAAGGGAATTTAAAGTTTACCTTCAGACAAGGGAGGCAAATGCAACCAACAGGGAGGCCTGGTGACAGCGCGTCCGACATGGGACGGCACACTACAATGACAAAATCGGCCTCAGAATGGGGCCCCTTGGTGCGAGTGGGTGACCGGGTTGCAGGCCAGAGCTCTGGGTGCGATTGTGAAGAGAAAGAATGGTGAGGGCTTGTAGTTCTGGAGCAAGATTATGTCAGCCAAAGATCATCCCAGGGACAATATGGAAAATAAACTCAAGAAATGTAATTTAAAGTTTACCTTCAGACAAGGGAGGCAAATGCAACCAACAGGGAGGCCTGGGGAAAGCTTGATCGAGAGGGCGACGCCCACTGCAACGACAACCACCCCCTAAGGCTGGACACCCCTGGTGAGGATGGGGGACCGGGCAGCAGTGCTAGAGCCCTGGCTGGAGCCCCGGTCTGGCCTGGAGTCACATGCTGGTGAGGGCTTGTAGTTCTGGAGCAAGATTAAGTCAGCCGTAGATCATCCCAGGCACAATATGGAGAATAAACTCAAGAAATGGAATTTAAAGTTCACCTTCAGACAAGGGAGGCAAATGCAACCAACAGGGAGGCCTGGTGACAGCGCGTCCGATGTGGGACGGCACACTGCAATGACAAAATCAGCCTCAGGCTGGACACCCCTGGTGTGAGTGGGGGACCGAGTTGCAGTGCAGGAGCCCTGGGTGTGGTGCTGGAGACAAAGGCTTGTGAGGGCTTGTAGTTCTGGAGAAAGATTATGTCAGCCAAAGATCATCCCAGGGACAATATGGAGAATAAACTCAAGAAATGTAATTTAAAGTTTACCTTCAGACAAGGGAGGCAAATGCAACCAACAGGGAGGCCTGGGGAAAGCTTGATCGAGAGGGCGACGCCCACTGCAACGACAACCACCGCCTAAGGCTGGGCCCCCCTGGTGAGAGTGGGGGACCGGGCAGCAGTGCTGGAGCCCTGGCTGGAGCCCCAGGGTAGCCTGGAGTCACATGCTGGTGAGGGCTTGTAGTTCTGGAGCCAGATTAAGTCAGCCAAAGATCATCCCAGGGACAATATGGAGAATAAACTCAAGAAAGGGAATTTAAAGTTTAACTTCAGACAAGGGAGGCAAATGCAACCAACAGGGAGGCCTGATGACAGGTCGTCCGACATGGGACGGCACACTGCAATGACAACCTCGGCCTCAGGCTGGGCCCTCCTGGTGCGATTGGCTGACAGGGTTGCAGGCCAAAGCTCTGGGTGCGATGGTGAAGACAAAGGCTGGTGAGGGCTTGTAGTTCTGGAGAAAGATTATGTCAGCCAAAGATCATCCCAGGGACAATATGGAGAATAAACTCAAGAAATGGAATTTAAAGTTTACCTTCAGACAAGGGAGGCAAATGCAACCAACAGGGAGGCCTGGGGAAAGCTTCATCGAGAGGGCGACGCCCACTGCAACGACAACCACCGCCTAAGGCTGGGCACCCCTGGTGAGAGTGGGGGACCGGGCAGCAGTGCTGGAGCCCTGGCTGGAGCCCCAGGGAGGCCTGGAGTCACATGCTGGTGAGGGCTTGTAGTTCTGGAGCAAGATTAAGTCAGCCGTAGATCATCCCAGGGACAATATGGAGAATAAACTCAAGAAAGGGAATTTAAAGTTTACCTTCAGACAAGGGAGGCAAATGCAACCAACAGGGAGGCCTGGTGACAGCGCGTCCGATGTGGGACGGCACACTGCAATGACAACCTCGGCCTCAGGCTGGGCCCCCCTGGTGAGAGTGGGGGACCGAGGTTGCACTGGCGGAACTCCTGGTGCGGTGCTGAAGACAAAGGCTGACAGCGCGTCCGACATGGGACGGCACACTGCAATGACAAACTCGGCCTCAGGCTTGGCCCCCTTGGTGCGAGTGGCTGACCGGGTTGCAGGCCAGAGCTCTGGGTGCGATGGTGAAGACAAAGGCTGGTGAGGGCTTGTAGTTCTGGAGAAAGATTATGTCAGCCAAAGATCATCCCAGGGACAATATGGAGAATAAACTCAAGAAATGTAATTTAAAGTTTACCTTCAGACAAGGGAGGCAAATGCAACCAACAGGGAGGCCTGGTGACAGCGCGTCCGACATGGGACGGCACACTGCAATGACAAACTCGGACTCAGGCTGGGCCCCCTTGGTGCGAGTGGGTGACCGGGTTGCAGGCCAGAGCTCTGGGTGCGATGGTGAAGACAAAGGCTGGTGAGGGCTTGTAGTTCTGGAGAAGATTATGTCAGCCAAAGATCATCCCAGGGACAATCTGGAGAATAAACTCAAGAAATGTAATTTAAAGTTTACCTTCAGACAAGGGAGGCAAATGCAACAAACAGGGAGGCCTGGTGACAGCGCATCCAACATGGGACGGCAAACTGCAATGACAAACTCGGCCTCAGGCTGGGCCCCCCTGGTGCGAGTGGGGGACCGAGTTTGCACTGGCAGAAATCCTGGTGCAGTGCTGAAGACTAAGGTTAGTGAGGGCTTGTAGTTCTGGAGAAAGATTATGTCAGCCAAAGATCATCCCAGGGACAATATGGAGAATAAACTCAAGAAATGGAATTTAAAGTTTACCTTCAGACAAGGGAGGCAAATGCAACCAACAGGGAGGCCTGGTGACAGCGCGTCCGACAAGGGACGGCACACTGCAATGACAAACTCGGCCTCAGGCAGGGCCCCCCTGGTGCGAGTGGGTGACCGGGTTGCAGGCCAGAGCTCTGGGTGCGATGGTGAAGACAAAGGCTGGTGAGGGCTTGTAGTTCTGGGCACACTGCAATGACAAACTCGGCCTCAGGCAGGGCCCCCCTGGTGCGAGTGGGTGACCGGGTTGCAGGCCAGAGCTCTGGGTGCGATGGTGAAGACAAAGGCTGGTGAGGGCTTGTAGTTCTGGGCACACTGCAATGACAAACCCGGCCTCAGGCTGGGCCCCCCTGGTGCGAGTGGCTGACCGGGTTGCAGGCCAAAGCTCTGGGTGCGATGGTGAAGACAAAGGCTGGTGAGGGCTTGTCGTTCTGGAGAAAGATTATGTCAGCCAAAGATCATCCCAGGGACAATATGGAGAATAAACTCAAGAAATGTAATTTAAAGTTTACCTTCAGACAAGGGAGGCAAATGCAACCAAAAGGGAGGCCTGGTGACAGCGCGTCCGACATGGGACGGCAGACTGCAATGACAAAATCAGCCTCAGGCTGGGCCTCCCTGGTGTGAGTGGGAGACCGGGTTGCAGTGCTGGAGCCCTGGGTGTGGTGCTGAAGACAAAGACTTGTGAGGGCTTGTAGTTCTGGAGCAAGATTAAGTCAGCCAAAGATCATCCCAGGGACAATATGGAGAATAAACTCAAGAAATGTAATTTAAAGTTTACCTTCAGACAAGGGAGGCAAATGCAACCAACAGGGAGGCCTGGTGACAGCGCGTCCGATGTGGGACGGCACACTGCAATGACAAACTCGGCCTCAGGTTGGGCCTCCCTGGTGAGAGTGGGTGACCGGGTTGCAGGCCAGAGCTCTGGGTGCGATGGTGAAGACAAAGGCTGGTGAGGGCTTGTAGTTCTGGGCACACTGCAATGACAAACCCGGCCTCAGGCTGGGCCCCCCTGGTGCGAGTGGCTGAACGGGTTGCAGGCCAAAGCTCTGGGTGCGATGGTGAAGACAAAGGCTGGTGAGGGCTTGTCGTTCTGGAGAAAGATTATGTCAGCCAAAGATCATCCCAGGGACAATATGGAGAATAAACTCAAGAAATGGAATTTAAAGTTTACCTTCAGACAAGGGAGGCAAATGCAACCAAAAGGGAGGCCTGGTGACAGCGCGTCCGACATGGGACGGCAGACTGCAATGACAAAATCAGCCTCAGGTTGGGCCTCCCTGGTGTGAGTGGGAGACCGGGTTGCAGTGCTGGAGCCCTGGGTGTGGTGCTGAAGACAAAGACTTGTGAGGGCTTGTAGTTCTGGAGCAAGATTAAGTCAGCCAAAGATCATCACAGGGACAATATGGAGAATAAACTCAAGAAATGTAATTTAAAGTTTACCTTCAGACAAGGGAGGCAAATGCAACCAACAGGGAGGCCTGGTGACAGCGCGTCCGATGTGGGACGGCACACTGCAATGACAACCTCGGCCTCAGGCTGGGCCCCCCTGGTGTGAGTGGGGGACCGATGTTGCACTGGCGGAACTCCTGGTGCGGTGCTGAAGACAAAGGCTGGTGAGGGCTTGTAGTTCTGGAGAAAGATTATGTCAGCCAAAGATCATCCCAGGGACAATATGGAGAATAAACTCAAGAAATGGAATTTAAAGTTTACCTTCAGACAAGGGAGGCAAATGCAACCAACAGGGAGGCCTGGTGATAGCGCGTCCGATGTGGGATGGCACACTGCAATGACAACCTCGGCCTCAGGCTGGGCCCCCCTGGTGCGAGTGGCTGACAGGGTTGCAGGCCAAAGCTCTGGGTGCGATGGTGAAGACAAAGGCTGGTGAGGGCTTGTAGTTCTGGAGAAAGATTATGTCAGCCAAAGATCATCCCAGGGACAATATGGAGAATAAACTCAAGAAATGTAATTTAAAGTTTACCTTCAGACAAGGGAGGCAAATGCAACCAACAGGGAGGCCTGGGGAAAGCTTCATCGAGAGGGCGACGCCCACTGCAACGACAACCACCGCCTAAGGCTGGGCACCCCTGGTGAGAGTGGGGGACCGGGCAGCAGTGCTGGAGCCCTGGCTGGAGCCCCAGGGAGGCCTGGAGTCACATGCTGGTGAGGGCTTGTAGTTCTGGAGCAAGATTAAGTCAGCCGTAGATCATCCCAGGCACAATATGGAGAATAAACTCAAGAAAGGGAATTTAAAGTTTACCTTCAGACAAGGGAGGCAAATGCAACCAACAGGGAGGCCTGGTGACAGCGCGTCCGATGTGGGACGGCACACTGCAATGACAACCTCGGCCTCAGGCTGGGCCCCCCTGGTGAGAGTGGGGGACCGAGGTTGCACTGGCGGAACTCCTGGTGCGGTGCTGAAGACAAAGGCTGACAGCGCGTCCGACATGGGACGGCACACTGCAATGACAAACTCGGCCTCAGGCTTGGCCCCCTTGGTGCGAGTGGCTGACCGGGTTGCAGGCCAGAGCTCTGGGTGCGATGGTGAAGACAAAGGCTGGTGAGGGCTTGTAGTTCTGGAGAAAGATTATGTCAGCCAAAGATCATCCCAGGGACAATATGGAGAATAAACTCAAGAAATGGAATTTAAAGTTTACCTTCAGACAAGGGAGGCAAATGCAACCAACAGGGAGGCCTGGTGACAGCGCGTCCGACATGGGACGGCACACTGCAATGACAAACTCGGACTCAGGCTGGGCCCCCTTGGTGCGAGTGGGTGACCGGGTTGCAGGCCAGAGCTCTGGGTGCGATGGTGAAGACAAAGGCTCGTGAGGGCTTGTAGTTCTGGAGAAGATTATGTCAGCCAAAGATCATCCCAGGGACAATATGGAGAATAAACTCAAGAAATGGAATTTAAAGTTTACCTTCAGACAAGGGAGGCAAATGCAACAAACAGGGAGGCCTGGTGACAGCGCGTCCAACATGGGACGGCAAACTGCAATGACAAACTCGGCCTCAGGCTGGGCCCCCCTGGTGCGAGTGGGGGACCGAGTTTGCACTGGCAGAAATCCTGGTGCAGTGCTGAAGACTAAGGTTAGTGAGGGCTTGTAGTTCTGGAGAAAGATTATGTCAGCCAAAGATCATCCCAGGGACAATATGGAGAATAAACTCAAGAAATGGAATTTAAAGTGTACCTTCAGACAAGGGAGGCAAATGCAACCAACAGGGAGGCCTGGTGACAGCGCGTCCGACAAGGGACGGCACAATGCAATGACAAACTCGGCCTCAGGCAGGGCCCCCCTGGTGCGAGTGGGTGACCGGGTTGCAGGCCAGAGCTCTGGGTGCGATGGTGAAGACAAAGGCTGGTGAGGGCTTGTAGTTCTGGGCACACTGCAATGACAAACTCGGCCTCAGGCAGGGCCCCCCTGGTGCGAGTGGGTGACCGGGTTGCAGGCCAGAGCTCTGGGTGCGATGGTGAAGACAAAGGCTGGTGAGGGCTTGTAGTTCTGGGCACACTGCAATGACAAACCCGGCCTCAGGCTGGGCCCCCCTGGTGCGAGTGGCTGACCGGGTTGCAGGCCAAAGCTCTGGGTGCGATGGTGAAGACAAAGGCTGGTGAGGGCTTGTAGTTCTGGAGAAAGATTATGTCAGCCAAAGATCATCCCAGGGACAATATGGAGAATAAACTCAAGAAATGTAATTTAAAGTTTACCTTCAGACAAGGGAGGCAAATGCAACCAACAGGGAGGCCTGGGGAAAGCTTCATCGAGAGGGCGACGCCCACTGCAACGACAACCACCGCCTAAGGCTGGGCACCCCTGGTGAGAGTGGGGGACCGGGCAGCAGTGCTGGAGCCCTGGCTGGAGCCCCAGGGAGGCCTGGAGTCACATGCTGGTGAGGGCTTGTAGTTCTGGAGCAAGATTAAGTCAGCCGTAGATCATCCCAGGCACAATATGGAGAATAAACTCAAGAAAGGGAATTTAAAGTTTACCTTCAGACAAGGGAGGCAAATGCAACCAACAGGGAGGCCTGGTGACAGCGCGTCCGATGTGGGACGGCACACTGCAATGACAACCTCGGCCTCAGGCTGGGCCCCCCTGGTGAGAGTGGGGGACCGAGGTTGCACTGGCGGAACTCCTGGTGCGGTGCTGAAGACAAAGGCTGACAGCGCGTCCGACATGGGACGGCACACTGCAATGACAAACTCGGCCTCAGGCTTGGCCCCCTTGGTGCGAGTGGCTGACCGGGTTGCAGGCCAGAGCTCTGGGTGCGATGGTGAAGACAAAGGCTGGTGAGGGCTTGTAGTTCTGGAGAAAGATTATGTCAGCCAAAGATCATCCCAGGGACAATATGGAGAATAAACTCAAGAAATGTAATTTAAAGTTTACCTTCAGACAAGGGAGGCAAATGCAACCAACAGGGAGGCCTGGTGACAGCGCGTCCGACATGGGACGGCACACTGCAATGACAAACTCGGACTCAGGCTGGGCCCCCTTGGTGCGAGTGGGTGACCGGGTTGCAGGCCAGAGCTCTGGGTGCGATGGTGAAGACAAAGGCTCGTGAGGGCTTGTAGTTCTGGAGAAGATTATGTCAGCCAAAGATCATCCCAGGGACAATCTGGAGAATAAACTCAAGAAATGTAATTTAAAGTTTACCTTCAGACAAGGGAGGCAAATGCAACAAACAGGGAGGCCTGGTGACAGCGCGTCCAACATGGGACGGCAAACTGCAATGACAAACTCGGCCTCAGGCTGGGCCCCCCTGGTGCGAGTGGGGGACCGAGTTTGCACTGGCAGAAATCCTGGTGCAGTGCTGAAGACTAAGGTTAGTGAGGGCTTGTAGTTCTGGAGAAAGATTATGTCAGCCAAAGATCATCCCAGGGACAATATGGAGAATAAACTCAAGAAATGGAATTTAAAGTTTACCTTCAGACAAGGGAGGCAAATGCAACCAACAGGGAGGCCTGGTGACAGCGCGTCCGACAAGGGACGGCACAATGCAATGACAAACTCGGCCTCAGGCAGGGCCCCCCTGGTGCGAGTGGGTGACCGGGTTGCAGGCCAGAGCTCTGGGTGCGATGGTGAAGACAAAGGCTGGTGAGGGCTTGTAGTTCTGGGCACACTGCAATGACAAACTCGGCCTCAGGCAGGGCCCCCCTGGTGCGAGTGGGTGACCGGGTTGCAGGCCAGAGCTCTGGGTGCGATGGTGAAGACAAAGGCTGGTGAGGGCTTGTAGTTCTGGGCACACTGCAATGACAAACCCGGCCTCAGGCTGGGCCCCCCTGGTGCGAGTGGCTGACCGGGTTGCAGGCCAAAGCTCTGGGTGCGATGGTGAAGACAAAGGCTGGTGAGGGCTTGTAGTTCTGGAGAAAGATTATGTCAGCCAAAGATCATCCCAGGGACAATATGGAGAATAAACTCAAGAAATGTAATTTAAAGTTTACCTTCAGACAAGGGAGGCAAATGCAACCAACAGGGAGGCCTGGGGAAAGCTTCATCGAGAGGGCGACGCCCACTGCAACGACAACCACCGCCTAAGGCTGGGCACCCCTGATGAGAGTGGGGGACCGGGCAGCAGTGCTGGAGCCCTGGCTGGAGCCCCAGGGAGGCCTGGAGTCACATGCTGGTGAGGGCTTGTAGTTCTGGAGCAAGATTAAGTCAGCCGTAGATCATCCCAGGCACAATATGGAGAATAAACTCAAGAAAGGGAATTTAAAGTTTACCTTCAGACAAGGGAGGCAAATGCAACCAACAGGGAGGCCTGGTGACAGCGCGTCCGATGTGGGACGGCACACTGCAATGACAACCTCGGCCTCAGGCTGGGCCCCCCTGGTGAGAGTGGGGGACCGAGGTTGCACTGGCGGAACTCCTGGTGCGGTGCTGAAGACAAAGGCTGACAGCGCGTCCGACATGGGACGGCACACTGCAATGACAAACTCGGCCTCAGGCTTGGCCCCCTTGGTGCGAGTGGCTGACCGGGTTGCAGGCCAGAGCTCTGGGTGCGATGGTGAAGACAAAGGCTGGTGAGGGCTTGTAGTTCTGGAGAAAGATTATGTCAGCCAAAGATCATCCCAGGGACAATATGGAGAATAAACTCAAGAAATGTAATTTAAAGTTTACCTTCAGACAAGGGAGGCAAATGCAACCAACAGGGAGGCCTGGTGACAGCGCGTCCGACATGGGACGGCACACTGCAATGACAAACTCGGACTCAGGCTGGGCCCCCTTGGTGCGAGTGGGTGACCGGGTTGCAGGCCAGAGCTCTGGGTGCGATGGTGAAGACAAAGGCTGGTGAGGGCTTGTAGTTCTGGAGAAAGATTATGTCAGCCAAAGATCATCCCAGGGACAATATGGAGAATAAACTCAAGAAATGTAATTTAAAGTTTACCTTCAGACAAGGGAGGCAAATGCAACCAACAGGGAGGCCTGGGGAAAGCTTCATCGAGAGGGCGACGCCCACTGCAACGACAACCACCGCCTAAGGCTGGGCACCCCTGGTGAGAGTGGGGGACCGGGCAGCAGTGCTGGAGCCCTGGCTGGAGCCCCAGGGAGGCCTGGAGTCACATGCTGGTGAGGGCTTGTAGTTCTGGAGCAAGATTAAGTCAGCCGTAGATCATCCCAGGCACAATATGGAGAATAAACTCAAGAAAGGGAATTTAAAGTTTACCTTCAGACAAGGGAGGCAAATGCAACCAACAGGGAGGCCTGGTGACAGCGCGTCCGATGTGGGACGGCACACTGCAATGACAACCTCGGCCTCAGGCTGGGCCCCCCTGGTGAGAGTGGGGGACCGAGGTTGCACTGGCGGAACTCCTGGTGCGGTGCTGAAGACAAAGGCTGACAGCGCGTCCGACATGGGACGGCACACTGCAATGACAAACTCGGCCTCAGGCTTGGCCCCCTTGGTGCGAGTGGCTGACCGGGTTGCAGGCCAGAGCTCTGGGTGCGATGGTGAAGACAAAGGCTGGTGAGGGCTTGTAGTTCTGGAGAAAGATTATGTCAGCCAAAGATCATCCCAGGGACAATATGGAGAATAAACTCAAGAAATGTAATTTAAAGTTTACCTTCAGACAAGGGAGGCAAATGCAACCAACAGGGAGGCCTGGTGACAGCGCGTCCGACATGGGACGGCACACTGCAATGACAAACTCGGACTCAGGCTGGGCCCCCTTGGTGCGAGTGGGTGACCGGGTTGCAGGCCAGAGCTCTGGGTGCGATGGTGAAGACAAAGGCTGGTGAGGGCTTGTAGTTCTGGAGAAAGATTATGTCAGCCAAAGATCATCCCAGGGACAATATGGAGAATAAACTCAAGAAATGTAATTTAAAGTTTACCTTCAGACAAGGGAGGCAAATGCAACCAACAGGGAGGCCTGGGGAAAGCTTCATCGAGAGGGCGACGCCCACTGCAACGACAACCACCGCCTAAGGCTGGGCACCCCTGGTGAGAGTGGGGGACCGGGCAGCAGTGCTGGAGCCCTGGCTGGAGCCCCAGGGAGGCCTGGAGTCACATGCTGGTGAGGGCTTGTAGTTCTGGAGCAAGATTAAGTCAGCCGTAGATCATCCCAGGCACAATATGGAGAATAAACTCAAGAAAGGGAATTTAAAGTTTACCTTCAGACAAGGGAGGCAAATGCAACCAACAGGGAGGCCTGGTGACAGCGCGTCCGATGTGGGACGGCACACTGCAATGACAACCTCGGCCTCAGGCTGGGCCCCCCTGGTGAGAGTGGGGGACCGAGGTTGCACTGGCGGAACTCCTGGTGCGGTGCTGAAGACAAAGGCTGACAGCGCGTCCGACATGGGACGGCACACTGCAATGACAAACTCGGCCTCAGGCTTGGCCCCCTTGGTGCGAGTGGCTGACCGGGTTGCAGGCCAGAGCTCTGGGTGCGATGGTGAAGACAAAGGCTGGTGAGGGCTTGTAGTTCTGGAGAAAGATTATGTCAGCCAAAGATCATCCCAGGGACAATATGGAGAATAAACTCAAGAAATGTAATTTAAAGTTTACCTTCAGACAAGGGAGGCAAATGCAACCAACAGGGAGGCCTGGTGACAGCGCGTCCGACATGGGACGGCACACTGCAATGACAAACTCGGACTCAGGCTGGGCCCCCTTGGTGCGAGTGGGTGACCGGGTTGCAGGCCAGAGCTCTGGGTGCGATGGTGAAGACAAAGGCTCGTGAGGGCTTGTAGTTCTGGAGAAGATTATGTCAGCCAAAGATCATCCCAGGGACAATCTGGAGAATAAACTCAAGAAATGTAATTTAAAGTTTACCTTCAGACAAGGGAGGCAAATGCAACAAACAGGGAGGCCTGGTGACAGCGCGTCCAACATGGGACGGCAAACTGCAATGACAAACTCGGCCTCAGGCTGGGCCCCCCTGGTGCGAGTGGGGGACCGAGTTTGCACTGGCAGAAATCCTGGTGCAGTGCTGAAGACTAAGGTTAGTGAGGGCTTGTAGTTCTGGAGAAAGATTATGTCAGCCAAAGATCATCCCAGGGACAATATGGAGAATAAACTCAAGAAATGGAATTTAAAGTTTACCTTCAGACAAGGGAGGCAAATGCAACCAACAGGGAGGCCTGGTGACAGCGCGTCCGACAAGGGACGGCACAATGCAATGACAAACTCGGCCTCAGGCAGGGCCCCCCTGGTGCGAGTGGGTGACCGGGTTGCAGGCCAGAGCTCTGGGTGCGATGGTGAAGACAAAGGCTGGTGAGGGCTTGTAGTTCTGGGCACACTGCAATGACAAACTCGGCCTCAGGCAGGGCCCCCCTGGTGCGAGTGGGTGACCGGGTTGCAGGCCAGAGCTCTGGGTGCGATGGTGAAGACAAAGGCTGGTGAGGGCTTGTAGTTCTGGGCACACTGCAATGACAAACCCGGCCTCAGGCTGGGCCCCCCTGGTGCGAGTGGCTGACCGGGTTGCAGGCCAAAGCTCTGGGTGCGATGGTGAAGACAAAGGCTGGTGAGGGCTTGTAGTTCTGGAGAAAGATTATGTCAGCCAAAGATCATCCCAGGGACAATATGGAGAATAAACTCAAGAAATGTAATTTAAAGTTTACCTTCAGACAAGGGAGGCAAATGCAACCAACAGGGAGGCCTGGGGAAAGCTTCATCGAGAGGGCGACGCCCACTGCAACGACAACCACCGCCTAAGGCTGGGCACCCCTGATGAGAGTGGGGGACCGGGCAGCAGTGCTGGAGCCCTGGCTGGAGCCCCAGGGAGGCCTGGAGTCACATGCTGGTGAGGGCTTGTAGTTCTGGAGCAAGATTAAGTCAGCCGTAGATCATCCCAGGCACAATATGGAGAATAAACTCAAGAAAGGGAATTTAAAGTTTACCTTCAGACAAGGGAGGCAAATGCAACCAACAGGGAGGCCTGGTGACAGCGCGTCCGATGTGGGACGGCACACTGCAATGACAACCTCGGCCTCAGGCTGGGCCCCCCTGGTGAGAGTGGGGGACCGAGGTTGCACTGGCGGAACTCCTGGTGCGGTGCTGAAGACAAAGGCTGACAGCGCGTCCGACATGGGACGGCACACTGCAATGACAAACTCGGCCTCAGGCTTGGCCCCCTTGGTGCGAGTGGCTGACCGGGTTGCAGGCCAGAGCTCTGGGTGCGATGGTGAAGACAAAGGCTGGTGAGGGCTTGTAGTTCTGGAGAAAGATTATGTCAGCCAAAGATCATCCCAGGGACAATATGGAGAATAAACTCAAGAAATGTAATTTAAAGTTTACCTTCAGACAAGGGAGGCAAATGCAACCAACAGGGAGGCCTGGTGACAGCGCGTCCGACATGGGACGGCACACTGCAATGACAAACTCGGACTCAGGCTGGGCCCCCTTGGTGCGAGTGGGTGACCGGGTTGCAGGCCAGAGCTCTGGGTGCGATGGTGAAGACAAAGGCTGGTGAGGGCTTGTAGTTCTGGAGAAAGATTATGTCAGCCAAAGATCATCCCAGGGACAATATGGAGAATAAACTCAAGAAATGTAATTTAAAGTTTACCTTCAGACAAGGGAGGCAAATGCAACCAACAGGGAGGCCTGGGGAAAGCTTCATCGAGAGGGCGACGCCCACTGCAACGACAACCACCGCCTAAGGCTGGGCACCCCTGGTGAGAGTGGGGGACCGGGCAGCAGTGCTGGAGCCCTGGCTGGAGCCCCAGGGAGGCCTGGAGTCACATGCTGGTGAGGGCTTGTAGTTCTGGAGCAAGATTAAGTCAGCCGTAGATCATCCCAGGCACAATATGGAGAATAAACTCAAGAAAGGGAATTTAAAGTTTACCTTCAGACAAGGGAGGCAAATGCAACCAACAGGGAGGCCTGGTGACAGCGCGTCCGATGTGGGACGGCACACTGCAATGACAACCTCGGCCTCAGGCTGGGCCCCCCTGGTGAGAGTGGGGGACCGAGGTTGCACTGGCGGAACTCCTGGTGCGGTGCTGAAGACAAAGGCTGACAGCGCGTCCGACATGGGACGGCACACTGCAATGACAAACTCGGCCTCAGGCTTGGCCCCCTTGGTGCGAGTGGCTGACCGGGTTGCAGGCCAGAGCTCTGGGTGCGATGGTGAAGACAAAGGCTGGTGAGGGCTTGTAGTTCTGGAGAAAGATTATGTCAGCCAAAGATCATCCCAGGGACAATATGGAGAATAAACTCAAGAAATGTAATTTAAAGTTTACCTTCAGACAAGGGAGGCAAATGCAACCAACAGGGAGGCCTGGTGACAGCGCGTCCGACATGGGACGGCACACTGCAATGACAAACTCGGACTCAGGCTGGGCCCCCTTGGTGCGAGTGGGTGACCGGGTTGCAGGCCAGAGCTCTGGGTGCGATGGTGAAGACAAAGGCTGGTGAGGGCTTGTAGTTCTGGAGAAAGATTATGTCAGCCAAAGATCATCCCAGGGACAATATGGAGAATAAACTCAAGAAATGTAATTTAAAGTTTACCTTCAGACAAGGGAGGCAAATGCAACCAACAGGGAGGCCTGGGGAAAGCTTCATCGAGAGGGCGACGCCCACTGCAACGACAACCACCGCCTAAGGCTGGGCACCCCTGGTGAGAGTGGGGGACCGGGCAGCAGTGCTGGAGCCCTGGCTGGAGCCCCAGGGAGGCCTGGAGTCACATGCTGGTGAGGGCTTGTAGTTCTGGAGCAAGATTAAGTCAGCCGTAGATCATCCCAGGCACAATATGGAGAATAAACTCAAGAAAGGGAATTTAAAGTTTACCTTCAGACAAGGGAGGCAAATGCAACCAACAGGGAGGCCTGGTGACAGCGCGTCCGATGTGGGACGGCACACTGCAATGACAACCTCGGCCTCAGGCTGGGCCCCCCTGGTGAGAGTGGGGGACCGAGGTTGCACTGGCGGAACTCCTGGTGCGGTGCTGAAGACAAAGGCTGACAGCGCGTCCGACATGGGACGGCACACTGCAATGACAAACTCGGCCTCAGGCTTGGCCCCCTTGGTGCGAGTGGCTGACCGGGTTGCAGGCCAGAGCTCTGGGTGCGATGGTGAAGACAAAGGCTGGTGAGGGCTTGTAGTTCTGGAGAAAGATTATGTCAGCCAAAGATCATCCCAGGGACAATATGGAGAATAAACTCAAGAAATGTAATTTAAAGTTTACCTTCAGACAAGGGAGAAAATGCAACCAACAGGGAGGCCTGGTGACAGCGCGTCCGACATGGGACGGCACACTGCAATGACAAACTCGGACTCAGGCTGGGCCCCCTTGGTGCGAGTGGGTGACCGGGTTGCAGGCCAGAGCTCTGGGTGCGATGGTGAAGACAAAGGCTGGTGAGGGCTTGTAGTTCTGGAGAAGATTATGTCAGCCGTAGATCATCCCAGGCACAATATGGAGAATAAACTCAAGAAAGGGAATTTAAAGTTTACCTTCAGACAAGGGAGGCAAATGCAACCAACAGGGAGGCCTGGTGACAGCGCGTCCGATGTGGGACGGCACACTGCAATGACAACCTCGGCCTCAGGCTGGGCCCCCCTGGTGAGAGTGGGGGACCGAGGTTGCACTGGCGGAACTCCTGGTGCGGTGCTGAAGACAAAGGCTGACAGCGCGTCCGACATGGGACGGCACACTGCAATGACAAACTCGGCCTCAGGTTGGGCCTCCCTGGTGTGAGTGGGTGACCGGGTTGCAGGCCAGAGCTCTGGGTGCGATGGTGAAGACAAAGGCTGGTGAAGGCTTGTAGTTCTGGGCACACTGCAATGACAAACCCGGCCTCAGGCTGGGCCCCCCTGGTGCGAGTGGCTGACCGGGTTGCAGGCCAAAGCTCTGGGTGCGATGGTGAAGACAAAGGCTGGTGAGGGCTTGTCGTTCTGGAGAAAGATTATGTCAGCCAAAGATCATCCCAGGGACAATATGGAGAATAAACTCAAGAAATGTAATTTAAAGTTTACCTTCAGACAAGGGAGGCAAATGCAACCAAAAGGGAGGCCTGGTGACAGCGCGTCCGACATGGGACGGCAGACTGCAATGACAAAATCAGCCTCAGGTTGGGCCTCCCTGGTGTGAGTGGGAGACCGGGTTGCAGTGCTGGAGCCCTGGGTGTGGTGCTGAAGACAAAGACTTGTGAGGGCTTGTAGTTCTGGAGCAAGATTAAGTCAGCCAAAGATCATCACAGGGACAATATGGAGAATAAACTCAAGAAATGTAATTTAAAGTTTACCTTCAGACAAGGGAGGCAAATGCAACCAACAGGGAGGCCTGGTGACAGCGCGTCCGATGTGGGACGGCACACTGCAATGACAACCTCGGCCTCAGGCTGGGCCCCCCTGGTGTGAGTGGGGGACCGATGTTGCACTGGCGGAACTCCTGGTGCGGTGCTGAAGACAAAGGCTGGTGAGGGCTTGTAGTTCTGGAGAAAGATTATGTCAGCCAAAGATCATCCCAGGGACAATATGGAGAATAAACTCAAGAAATGGAATTTAAAGTTTACCTTCAGACAAGGGAGGCAAATGCAACCAACAGGGAGGCCTGGTGATAGCGCGTCCGATGTGGGACGGCACACTGCAATGACAAGCTCGGCCTCAGGCTGGGCCCCCCTGGTGCGAGTGGCTGACAGGGTTGCAGGCCAAAGCTCTGGGTGCGATGGTGAAGACAAAGGCTGGTGAGGGCTTGTAGTTCTGGAGAAAGATTATGTCAGCCAAAGATCATCCCAGGGACAATATGGAGAATAAACTCAAGAAATGTAATTTAAAGTTTACCTTCAGACAAGGGAGGCAAATGCAACCAACAGGGAGGCCTGGGGAAAGCTTCATCGAGAGGGCGACGCCCACTGCAACGACAACCACCGCCTAAGGCTGGGCACCCCTGGTGAGAGTGGGGGACCGGGCAGCAGTGCTGGAGCCCTGGCTGGAGCCCCAGGGAGGCCTGGAGTCACATGCTGGTGAGGGCTTGTAGTTCTGGAGCAAGATTAAGTCAGCCGTAGATCATCCCAGGCACAATATGGAGAATAAACTCAAGAAAGGGAATTTAAAGTTTACCTTCAGACAAGGGAGGCAAATGCAACCAACAGGGAGGCCTGGTGACAGCGCGTCCGATGTGGGACGGCACACTGCAATGACAACCTCGGCCTCAGGCTGGGCCCCCCTGGTGAGAGTGGGGGACCGAGGTTGCACTGGCGGAACTCCTGGTGCGGTGCTGAAGACAAAGGCTGACAGCGCGTCCGACATGGGACGGCACACTGCAATGACAAACTCGGCCTCAGGCTTGGCCCCCTTGGTGCGAGTGGCTGACCGGGTTGCAGGCCAGAGCTCTGGGTGCGATGGTGAAGACAAAGGCTGGTGAGGGCTTGTAGTTCTGGAGAAAGATTATGTCAGCCAAAGATCATCCCAGGGACAATATGGAGAATAAACTCAAGAAATGGAATTTAAAGTTTACCTTCAGACAAGGGAGAAAATGCAACCAACAGGGAGGCCTGGTGACAGCGCGTCCGACATGGGACGGCACACTGCAATGACAAACTCGGACTCAGGCTGGGCCCCCTTGGTGCGAGTGGGTGACCGGGTTGCAGGCCAGAGCTCTGGGTGCGATGGTGAAGACAAAGGCTGGTGAGGGCTTGTAGTTCTGGAGAAGATTATGTCAGCCGTAGATCATCCCAGGCACAATATGGAGAATAAACTCAAGAAAGGGAATTTAAAGTTTACCTTCAGACAAGGGAGGCAAATGCAACCAACAGGGAGGCCTGGTGACAGCGCGTCCGATGTGGGACGGCACACTGCAATGACAACCTCGGCCTCAGGCTGGGCCCCCCTGGTGAGAGTGGGGGACCGAGGTTGCACTGGCGGAACTCCTGGTGCGGTGCTGAAGACAAAGGCTGACAGCGCGTCCGACATGGGACGGCACACTGCAATGACAAACTCGGCCTCAGGTTGGGCCTCCCTGGTGTGAGTGGGTGACCGGGTTGCAGGCCAGAGCTCTGGGTGCGATGGTGAAGACAAAGGCTGGTGAAGGCTTGTAGTTCTGGGCACACTGCAATGACAAACCCGGCCTCAGGCTGGGCCCCCCTGGTGCGAGTGGCTGACCGGGTTGCAGGCCAAAGCTCTGGGTGCGATGGTGAAGACAAAGGCTGGTGAGGGCTTGTCGTTCTGGAGAAAGATTATGTCAGCCAAAGATCATCCCAGGGACAATATGGAGAATAAACTCAAGAAATGTAATTTAAAGTTTACCTTCAGACAAGGGAGGCAAATGCAACCAAAAGGGAGGCCTGGTGACAGCGCGTCCGACATGGGACGGCAGACTGCAATGACAAAATCAGCCTCAGGTTGGGCCTCCCTGGTGTGAGTGGGAGACCGGGTTGCAGTGCTGGAGCCCTGGGTGTGGTGCTGAAGACAAAGACTTGTGAGGGCTTGTAGTTCTGGAGCAAGATTAAGTCAGCCAAAGATCATCACAGGGACAATATGGAGAATAAACTCAAGAAATGTAATTTAAAGTTTACCTTCAGACAAGGGAGGCAAATGCAACCAACAGGGAGGCCTGGTGACAGCGCGTCCGATGTGGGACGGCACACTGCAATGACAACCTCGGCCTCAGGCTGGGCCCCCCTGGTGTGAGTGGGGGACCGATGTTGCACTGGCGGAACTCCTGGTGCGGTGCTGAAGACAAAGGCTGGTGAGGGCTTGTAGTTCTGGAGAAAGATTATGTCAGCCAAAGATCATCCCAGGGACAATATGGAGAATAAACTCAAGAAATGGAATTTAAAGTTTACCTTCAGACAAGGGAGGCAAATGCAACCAACAGGGAGGCCTGGTGATAGCGCGTCCGATGTGGGACGGCACACTGCAATGACAAGCTCGGCCTCAGGCTGGGCCCCCCTGGTGCGAGTGGCTGACAGGGTTGCAGGCCAAAGCTCTGGGTGCGATGGTGAAGACAAAGGCTGGTGAGGGCTTGTAGTTCTGGAGAAAGATTATGTCAGCCAAAGATCATCCCAGGGACAATATGGAGAATAAACTCAAGAAATGTAATTTAAAGTTTACCTTCAGACAAGGGAGGCAAATGCAACCAACAGGGAGGCCTGGGGAAAGCTTCATCGAGAGGGCGACGCCCACTGCAACGACAACCACCGCCTAAGGCTGGGCACCCCTGGTGAGAGTGGGGGACCGGGCAGCAGTGCTGGAGCCCTGGCTGGAGCCCCAGGGAGGCCTGGAGTCACATGCTGGTGAGGGCTTGTAGTTCTGGAGCAAGATTAAGTCAGCCGTAGATCATCCCAGGCACAATATGGAGAATAAACTCAAGAAAGGGAATTTAAAGTTTACCTTCAGACAAGGGAGGCAAATGCAACCAACAGGGAGGCCTGGTGACAGCGCGTCCGATGTGGGACGGCACACTGCAATGACAACCTCGGCCTCAGGCTGGGCCCCCCTGGTGAGAGTGGGGGACCGAGGTTGCACTGGCGGAACTCCTGGTGCGGTGCTGAAGACAAAGGCTGACAGCGCGTCCGACATGGGACGGCACACTGCAATGACAAACTCGGCCTCAGGCTTGGCCCCCTTGGTGCGAGTGGCTGACCGGGTTGCAGGCCAGAGCTCTGGGTGCGATGGTGAAGACAAAGGCTGGTGAGGGCTTGTAGTTCTGGAGAAAGATTATGTCAGCCAAAGATCATCCCAGGGACAATATGGAGAATAAACTCAAGAAATGTAATTTAAAGTTTACCTTCAGACAAGGGAGAAAATGCAACCAACAGGGAGGCCTGGTGACAGCGCGTCCGACATGGGACGGCACACTGCAATGACAAACTCGGACTCAGGCTGGGCCCCCTTGGTGCGAGTGGGTGACCGGGTTGCAGGCCAGAGCTCTGGGTGCGATGGTGAAGACAAAGGCTGGTGAGGGCTTGTAGTTCTGGAGAAGATTATGTCAGCCGTAGATCATCCCAGGCACAATATGGAGAATAAACTCAAGAAAGGGAATTTAAAGTTTACCTTCAGACAAGGGAGGCAAATGCAACCAACAGGGAGGCCTGGTGACAGCGCGTCCGATGTGGGACGGCACACTGCAATGACAACCTCGGCCTCAGGCTGGGCCCCCCTGGTGAGAGTGGGGGACCGAGGTTGCACTGGCGGAACTCCTGGTGCGGTGCTGAAGACAAAGGCTGACAGCGCGTCCGACATGGGACGGCACACTGCAATGACAAACTCGGCCTCAGGTTGGGCCTCCCTGGTGTGAGTGGGTGACCGGGTTGCAGGCCAGAGCTCTGGGTGCGATGGTGAAGACAAAGGCTGGTGAAGGCTTGTAGTTCTGGGCACACTGCAATGACAAACCCGGCCTCAGGCTGGGCCCCCCTGGTGCGAGTGGCTGACCGGGTTGCAGGCCAAAGCTCTGGGTGCGATGGTGAAGACAAAGGCTGGTGAGGGCTTGTCGTTCTGGAGAAAGATTATGTCAGCCAAAGATCATCCCAGGGACAATATGGAGAATAAACTCAAGAAATGTAATTTAAAGTTTACCTTCAGACAAGGGAGGCAAATGCAACCAAAAGGGAGGCCTGGTGACAGCGCGTCCGACATGGGACGGCAGACTGCAATGACAAAATCAGCCTCAGGTTGGGCCTCCCTGGTGTGAGTGGGAGACCGGGTTGCAGTGCTGGAGCCCTGGGTGTGGTGCTGAAGACAAAGACTTGTGAGGGCTTGTAGTTCTGGAGCAAGATTAAGTCAGCCAAAGATCATCACAGGGACAATATGGAGAATAAACTCAAGAAATGTAATTTAAAGTTTACCTTCAGACAAGGGAGGCAAATGCAACCAACAGGGAGGCCTGGTGACAGCGCGTCCGATGTGGGACGGCACACTGCAATGACAACCTCGGCCTCAGGCTGGGCCCCCCTGGTGTGAGTGGGGGACCGATGTTGCACTGGCGGAACTCCTGGTGCGGTGCTGAAGACAAAGGCTGGTGAGGGCTTGTAGTTCTGGAGCAAGATTAAGTCAGCCGTAGATCATCCCAGGCACAATATGGAGAATAAACTCAAGAAATGGAATTTAAAGTTCACCTTCAGACAAGGGAGGCAAATGCAACCAACAGGGAGGCCTGGTGATAGCGCGTCCGATGTGGGACGGCACACTGCAATGACAAAATCAGCCTCAGGCTGGACACCCCTGGTGTGAGTGGGGGACCGAGTTGCAGTGCAGGAGCCCTGGGTGTGGTGCTGGAGACAAAGGCTTGTGAGGGCTTGTAGTTCTGGAGAAAGATTATGTCAGCCAAAGATCATCCCAGGGACAATATGGAGAATAAACTCAAGAAATGTAATTTAAAGTTTACCTTCAGACAAGGGAGGCAAATGCAACCAACAGGGAGGCCTGGGGAAAGCTTGATCGAGAGGGCGACGCCCACTGCAACGACAACCACCGCCTAAGGCTGGGCCCCCCTGGTGAGAGTGGGGGACCGGGCAGCAGTGCTGGAGCCCTGGCTGGAGCCCCAGGGTAGCCTGGAGTCACATGCTGGTGAGGGCTTGTAGTTCTGGAGCCAGATTAAGTCAGCCAAAGATCATCCCAGGGACAATATGGAGAATAAACTCAAGAAAGGGAATTTAAAGTTTAACTTCAGACAAGGGAGGCAAATGCAACCAACAGGGAGGCCTGATGACAGGTCGTCCGACATGGGACGGCACACTGCAATGACAACCTCGGCCTCAGGCTGGGCCCCCCTGGTGCGAGTGGCTGACAGGGTTGCAGGCCAAAGCTCTGGGTGCGATGGTGAAGACAAAGGCTGGTGAGGGCTTGTAGTTCTGGAGAAAGATTATGTCAGCCAAAGATCATCCCAGGGACAATATGGAGAATAAACTCAAGAAATGTAATTTAAAGTTTACCTTCAGACAAGGGAGGCAAATGCAACCAACAGGGAGGCCTGGGGAAAGCTTCATCGAGAGGGCGACGCCCACTGCAACGACAACCACCGCCTAAGGCTGGGCACCCCTGGTGAGAGTGGGGGACCGGGCAGCAGTGCTGGAGCCCTGGCTGGAGCCCCAGGGAGGCCTGGAGTCACATGCTGGTGAGGGCTTGTAGTTCTGGAGCAAGATTAAGTCAGCCGTAGATCATCCCAGGGACAATATGGAGAATAAACTCAAGAAAGGGAATTTAAAGTTTACCTTCAGACAAGGGAGGCAAATGCAACCAACAGGGAGGCCTGGTGACAGCGCGTCCGATGTGGGACGGCACACTGCAATGACAACCTCGGCCTCAGGCTGGGCCCCCCTGGTGAGAGTGGGGGACCGAGGTTGCACTGGCGGAACTCCTGGTGCGGTGCTGAAGACAAAGGCTGGTGAGGGCTTGTAGTTCTGGAGAAAGATTATGTCAGCCAAAGATCATCCCAGGGACAATATGGAGAATAAACTCAAGAAATGGAATTTAAAGTTTACCTTCAGACAAGGGAGGCAAATGCAACCAAAAGGGAGTCCTGGTGACAGCGCGTCCGACATGGGACGGCAGACTGCAATGACAAAATCAGCCTCAGGTTGGGCCCCCCTGGTGTGAGTGGGAGACCGGGTTGCAGTGCTGGAGCCCTGGGTGTGGTGCTGGAGACAAAGGCTTGTGAGGGCTTGTAGTTCTGGAGAAAGATTATGTCACCCAAAGATCATCCCAGGGACAATATGGAGACTAAACTCAAGAAATGGAATTTAAAGTTTACCCTCAAACAAGGGAGGCAAATGCAACCAACAAGGAGGCCTGATGACAGCGCGTCCGACATGGGACGGCAAACTGCAATGACAAACTCGGCCTCAGGCTGGGCCTCCCTGGTGCCAGTGGCTGACCGGGTTGCAGGCCAGAGCTCTGGGTGCGATGGTGAAGACAAAGGCTGGTGAGGGCTTGTAGTTCTGGAGAAAGATCATGTCAGCCAAAGATCATCCCAGGGACAATATGGAGAATAAACTCAAGAAATGTAATTTAAAGTATACCTTCAGACAAGGGAGGCAAATGCAACCAACAGGGAGGCCTGTGGAAAGCTTGATCGAGAGGGCGACGCCCACTGCAACGACAACCACCGCCTAAGGCTGGGCACCCCTGGTGAGAGTGGGGGACCGGGCAGCAGTGCTGGAGGCCTGGCTGGAGCCCCGGGGTGGCCTGGAGTCACATGCTGGTGAGGGCTTGTAGTTCTGGAGCAAGATTAAGTCAGCCGTAGATCATCCCAGGGACAATATGGAGAATAAACTCAAGAAATGGAATTTAAAGTTTACCTTCAGACAAGGGAGGCAAATGCAACCAACAGGGAGGCCTGGTGACAGCTCGTCCGATGTGGGGCGGCACACTGCAATGACAAACTCGGCCTCAGGCTGGGCCCGCTTGGCGCGAGTGGGTGACCGGGTTGCAGGCCAGAGCTCTGGGTGCGATGGTGAAGACAAAGGCTGGTGAGGGCTTGTAGTTCTGGAGAAGATTATGTCAGCCAAAGATCATCCCAGGGACAATCTGGAGAATAAACTCAAGAAATGTAATTTAAAGTTTACCTTCAGACAAGGGAGGCAAATGCAACAAACAGGGAGGCCTGGTGACAGCGCGTCCGACATGGGACGGCAAACTGCAATGACAAACTCGGCCTCAGGCTGGGCCCCCCTGGTGCGAGTGGGGGACCGAGTTTGCACTGGCAGAAATCCTGGTGCAGTGCTTAAGACAAAGGTTGGTGAGGGCTTGTAGTTCTGGAGAAAGATTATGTCAGCCAAAGATCATCCCAGGGACAATATGGAGAATAAACTCAAGAAATGGAATTTAAAGTTTACCTTCAGACAAGGGAGGCAAAAGCAACCAACAGGGCGTCCTGATGACAGGTCGTCAGAAAAGGGACGGCACAATGCAATGACAAACTCGGCCTCAGGCTGGGCCCCCCTGGTGCGAGTGGCTGACCGGGTTGCAGGCCAGAGCTCTGGGTGCGATGGTGAAGACAAAGGCTGGTGAGGGCTTGTAGTTCTGGAGAAAGATTATGTCAGCCGTAGATCATCCCAGGGACAATATGGAGAATAAACTCAAGAAATGTAATTTAAAGTTTACCTTCAGACAAGGGAGGCAAATGCAACCAACAGGGAGGCCTGTGGAAAGCTTGATCGAGAGGGCGACGCCCACTGCAACGACAACCACCGCCTAAGGCTGGGCACCCCTGGTGAGAGTGGGGGACCAGGCAGCAGTGCTGGAGCCCTGGCTGGAGCCCCGGTCTGGCCTGGAGTCACATGCTGGTGAGGGCTTGTAGTTCTGGAGCAAGATTAAGTCAGCCAAAGATCATCCCAGGGACAATATGGAGAATAAACTCAAGAAATGGAATTTAAAGTTTACCTTCAGACAAGGGAGGCAAATGCAACCAACAGGGAGGCCTGGTGATAGCGCGTCCGATGTGTGACGGCACACTGCAATGACAAAATCAGCCTCAGGCTGGGCCCCCCTGGTGTGAGTGGGGGACCGGGTTGCAGTGCTGGAGACCTGGGTGTGGTGCTTGAGACAAAGGCTTGTGAGGGCTTGTAGTTCTGGAGAAAGATTATGTCAGCCAAAGATCATCCCAGGGACAATATGGAGAATAAACTCAAGAAATGTAATTTAAAGTTTACCTTCAGACAAGGGAGGCAAATGCAACCAACAGGGAGGCCTGGTGACAGCGGGTCCGACATGGGACGGCACACTGCAATGACAAACTCGGACTCAGGCTGGGCCCCCTTGGTGCGAGTGGGTGACCGGGTTGCAGGCCAGAGCTCTGGGTGCGATGGTGAAGACAAAGGCTGGTGAGGGCTTGTAGTTCTGGAGAAGATTATGTCAGCCAAAGATCATCCCAGGGACAATCTGGAAAATAAACTCAAGAAATGTAATTTAAAGTTTACCTTAAGACATGAGAGGTAAATGCAACCAACAGGGAGTCCTGATGACAGGTCGTCCGAAAAGGGACGGCACAATGCAATGACAAACTCGGCCTCAGGCTGGGCCCCCCTGGTGCGAGTGGCTGACCGGGTTGCAGGCCAGAGCTCTGGGTGCGATGGTGAAGACAAAGGCTGGTGAGGGCTTGTAGTTCTGGAGAAAGATTATGTCAGCCAAAGATCATCCCAGGGACAATATGGAGAATAAAGTCAAGAAATGGAATTTAAAGTTTACCTTCAGACAAGGGAGGCAAATGCAACCAACAGGGAGGCCTGGTGACAGCGCGTCCGACATAGGACGGCACACTGCAATGACAAACTCGGCCTCAGGCTGGGCCCCCATGGTGCGAGTGGATGACCGGGTTGCAGGCCAAAGCTCTGGGTGCGATGGTGAAGACAAAGGCTGGTGAGGGCTTGTAGTTCTGGAGAAAGATTATGTCAGCCAAAGATCATCCCAGGGACAATATGGAGAATAAACTCAAGAAATGGAATTTAAAGTTTACCTTCAGACAAGGGAGGCAAATGCAACCAACAGGGAGGCCTGATGACAGGTCGTTCGACATGGGACGGCACACTGCAATGACAACCTCGGCCTCAGGCTGGGCCCCCCTGGTGCGAGTGGCTGACCGGGTTGCAGGCCAAAGCTCTGGGTGCGATGGTGAAGACAAAGGCTGGTGAGGGCTTGTAGTTCTGGAGCAAGATTAAGTCAGCCAAAGATCATCCCAGGGAAAATATGGAGAATAAACTCAAGAAATGGAATTTAAAGTTTACCTTCAGACAAGGGAGGCAAATGCAACCAACAGGGAGGCCTGGTGACAGCGCGTCCGACATGGGACGGCACACTGCAATGACAAACTCGGCCTCAGGCTGGGCACCCCTGGTGCCAGTGGCTGACCGGGTTGCAGGCCAGAGCTCAGGGTGTGATGGTGAAGACAAAGGCTGGTGAGGGCTTGTAGTTCTGGAGCAAGATTAAGTCAGCCAAAGATCATCCCAGGGAAAATATGGAGAATAAACTCAAGAAATGGAATTTAAAGTTTACCTTCAGACAAGGGAGGCAAATGCAACCAACAGGGAGGCCTGGGGAAAGCTTGATCGAGAGGGCGACGCCCACGGCAACGACAACCACCGCCTAAGGCTGGGCACCCTTGGTGAGAGTGGGGGACCGGGCAGCAGTGCTGGAGCCCTGGCTGGAGCCCCAGGGTGGCCTGGAGTCACATGCTGGTGAGGGCTTGTAGTTCTGGAGCAAGATTAAGTCAGCCGTAGATCATCCCAGGGAAAATATGGAGTATAAACTCAAGAAATGTAATTTAAAGTTTACCTTCAGACAAGGGAGGCAAATGCAACCAACAAGGAGGCCTGATGACAGCGCGTCCGACATGGGACGGCAAACTGCAATGACAAACTCGGCCTCAGGCTGGGCCTCCCTGGTGCCAGTGGCTGACCGGGTTGCAGGCCAGAGCTCTGGGTGCGATGGTGAAGACAAAGGCTGGTGAGGGCTTGTAGTTCTGGAGAAAGATCATGTCAGCCAAAGATCATCCCAGGGACAATATGGAGAATAAACACAAGAAATGGAATTTAAAGTTTACCTTCAGACAAGGGAGGCAAATGCAACCAACAGGGAGGCCTGGTGACAGCGCGTCCGACATGGGACGGCACACTACAATGACAAAATCGGCCTCAGAATGGGGCCCCTTGGTGCGAGTGGGTGACCGGGTTGCAGGCCAGAGCTCTGGGTGCGATGGTGAAGACAAAGAATGGTGAGGGCTTGTAGTTCTGGAGCAAGATTATGTCAGCCAAAGATCATCCCAGGGACAATATGGAAAATAAACTCAAGAAATGTAATTTAAAGTTTACCTTCAGACAAGGGAAGCAAATGCAACCAACAGGGAGGCCTGGGGAAAGCTTGATCGAGAGGGCGACGCCCACTGCAACGACAACCACCCCCTAAGGCTGGACACCCCTGGTGAGGATGGGGGACCGGGCAGCAGTGCTAGAGCCCTGGCTGGAGCCCCGGTCTGGCCTGGAGTCACATGCTGGTGAGGGCTTGTAGTTCTGGAGCAAGATTAAGTCAGCCGTAGATCATCCCAGGCACAATATGGAGAATAAACTCAAGAAATGGAATTTAAAGTTCACCTTCAGACAAGGGAGGCAAATGCAACCAACAGGGAGGCCTGGTGATAGCGCGTCCGATGTGGGACGGCACACTGCAATGACAAAATCAGCCTCAGGCTGGACACCCCTGGTGTGAGTGGGGGACCGAGTTGCAGTGCAGGAGCCCTGGGTGTGGTGCTGGAGACAAAGGCTTGTGAGGGCTTGTAGTTCTGGAGAAAGATTATGTCAGCCAAAGATCATCCCAGGGACAATATGGAGAATAAACTCAAGAAATGTAATTTAAAGTTTACCTTCAGACAAGGGAGGCAAATGCAACCAACAGGGAGGCCTGGGGAAAGCTTGATCGAGAGGGCGACGCCCACTGCAACGACAACCACCGCCTAAGGCTGGGCCCCCCTGGTGAGAGTGGGGGACCGGGCAGCAGTGCTGGAGCCCTGGCTGGAGCCCCAGGGTAGCCTGGAGTCACATGCTGGTGAGGGCTTGTAGTTCTGGAGCCAGATTAAGTCAGCCAAAGATCATCCCAGGGACAATATGGAGAATAAACTCAAGAAAGGGAATTTAAAGTTTAACTTCAGACAAGGGAGGCAAATGCAACCAACAGGGAGGCCTGATGACAGGTCGTCCGACATGGGACGGCACACTGCAATGACAACCTCGGCCTCAGGCTGGGCCCCCCTGGTGCGAGTGGCTGACAGGGTTGCAGGCCAAAGCTCTGGGTGCGATGGTGAAGACAAAGGCTGGTGAGGGCTTGTAGTTCTGGAGAAAGATTATGTCAGCCAAAGATCATCCCAGGGACAATATGGAGAATAAACTCAAGAAATGGAATTTAAAGTTTACCTTCAGACAAGGGAGGCAAATGCAACCAACAGGGAGGCCTGGGGAAAGCTTCATCGAGAGGGCGACGCCCACTGCAACGACAACCACCGCCTAAGGCTGGGCACCCCTGGTGAGAGTGGGGGACCGGGCAGCAGTGCTGGAGCCCTGGCTGGAGCCCCAGGGAGGCCTGGAGTCACATGCTGGTGAGGGCTTGTAGTTCTGGAGCAAGATTAAGTCAGCCGTAGATCATCCCAGGGACAATATGGAGAATAAACTCAAGAAAGGGAATTTAAAGTTTACCTTCAGACAAGGGAGGCAAATGCAACCAACAGGGAGGCCTGGTGACAGCGCGTCCGATGTGGGACGGCACACTGCAATGACAACCTCGGCCTCAGGCTGGGCCCCCCTGGTGAGAGTGGGGGACCGAGGTTGCACTGGCGGAACTCCTGGTGCGGTGCTGAAGACAAAGGCTGGTGAGGGCTTGTAGTTCTGGAGAAAGATTATGTCAGCCAAAGATCATCCCAGGGACAATATGGAGAATAAACTCAAGAAATGGAATTTAAAGTTTACCTTCAGACAAGGGAGGCAAATGCAACCAAAAGGGAGTCCTGGTGACAGCGCGTCCGACATGGGACGGCAGACTGCAATGACAAAATCAGCCTCAGGTTGGGCCCCCCTGGTGTGAGTGGGAGACCGGGTTGCAGTGCTGGAGCCCTGGGTGTGGTGCTGGAGACAAAGGCTTGTGAGGGCTTGTAGTTCTGGAGAAAGATTATGTCACCCAAAGATCATCCCAGGGACAATATGGAGACTAAACTCAAGAAATGGAATTTAAAGTTTACCCTCAAACAAGGGAGGCAAATGCAACCAACAAGGAGGCCTGATGACAGCGCGTCCGACATGGGACGGCAAACTGCAATGACAAACTCGGCCTCAGGCTGGGCCTCCCTGGTGCCAGTGGCTGACCGGGTTGCAGGCCAGAGCTCTGGGTGCGATGGTGAAGACAAAGGCTGGTGAGGGCTTGTAGTTCTGGAGAAAGATCATGTCAGCCAAAGATCATCCCAGGGACAATATGGAGAATAAACTCAAGAAATGTAATTTAAAGTATACCTTCAGACAAGGGAGGCAAATGCAACCAACAGGGAGGCCTGTGGAAAGCTTGATCGAGAGGGCGACGCCCACTGCAACGACAACCACCGCCTAAGGCTGGGCACCCCTGGTGAGAGTGGGGGACCGGGCAGCAGTGCTGGAGGCCTGGCTGGAGCCCCGGGGTGGCCTGGAGTCACATGCTGGTGAGGGCTTGTAGTTCTGGAGCAAGATTAAGTCAGCCGTAGATCATCCCAGGGACAATATGGAGAATAAACTCAAGAAATGGAATTTAAAGTTTACCTTCAGACAAGGGAGGCAAATGCAACCAACAGGGAGGCCTGGTGACAGCTCGTCCGATGTGGGGCGGCACACTGCAATGACAAACTCGGCCTCAGGCTGGGCCCCCTTGGCGCGAGTGGGTGACCGGGTTGCAGGCCAGAGCTCTGGGTGCGATGGTGAAGACAAAGGCTGGTGAGGGCTTGTAGTTCTGGAGAAGATTATGTCAGCCAAAGATCATCCCAGGGACAATCTGGAGAATAAACTCAAGAAATGGAATTTAAAGTTTACCTTCAGACAAGGGAGGCAAATGCAACAAACAGGGAGGCCTGGTGACAGCGCGTCCGACATGGGACGGCAAACTGCAATGACAAACTCGGCCTCAGGCTGGGCCCCCCTGGTGCGAGTGGGGGACCGAGTTTGCACTGGCAGAAATCCTGGTGCAGTGCTTAAGACAAAGGTTGGTGAGGGCTTGTAGTTCTGGAGAAAGATTATGTCAGCCAAAGATCATCCCAGGGACAATATGGAGAATAAACTCAAGAAATGGAATTTAAAGTTTACCTTCAGACAAGGGAGGCAAAAGCAACCAACAGGGAGTCCTGATGACAGGTCGTCAGAAAAGGGACGGCACAATGCAATGACAAACTCGGCCTCAGGCTGGGCCCCCCTGGTGCGAGTGGCTGACCGGGTTGCAGGCCAGAGCTCTGGGTGCGATGGTGAAGACAAAGGCTGGTGAGGGCTTGTAGTTCTGGAGAAAGATTATGTCAGCCGTAGATCATCCCAGGGACAATATGGAGAATAAACTCAAGAAATGTAATTTAAAGTTTACCTTCAGACAAGGGAGGCAAATGCAACCAACAGGGAGGCCTGTGGAAAGCTTGATCGAGAGGGCGACGCCCACTGCAACGACAACCACCGCCTAAGGCTGGGCACCCCTGGTGAGAGTGGGGGACCAGGCAGCAGTGCTGGAGCCCTGGCTGGAGCCCCGGTCTGGCCTGGAGTCACATGCTGGTGAGGGCTTGTAGTTCTGGAGCAAGATTAAGTCAGCCAAAGATCATCCCAGGGACAATATGGAGAATAAACTCAAGAAATGGAATTTAAAGTTTACCTTCAGACAAGGGAGGCAAATGCAACCAACAGGGAGGCCTGGTGATAGCGCGTCCGATGTGTGACGGCACACTGCAATGACAAAATCAGCCTCAGGCTGGGCCCCCCTGGTGTGAGTGGGGGACCGGGTTGCAGTGCTGGAGACCTGGGTGTGGTGCTTGAGACAAAGGCTTGTGAGGGCTTGTAGTTCTGGAGAAAGATTATGTCAGCCAAAGATCATCCCAGGGACAATATGGAGAATAAACTCAAGAAATGTAATTTAAAGTTTACCTTCAGACAAGGGAGGCAAATGCAACCAACAGGGAGGCCTGGTGACAGCGGGTCCGACATGGGACGGCACACTGCAATGACAAACTCGGACTCAGGCTGGGCCCCCTTGGTGCGAGTGGGTGACCGGGTTGCAGGCCAGAGCTCTGGGTGCGATGGTGAAGACAAAGGCTGGTGAGGGCTTGTAGTTCTGGAGAAGATTATGTCAGCCAAAGATCATCCCAGGGACAATCTGGAAAATAAACTCAAGAAATGTAATTTAAAGTTTACCTTAAGACATGAGAGGTAAATGCAACCAACAGGGAGTCCTGATGACAGGTCGTCCGAAAAGGGACGGCACAATGCAATGACAAACTCGGCCTCAGGCTGGGCCCCCCTGGTGCGAGTGGCTGACCGGGTTGCAGGCCAGAGCTCTGGGTGCGATGGTGAAGACAAAGGCTGGTGAGGGCTTGTAGTTCTGGAGAAAGATTATGTCAGCCAAAGATCATCCCAGGGACAATATGGAGAATAAAGTCAAGAAATGGAATTTAAAGTTTACCTTCAGACAAGGGAGGCAAATGCAACCAACAGGGAGGCCTGGTGACAGCGCGTCCGACATAGGACGGCACACTGCAATGACAAACTCGGCCTCAGGCTGGGCCCCCCTGGTGCGAGTGGATGACCGGGTTGCAGGCCAAAGCTCTGGGTGCGATGGTGAAGACAAAGGCTGGTGAGGGCTTGTAGTTCTGGAGAAAGATTATGTCAGCCAAAGATCATCCCAGGGACAATATGGAGAATAAACTCAAGAAATGGAATTTAAAGTTTACCTTCAGACAAGGGAGGCAAATGCAACCAACAGGGAGGCCTGATGACAGGTCGTTCGACATGGGACGGCACACTGCAATGACAACCTCGGCCTCAGGCTGGGCCCCCCTGGTGCGAGTGGCTGACCGGGTTGCAGGCCAAAGCTCTGGGTGCGATGGTGAAGACAAAGGCTGGTGAGGGCTTGTAGTTCTGGAGCAAGATTAAGTCAGCCAAAGATCATCCCAGGGAAAATATGGAGAATAAACTCAAGAAATGGAATTTAAAGTTTACCTTCAGACAAGGGAGGCAAATGCAACCAACAGGGAGGCCTGGTGACAGCGCGTCCGACATGGGACGGCACACTGCAATGACAAACTCGGCCTCAGGCTGGGCACCCCTGGTGCCAGTGGCTGACCGGGTTGCAGGCCAGAGCTCAGGGTGTGATGGTGAAGACAAAGGCTGGTGAGGGCTTGTAGTTCTGGAGCAAGATTAAGTCAGCCAAAGATCATCCCAGGGAAAATATGGAGAATAAACTCAAGAAATGGAATTTAAAGTTTACCTTCAGACAAGGGAGGCAAATGCAACCAACAGGGAGGCCTGGGGAAAGCTTGATCGAGAGGGCGACGCCCACGGCAACGACAACCACCGCCTAAGGCTGGGCACCCTTGGTGAGAGTGGGGGACCGGGCAGCAGTGCTGGAGCCCTGGCTGGAGCCCCAGGGTGGCCTGGAGTCACATGCTGGTGAGGGCTTGTAGTTCTGGAGCAAGATTAAGTCAGCCGTAGATCATCCCAGGGAAAATATGGAGTATAAACTCAAGAAATGTAATTTAAAGTTTACCTTCAGACAAGGGAGGCAAATGCAACCAACAAGGAGGCCTGATGACAGCGCGTCCGACATGGGACGGCAAACTGCAATGACAAACTCGGCCTCAGGCTGGGCCTCCCTGGTGCCAGTGGCTGACCGGGTTGCAGGCCAGAGCTCTGGGTGCGATGGTGAAGACAAAGGCTGGTGAGGGCTTGTAGTTCTGGAGAAAGATCATGTCAGCCAAAGATCATCCCAGGGACAATATGGAGAATAAACACAAGAAATGGAATTTAAAGTTTACCTTCAGACAAGGGAGGCAAATGCAACCAACAGGGAGGCCTGGGGAAAGCTTGATCGAGAGGGCGACGCCCACTGCAACGACAACAACCGCCTAAGGCTGGACACCCATGGTGAGGGTGGGGGACCGGGTTGCAGTGCTGGAGCTCTGGGTGCGATGGTGAAGACAGAGGCAGGTGAGGGCTTGTAGTTCTGGAGAAAGATTATGTCAGCCAAAGATCATCCCAGGGACAATATGGAGAATAAACTCAAGAAATGTAATTTAAAGTTTACCTTCAGACAAGGGAGGCAAATGCAACCAACAGGGAGGCCTGGTGACAGCGGGTCCGACATGGGACGGCACACTGCAATGACAAACTCGGACTCAGGCTGGGCCCCCTTGGTGCGAGTGGGTGACCGGGTTGCAGGCCAGAGCTCTGGGTGCGATGGTGAAGACAAAGGCTGGTGAGGGCTTGTAGTTCTGGAGAAGATTATGTCAGCCAAAGATCATCCCAGGGACAATCTGGAAAATAAACTCAAGAAATGTAATTTAAAGTTTACCTTAAGACATGAGAGGTAAATGCAACCAACAGGGAGTCCTGATGACAGGTCGTCCGAAAAGGGACGGCACAATGCAATGACAAACTCGGCCTCAGGCTGGGCCCCCCTGGTGCGAGTGGCTGACCGGGTTGCAGGCCAGAGCTCTGGGTGCGATGGTGAAGACAAAGGCTGGTGAGGGCTTGTAGTTCTGGAGAAAGATTATGTCAGCCGTAGATCATCCCAGGGACAATATGGAGAATAAACTCAAGAAATGTAATTTAAAGTTTACCTTGAGACAAGGGAGGCAAATGCAACCAACAGGGAGGCCTGTGGAAAGCTTGATCGAGAGGGCGACGCCCACTGCAACGACAACCACCGCCTAAGGCTGGGCACCCCTGGTGAGAGTGGGGGACCGGGCAGCAGTGCTGGAGGCCTGGCTGGAACCCCGGGGTGGCCTGGAGTCACATGCTGGTGAGGGCTTGTAGTTCTGGAGCAAGATTAAGTCAGCCGTAGATCATCCCAGGGACAATATGGAGAATAAACTCAAGAAAGGGAATTTAAAGTTTACCTTCAGACAAGGGAGGCAAATGCAACCAACAGGGAGGCCTGGTGACAGCTCGTCCGATGTGGGGCGGCACACTGCAATGACAAAATCGCCCTCAGGCTGGGCCCCCCTAGTGAAAGTGGGGAACCGGGTTGCAGTGCTGGAGCTCTGGGTGTGGTGCTGAAGACAGAGGCTCGTGAGGGCTTGTAGTTCTGGAGAAAGATTATGTCAGCCAAAGATCATCCCAGGGACAATATGGAGAATAAAGTCAAGAAAAGGAATTTAAAGTTAACCTTCAGACAAGGGAGGTAAATGCAACCAACAGGGAGGCCTGGGGAAAGCTTGATCGAGAGGGCGACGCCCACTGCAACGACAACCACCGCCTAAGGCTGGGCACCCCTGGTGAGGGTGGGGGACCGGGCAGCAGTGCTGGAGGCCTGGCTGGAGCCCCGGGGTGGCCTGGAGTCACATGCTGGTGAGGGCTTGTAGTTCTGGAGAAAGATTATGTCAGCCGTAGATCATCCCAAGGACAATATGGAGAATAAACTCAAGAAAGGGAATTTAAAGTTTACCTTCAGACAAGGGAGGCAAATGCAACCAACAAGGAGGCCTGGTGACAGCGCGTCCGACATGGGACAGCACATTGCAATGACAAACTCGGACTCAGGCTGGGCCCCCTTGGTGCGAGTGGGTGACAAGGTTGCAGGCCAGAACTCTAGGTGCGATTGTGAAGACAAAGGCTGGTGAGGGCTTGTAGTTCTGGAGAAAGATTATGTCAGCCAAAGATCATCCCAGGGACAATATGGAGAATAAACTCAAGAAATGGAATTTAAAGTTTACCTTCAGACAAGGGAGGCAAATGCAACCAACAGGGAGGCCTGGTGATAGCGCGTCTGATGTGGGACGGCACACTGCAATGACAAAATCAGCCTCAGGCTGGGCCCCCCTGGTGTGAGTGGGGGACCGGGCAGCAGTGCTGGAGCCCTGGTTGTGGTGCTGGAAACAAAGGCTAGTGAGGGCTTGTAGTTCTGGAGAAAGATTATGTCAGCAAAAGATAATCCCAGGGACAATATGGAGAATAAAGTCAAGAAATGGAATTTAAAGTTTACCTTCAGACAAGGGAGGCAAATGCAACCAACAGGGAGGCCAGGTTACAGCGCGTCCGATGTGGGACGGCACACTGCAATGACAACCTCGGCCTCAGGCTGGGCCCCCCTGGTGCGAGTGGGGGAATGAGGTTGCACTGGCGGAACTCCTGGTGCGGTGCTGAAGACAAAGGCTGGTGAGGGCTTGCAGTTCTGGAGAAAGATTAAGTCAGCCAAAGATCATCCCAGGGACAATATGGAGAATAAACTCAAGAAATGGAATTTAAAGTTTACCTTCAGACAAGGGAGGCAAATGCAACCAACAGGGAGTCCTGATGACAGGTCGTCCGAAAAGGGACGGCACAATGCAATGACAAACTCAGCCTCAGGCTGGGCCCCCCTGGTGCGAGTGGCTGACCGGGTTGCAGGCCAGAGCTCTGGGTGCGATGGTGAAGACAAAGGCTGGTGAGGGCTTGTAGTTCTGGAGAAAGATTATGTCAGCCAAAGATCATCCCAGGGACAATATGGAGAATAAACTCAAGAAATGGAATTTAAAGTTTACCTTCAGACAAGGGAGGCAAATGCAACCAACAGGGAGGCCTGGTGACAACTCGTCCGACATGGGACGGCACACTGCAATGACAAAATTAGCCTCAGACTGGGCACCCCTGGTGTGAGTGGGGGACCGAGTTGCAGTGCTGGAGCCCTGGGTGTGGTGCTGGAGAAAAAGGCTTGTGAGGGCTTGTAGTTCTGGAGCAAGATTAAGTCAGCCAAAGATCATCCCAGGGACAATATGGAGAATAAACTCAAGAAATGGAATTTAAAGTTTACCTTCAGACAAGGGAGGCAAATACAACCAACAGGGAGGCCTGGGGAAAGCTTGATCGAGAGGGCGACGCCCACTGCAACGACAACCACCGCCTAAGTCTGGGAACCCCTGGTGAAAGTGGGGGACCGGGCAGCAGTGCTGGAGCCCTGGCTGGAAACCCAGGGTGGCCTGGAGTCACATGCTGGTGAGGGCTTGTAGTTCTGGAGCAAGATTAAGTCAGCCGTAGATCATCCCAGGGACAATATGGAGAATAAACTCAAGAAAGGGAATTTAAAGTTTACCTTCAGACAAAGGAGGCAAATGCAACCAACAGGGAGGCCTGGTGACAGCGCGTCCGATGTGGGACGGCACACTGCAATGACAACCTCGGCCTCAGGCTGGGCCCCACTGGTGCGAGTGGGGGACCGAGTTTGCACTGGCAGAAATCCTGGTGCGGTGCTGAAGACAAAGGCTGGTGAGGGCTTGTGGTTCTGGAGAAAGATTATGTCAGCCAAAGATCATCCCAGGGACAATGTGTAGAATAAACTCAAGAAATGTAATTTAAAGTTTAACTTCAGACAAGGGAGGCAAATGCAACCAACAGGGAGGCCTGGTGACAGCGCGTCTGAAAAGGGACGGCACACTGCAATGACAAACTCGGCCTCAGGCAGGGCCCCCCTGGTGCGAGTGGGTGACCGGGTTGCAGGCCAGAGCTCTGGGTGCGATGGTGAAGACAAAGGCTGGTGAGGGCTTGTAGTTCTGGGCACACTGCAATGACAAACCCGGCCTCAGGCTGGGCCCCCCTGGTGCGAGTGGCTGACCGGGTTGCAGGCCAAAGCTCTGGGTGCGATGGTGAAGACAAAGGCTGGTGAGGGCTTGTCGTTCGGGAGAAAGATTATGTCAGCCAAAGATCATCCCAGGGACAATATGGAGAATAAACTCAAGAAATGGAATTTAAAGTTTACCTTGAGACAAGGGAGGCAAATGCAACCAACAGGGAGGCCTGGGGAAAGCTTGATCGAGAGGGCGACGCCCACTGCAACGACAACCACCCCCTAAGGCTGGGTACCCCTAGTGAGAGTGGGGGACCGGGCAGCAGTGCTGGAGCCCTGGCTGGAGCCCCAGGGTGGCCTGGAGTCACATGCTGGTGAGGGCTTGTAATTCTGGAGCAAGATTAAGTCAGCCGTAGATCATCCCAGGGACAATATGGAGAATAAACTCAAGAAATGGAATTTAAAGTTTACCTTCAGACAAGGGAGGCAAATGCAACCAACAGGGAGGCCTGGTGACAGCGCGTCCGACATGGGAGAGCACACTGCAATGACAACCTCGGCCTCAGGCTGGGCCCCCCTGGTGCGAGTGGCTGACCGGGTTGCAGGCCAGAGCTCTGGGTGCGATGGTGAAGACAAAGGCTGGTGAGGGCTTGTAGTTCTGGGCACACTGCAATGACAAACTCAGCCTCAGGCTGGGCCCCCCTGGTGCGAGTGGCTGACCGGGTTGCAGGCCAGAGCTCTGGGTGCGATGGTGAAGACAAAGGCTGGTGAGGGCTTGTAGTTCTGGAGAAAGATTATGTCAGCCAAAGATCATCCCAAGGATAATATGGAGAATAAACTCAAGAAATGGAATTTAAAGTTTACCTTCAGACAAGGGAGGCAAATGCAACCAACAGGGAAGCCTGGGGACAGCGCGTCCGACATGGGACGGCAGACTGCAATGACAAAATCAGCCTCAGGCTGGGCCCCCCTGGTGTGAGTGGGGAACCGGGTTGCAGTGCTGGAGCCCTGGTTGTGGTGCTGGAGACAAAGACTTGTGAGGGCTTGTAGTTCTGGAGCAAGATTAAGTCAGCCAAAGATCATCCCTGGGACAATATGGAGAATAAACACAAGAAATGGAATTTAAAGTTTACCTTCAGACAAGGGAGGAAAATGCAACCAACAGGGAGGCCTGGTGACAGCTCGTCCGACGTGGAACGGCAAGCTGCAATGACAACCTCGGCCTCAGGCTGGGCCCCCCTGGTGCGAGTGGGGGACCGAGGTTGCACTGGCGGAACTCCTGGTGCGGTGCTGAAGACAAAGGCTTGTGAGGGCTTGTAGTTCTGGAGCAAGATTATGTCAGCCAAAGATCATCCCAGGGACAATATGGAGAATAAACTCAAGAAATGTAATTTAAAGTTTACCTTCAGACAAGGGAGGCAAATGCAATCAACAGGGAGGCCTGGTGACAGCGCGTCCGACATGGGACGGCACACTGCAATGACAAACTCGGCCTCAGAATGGGGCCCCTTGGTGCGAGTGGGTGACCGGGTTGCAGGCCAGAGCTCTGGGTGCGATGGTGAAGACAAAGAATGGTGAGGGCTTGTAGTTCTGGAGCAAGATTATGTCAGCCAAAGATCATCCCAGGGACAATATGGAAAATAAACTCAAGAAATGTAATTTAAAGTTTACCTTCAGACAAGGGAGGCAAATGCAACCAACAGGGAGGCCTGGGGAAAGCTTGATCGAGAGGGCGACGCCCACTGCAACGACAACCACCCCCTAAGGCTGGACACCCCTGGTGAGGGTGGGGGACCGGGCAGCAGTGCTGGAGCCCTGGCTGGAGCCCCAAGGTAGCCTGGAGTCACATGCTGGTGAGGGCTTGTAGTTCTGGAGCCAGATTAAGTCAGCCGTAGATCATCCCAGGGACAATATGGAGAATAAACTCAAGAAAGGGAATTTAAAGTTTACCTTCAGACTAGGGAGGCAAATGCAACCAACAGGGAGGCCTGGTGAAAGCCTGATCGAGAGGGCGACGCCCACTGCAACGACAACCACCCCCTAAGGCTGGACACCCCTGGTGAGGGTGGGGGACCAAGGTTGCACTGGCGGAACTCCTGGTGCGGTGCTGAAGACAAAGGCTGGTGAGGGCTTGTAGTTCTGGAGAAAGATTATGTCAGCCAAAGATCATCGCAGGGACAATATGGAGAATAAACTCAAGAAATGGAATTTAAAGTTTACCTTCAAACAAGGGAGGCAAATGCAACCAACAGGGAGGCCTGGGGAAAGCTTGATAGAGAGGGCGACGCCCACTGCAACGACAACCACCCCCTAAGGCTGGACACCCCTGGTGAGGGTGGCGGACCGGGCAGCAGTGCTGGAAGCCTGGCTGGAACCCCGGTCTAGCCTGGAGTCACATGCTGGTGAGGGCTTGTAGTTCTGGAGCAAGATAAAGTCAGCCGTAGATCATCCCAGGGACAATATGGAGAATAAACTCAAGAAATGGAATTTAAAGTTTACCTTCAGACAAGGGAGGCAAATGCAACCAACAGGGAGGCCTGGTGACAGCGCGTCCGACATGGAACGGCACACTGCAATGACAAACTCGGCCTCAGGCTGGGCCCCCTTGGTGCGAGTGGGTGACCGGGTTGCAGGCCAGAGCTCTGGGTGTGATGGTGAAGACAAAGGCTGGTGAGGGCTTGTAGTTCTGGAGAAAGATTATGTCAGCCAAAGATCATCCCAGGGACAATATGGAAAATAAACTCAAGAAATGTAATTTAAAGTTTACCATCAGACAAGGGAGGCAAATGCAACCAACAGGGAGGCCTGGGGAAAGCTTGATCGAGAGGGCGACGCCCACTGCAACGACAACCACCGCCTAAGGCTGGGCACCCCTGGTGAGAGTGGGGGACCGGGTAGCAGTGCTGGAGCCCTGGCTGGAGCCCCAGGGTAGCCTGGAGTCGCATGCTGGTGAGGGCTTGTAGTTCTGGAGCCAGATTAAGTCAGCCGTAGATCATCCCAGGGACAATATGGAGAATAAACTCAAGAAAGGGAATTTAAAGTTTACCTTCAGACAAGGGAGGCAAATGCAACCAACAGGGAGGCCTGGTGACAGCGCGTCCGATGTGGGACGGCACACTGCAATGACAACCTCGGCCTCAGGCTGGGCCCCCCTGGTGCGAGTGGGGGACCGAGGTTGCACTGGCGGAACTCCTGGTGCGGTGCTGAAGACAAAGGCTGGTGAGGGCTTGTAGTTCTGGAGAAAGATTATGTCAGCCAAAGATCATCGCAGGGACAATATGGAGAATAAACTCAAGAAATGTAATTTAAAGTTTACCTTCAGACAAGGGAGGCAAATGCAACCAACAGGGAGGCCTGGGGAAAGCTTGATCGAGAGGGCGACGCCCACTGCAACGACAACCACCCCCTAAGGCTGGACACCCCTGGTGAGGGTGGGAGACCGGGCAGCAGTGCTGGAGCCCTGGCTGGAACCCCGGTCTGGCCTGGAGTCACATGCTGGTGAGGGCTTGTAGTTCTGGAGCAAGATAAAGTCAGCCGTAGATCATCCCAGGGACAATCTGGAGAATAAACTCAAGAAATGTAATTTAAAGTTTACCTTCAGACAAGGGAGGCAAATGCAACCAACAGGGAGGCCTGGTGACAGCGCGTCCGATGTGGGACGGCACACTGCAATGACAACCTCGGCCTCAGGCTGGGCCCCCCTGGTGTGAGTGGGGGACCGATGTTGCACTGGCGGAACTCCTGGTGCTGTGCTGAAGACAAAGGCTGGTGAGGGCTTGTAGTTCTGGAGAAAGATTATGTCAGCCAAAGATCATCCCAGGGACAATATGGAGAATAAACTCAAGAAATGGAATTTAAAGTTTACCTTCAGACAAGGGAGGCAAATGCAACCAACAGGGAGGCCTGGGGACAGCGCGTCCGACATGGGACGGCACACTGCAATGACAAAATCAGCCTCAGGCTGGGCCCCCCTGGTGTGAGTGGGGAACCGGGTTGCAGTGCTGGAGCCCTGGGTGTGGTGCTGGAGACAAAGACTTGTGAGGGCTTGTAGTTCTGGAACAAGATTAAGTCAGCCAAAGATCATCCCTGGGACAATATGGAGAATAAACACAAGAAATGGAATTTAAAGTTTACCTTCAGACAAGGGAGGCAAATGCAACCAACAGGGAGGCCTGGTGACAGCTCGTCCGACGTGGAACGGCAAGCTGCAATGACAACCTCGGCCTCAGGCTGGGCCCCCCTGGTGTGAGTGGGGGACCGAGGTTGCACTGGCGGAACTCCTGGTGCGGTGCTGAAGACAAATGCTGGTGAGGGCTTGTAGTTCTGGAGCAAGATTATGTCAGCCAAAGATCATCCCAGGGACAATATGGAGAATAAACTCAAGACATGTAATTTAAAGTTTACCTTCAGACAAGGGAGGCAAATGCAACCAACAGGGAGGCCTGGTGACAGCGCGTCCGACATGAGACGGCACACTGCAAGGACAAACTCGGCCTCAGAATGGGGCCCCTTGGTGCGAGTGGGTGACCGGGTTGCAGGCCAGAGCTCTGGGTGCGATGGTGAAGACAAAGAATGGTGAGGGCTTGTAGTTCTGGAGCAAGATTATGTCAGCCAAAGATCATCCCAGGGACAATATGGAAAATAGACTCAAGAAATGTAATTTAAAGTTTACCTTCAGACAAGGGAGGCAAATGCAACCAACAGGGAGGCCTGGGGAAAGCTTGATCGAGAGGGCGACGCCCACTGCAACGACAACCACCCCCTAAGGCTGGACACCCCTGGTGAGGGTGGGGGACCGGGCAGCAGTGCTAGAGCCCTGGCTGGAGCCCCGGTCTGGCCTGGAGTCACATGCTGGTGAGGGCTTGTAGTTCTGGAGCAAGATTAAGTCAGCCGTAGATCATCCCCGGCACAATATGGAGAATAAACTCAAGAAATGGAATTTAAAGTTTACCTTCAGACAAGGGAGGCAAATGCAACCAACAGGGAGGCCTGGTGATAGCGCGTCCGATGTGGGACGGCACACTGCAATGACAAACTCGGCCTCAGGCTGGGCCCCCCTGGTGCGAGTGGCTGACCGGGTTGCAGGCCAGAGCTCTGGGTGCGATGGTGAAGACAAAGGCTGGTGAGGGCTTGTCGTTCTGGAGAAAGATTATGTCAGCCAAAGATCATCCCAGGGACAATATGGAGAATAAACTCAAGAAATGGAATTTAAAGTTTACCTTCAGACAAGGGAGGCAAATGCAACCAACAGGGAGGCCTGGGGAAAGCTTGATCGAGAGGGCGACGCCCACTGCAACGACAACCACCCCCTAAGGCTGGGCACCCCTGGTGAGAGTGGGGGACCGGGCAGCAGTGCTGGAGCCCTGGCTGGAGCCCCAGGTTGGCCTGGAGTCACATGCTGGTGAGGGCTTGTCGTTCTGGAGAAAGATTATGTCAGCCGTAGATCATCCCAGGGACAATATGGAGAATAAACTCAAGAAATGGAATTTAAAGTTTACCTTCAGACAAGGGAGGCAAAAGCAACCAACAGGGAGGCCTGGTGACAGCGCGTCCGACATGGGAGAGCACACTGCAATGACAAACTCGGCCTCAGGCTAGGCCCCCCTGGTGCGAGTGGCTGACCGGGTTGCAGGCCAGAGCTCTGGGTGCGATGGTGAAGACAAAGGCTGGTGAGGGCTTGTAGTTCTGGGCACACTGCAATGACAAACTCAGCCTCAGGCTGGGCCCCCCTGGTGCGAGTGGCTGACCGGGTTGCAGGCCAGAGCTCTGGGTGCGATGGTGAAGACAAAGGCTGGTGAGGGCTTGTAGTTCTGGAGAAAGATTATGTCAGCCAAAGATCATCCCAGGGACAATATGGAGAATAAACTCAAGAAATGGAATTTAAAGTTTACCTTCAGACAAGGGAGGAAATTCCAACCAACAGGGAGGCCTGGGGACAGCGCGTCCGACATGGGACGGCAGACTGCAATGACAAAATCAGCCTCAGGCTGGGCCCCCCTGGTGTGAGTGGGGAACCGGGTTGCAGTGCTGGAGCCCTGGGTGTGGTGCTGGAGACAAAGACTTGTGAGGGCTTGTAGTTCTGGAGCAAGATTAAGTCAGCCAAAGATCATCCCTGGGAAAATATGGAGAATAAACACAAGAAATGGAATTTAAAGTTTACCTTCAGACAAGGGAGGCAAATGCAACCAACAGGGAGGCCTGGTGACAGCTCGTCCGATGTGAAACGGCACACTGCAATGACAACCTCGGCCTCAGGCTGGGCCCCCCTGGTGCGAGTGGGAGACCGAGGTTGCACTGGCGGAACTCCTGGTGCGGTGCTGAAGACAAAGGCCTGTGAGGGCTTGTAGTTCTGGAGAAAGATTATGTCAGCCAAAGATCATCCCAGGGACAATATGGAGAATAAACTCAAGAAAGGGAATTTAAAGTTTACCTTCAGACAAGGGAGGCAAATGCAACCAACAGGGAGGCCTGGTGACAGCGCGTCCGACATGGGACGGCACACTACAATGACAAAATTGGCCTCAGAATGGGGCCCCTTGGTGCGAGTGGGTGACCGGGTTGCAGGCCAGAGCTCTGGGTGCGATGGTGAAGACAAAGAATGGTGAGGGCTTGTAGTTCTGGAGAAAGATTATGTCAGCCAAAGATCATCCCAGGGACAATATGGAGAATAAACTCAAGAAATGGAATTTAAAGTTTACCTTCAGACAAGGGAGGCAAATGCAACCAAAAGGGAGGCCTGGTGACAGCGCGTCCGACATGGGACGGCAGACTGCAATGACAAAATCAGCCTCAGGTTGGGCCCCCCTGGTGTGAGTGGGAGACCGGGTTGCAGTGCTGGAGCCCTGGGTGTGGTGCTGAAGACAAAGACTTGTGAGGGCTTGTAGTTCTGGAGAAAGATTAAGTCAGCCAAAGATCATCACAGGGACAATATGGAGAATAAACTCAAGAAATGTAATTTAAAGTTTACCTTCAGACAAGGGAGGCAAATGCAACCAACAGGGAGGCCTGGTGACAGCGCGTCCGATGTGGGACGGCACACTGCAATGACAACCTTGGCCTCAGGCTGGGCCCCCCTGGTGTGAGTGGGGGACCGATGTTGCACTGGCGGAACTCATGGTGCGGTGCTGAAGACAAAGGCTGGTGAGGGCTTGTAGTTCTGGAGAAAGATTATGTCAGCCAAAGATCATCCCAGGGACAATATGGAGAATAAACTCAAGAAATGGAATTTAAAGTTTACCTTCAGACAAGGGAGGCAAATGCAACCAACAGGGTGTCCTGATGACAGGTCGTCCGAAAAGGGACGGGACAATGCAATGACAAACTCGGCCTCAGGCTGGGCCCCCCTGGTGCGAGTGGCTGACCGGGTTGCAGTGCTGGAGCTCTGGGTGCGGTGCTGAAGACAGAGGCTCGTGAGGGCTTGTAGTTCTGGAGAAAGATTATGTCAGCCAAAGATCATCCCAGGGACAATATGGAAAATAAACTCAAGAAATGTAATTTAAAGTTTACCTTCAGACAAGGGAGGTAAACGCAACCAACAGGGAGGCCTGGGGAAAGCTTGATCGAGAGGGCGACGCCCACTGCAACGACAACCACCGCCTAAGGCTGGGCACCCCTGGTGAGGGTGGGGGACCGGATAGCAGTGCTGGAGGCCTGGCTGGAGCCCCGGGGTGGCCTGGAGTCACATGCTGGTGAGGGCTTGTAGTTCTGGAGCAAGATTAAGTCAGCCAAAGATCATCCCAGGGACAATATGGAGAATAAACTCAAGAAAGGGAATTTAAAGTTTACCTTCAGACAAGGGAGGCAAATGCAACCAACAAGGAGGCCTGGTGACAGCGCGTCCGACATGGGACAGCACATTGCAATGACAAACTCGGCCTCAGGCTGGGCCCCCTTGGTGCGAGTGGGTGACAAGGTTGCAGGCCAGAGCTCTGGGTGCGATGGTGAAGACAAAGGCTGGTGAGGGCTTGTAGTTCTGGAGAAAGATTATGTCAGCCAAAGATCATCCCAGGGACAATATGGAGAATAAACTCAAGAAATGGAATTTAAAGTTTACCTTCAGACAAGGGAGGCAAATGCAACCAACAGGGAGGCCTGGTGATAGCGCGTCCGATGTGGGACGGCACACTGCAATGACAAAATCAGCCTCAGGCTGGGCCCCCCTGGTGTGAGTGGGGAACCGGGCAGCAGTGCTGGAGCCCTGGTTGTGGTGCTGGAAACAAAGGCTAGTGAGGGCTTGTAGTTCTGGAGAAAGATTATGTCAGCAAAAGATAATCCCAGGGACAATATGGAGAATAAAGTCAAGAAATGGAATTTAAAGTTTACCTTCAGACAAGGGAGGCAAATGCAACCAACAGGGAGGCCAGGTTACAGCGCGTCTGATGTGGGACGGCACACTGCAATGACAACCTCGGCCTCAGGCTGGGCCCCCCTGGTGCGAGTGGGGGACCGAGTTTGCACTGGCAGAAATCCTGGTGCAGTGCTTAAGACAAAGGTTGGTGAGGGCTTGTAGTTCTGGAGAAAGATTATGTCAGCCAAAGATCATCCCAGGGACAATATGGAGAATAAACTCAAGAAATGGAATTTAAAGTTTACCTTCAGACAAGGGAGGCAAATGCAACCAACAGGGAGTCCTGATGACAGGTCGTCCGAAAAGGGACGGCACAATGCAATGACAAACTCGGCCTCAGGCTGGGCCCCCCTGGTGCGAGTGGCTGACCGGGTTGCAGGCCAGAGCTCTGGGTGCGATGGTGAAGACAAAGGCTGGTGAGGGCTTGTAGTTCTGGAGAAAGATTATGTCAGCCGTAGATCATCCCAGGGACAATATGGAGAATAAACTCAAGAAATGTAATTTAAAGTTTACCTTCAGACAAGGGAGGCAAATGCAACCAACAGGGAGGCCTGTGGAAAGCTTGATCGAGAGGGCGACGCCCACTGCAACGACAACCACCGCCTAAGGCTGGGCACCCCTGGTGAGAGTGGGGGACCAGGCAGCAGTGCTGGAGCCCTGGCTGGAGCCCCGGTCTGGCCTGGAGTCACATGCTGGTGAGGGCTTGTAGTTCTGGAGCAAGATTAAGTCAGCCAAAGATCATCCCAGGGACAATATGGAGAATAAACTCAAGAAATGGAATTTAAAGTTTACCTTCAGACAAGGGAGGCAAATGCAACCAACAGGGAGGCCTGGTGATAGCGCGTCCGATGTGGGACGGCACACTGCAATGACAAAATCAGCCTCAGGCTGGGCCCCCCTGGTGTGAGTGGGGGACCGGGTTGCAGTGCTGGAGACCTGGGTGTGGTGCTTGAGACAAAGGCTTGTGAGGGCTTGTAGTTCTGGAGAAAGATTATGTCAGCCAAAGATCATCCCAGGGACAATATGGACAATTAATTCAAAAAATGTAATTTAAAGTTTACCTTCAGACAAGGGAGGCAAATGCAACCAACAGGGAGGCCTGATGACAGCGCGTCCGACATGGGACGGCACACTGCAATGACAAACTCGGCCTCAGGCTTGGCCCCCTTGGTGCGAGTGGCTGACCGGGTTGCAGGCCAGAGCTCTGGGTGCGATGGTGAAGACAAAGGCTGGTGAGGGCTTGTAGTTCTGGAGAAAGATTATGTCAGCCAAAGATCATCCCAGGGACAATATGGAGAATAAACTCAAGAAATGTAATTTAAAGTTTACCTTCAGACAAGGGAGGCAAATGCAACCAACAGGGAGGCCTGGTGACAGCGCGTCCGACATGGGACGGCACACTGCAATGACAAACTCGGACTCAGGCTGGGCCCCCTTGGTGCGAGTGGGTGACCGGGTTGCAGGCCAGAGCTCTGGGTGCGATGGTGAAGACAAAGGCTGGTGAGGGCTTGTAGTTCTGGAGAAGATTATGTCAGCCAAAGATCATCCCAGGGACAATCTGGAGAATAAACTCAAGAAATGGAATTTAAAGTTTACCTTCAGACAAGGGAGGCAAATGCAACAAACAGGGAGGCCTGGTGACAGCGCGTCCAACATGGGACGGCAAACTGCAATGACAAACTCGGCCTCAGGCTGGGCCCCCCTGGTGCGAGTGGGGGACCGAGTTTGCACTGGCAGAAATCCTGGTGCAGTGCTGAAGACTAAGGTTAGTGAGGGCTTGTAGTTCTGGAGAAAGATTATGTCAGCCAAAGATCATCCCAGGGACAATATGGAGAATAAACTCAAGAAATGGAATTTAAAGTTTACCTTCAGACAAGGGAGGCAAATGCAACCAACAGGGAGGCCTGGTGACAGCGCGTCCGACAAGGGACGGCACACTGCAATGACAAACTCGGCCTCAGGCAGGGCCCCCCTGGTGCGAGTGGGTGACCGGGTTGCAGGCCAGAGCTCTGGGTGCGATGGTGAAGACAAAGGCTGGTGAGGGCTAGTAGTTCTGGGCACACTGCAATGACAAACTCGGCCTCAGGCAGGGCCCCCCTGGTGCGAGTGGGTGACCGGGTTGCAGGCCAGAGCTCTGGGTGCGATGGTGAAGACAAAGGCTGGTGAGGGCTTGTAGTTCTGGGCACACTGCAATGACAAACCCGGCCTCAGGCTGGGCCCCCCTGGTGCGAGTGGCTGACCGGGTTGCAGTGCTGGAGCTCTGGGTGCGGTGCTGAAGACAGAGGCTCGTGAGGGCTTGTAGTTCTGGAGAAAGATTATGTCAGCCAAAGATCATCCCAGGGACAATATGGAAAATAAACTCAAGAAATGTAATTTAAAGTTTACCTTCAGACAAGGGAGGTAAACGCAACCAACAGGGAGGCCTGGGGAAAGCTTGATCGAGAGGGCGACGCCCACTGCAACGACAACCACCGCCTAAGGCTGGGCACCCCTGGTGAGGGTGGGGGACCGGATAGCAGTGCTGGAGGCCTGGCTGGAGCCCCGGGGTGGCCTGGAGTCACATGCTGGTGAGGGCTTGTAGTTCTGGAGCAAGATTAAGTCAGCCAAAGATCATCCCAGGGACAATATGGAGAATAAACTCAAGAAAGGGAATTTAAAGTTTACCTTCAGACAAGGGAGGCAAATGCAACCAACAAGGAGGCCTGGTGACAGCGCGTCCGACATGGGACAGCACATTGCAATGACAAACTCGGCCTCAGGCTGGGCCCCCTTGGTGCGAGTGGGTGACAAGGTTGCAGGCCAGAGCTCTGGGTGCGATGGTGAAGACAAAGGCTGGTGAGGGCTTGTAGTTCTGGAGAAAGATTATGTCAGCCAAAGATCATCCCAGGGACAATATGGAGAATAAACTCAAGAAATGGAATTTAAAGTTTACCTTCAGACAAGGGAGGCAAATGCAACCAACAGGGAGGCCTGGTGATAGCGCGTCCGATGTGGGACGGCACACTGCAATGACAAAATCAGCCTCAGGCTGGGCCCCCCTGGTGTGAGTGGGGAACCGGGCAGCAGTGCTGGAGCCCTGGTTGTGGTGCTGGAAACAAAGGCTAGTGAGGGCTTGTAGTTCTGGAGAAAGATTATGTCAGCAAAAGATAATCCCAGGGACAATATGGAGAATAAACTCAAGAAATGGAATTTAAAGTTTACCTTCAGACAAGGGAGGCAAATGCAACCAACAGGGAGGCCAGGTTACAGCGCGTCTGATGTGGGACGGCACACTGCAATGACAACCTCGGCCTCAGGCTGGGCCCCCCTGGTGCGAGTGGGGGACCGAGTTTGCACTGGCAGAAATCCTGGTGCAGTGCTTAAGACAAAGGTTGGTGAGGGCTTGTAGTTCTGGAGAAAGATTATGTCAGCCAAAGATCATCCCAGGGACAATATGGAGAATAAACTCAAGAAATGGAATTTAAAGTTTACCTTCAGACAAGGGAGGCAAATGCAACCAACAGGGAGTCCTGATGACAGGTCGTCCGAAAAGGGACGGCACAATGCAATGACAAACTCGGCCTCAGGCTGGGCCCCCCTGGTGCGAGTGGCTGACCGGGTTGCAGGCCAGAGCTCTGGGTGCGATGGTGAAGACAAAGGCTGGTGAGGGCTTGTAGTTCTGGAGAAAGATTATGTCAGCCGTAGATCATCCCAGGGACAATATGGAGAATAAACTCAAGAAATGTAATTTAAAGTTTACCTTCAGACAAGGGAGGCAAATGCAACCAACAGGGAGGCCTGTGGAAAGCTTGATCGAGAGGGCGACGCCCACTGCAACGACAACCACCGCCTAAGGCTGGGCACCCCTGGTGAGAGTGGGGGACCAGGCAGCAGTGCTGGAGCCCTGGCTGGAGCCCCGGTCTGGCCTGGAGTCACATGCTGGTGAGGGCTTGTAGTTCTGGAGCAAGATTAAGTCAGCCAAAGATCATCCCAGGGACAATATGGAGAATAAACTCAAGAAATGGAATTTAAAGTTTACCTTCAGACAAGGGAGGCAAATGCAACCAACAGGGAGGCCTGGTGATAGCGCGTCCGATGTGGGACGGCACACTGCAATGACAAAATCAGCCTCAGGCTGGGCCCCCCTGGTGTGAGTGGGGGACCGGGTTGCAGTGCTGGAGACCTGGGTGTGGTGCTTGAGACAAAGGCTTGTGAGGGCTTGTAGTTCTGGAGAAAGATTATGTCAGCCAAAGATCATCCCAGGGACAATATGGACAATTAATTCAAAAAATGTAATTTAAAGTTTACCTTCAGACAAGGGAGGCAAATGCAACCAACAGGGAGGCCTGATGACAGCGCGTCCGACATGGGACGGCACACTGCAATGACAAACTCGGCCTCAGGCTTGGCCCCCTTGGTGCGAGTGGCTGACCGGGTTGCAGGCCAGAGCTCTGGGTGCGATGGTGAAGACAAAGGCTGGTGAGGGCTTGTAGTTCTGGAGAAAGATTATGTCAGCCAAAGATCATCCCAGGGACAATATGGAGAATAAACTCAAGAAATGTAATTTAAAGTTTACCTTCAGACAAGGGAGGCAAATGCAACCAACAGGGAGGCCTGGTGACAGCGCGTCCGACATGGGACGGCACACTGCAATGACAAACTCGGACTCAGGCTGGGCCCCCTTGGTGCGAGTGGGTGACCGGGTTGCAGGCCAGAGCTCTGGGTGCGATGGTGAAGACAAAGGCTGGTGAGGGCTTGTAGTTCTGGAGAAGATTATGTCAGCCAAAGATCATCCCAGGGACAATCTGGAGAATAAACTCAAGAAATGGAATTTAAAGTTTACCTTCAGACAAGGGAGGCAAATGCAACAAACAGGGAGGCCTGGTGACAGCGCGTCCAACATGGGACGGCAAACTGCAATGACAAACTCGGCCTCAGGCTGGGCCCCCCTGGTGCGAGTGGGGGACCGAGTTTGCACTGGCAGAAATCCTGGTGCAGTGCTGAAGACTAAGGTTAGTGAGGGCTTGTAGTTCTGGAGAAAGATTATGTCAGCCAAAGATCATCCCAGGGACAATATGGAGAATAAACTCAAGAAATGGAATTTAAAGTTTACCTTCAGACAAGGGAGGCAAATGCAACCAACAGGGAGGCCTGGTGACAGCGCGTCCGACAAGGGACGGCACACTGCAATGACAAACTCGGCCTCAGGCAGGGCCCCCCTGGTGCGAGTGGGTGACCGGGTTGCAGGCCAGAGCTCTGGGTGCGATGGTGAAGACAAAGGCTGGTGAGGGCTAGTAGTTCTGGGCACACTGCAATGACAAACTCGGCCTCAGGCAGGGCCCCCCTGGTGCGAGTGGGTGACCGGGTTGCAGGCCAGAGCTCTGGGTGCGATGGTGAAGACAAAGGCTGGTGAGGGCTTGTAGTTCTGGGCACACTGCAATGACAAACCCGGCCTCAGGCTGGGCCCCCCTGGTGCGAGTGGCTGACCGGGTTGCAGGCCAAAGCTCTGGGTGCGATGGTGAAGACAAAGGCTGGTGAGGGCTTGTCGTTCTGGAGCAAGATAAAGTCAGCCGTAGATCATCCCAGGGACAATATGGAGAATAAACTCAAGAAATGTAATTTAAAGTTTACCTTCAGACAAGGGAGGCAAATGCAACCAACAGGGAGGCCTGGGGAAAGCTTGATCGAGAGGGCGACGCCCACTGCAACGACAACCACCGCCTAAGGCAGGGCCCCCCTGGTGAGAGTGGGGGACCGGGCAGCAGTGCTGGAGCCCTGGCTGGAGCGCCAGGTTGGCCTGGAGTCACATGCTGGTGAGGGCTTGTAGTTCTGGAGCAAGATTAAGTCAGCCGTAGATCATCCCAGGGACAATATGGAGAATAAACTCAAGAAATGGAATTTAAAGTTTACCTTCAGACAAGGGAGGCAAAAGCAACCAACAGGGAGGCCTGGTGACAGCACGTCCGACATGGGAGAGCACACTGCAATGACAAACTCGGCCTCAGGCTAGGCCCCCCTGGTGCGAGTGGCTGACCGGGTTGCAGGCCAGAGCTCTGGGTGCGATGGTGAAGACAAAGGCTGGTGAGGGCTTGTAGTTCTGGGCACACTGCAATGACAAACTCAGCCTCAGGCTGGGCCCCCCTGGTGCGAGTGGCTGACCGGGTTGCAGGCCAGAGCTCTGGGTGCGATGGTGAAGACAAAGGCTGGTGAGGGCTTGTAGTTCTGGAGAAAGATTATGTCAGCCAAAGATCATCCCAGGGACAATATGGAAAATAAACTCAAGAAATGGAATTTAAAGTTTACCTTCAGACAAGGGAGGAAATTGCAACCAACAGGGAGGCCTGGGGACAGCGCGTCCGACATGGGACGGCAGACTGCAATGACAAAATCAGCCTCAGGCTGGGCCCCCCTGGTGTGAGTGGGGAACCGGGTTGCAGTGCTGGAGCCCTGGGTGTGGTGCTGGAGACAAAGACTTGTGAGGGCTTGTAGTTCTGGAGCAAGATTAAGTCAGCCAAAGATCATCCCTGGGAAAATATGGAGAATAAACACAAGAAATGGAATTTAAAGTTTACCTTCAGACAAGGGAGGCAAATGCAAACAACAGGGAGGCCTGGTGACAGCTCGTCCGATGTGAAACGGCACACTGCAATGACAACCTCGGCCTCAGGCTGGGCCCCCCTGGTGCGAGTGGGGGACCGAGGTTGCACTGGCGGAACTCCTGGTGCGGTGCTGAAGACAAAGGCCTGTGAGGGCTTGTAGTTCTGGAGAAAGATTATGTCAGCCAAAGATCATCCCAGGGACAATATGGAGAATAAAGTCAAGAAATGGAATTTAAAGTTTACCTTCAGACAAGGGAGGCAAATGCAACCAACAGGGAGGCCTGGGGAAAGCTTGATCGAGAGGGCGACGCCCACGGCAACGACAACCACCGCCTAAGGCTGGGCACCCTTGGTGAGAGTGGGGGACCGGGCAGCAGTGCTGGAGCCCTGGCTGGAGCCCCAGGGTGGCCTGGAGTCACATGCTGGTGAGGGCTTGTAGTTCTGGAGCAAGATTAAGTCAGCCGTAGATCATCCCAGGGAAAATATGGAGTATAAACTCAAGAAATGGAATTTAAAGTTTACCTTCAGACAAGGGAGGCAAATGCAACCAACAAGGAGGCCTGATGACAGCGCGTCCGACATGGGACGGCAAACTGCAATGACAAACTCGGCCTCAGACTGGGCCTCCCTGGTGCCAGTGGCTGACCGGGTTGCAGGCCAGAGCTCTGGGTGCGATGGTGAAGACAAAGGCTGGTGAGGGCTTGTAGTTCTGGAGAAAGATCATGTCAGCCAAAGATCATCCCAGGGACAATATGGAGAATAAACACAAGAAATGGAATTTAAAGTTTACCTTCAGACAAGGGAGGCAAAGGCAACCAACAGGGAGGCCTGGGGAAAGCTTGATCGAGAGGGCGACGCCCACTGCAACGACAACAACCGCCTAAGGCTGGGCACCCCTGGTGAGGGTGGGGGACCGGGCAGCAGTGCTGGAGCCCTGATTGGAGCACCAGGGTGGCCTGGAATCACATGCTGGTGAGGGCTTGTAGTTCTGGAGAAAGATTAAGTCAGCCGTAGATCATCCCAGGCACAATATGGAGAATAAACTCAAGAAATGGAATTTAAAGTTTACCTTCAGACAAGGGAGGTAAATGCAACCAACAGGGAAGCCTGGTGATAGCGCGTCCGATGTGGGACGGCATACTGCAATGACAAAATCAGCCTCAGGCTGGGCCCCCCTGGTGTGAGTGGGGGACCGGGTTGCAGTGCTGGAGCTCTGGGTGCGATGGTGAAGACAGAGGCAGGTGAGGGCTTGTAGTTCTGGAGAAAGATTATGTCAGCCAAAGATCATCCCAGGGACAATATGGAGAATAAACTCAAGAAATGTAATTTAAAGTTTACCTTCAGACAAGGGAGGCAAATGCAACCAACAGGGAGGCCTGGTGACAGCGGGTCCGACATGGGACGGCACACTGCAATGACAAACTCGGACTCAGGCTGGGCCCCCTTGGTGCGAGTGGGTGACCGGGTTGCAGGCCAGAGCTCTGGGTGCGATGGTGAAGACAAAGGCTGGTGAGGGCTTGTAGTTCTGGAGAAGATTATGTCAGCCAAAGATCATCCCAGGGACAATCTGGAAAATAAACTCAAGAAATGTAATTTAAAGTTTACCTTAAGACATGAGAGGTAAATGCAACCAACAGGGAGTCCTGATGACAGGTCGTCCGAAAAGGGACGGCACAATGCAATGACAAACTCGGCCTCAGGCTGGGCCCCCCTGGTGCGAGTGGCTGACCGGGTTGCAGGCCAGAGCTCTGGGTGCGATGGTGAAGACAAAGGCTGGTGAGGGCTTGTAGTTCTGGAGAAAGATTATGTCAGCCAAAGATCATCCCAGGGACAATATGGAGAATAAAGTCAAGAAATGGAATTTAAAGTTTACCTTCAGACAAGGGAGGCAAATGCAACCAACAGGGAGGCCTGGTGACAGCGCGTCCGACATAGGACGGCACACTGCAATGACAAACTCGGCCTCAGGCTGGGCCCCCCTGGTGCGAGTGGATGACCGGGTTGCAGGCCAAAGCTCTGGGTGCGATGGTGAAGACAAAGGCTGGTGAGGGCTTGTAGTTCTGGAGAAAGATTATGTCAGCCAAAGATCATCCCAGGGACAATATGGAGAATAAACTCAAGAAATGGAATTTAAAGTTTACCTTCAGACAAGGGAGGCAAATGCAACCAACAGGGAGGCCTGGTGACAGCGCGTCCGACATGGGACGGCACACTGCAATGACAAACTCGGCCTCAGGCTGGGCACCCCTGGTGCCAGTGGCTGACCGGGTTGCAGGCCAGAGCTCAGGGTGTGATGGTGAAGACAAAGGCTGGTGAGGGCTTGTAGTTCTGGAGCAAGATTAAGTCAGCCAAAGATCATCCCAGGGAAAATATGGAGAATAAACTCAAGAAATGGAATTTAAAGTTTACCTTCAGACAAGGGAGGCAAATGCAACCAACAGGGAGGCCTGGGGAAAGCTTGATCGAGAGGGCGACGCCCACGGCAACGACAACCATCGCCTAAGGCTGGGCACCCTTGGTGAGAGTGGGGGACCGGGCAGCAGTGCTGGAGCCCTGGCTGGAGCCCCAGGGTGGCCTGGAGTCACATGCTGGTGAGGGCTTGTAGTTCTGGAGCAAGATTAAGTCAGCCGTAGATCATCCCAGGGAAAATATGGAGTATAAACTCAAGAAATGTAATTTAAAGTTTACCTTCAGACAAGGGAGGCAAATGCAACCAACAAGGAGGCCTGATGAAAGCGCGTCCGACATGGGACGGCAAACTGCAATGACAAACTCGGCCTCAGGCTGGGCCTCCCTGGTGCCAGTGGCTGACCGGGTTGCAGGCCAGAGCTCTGGGTGCGATGGTGAAGACAAAGGCTGGTGAGGGCTTGTAGTTCTGGAGAAAGATCATGTCAGCCAAAGATCATCCCAGGGACAATATGGAGAATAAACACAAGAAATGGAATTTAAAGTTTACCTTCAGACAAGGGAGGCAAATGCAACCAACAGGGAGGCCTGGGGAAAGCTTGATCGAGAGGGCGACGCCCACTGCAACGACAACAACCGCCTAAGGCTGGGCACCCCTGGTGAGGGTGGGGGACCGGGTTGCAGTGCTGGAGCTCTGGGTGCGATGGTGAAGACAGAGGCAGGTGAGGGCTTGTAGTTCTGGAGAAAGATTATGTCAGCCAAAGATCATCCCAGGGACAATATGGAGAATAAACTCAAGAAATGTAATTTAAAGTTTACCTTCAGACAAGGGAGGCAAATGCAACCAACAGGGAGGCCTGGTGACAGCGGGTCCGACATGGGACGGCACACTGCAATGACAAACTCGGACTCAGGCTGGGCCCCCTTGGTGCGAGTGGGTGACCGGGTTGCAGGCCAGAGCTCTGGGTGCGATGGTGAAGACAAAGGCTGGTGAGGGCTTGTAGTTCTGGAGAAGATTATGTCAGCCAAAGATCATCCCAGGGACAATCTGGAAAATAAACTCAAGAAATGTAATTTAAAGTTTACCTTAAGACATGAGAGGTAAATGCAACCAACAGGGAGTCCTGATGACAGGTCGTCCGAAAAGGGACGGCACAATGCAATGACAAACTCGGCCTCAGGCTGGGCCCCCCTGGTGCGAGTGGCTGACCGGGTTGCAGGCCAGAGCTCTGGGTGCGATGGTGAAGACAAAGGCTGGTGAGGGCTTGTAGTTCTGGAGAAAGATTATGTCAGCCGTAGATCATCCCAGGGACAATATGGAGAATAAACTCAAGAAATGTAATTTAAAGTTTACCTTCAGACAAGGGAGGCAAATGCAACCAACAGGGAGGCCTGTGGAAAGCTTGATCGAGAGGGCGACGCCCACTGCAACGACAACCACCGCCTAAGGCTGGGCACCCCTGGTGAGAGTGGGGGACCGGGCAGCAGTGCTGGAGGCCTGGCTGGAACCCCGGGGTGGCCTGGAGTCACATGCTGGTGAGGGCTTGTAGTTCTGGAGCAAGATTAAGTCAGCCGTAGATCATCCCAGGGACAATATGGAGAATAAACTCAAGAAAGGGAATTTAAAGTTTACCTTCAGACAAGGGAGGCAAATGCAACCAACAGGGAGGCCTGGTGACAGCTCGTCCGATGTGGGGCGGCACACTGCAATGACAAAATCGCCCTCAGGCTGGGCCCCCCTAGTGAAAGTGGGGAACCGGGTTGCAGTGCTGGAGCTCTGGGTGTGGTGCTGAAGACAGAGGCTCGTGAGGGCTTGTAGTTCTGGAGAAAGATTATGTCAGCCAAAGATCATCCCAGGGACAATATGGAGAATAAAGTCAAGAAAAGGAATTTAAAGTTAACCTTCAGACAAGGGAGGTAAATGCAACCAACAGGGAGGCCTGGGGAAAGCTTGATCGAGAGGGCGACGCCCACTGCAACGACAACCACCGCCTAAGGCTGGGCACCCCTGGTGAGGGTGGGGGACCGGGCAGCAGTGCTGGAGGCCTGGCTGGAGCCCCGGGGTGGCCTGGAGTCACATGCTGGTGAGGGCTTGTAGTTCTGGAGAAAGATTATGTCAGCCGTAGATCATCCCAAGGACAATATGGAGAATAAACTCAAGAAATGGAATTTAAAGTTTACCTTCAAACAAGGGAGGCAAATGCAACCAACAGGGAGGCCTGGGGAAAGCTTGATAGAGAGGGCGACGCCCACTGCAACGACAACCACCCCCTAAGGCTGGACACCCCTGGTGAGGGTGGCGGACCGGGCAGCAGTGCTGGAAGCCTGGCTGGAACCCCGGTCTAGCCTGGAGTCACATGCTGGTGAGGGCTTGTAGTTCTGGAGCAAGATAAAGTCAGCCGTAGATCATCCCAGGGACAATATGGAGAATAAACTCAAGAAATGGAATTTAAAGTTTACCTTCAGACAAGGGAGGCAAATGCAACCAACAGGGAGGCCTGGTGACAGCGCGTCCGACATGGAACGGCACACTGCAATGACAAACTCGGCCTCAGGCTGGGCCCCCTTGGTGCGAGTGGGTGACCGGGTTGCAGGCCAGAGCTCTGGGTGTGATGGTGAAGACAAAGGCTGGTGAGGGCTTGTAGTTCTGGAGAAAGATTATGTCAGCCAAAGATCATCCCAGGGACAATATGGAAAATAAACTCAAGAAATGTAATTTAAAGTTTACCATCAGACAAGGGAGGCAAATGCAACCAACAGGGAGGCCTGGGGAAAGCTTGATCGAGAGGGCGACGCCCACTGCAACGACAACCACCGCCTAAGGCTGGGCACCCCTGGTGAGAGTGGGGGACCAGGTAGCATTGCTGGAGCCCTGGCTGGAGCCCCAGGGTAGCCTGGAGTCGCATGCTGGTGAGGGCTTGTAGTTCTGGAGCCAGATTAAGTCAGCCGTAGATCATCCCAGGGACAATATGGAGAATAAACTCAAGAAAGGGAATTTAAAGTTTACCTTCAGACAAGGGAGGCAAATGCAACCAACAGGGAGGCCTGGTGACAGCGCGTCTGATGTGGGACGGCACACTGCAATGACAACCTCGGCCTCAGGCTGGGCCCCCCTGGTGCGAGTGGGGGACCGAGGTTGCACTGGCGGAACTCCTGGTGCGGTGCTGAAGACAAAGGCTGGTGAGGGCTTGTAGTTCTGGAGAAAGATTATGTCAGCCAAAGATCATCGCAGGGACAATATGGAGAATAAACTCAAGAAATGGAATTTAAAGTTTACCTTCAGACAAGGGAGGCAAATGCAACCAACAGGGAGGCCTGGGGAAAGCTTGATCGAGAGGGCGACGCCCACTGCAACGACAACCACCGCCTAAGGCTGGACACCCCTGGTGAGGGTGGGAGACCGGGCAGCAGTGCTGGAGCCCTGGCTGGAACCCCGGTCTGGCCTGGAGTCACATGCTGGTGAGGGCTTGTAGTTCTGGAGCAAGATAAAGTCAGCCGTAGATCATCCCAGGGACAATCTGGAGAATAAACTCAAGAAATGTAATTTAAAGTTTACCTTCAGACAAGGGAGGCAAATGCAACCAACAGGGAGGCCTGGGGAAAGCTTGATCGAGAGGGCGACGCCCACTGCAACGACAACCACCCCCTAAGGCTGGGCACCCCTGGTGAGAGTGGGGGACCGGACAGCAGTGCTGGAGCCCTGGCTGGAGCCCCAGGGTGGCCTGGAGTCACATGCTGGTGAGGGCTTGTAGTTCTGGAGCAAGATTAAGTCAGCCGTAGATCATCCCAGGGACAATATGGAGAATAAACTCAAGAAATGGAATTTAAAGTTTACCTTCAGACAAGGGAGGCAAATGCAACCAACAGGGAGGCCTGGTGACAGCGCGTCCGACATGGGAGAACACACTGCAATGACAAACTCGGCCTCAGGCTGGGCCCCCCTGGTGCGAGTGGCTGACCGGGTTGCAGGCCAGAGCTCTGGGTGCGATGGTGAAGACAAAGGCTGGTGAGGGCTTGTAGTTCTGGGCACACTGCAATGACAAACTCAGCCGCAGGCAGGGCCCCCCTGGTGCGAGTGGCTGACCGGGTTGCAGGCCAGAGCTCTGGGTGCGATGGTGAAGACAAAGGCTGGTGAGGGCTTGTAGTTCTGGAGAAAGATTATGTCAGCCAAAGATCATCCCAGGGACAATATGGAGAATAAACTCAAGAAATGGAATTTAAAGTTTACCTTCAGACAAGGGAGGCAAATGCAACCAACAGGGAGGCCTGGGGACAGCGCGTCCGACATGGGACGGCAGACTGCAATGACAAAATCAGCCTCAGGCTGGGCCCCCCTGGTGTGAGTGGGGAACCGGGTTGCAGTGCTGGAGCCCTGGGTGTGGTGCTGGAGACAAAGACTTGTGAGGGCTTGTAGTTCTGGAACAAGATTAAGTCAGCCAAAGATCATCCCTGGGACAATATGGAGAATAAACACAAGAAATGGAATTTAAAGTTTACCTTCAGACAAGGGAGGCAAATGCAACCAACAGGGAGGCCTGGTGACAGCTCGTCCGACGTGGAACGGCAAGCTGCAATGACAACCTCGGCCTCAGGCTGGGCCCCCCTGGTGCGAGTGGGGGACCGAGGTTGCACTGGCGGAACTCCTGGTGCGGTGCTGAAGACAAAGGCTTGTGAGGGCTTGTAGTTCTGGAGCAAGATTATGTCAGCCAAAGATCATCCCAGGGACAATATGGAGAATAAACTCAAGAAATGGAATTTAAAATTTACCTTCAGACAAGGGAAGCAAATGCAACCAACAGGGAGGCCTGGTGACAGCGCGTCCGACATGAGACGGCACACTGCAAGGACAAACTCGGCCTCAGAATGGGGCCCCTTGGTGCGAGTGGGTGACCGGGTTGCAGGCCAGAGCTCTGGGTGCGATGGTGAAGACAAAGAATGGTGAGGGCTTGTAGTTCTGGAGCAAGATTATGTCAGCCAAAGATCATCCCAGGGACAATATGGAAAATAGACTCAAGAAATGTAATTTAAAGTTTACCTTCAGACAAGGGAGGCAAATGCAACCAACATGGAGGCCTGGGGAAAGCTTGATCGAGAGGGCGACGCCCACTGCAACGACAACCACCCCCTAAGGCTGGACACCCCTGGTGAGGGTGGGGGACCGGGCAGCAGTGCTGGAGCCCTGGCTGGAGCCCCGGTCTGGCCTGGAGTCACATGCTGGTGAGGGCTTGTAGTTCTGGAGCAAGATTAAGTCAGCCGTAGATCATCCCCGGCACAATATGGAGAATAAACTCAAGAAATGGAATTTAAAGTTTACCTTCAGACAAGGGAGGCAAATGCAACCAACAGGGAGGCCTGGTGATAGCGCGTCCGATGTGGGACGGCACACTGCAATGACAAACTCGGCCTCAGGCTGGGCCCCCCTGGTGCGAGTGGCTGACCGGGTTGCAGGCCAGAGCTCTGGGTGCGATGGTGAAGACAAAGGCTGGTGAGGGCTTGTAGTTCTGGAGAAAGAGTATGTCAGCCAAAGATCATCCCAGGGACAATATGGAGAATAAACTCAAGAAATGGAATTTAAAGTTTACCTTCAGACAAGGGAGGCAAATGCAACCAACAGGGAGGCCTGGTGACAACTCGTCCGACATGGGACAGCACACTGCAATGACAAAATTAGCCTCAGGCTGGGCACCCCTGGTGTGAGTGGGGGACCGAGTTGCAGTGCTGGAGCCCTGGGTGTGGTGCTGGAGACAAAGGCTTGTGAGGGCTTTTAGTTCTGGAGAAAGATTATGTCAGCCAAAGATCATCCCAGGGACAATATGGAGAATAAAGTCAAGAAATGTAATTTAAAGTTTACCTTCAGACAAGGGAGGCAAATGCAACCAACAGGGAGGCCTGGGTAAAGCTTGATCGAGAGGGCGACGCCCACTGCAACGACAACCACCGCCTAAGGCTGGGCACACCTGGTGAGGCTGGGGGACCGGGCAGCAGTGCTGGAGCCCTGGCTGGAGCCCCGGTGTGGCCTGGAGTCACATGCTGGTGAGGGCTTGTAGTTCTGGAGAAAGATTAGGTCAGCCAAAGATCATCCCAGGGACAATATGGAGAATAAACTCTAGAAATGTAATTTAAAGTTTACCTTCAGACAAGGGAGGCAAATGCAACCAACAGGGAGGCCTGGTGACAGCGCGTACGACATGGAACGGCACACTGCAATGACAAACTCGGCCTCAGGCTGGGCCCCCTTGGTGCGAGTGGGTAACTGGGTTGCAGGCCAGAGCTCTGGGTGTGATGGTGAAGACAAAGGCTGGTGAGGGCTTGTAGTTCTGGAGAAAGATTATGTCAGCCAAAGATCATCCCAGGGACAATATGGAAAATAAACTCAAGAAATGTAATTTAAAGTTTACCTTCAGACAAGGGAGGCAAATGCAACCAACAGGGAGGCCTGGGGAAAGCTTGATCGAGAGGGCGACGCCCACTGCAACGACAACCACCGCCTAAGGCTGGGCCCCCCTGGTGAGAGTGGGGGACCGGGCAGCAGTGCTGGAGCCCTGGCTGGAGCCCCAGGGTGGCCTGGAGTCACATGCTGGTGAGGGCTTGTAGTTCTGGAGCAAGATTAAGTCAGCCGTAGATCATCCCAGGGAAAATATGGAGTATAAACTCAAGAAATGTAATTTAAAGTTTACCTTCAGACAAGGGAGGCAAATGCAACCAACAAGGAGGCCTGATGAAAGCGCGTCCGACATGGGACGGCAAACTGCAATGACAAACTCGGCCTCAGGCTGGGCCTCCCTGGTGCCAGTGGCTGACCGGGTTGCAGGCCAGAGCTCTGGGTGCGATGGTGAAGACAAAGGCTGGTGAGGGCTTGTAGTTCTGGAGAAAGATCATGTCAGCCAAAGATCATCCCAGGGACAATATGGAGAATAAACACAAGAAATGGAATTTAAAGTTTACCTTCAGACAAGGGAGGCAAATGCAACCAACAGGGAGGCCTGGGGAAAGCTTGATCGAGAGGGCGACGCCCACTGCAACGACAACAACCGCCTAAGGCTGGGCACCCCTGGTGAGGGTGGGGGACCGGGTTGCAGTGCTGGAGCTCTGGGTGCGATGGTGAAGACAGAGGCAGGTGAGGGCTTGTAGTTCTGGAGAAAGATTATGTCAGCCAAAGATCATCCCAGGGACAATATGGAGAATAAACTCAAGAAATGTAATTTAAAGTTTACCTTCAGACAAGGGAGGCAAATGCAACCAACAGGGAGGCCTGGTGACAGCGGGTCCGACATGGGACGGCACACTGCAATGACAAACTCGGACTCAGGCTGGGCCCCCTTGGTGCGAGTGGCTGACCGGGTTGCAGGCCAGAGCTCTGGGTGCGATGGTGAAGACAAAGGCTGGTGAGGGCTTGTAGTTCTGGAGAAGATTATGTCAGCCAAAGATCATCCCAGGGACAATCTGGAAAATAAACTCAAGAAATGTAATTTAAAGTTTACCTTAAGACATGAGAGGTAAATGCAACCAACAGGGAGTCCTGATGACAGGTCGTCCGAAAAGGGACGGCACAATGCAATGACAAACTCGGCCTCAGGCTGGGCCCCCCTGGTGCGAGTGGCTGACCGGGTTGCAGGCCAGAGCTCTGGGTGCGATGGTGAAGACAAAGGCTGGTGAGGGCTTGTAGTTCTGGAGAAAGATTATGTCAGCCGTAGATCATCCCAGGGACAATATGGAGAATAAACTCAAGAAATGTAATTTAAAGTTTACCTTCAGACAAGGGAGGCAAATGCAACCAACAGGGAGGCCTGTGGAAAGCTTGATCGAGAGGGCGACGCCCACTGCAACGACAACCACCGCCTAAGGCTGGGCACCCCTGGTGAGAGTGGGGGACCGGGCAGCAGTGCTGGAGGCCTGGCTGGAACCCCGGGGTGGCCTGGAGTCACATGCTGGTGAGGGCTTGTAGTTCTGGAGCAAGATTAAGTCAGCCGTAGATCATCCCAGGGACAATATGGAGAATAAACTCAAGAAAGGGAATTTAAAGTTTACCTTCAGACAAGGGAGGCAAATGCAACCAACAGGGAGGCCTGGTGACAGCTCGTCCGATGTGGGGCGGCACACTGCAATGACAAAATCGCCCTCAGGCTGGGCCCCCCTAGTGAAAGTGGGGAACCGGGTTGCAGTGCTGGAGCTCTGGGTGTGGTGCTGAAGACAGAGGCTCGTGAGGGCTTGTAGTTCTGGAGAAAGATTATGTCAGCCAAAGATCATCCCAGGGACAATATGGAGAATAAAGTCAAGAAAAGGAATTTAAAGTTAACCTTCAGACAAGGGAGGTAAATGCAACCAACAGGGAGGCCTGGGGAAAGCTTGATCGAGAGGGCGACGCCCACTGCAACGACAACCACCGCCTAAGGCTGGGCACCCCTGGTGAGGGTGGGGGACCGGGCAGCAGTGCTGGAGGCCTGGCTGGAGCCCCGGGGTGGCCTGGAGTCACATGCTGGTGAGGGCTTGTAGTTCTGGAGAAAGATTATGTCAGCCGTAGATCATCCCAAGGACAATATGGAGAATAAACTCAAGAAATGGAATTTAAAGTTTACCTTCAAACAAGGGAGGCAAATGCAACCAACAGGGAGGCCTGGGGAAAGCTTGATAGAGAGTGCGACGCCCACTGCAACGACAACCACCCCCTAAGGCTGGACACCCCTGGTGAGGGTGGCGGACCGGGCAGCAGTGCTGGAAGCCTGGCTGGAACCCCGGTCTAGCCTGGAGTCACATGCTGGTGAGGGCTTGTAGTTCTGGAGCAAGATAAAGTCAGCCGTAGATCATCCCAGGGACAATATGGAGAATAAACTCAAGAAATGGAATTTAAAGTTTACCTTCAGACAAGGGAGGCAAATGCAACCAACAGGGAGGCCTGGTGACAGCGCGTCCGACATGGAACGGCACACTGCAATGACAAACTCGGCCTCAGGCTGGGCCCCCTTGGTGCGAGTGGGTGACCGGGTTGCAGGCCAGAGCTCTGGGTGTGATGGTGAAGACAAAGGCTGGTGAGGGCTTGTAGTTCTGGAGAAAGATTATGTCAGCCAAAGATCATCCCAGGGACAATATGGAAAATAAACTCAAGAAATGTAATTTAAAGTTTACCATCAGACAAGGGAGGCAAATGCAACCAACAGGGAGGCCTGGGGAAAGCTTGATCGAGAGGGCGACGCCCACTGCAACGACAACCACCGCCTAAGGCTGGGCACCCCTGGTGAGAGTGGGGGACCAGGTAGCAGTGCTGGAGCCCTGGCTGGAGCCCCAGGGTAGCCTGGAGTCGCATGCTGGTGAGGGCTTGTAGTTCTGGAGCCAGATTAAGTCAGCCGTAGATCATCCCAGGGACAATATGGAGAATAAACTCAAGAAAGGGAATTTAAAGTTTACCTTCAGACAAGGGAGGCAAATGCAACCAACAGGGAGGCCTGGTGACAGCGCGTCCGATGTGGGACGGCACACTGCAATGACAACCTCGGCCTCAGGCTGGGCCCCCCTGGTGCGAGTGGGGGACCGAGGTTGCACTGGCGGAACTCCTGGTGCGGTGCTGAAGACAAAGGCTGGTGAGGGCTTGTAGTTCTGGAGAAAGATTATGTCAGCCAAAGATCATCGCAGGGACAATATGGAGAATAAACTCAAGAAATGTAATTTAAAGTTTACCTTCAGACAAGGGAGGCAAATGCAACCAACAGGGAGGCCTGGGGAAAGCTTGATCGAGAGGGCGACGCCCACTGCAACGACAACCACCCCCTAAGGCTGGACACCCCTGGTGAGGGTGGGAGACCGGGCAGCAGTGCTGGAGCCCTGGCTGGAACCCCGGTCTGGCCTGGAGTCACATGCTGGTGAGGGCTTGTAGTTCTGGAGCAAGATAAAGTCAGCCGTAGATCATCCCAGGGACAATCTGGAGAATAAACTCAAGAAATGTAATTTAAAGTTTACCTTCAGACAAGGGAGGGAAATGCAACCAACAGGGAGGCCTGGGGAAAGCTTGATCGAGAGGGCGACGCCCACTGCAACGACAACCACCCCCTAAGGCTGGGCACCCCTGGTGAGAGTGGGGGACCGGACAGCAGTGCTGGAGCCCTGGCTGGAGCCCCAGGGTGGCCTGGAGTCACATGCTGGTGAGGGCTTGTAGTTCTGGAGCAAGATTAAGTCAGCCGTAGATCATCCCAGGGACAATATGGAGAATAAACTCAAGAAATGGAATTTAAAGTTTACCTTCAGACAAGGGAGGCAAATGCAACCAACAGGGAGGCCTGGTGACAGCGCGTCCGACATGGGAGAACACACTGCAATGACAAACTCGGCCTCAGGCTGGGCCCCCCTGGTGCGAGTGGGTGACCGGGTTGCAGGCCAGAGCTCTGGGTGCGATGGTGAAGACAAAGGCTGGTGAGGGCTTGTAGTTCTGGGCACACTGCAATGACAAACTCAGCCGCAGGCAGGGCCCCCCTGGTGCGAGTGGCTGACCGGGTTGCAGGCCAGAGCTCTGGGTGCGATGGTGAAGACAAAGGCTGGTGAGGGCTTGTAGTTCTGGAGAAAGATTATGTCAGCCAAAGATCATCCCAGGGACAATATGGAGAATAAACTCAAGAAATGGAATTTAAAGTTTACCTTCAGACAAGGGAGGCAAATGCAACCAACAGGGAGGCCTGGGGACAGCGCGTCCGACATGGGACGGCAGACTGCAATGACAAAATCAGCCTCAGGCTGGGCCCCCCTGGTGTGAGTGGGGAACCGGGTTGCAGTGCTGGAGCCCTGGGTGTGGTGCTGGAGACAAAGACTTGTGAGGGCTTGTAGTTCTGGAACAAGATTAAGTCAGCCAAAGATCATCCCTGGGACAATATGGAGAATAAACACAAGAAATGGAATTTAAAGTTTACCTTCAGACAAGGGAGGCAAATGCAACCAACAGGGAGGCCTGGTGACAGCTCGTCCGACGTGGAACGGCAAGCTGCAATGACAACCTCGGCCTCAGGCTGGGCCCCCCTGGTGCGAGTGGGGGACCGAGGTTGCACTGGCGGAACTCCTGGTGCGGTGCTGAAGACAAAGGCTTGTGAGGGCTTGTAGTTCTGGAGCAAGATTATGTCAGCCAAAGATCATCCCAGGGACAATATGGAGAATAAACTCAAGAAATGGAATTTAAAATTTACCTTCAGACAAGGGAAGCAAATGCAACCAACAGGGAGGCCTGGTGACAGCGCGTCCGACATGAGACGGCACACTGCAAGGACAAACTCGGCCTCAGAATGGGGCCCCTTGGTGCGAGTGGGTGACCGGGTTGCAGGCCAGAGCTCTGGGTGCGATGGTGAAGACAAAGAATGGTGAGGGCTTGTAGTTCTGGAGCAAGATTATGTCAGCCAAAGATCATCCCAGGGACAATATGGAAAATAGACTCAAGAAATGTAATTTAAAGTTTACCTTCAGACAAGGGAGGCAAATGCAACCAACATGGAGGCCTGGGGAAAGCTTGATCGAGAGGGCGACGCCCACTGCAACGACAACCACCCCCTAAGGCTGGACACCCCTGGTGAGGGTGGGGGACCGGGCAGCAGTGCTGGAGCCCTGGCTGGAGCCCCGGTCTGGCCTGGAGTCACATGCTGGTGAGGGCTTGTAGTTCTGGAGCAAGATTAAGTCAGCCGTAGATCATCCCCGGCACAATATGGAGAATAAACTCAAGAAATGGAATTTAAAGTTTACCTTCAGACAAGGGAGGCAAATGCAACCAACAGGGAGGCCTGGTGATAGCGCGTCCGATGTGGGACGGCACACTGCAATGACAAACTCGGCCTCAGGCTGGGCCCCCCTGGTGCGAGTGGCTGACCGGGTTGCAGGCCAGAGCTCTGGGTGCGATGGTGAAGACAAAGGCTGGTGAGGGCTTGTAGTTCTGGAGAAAGAGTATGTCAGCCAAAGATCATCCCAGGGACAATATGGAGAATAAACTCAAGAAATGGAATTTAAAGTTTACCTTCAGACAAGGGAGGCAAATGCAACCAACAGGGAGGCCTGGTGACAACTCGTCCGACATGGGACAGCACACTGCAATGACAAAATTAGCCTCAGGCTGGGCACCCCTGGTGTGAGTGGGGGACTGAGTTGCAGTGCTGGAGCCCTGGGTGTGGTGCTGGAGACAAAGGCTTGTGAGGGCTTTTAGTTCTGGAGAAAGATTATGTCAGCCAAAGATCATCCCAGGGACAATATGGAGAATAAAGTCAAGAAATGTAATTTAAAGTTTACCTTCAGACAAGGGAGGCAAATGCAACCAACAGGGAGGCCTGGGGAAAGCTTGATCGAGAGGGCGACGCCCACTGCAACGACAACCACCGCCTAAGGCTGGGCACACCTGGTGAGGCTGGGGGACCGGGCAGCAGTGCTGGAGCCCTGGCTGGAGCCCTGGCTGGAGCCCCGGTGTGGCCTGGAGTCACATGCTGGTGAGGGCTTGTAGTTCTGGAGAAAGATTAGGTCAGCCAAAGATCATCCCAGGGACAATATGGAGAATAAACTCTAGAAATGTAATTTAAAGTTTACCTTCAGACAAGGGAGGCAAATGCAACCAACAGGGAGGCCTGGTGACAGCGCGTACGACATGGAACGGCACACTGCAATGACAAACTCGGCCTCAGGCTGGGCCCCCTTGGTGCGAGTGGGTAACCGGGTTGCAGGCCAGAGCTCTGGGTGTGATGGTGAAGACAAAGGCTGGTGAGGGCTTGTAGTTCTGGAGAAAGATTATGTCAGCCAAAGATCATCCCAGGGACAATATGGAAAATAAACTCAAGAAATGTAATTTAAAGTTTACCTTCAGACAAGGGAGGCAAATGCAACCAACAGGGAGGCCTGGGGAAAGCTTGATCGAGAGGGCGACGCCCACTGCAACGACAACCACCGCCTAAGGCTGGGCCCCCCTGGTGAGAGTGGGGGACCGGGCAGCAGTGCTGGAGCCCTGGCTGGAGCCCCAGGGTAGCCTGGAGTCACATGCTGGTGAGGGCTTGTAGTTCTGGAGCCAGATTAAGTCAGCCGTAGATCATCCCAGGGACAATATGGAGAATAAACTCAAGAAATGGAATTTAAAGTTTACCTTCAGACAAGGGAGGCAAATGCAACCAACAGGGAGGCCTGGTGACAGCGCGTCCGACATGGAACGGCACACTGCAATGACAAACTCGGCCTCAGGCTGGGCCCCCTTGGTGCGAGTGGGTGACCGGGTTGCAGGCCAGAGCTCTGGGTGTGATGGTGAAGACAAAGGCTGGTGAGGGCTTGTAGTTCTGGAGAAAGATTATGTCAGCCAAAGATCATCCCAGGGACAATATGGAAAAAAACTCAAGAAATGTAATTCAAAGTTTACCTTCAGACAAGGGAGGCAAATGCAACCAACAGGGAGGCCTGGGGAAAGCTTGATCGAGAGGGCGACGCCCACTACAACGACAACCACCGCCTAAGGCTGGGCACCCCTGGTGAGAGTGGGGGACCGGGCAGCAGTGCTTGAGCCCTGGCTGGAGCCCCAGGGTAGCCTGGAGTCGCATGCTGGTGAGGGCTTGTAGTTCTGGAGCCAGATTAAGTCAGCCGTAGATCATCCCAGGGACAATATGGAGAATAAACTCAAGAAAGGGAATTTAAAGTTTACCTTCAGACAAGGGAGGCAAATGCAACCAACAGGGAGGCCTGGTGACAGCGCGTCCGATGTGGGACGGCACACTGCAATGACAACCTCGGCCTCAGGCTGGGCCCCCCTGGTGCGAGTGGGGGACCGAGGTTGCACTGGCGGAACTCCTGGTGCGGTGCTGAAGACAAAGGCTGGTGAGGGCTTGTAGTTCTGGAGAAAGATTATGTCAGCCAAAGATCAACGCAGGGACAATATGGAGAATAAACTCAAGAAATGTAATTTAAAGTTTACCTTCAGACAAGGGAGGCAAATGCAACCAACAGGGAGGCCTGGGGAAAGCTTGATCGAGAGGGCGACGCCCACTGCAACGACAACCACCCCCTAAGGCTGGACACCCCTGGTGAGGGTGGGAGACCGGGCAGCAGTGCTGGAGCCCTGGCTGGAACCCCGGTCTGGCCTGGAGTCACATGCTGGTGAGGGCTTGTAGTTCTGGAGCAAGATAAAGTCAGCCGTAGATCATCCCAGGGACAATATGGAGTATAAACTCAAGACATGGAATTTAAAGTTTACCTTCAGACAAGGGAGGCAAATGCAACCAACAGGGAGGTCTGGTGACAGCGCGTCCAATGTGGGACGGCACACTGCAATGACAACCTCAGTCTCAGACTGGGCCCCCCTGGTGCCAGTGGCTGACCGGGTTACAGGCCAGAGCTCTGGGTGCGATGGTGAAGACAAAGACTGGTGAGGGCTTGTAGTTCTGGAGAAAGATTATGTCAGCCAAAGATCATCCCAGGGACAATATGGAGAATAAACACAAGAAATGGAATTTAAAGTTTACCTTCAGACAAGGGGGGCAAATGCAACCAACAGGGAGGCCTGGGGAAAGCTTGATCGAGAGGGCGACGCCCACTGCAACGACAACAACCGCCTAAGGCTGGGCACCCCTGGTGAGGGTGGGGGACCGGGCAGCAGTGCTGGAGCCCTGGTTGGAGCCCCAAGGTGGCCTGGAATCACGTGCTGGTGAGGGCTTATATTTCTGGAGCAAGATTAAGTCAGCCGTAGATCATCCCAGGCACAATATGGAGAATAAACTCAAGAAATGTAATTCAAAGTTTACCTTCAGACAAGAGAGGCAAATGCAACCAACAGGGAGGCCTGGTGATAGCGCGTCCGATGTGGGACGACACACTGCAATGACAAAATCAGCCTCAGGCTGGGCCCCCCTGGTGTGAGTGGGGGACCGAGTTGCAGTGCTGGAGCCCGGGGTGTGGTGCTGGAGACAAAGGTTTATGAGGGCTTGTAGTTCTGGAGAAAGATTATGTCAGCCAAAGATCATCCCAGGGACAATATGGAGAATAAACTCAAGAAATGGAATTTAAAGTTTACCTTCAGACAAGGGAGGCAAATGCAACCAACAGGGAGGCCTGGTGACAGCGCGTCCGATGTGGGGCGGCACACTGCAATGACAAAATTGCCCTCAGGCTAGGCCCCCCTAGTGTGAGTGGGGGACCGGGTTGCAGTGCTGGAGCTCTGGGTGCGATGGTGAAGACAGAGGCTGGTGAGGGCTTGTAGTTCCGGAGAAAGATTATGTCAGCCAAAGATCATCCCAGGGACAATATGGAGAATAAACTCAAGAAATGGAATTTAAAGTTTACCTTCAGACAAGGGAGGCAAATGCAACCAACAGGGAGGCCTGGTGACAACTCGTCCGACATGGGACGGCACACTGCAATAACAAAATTAGCCTCAGGCTGGGCACCCCTGGTGTGAGTGGGGGACCGAGTTGCAGTGCTGGAGCCCTGGGTGTGGTGCTGGAGACAAAGGCTTGTGAGGGCTTGTAGTTCTGGAGCAAGATTAAGTCAGCCAAAGATCATCCCAGGGACAATATGGAGAATAAACTCAAGAAATGGAATTTAAAGTTTACCTTCAGACAAGGGAGGCAAATACAACCAACAGGGAGGCCCTGGGGAAAACTTGATCGAGAGGGCGACGCCCACTGCAACGACAACCACCGCCTATGTCTGGGAACCCCTGGTGAAAGTGGGGGACCGGGCAGCAGTGCTGGAGCCTTGGCTGGAAACCCAGGGTGGCCTGGAGTCACATGCTGGTGAGGGCTTGTAGTTCTGGAGAAAGATTAAGTCAGCCGTAGATCATCCCAGGGACAATATGGAGAATAAACTCAAGAAAGGGAATTTAAAGTTTACCTTCAGACAAAGGAGGCAAATGCAACCAACAGGGAGGCCTGGTGACAGCGCGTCCGATGTGGGACGGCACACTGCAATGACAACCTCGGCCTCAGGCTGGGCCCCCCTGGTGCGAGTGGGGGACCGATTTTGCACTGGCAGAAATCCTGGTGCGGTGCTGAAGACAAAGGATGGTGAGGGCTTGTAGTTCTGGAGAAGATTATGTCAGCCAAAGATCATCCCAGGGACAATATGGAGAATAAACTCAAGAAATGTAATTTAAAGTTTACCTTCAGACAAGGGAGGCAAATGCAACCAACAGGGAGGCCTGGTGACAGCGCGTCCGACATGGGACAGCACATTGCACTGACAAACTCGGCCTCAGGCTGGGCCCCCTTGGTGCGAGTGGGTGACAAGGTTGCAGGCCAGAGCTCTGGGTGCGATGGTGAAGACAAAGGCTGGTGAGGGCTTGTAGTTCTGGAGAAAGATTATGTCAGCCAAAGATCATCCCAGGGACAATGTGGAGAATAAACTCAAGAAATGGAATTTAAAGTTTACCTTCAGACAAGGGAGGCAAATGCAACCAACAGGGAGGCCTGGGGAAAGCTTGATCGAGAGGGTGACGCCCACTGCAACGACAACCACCCCCTAAGGCTGGACACCCATGGTGAGGGTGGGGGACCGGGAAACAGTGCTGGAGCGCTGGCTGGAGCCCCGGTCTGGCCTGGAGTCACATGCTGGTGAGGGCTTATAGTTCTGGAGCAAGATTAAGTCAGCCGTAGATCATCCCAGGCACAATATGGAGAATAAACTCAAGAAATGGAATTTAAAGTTTACCTTCAGACAAGGGAGGCAAATGCAACCGAAAGGGAGGCCTGGTGATAGCGCGTCCGATGTGGGACGGCACACTGCAATGACAAAATCAGCCTCAGGCTGGGCCCCCCTGGTGTGAGTGGGGGACCGGGTTGCAGTGCTGGAGCCCTGGGTGTGGTGCTGGAGACAAAGGCTTGTGAGGGCTTGTAGTTCTGGAGAAAGATTATGTCAGCCAAAGATCATCCCAGGGACAATATGGAGACTAAACTCAAGAAATGTAATTTAAAGTTTACCTTCAGACAAGGGAGGCAAATGCAACCAACAGGGAGGCCTGGTGACAGCGCGTCCGACAAGGGACGGCACACTGCAATGACAACCTCGGCCTCAGGCTGGGCCCCCCTGGTGCGAGTGGCTGACCGGGTTGCAGGCCATAGCTCTGGGTGCGATGGTGAAGACAAAGGCTGGTGAGGGCTTGTAGTTCTGGAGAAAGATTATGTCAGCCAAAGATCATCCCAGGGACAATATGGAGAATAAACTCAAGAAATGGAATTTAAAGTTTACCTTCAGACAAGGGAGGCAAATGCAACCAACAGGGAAGCCTGATGACAGCGCGTCCGACAGGGGACGGCAAACTGCAATGACAAACTCGGCCTCAGGCTGGGCCCCCCTGGTGTGAGTGGGGAACCGGGTTGCAGTGCTGGAGCCCTGGGTGTGGTGCTGGAGACAAAGACTTGTGAGGGCTTGTAGTTCTGGAGCAAGATTAAGTCAGCCAAAGATCATCCCTGGGACAATATGGAGAATAAACACAAGAAATGGAATTTAAAGTTTACCTTCAGACAAGGGAGGCAAATGCAACCAACAGGGAGGCCTGGTGACAGCTCGTCCGACGTGGAACGGCAAGCTGCAATGACAACCTCGGCCTCAGGCTGGGCCCCCCTGGTGCGAGTGGGGGACCGAGGTTGCACTGGCAGAAATCCTGGTGCGATGCTGAAGACAAAGGCTGGTGAGGGCTTGTAGTTCTGGAGAAAGATTATGTCAGCCAAAGATCATCCCAGGGACAATATGGAGAATAAACTCAAGAAATGGAATTTAAAGTTTACCTTCAGACAAGGGAGGCAAATGCAACCAAAAAGGAGGCCTGATGACAGCGCGTCCGACATGGGACGGCACACTGCAATGACAAACTCGGCCTTAGGCTGGGCCCCCCTGGTGCCAGTGGCTGACCGGGTAGCAGGCCAGAGCTCTGGGTGCGATGGTGAAGACAAAGGCTGGTGAGGGCTTGTAGTTCTGGGCACACTGCAATGACAAACTCGGCCTCAGGCAGAGCCCCCCTGGTGCGAGTGGGTGACCGGGTTGCAGGCCAGAGCTCTGGGTGCGATGGTGAAGACAAAGGCTGGTGAGGGCTTGTAGTTCTGGGCACACTGCAATGACAAACCCGGCCTCAGGCTGGGCCCCCCTGGTGCGAGTGGCTGACCGGGTTGCAGGCCAAATCTCTGGGTGCGATGGTGAAGACAAAGGCTGGTGAGGGCTTGTCGTTCTGGAGAAAGATTATGTCAGCCAAAGATCATCCCAGGGACAATATGGAGAATAAACTCAAGAAATGTAATTTAAAGTTTACCTTCAGACAAGGGAGGCAAATGCAACCAACAGGGAGGCCTGGGGAAAGCTTGATCGAGAGGGCGACGCCCACTGCAACGACAACCACCCCCTAAGGCTTGGCACCCCTGGTGAGAGTGGGGGACCGGGCAGCAGTGCTGGAGCCCTGGCAGGAGCCCCAGGGTGGCCTGGAGTCACATGCTGGTGAGGGCTTGTAGTTCTGGAGCAAGATTAAGTCAGCCGTAGATCATCCCAGGGACAATATGGAGAATAAACTCAAGAAATGGAATTTAAAGTTTACCTTCAGACAAGGGAGGCAAATGCAACCAACAGGGAGGCCTGGTGACAGCGCGTCCGACATGGGAGAGCACACTGCAATGACAAACTCGGCCTCAGGCTGGGCCCCCCTGGTGCGAGTGGCTGACCGGGTTGCAGGCAAGAGCTCTGGGTGCGATGGTGAAGACAAAGGCTGGTGAGGGCTTGTAGTTCTGGGCACACTGCAATGACAAACTCAGCCTCAGGCTGGGCCCCCCTGGTGCGAGTGGCTGACCGGGTTGCAGGCCAGAGCTCTGGGTGCGATGGTGAAGACAAAGGCTGGTGAAGGCTTGTAGTTCTGGAGAAAGATTATGTCAGCCAAAGATCATCCCAGGGACAATATGGAGAATAAACTCAAGAAATGGAATTTAAAGTTTACCTTCAGACAAGGGAGGCAAATGAAACCAACAGGGAAGCCTGGTGACAGCGCGTCCGACAAGGGACGGCAAACTGCAATGACAAACTCGGCCTCAGTCAGGGCCCCCCTGGTGCGAGTGGGTGACCGGGTTGCAGGCCAGAGCTCTGGGTGCGATGGTGAAGACAAAGGCTGGTGAGGGCTTGTAGTTCTGGGCACACTGCAATGACAAACCCGGCCTCAGGCTGGGCCCCCCTGGTGCGAGTGGCTGACCGGGTTGCAGGCCAAAGCTCTGGGTGCGATGGTGAAGACAAAGGCTGGTGAGGGCTTGTCGTTCTGGAGAAAGATTATGTCAGCCAAAGATCATCCCAGGCACAATATGGAGAATAAACTCAAGAAATGTAATTTAAAGTTTACCTTCAGACAAGGGAGGCAAATGCAACCAACAGGGAGGCCTGGTGAAAGCTTGATCAAAAGGGCGACGCCCACTGCAACGATAACCACCCCCTAAGGCTGGACACCCCTGGTGAGGGTGGGGGACCAAGGTTGCACTGGCGGAACTCCTGGTGCGGTGCTGAAGACAAAGGCTGGTGAGGGCTTGTAGTTCTGGAGAAAGATTATGTCAGCCAAAGATCATCGCAGGGACAATATGGAGAATAAACTCAAGAAATGTAATTTAAAGTTTACCTTCAGACAAGGGAGGCAAATGCAACCAACAGGGAGGCCTGGGGAAAGCTTGATAGAGAGGGCGACGCCCAATGCAACGACAACCACCCCCTAAGGCTGGACACCCCTGGTGAGGGTGGCGGACCGGGCAGCAGTGCTGGAAGCCTGGCTGGAACCCCGGTCTGGCCTGGAGTCACATGCTGGTGAGGGCTTGTAGTTCTGGAGCAAGATAAAGTCAGCCGTAGATCATCCCAGGGACAATATGGAGAATAAACTCAAGAAATGGAATTTAAAGTTTACCTTCAGACAAGGGAGGCAAATGCAACCAACAGGGAGGCCTGGTGACAGCGCGTCCGACATGGAACGGCACACTGCAATGACAAACTCGGCCTCAGGCTGGGCCCCCTTGGTGCGAGTGGGTGACCGGGTTGCAGGCCAGAGCTCTGGGTGTGATGGTGAAGACAAAGGCTGGTGAGGGCTTGTAGTTCTGGAGAAAGATTATGTCAGCCAAAGATCATCCCAGGCACAATATGGAGAATAAACTCAAGAAATGGAATATAAAGTTTACCTTCAGACAAGGGAGGCAAATGCAACCAACAGGGAGGACTGGTGACAACTCGTCCGACATGGGACGGCACACTGCAATGACAAACTCGGCCTCAGGCTGGGCCCCCCTAGTGTGAGTGGGGGACCGGGTTGGAGTGCTGTAGCTCTGGGTGCGATGGTGAAGACAGAAGCTGGTGAGGGCTTGTAGTTCTGGAGAAAGATTATGTCAGCCAAAGATCATCCCAGGGACAATATGGAGAATAAACTCAAGAAATGGAATTTAAAGTTTACCTTCAGACAAGGGAGGCAAATGCAACCAACAGGGAGGCCTGGTGACAGCGCGTCCGATGTGGAACGGCACACTGCAATGACAACCTCGGCCTCAGGCTGGGCCCCCCTGGTGTGAGTGGGTGACCGAGGTTGCACTGACAGAACTCCTGGTGCGGTGCAAAAGACAAAGGCTGGTGAGGGTTTGTAGTTCTGGAGCAAGATTAAGTCAGCCAAAGATCATCCCAGGGACAATATGGAGAATAAACTCAAGAAATGGAATTTAAAGTTTACCTTCAGACAAGGGAGGCAAATGCAACCAACAGGGAGGCCTGGTGACAGCGCGTCCGACATGGGACAGCACATTGCACTGACAAACTCGGCCTCAGGCTGGGCCCCCTTGGTGCGAGTGGGTGACAAGGTTGCAGGCCAGAGCTCTGGGTGCGATGGTGAAGACAAAGGCTGGTGAGGGCTTGTAGTTCTGGAGAAAGATTATGTCAGCCAAAGATCATCCCAGGGACAATATGGAGAATAAACTCAAGAAATGGAATTTAAAGTTTACCTTCAGACAAGGGAGGCAAATGCAACCGAAAGGGAGGCCTGGTGACAGCGCGTCCGATGTGGGACGGCACACTGCAATGACAAAATCAGCCTCAGGCTGGGCCCCCCTGGTGTGAGTGGGGGACCGGGTTGCAGTGCTGGAGCCCTGGGTGTGGTGCTGGAGACAAAGGCTTGTGAGGGCTTGTAGTTCTGGAGAAAGATTATGTCAGCCAAAGATCATCCCAGGGACAATATGGAGACTAAACTCAAGAAATGGAATTTAAAGTTTACTTTCCGACAAGGGAGGCAAATGCAACCAACAGGGAGGCCTGGTGACAGCGCGTCCGATGTGGGACGGCACACTGCAATGACAACCTCGGCCTCAGGCTGGGCCCCCCTGGTGCGAGTGGGGGACCGAGTTTGCACTGGCAGAAATCCTGGTGCGGTGCTGAAGACAAAGGCTGGTGAGGGCTTGTAGTTCTGGGCACACTGCAATGACAAACCCGGCCTCAGGCTGGGCCCCCCTGGTGCGAGTGGCTGACCGGGTTGCAGGACAAAGCTCTGGGTGCGATGGTGAAGACAAAGGCTGGTGAGGGCTTGTAGTTCTGGAGAAAGATTATGTCAGCCAAAGATCATCCCAGGGACAATATGGAGAATAAACTCAAGAAATGGAATTTAAAGTTTACCTTCAGACAAGGGAGGCAAATGCAACCAACAGGGAGGCCTGGTGACAACTCGTCCGACATGGGACGGCACACTGCAATGACAAACTCGGCCTCAGGCTGGGCCCCCCTAGTGTGAGTGGGGGACCGGGTTGGAGTGCTGTAGCTCTGGGTGCGATGGTGAAGACAGAAGCTGGTGAGGGCTTGTAGTTCTGGAGAAAGATTATGTCAGCCAAAGATCATCCCAGGGACAATATGGAGAATAAACTCAAGAAATGGAATTTAAAGTTTACCTTCAGACAAGGGAGGCAAATGCAACCAACAGGGAGGCCTGGTGACAGCGCGTCCGATGTGGGACGGCACACTGCAATGACAAAATCAGCCTAAGACTGGGCCCCCCTGGTGTGAGTGGGGGACCGGGTTGCAGTGCTGGAGCCCTGGGTGTGGTGCTGGAGACAAAGGCTTGTGAGGGCTTGTAGTTCTGGAGAAAGATTATGTCAGCCAAAGATCATCCCAGGGACAATATGGAGACTAAACTCAAGAAATGGAATTTAAAGTTTACTTTCAGACAAGGGAGGCAAATGCAACCAACAGGGAGGCCTGGTGACAGCGCGTCCGATGTGGGACGGCACACTGCAATGACAACCTCGGCCTCAGGCTGGGCCCCCCTGGTGCGAGTGGGGGACCGAGTTTGCACTGGCAGAAATCCTGGTGCGGTGCTGAAGACAAAGGCTGGTGAGGGCTTGTAGTTCTGGAGAAAGATTATGTCATCCAAAGATCATCCCAGGGACAATATGTAGAATCAACTCAAGAAATGGAATTTAAAGTTTACCTTCAGACAAGGGAGGCAAATGCAACCAACAGGGAGGCCTGGTGACAGCGCGTCCGACAAGGGACGGCAAACTGCAATGACAAACTCGGCCTCAGGCAGGGCCCCCCTGGTGCGAGTGGGTGACCGGGTTGCGGCCAGAGCTCTGGGTGCGATGGTGAAGACAAAGGCTGGTGAGGGCTTGTAGTTCTGGGCACACTGCAATGACAAACCCGGCCTCAGGCTGGGCCCCCCTGGTGCGAGTGGCTGACCGGGTTGCAGGACAAAGCTCTGGGTGCGATGGTGAAGACAAAGGCTGGTGAGGGCTTGTCGTTCTGGAGAAAGATTATGTCAGCCAAAGATCATCCCAGGGACAATATGGAGAATAAACTCAAGAAATGGAATTTAAAGTTTACCTTCAGACAAGGGAGGCAAATGCAACCAACAGGGAGGCCTGGGGAAAGCTTGATCGAGAGGGCGACGCCCACTGCAACGACAACCACCCCCTAAGGCTGGGCACCCCTGGTGAGAGTGGGGGACCGGGCAGCAGTGCTGGAGCCCTGGCTGGAGCCCCAGGGTGGCCTGGAGTCACATGCTGGTGAGGGCTTGTAGTTCTGGAGCAAGATTAAGTCAGCCAAAGATCATCCCAGGGACAATATGGAGAATAAACTCAAGAAGTGGAATTTAAAGTTTACCTTCAGACAAGGGAGGCAAATGCAACCAACAGGGAGGCCTGGTGACAGCGCGTCCGACATGGGAGAGCACACTGCAATGACAAAATCGGCATCAGGCTGGGCCCCCCTGGTGCGAGTGGCTGACCAGGTTGCAGGCCAGAGCTCTGGGTGCGATGGTGAAGACAAAGGCTGGTGAGGGCTTGTAGTTCTGGGCACACTGCAATGACAAACTCAGCCTCAGGCTGGGCCCCCCTGGTGCGAGTGGCTGACCGGGTTGCAGGCCAGAGCTCTGGGTGCGATGGTGAAGACAAAGGCTGGTGAGGGCTTGTAGTTCTGGAGAAAGATTATGTCAGCCAAAGATCATCCCAGGGACAATATGGAGAATAAACTCAAGAAATGGAATTTAAAGTTTACCTTCAGACAAGGGAGGCAAATGCAACCAACAGGGAAGCCTGGGGACAGCGCGTCCGACATGGGACGGCAGACTGCAATGACAAAATCAGCCTCAGGCTGGGCCCCCCTGGTGTGAGTGGGGAACCGGGTTGCAGTGCTGGAGCCCTGGGTGTGGTGCTGGAGACAAAGACTTGTGAGGGCTTGTAGTTCTGGAGCAAGATTAAGTCAGCCAAAGATCATCCCTGGGACAATATGGAGAATAAACACAAGAAATGGAATTTAAAGTTTACCTTCAGACAAGGGAGGCAAATGCAACCAACAGGGAGGCCTGGTGACAGCTCGTCCGACGTGGAACGGCAAGCTGCAATGACAACCTCGGCCTCAGGCTGGGCCCCCCTGGTGCGAGTGGGGGACCGAGGTTGCACTGGCAGAAATCCTGGTGCGGTGCTGAAGACAAAGGCTGGTGAGGGCTTGTAGTTCTGGAAAAAGATTATGTCAGCCAAAGATCATCCCAGGGACAATATGGAGAATAAACTCAAGAAATGGAATTTAAAGTTTACCTTCAGACAAGGGAGGCAAATGCAACCAACAGGGAGGCCTGGTGACAACTCGTCCGACATGGGACGGCACACTGCAATGACAAACTCGGCCTCAGGCTGGGCCCCCCTAGTGTGAGTGGGGGACCGGGTTGGAGTGCTGTAGCTCTGGGTGCGATGGTGAAGACAGAAGCTGGTGAGGGCTTGTAGTTCTGGAGAAAGATTATGTCAGCCAAAGATCATCCCAGGGACAATATGGAGAATAAACTCAAGAAATGGAATTTAAAGTTTACCTTCAGACAAGGGAGGCAAATGCAACCAACAGGGAGGCCTGGTGACAGCGCGTCCGATGTGGAACGGCACACTGCAATGACAACCTCGGCCTCAGGCTGGGCCCCCCTGGTGTGAGTGGGGGACCGAGGTTGCACTGACGGAAATCCTGGTGCGGTGCTGAAGACAAAGGCTGGTGAGGGTTTGTAGTTCTGGAGCAAGATTAAGTCAGCCAAAGATCATCCCAGGGACAATATGGAGAATAAACTCAAGAAATGGAATTTAAAGTTTACCTTCAGACAAGGGAGGCAAATGCAACCAACAGGGAGGCCTGGTGACAGCGCGTCCGACATGGGACAGCACATTGCACTGACAAACTCGGCCTCAGGCTGGGCCCCCTTGGTGCGAGTGGGTGACAAGGTTGCAGGCCAGAGCTCTGGGTGCGATGGTGAAGACAAAGGCTGGTGAGGGCTTGTAGTTCTGGAGAAAGATTATGTCAGCCAAAGATCATCCCAGGGACAATATGGAGAATAAACTCAAGAAATGTAATTTAAAGTTTACCTTCAGACAAGGGAGGCAAATGCAACCAACAGGGAGGCCTGGGGAAAGCTTGATCGAGAGGGCGACGCCCACTGCAACGACAACCACCCCCTAAGGCTGGGCACCCCTGGTGAGAGTGGGGGACCGGGCAGCAGTGCTAGAGCCCTGGCTGGAGCCCCAGGGTGGCCTGGAGTCACATGCTGGTGAGGGCTTGTAGTTCTGGAGCAAGATTAAGTCAGCCGTAGATCATCCCAGGGACAATATGGAGAATAAACTCAAGAAATGGAATTTAAAGTTTACCTTCAGACAAGGGAGGCAAATGCAACCAAAAATGAGGCCTGATGACAGCGCGTCCGACATGGGACGGCACACTGCAATGACAAACTCGGCCTTAGGCTGGGCCCCCCTGGTGCCAGTGGCTGACCGGGAAGCAGGCCAGAGCTCTGGGTGCGATGGTGAAGACAAAGGCTGGTGAGGGCTTGTAGTTCTGGAGAAAGATTATGTCAGCCAAAGATCATCCCAGGGACAATATGGAGAATAAACTCAAGAAATGGAATTTAAAGTTTACCTTCAGACAAGGGAGGCAAATGCAACCAACAGGGGGGAATGGTGACAGCGCGTCCGATGTGGGACGGCACACTGCAATGACAACCTCGGCCTCAGGCTGGGCCCCTCTGGTGAGAGTGGGGTACCGGGCAGCAGTGCTGGAGCCCTGGCTGGAGCCCCAGTGTGGCCTGGAGTCACATGCTGGTGAGGGCTTGTAGTTAAGGAGAAAGATTATGTCAGCCAAAGATCATCCCAGGGACAATATGGAGAATAAACTCAAGAAATGGAATTTAAAGTTTACCTTCAGACAAGGGAGGCAAATGCAACCAACAGGGAGGCCTGGTGACAGCACGTCCTACATGGGACGGCACACTGCAATGAAAAACTAAGCCTCAGGCTGGGCCCCCCTGGTGCGAGTGGCTGACCGGGTTGCAGGCCAGAGCTCTGGGTGCGATGGTGAAGACAAAGGCTGGTGAGGGCTTGTAGTTCTGGGCACACTGCAATGACAAACTCAGCCTCAGGCTGGGCCCCCCTGGTGCGAGTGGCTGACCGGGTTGCAGGCCAGAGCTCTGGGTGCGATGGTGAAGACAAAGGCTGGTGAGGGCTTGTAGTTCTGGAGAAAGATTATGTCAGCCAAAGATCATCCCAGGGTCAATATGGAGAATAAACTCAAGAAATGGAATTTAAAGTTTACCTTCAGACAAGGGAGGCAAATGCAACCAACAGGGAAGCCTGGTGACAGCGCGTCCGACAAGGGACGGCAAACTGCAATGACAAACTCGGCCTCAGGCTGGGCCCCCTTGGTGCGAGTGGGTGACCGGGTTGCAGGCCAGAGCTCTGGGTGTGATGGTGAAGACAAAGGCTGGTGAGGGCTTGTAGTTCTGGAGAAAGATTATGTCAGCCAAAGATCATCCCAGGGACAATATGGAGAATAAACTCAAGAAATGGAATTTAAAGTTTACCTTCAGACAAGGGAGGCAAATGCAACCAACAGGGAGGCCTGGTGACAACTCGTCCGACATGGGACGGCACACTGCAATGACAAACTCAGCCTCAGGCAGGGCCCCCCTAGTGTGAGTGGGGGACCGGGTTGGAGTGCTGTAGCTCTGGGTGCGATGGTGAAGACAGAAGCTGGTGAGGGCTTGTAGTTCTGGAGAAAGATTATGTCAGCCAAAGATCATCCCAGGGACAATATGGAGAATAAACTCAAGAAATGGAATTTAAAGTTTACCTTCAGACAAGGGAGGCAAATGCAACCAACAGGGAGGCCTGGTGACAGCGCGTCCGATGTGGAACGGCACACTGCAATGACAACCTCGGCCTCAGGCTGGGCCCCCCTGGTGTGAGTGGGGGACCGAGGTTGCACTGACGGAACTCCTGGTGCGGTGCTGAAGACAAAGGCTGGTGAGGGTTTGTAGTTCTGGAGCAAGATTAAGTCAGCCAAAGATCATCCCAGGGACAATATGGAGAATAAACTCAAGAAATGGAATTTAAAGTTTACCTTCAGACAAGGGAGGCAAATGCAACCAACAGGGAGGCCTGGTGACAGCGCGTCCGACATGGGACAGCACATTGCACTGACAAACTCGGCCTCAGGCTGGGCCCCCTTGGTGCGAGTGGGTGACAAGGTTGCAGGCCAGAGCTCTGGGTGCGATGGTGAAGACAAAGGCTGGTGAGGGCTTGTAGTTCTGGAGAAAGATTATGTCAGCCAAAGATCATCCCAGGGTCAATATGGAGAATAAACTCAAGAAATGTAATTTAAAGTTTACCTTCAGACAAGGGAGGCAAATGCAACCAACAGGGAAGCCTGGTGACAGCGCGTCCGAAAAGGGACGGCAAACTGCAATGACAAACTCGGCCTCAGGCAGGGCCCCCCTGGTGCGAGTGGGGGACCGGGTTGCAGGCCAGAGCTCTGGGTGCGATGGTGAAGACAAAGGCTGGTGAGGGCTTGTAGTTCTGGGCACACTGCAATGACAAACCCGGCCTCAGGCTGGGCCCCCCTGGTGCGAGTGGCTGACCGGGTTGCAGGACAAAGCTCTGGGTGCGATGGTGAAGACAAAGGCTGGTGAGGGCTTGTCGTTCTGGAGAAAGATTATGTCAGCCAAAGATCATCCCAGGGACAATATGGAGAATAAACTCAAGAAATGTAATTTAAAGTATACCTTCAGACAAGGGAGGCAAATGCAACCAACAGGGAGGCCTGGTGAAAGCTTGATCGAGAGGGTGACGCCCACTGCAACGACAACCACCCCCTAAGGCTGGACACCCATGGTGAGGGTGGGGGACCGGGAAACAGTGCTGGAGCGCTGGCTGGAGCCCCGGTCTGGCCTGGAGTCACATGCTGGTGAGGGCTTATAGTTCTGGAGCAAGATTAAGTCAGCCGTAGATCATCCCAGGCACAATATGGAGAATAAACTCAAGAAATGGAATTTAAAGTTTACCTTCAGACAAGGGAGGCAAATGCAACCAACAGGGAGGCCTGGGGACAGCGCGTCCGACATGGGACGGCAGACTGCAATGACAAAATCAGCCTCAGGCTGGGCCCCCCTGGTGTGAGTGGGGAACCGGGTTGCAGTGCTGGAGCCCTGGGTGTGGTGCTGGAGACAAAGACTTGTGAGGGCTTGTAGTTCTGGAACAAGATTAAGTCAGCCAAAGATCATCCCTGGGACAATATGGAGAATAAACACAAGAAATGGAATTTAAAGTTTACCTTCAGACAAGGGAGACAAATGCAACCAATAGGAAGGCCTGGTGATAGCGCGTCCGATGTGGGACAGCACACTGCAATGACAAACTCGGCCTCAGGCTGGGCCCCCCTGGTGCGAGTGGCTGACCGGGTTGCAGGCCAGAGCTCTGGGTGCGATGGTGAAGACAAAGGCTGGTGAGGGCTTGTAGTTCTGGAGAAAGATTATGTCAGCCAAAGATCATCCCAGGGACAATATGGAGAATAAACTCAAGAAATGTAATTTAAAGTTTACCTTCAGACAAGGGAGGCAAATGCAACCAACAGGGAGGCCTGGTGACAACTCGTCCGACATGGGACGGCACACTGCAATGACAAAATTAGCCTCAGGCTGGGCACCCCTGGTGTGAGTGGGGGACCGAGTTGCAGTGCTGGAGCCCTGGGTGTGGTGCTGGAGACAAAGGCTTGTGAGGGCTTTTAGTTCTGGAGAAAGATTATGTCAGCCAAAGATCATCCCAGGGACAATATGGAGAATAAAGTCAAGAAATGTAATTTAAAGTTTACCTTCAGACAAGGGAGGCAAATGCAACCAACAGGGAGGCCTGGGGAAAGCTTGATCGAGAGGGCGACGCCCACTGCAACGACAACCACCGCCTAAGGCTGGGCACACCTGGTGAGGCTGGGGGACCGGGCAGCAGTGCTGGAGCCCTGGCTGGAGCCCCGGTGTGGCCTGGAGTCACATGCTGGTGAGGGCTTGTAGTTCTGGAGAAAGATTAGGTCAGCCAAAGATCATCCCAGGGACAATATGGAGAATAAACTCAAGAAAGGGAATTTAAAGTTTACCTTCAGACAAGGGACGCAAATGCAACCAACAGGGAGGCCTGGGGAAAGCTTGATCGAGAGGGCGACGCCCACTGCAACGACAACCACTGCCTAAGGCTGGGCACCCCTGGTGAGAGTGGGGGACCGGGCAGCAGTGCTGGAGCCCTGGCTGGAGCCCCAGGGTAGCCTGGAGTCGCATGCTGGTGAGGGCTTGTAGTTCTGGAGCCAGATTAAGTCAGCCGTAGATCATCCCAGGGACAATATGGAGAATAAACTCAAGAAAGGGAATTTAAAGTTTACCTTCAGACAAGGGAGGCAAATGCAACCAACAGGGAGGCCTGGTGACAGCGCGTCCGATGTGGGACGGCACACTGCAATGACAACCTCGGCCTCAGGCTGGGCCCCCCTGGTGCGAGTGGGGGACCGAGGTTGCACTGGCGGAACTCCTGGTGCGGTGCTGAAGACAAAGGCTGGTGAGGGCTTGTAGTTCTGGAGAAAGATTATGTCAGCCAAAGATCATCGCAGGGACAATATGGAGAATAAACTCAAGAAATGTAATTTAAAGTTTACTTTCAGACAAGGGAGGCAAATGCAACCAACAGGGAGGCCTGGGGAAAGCTTGATCGAGAGGGCGACGCCCACTGCAACGACAACCACCCCCTAAGGCTGGACACCCCTGGTGAGGGTGGGAGACCGGGCAGCAGTGCTGGAGCCCTGGCTGGAACCCCGGTCTGGCCTGGAGTCACATGCTGGTGAGGGCTTGTAGTTCTGGAGCAAGATAAAGTCAGCCGTAGATCATCCCAGGGACAATATGGAGAATAAACTCAAGAAATGTAATTTAAAGTTTACCTTCAGACAAGGGAGGCAAATGCAACCAACAGGGAGGCCTGGGGAAAGCTTGATCGAGAGGGCGACGCCCACTGCAACGACAACCACCCCCTAAGGCTGGGCACCCCTGGTGAGAGTGGGGGACCGGGCAGCAGTGCTGGAGCCCTGGCTGGAGCCCCAGGGTGGCCTGGAGTCACATGCTGGTGAGGGCTTGTAGTTCTGGAGCAAGATTAAGTCAGCCGTAGATCATCCCAGGGACAATATGGAGAATAAACTCAAGAAATGGAATTTAAAGTTTACCTTCAGACAAGGGAGGCAAATGCAACCAACAGGGAGGCCTGGTGACAGCGCGTCCGACATGGAAGAGCACTCTGCAATGACAAACTCGGCCTCAGGCTGGGCCCCCCTGGTGCGAGTGGCTGACCGGGTTGCAGGCCAGAGCTCTGGGTGCGATGGTGAAGACAAAGGCTGGTGAGGGCTTGTAGTTCTGGGCACACTGCAATGACAAACTCAGCCTCAGGCTGGGCCCCCCTGGTGCGAGTGGCTGACCGGGTTGCAGGCCAGAGCTCTGGGTGCGATGGTGAAGACAAAGGCTGGTGAGGGCTTGTAGTTCTGGAGAAAGATTATGTCAGCCAAAGATCATCCCAGGGACAATATGGAGAATAAACTCAAGAAATGGAATTTAAAGTTTACCTTCAGACAAGGGAGGCAAATGCAACCAACAGGGAGGCCTGGTGACAACTCGTCCGACATGGGACGGCACACTGCAATGACAAAATTAGCCTCAGGCTGGGCACCCCTGGTGTGAGTGGGGGACCGAGTTGCAGTGCTGGAGCCCTGGGTGTGGTGCTAGAGACAAAGGCTTGTGAGGGCTTTTAGTTCTGGAGAAAGATTATGTCAGCCAAAGATCATCCCAGGGACAATATGGAGAATAAAGTCAAGAAATGTAATTTGAAGTTTACCTTCAGACAAGGGAGGCAAATGCAACCAACAGGGAGGCCTGGGGAAAGCTTGATCGAGAGGGCGACGCCCACTGCAACGACAACCACCGCCTAAGGCTGGGCACACCTGGTGAGGATGGGGGACCGAGTTGCAGTGCTGGAGCCCTGGGTGTGGTGCTGGAGACAAAGGCTTGTGAGGGCTTTTAGTTCTGGAGAAAGATTATGTCAGCCAAAGATCATCCCAGGGACAATATGGAAAATAAACTCAAGAAATGTAATTTAAAGTTTACCTTCAGACAAGGGAGGCAAATGCAACCAACAGGGAGGCCTGGGGAAAGCTTGATCGAGAGGGCGACGCCCACTGCAACGACAACCACCGCCTAAGGCTGGGCCCCCCTGGTGAGAGTGGGGGACCGGGCAGCAGTGCTTGAGCCCTGGCTGGAGCCCCAGGGTAGCCTGGAGTCACATGCTGGTGAGGGCTTGTAGTTCTGGAGCCAGATTAAGTCAGCCGTAGATCATCCCAGGGACAATATGGAGAATAAACTCAAGAAAGGGAATTTAAAGTTTACTTTCAGACAAGGGAGGCAAATGCAACCAACAGGGAGGCCTGGTGACAGCGCGTCCGATGTGGGACGGCACACTGCAATGACAACCTCGGCCTCAGGCTGGGCCCCCCTGGTGCCAGTGGCTGACCGGGTTAGAGGCCAGAGCTCTGGGTGCGATGGTGAAGACAAAGACTGGTGAGGGCTTGTAGTTCTGGAGAAAGATTATGTCAGCCAAAGATCATCCCAGGGACAATATGGAGAATGAACACAAGAAATGGAATTTAAAGTTTACCTTCAGACAAGGGGGGCAAATGCAACCAACAGGGAGGCCTGGGGAAAGCTTGATCGAGAGGGCGACGCCCACTGCAACGACAACAACCGCCTAAGGCTGGGCACCCCTGGTGAGGGTGGGGGACCGGGCAGCAGTGCTGGAGCCCTGGTTGGAGCCCCAAGGTGGCCTGGAATCACGTGCTGGTGAGGGCTTATATTTCTGGAGCAAGATTAAGTCAGCCGTAGATCATCCCAGGGACAATATGGAGAATAAACTCAAGAAAGGGAATTTAAAGTTTACCTTCAGACAAAGGAGGCAAATGCAACCAACAGGGAGGCCTGGTGACAGCGCGTCCGATGTGGGACGGCACACTGCATTGACAACCTCGGCCTCAGGCTGGGAACCCCTGGTGCGAGTGGGGGACCGATTTTGCACTGGCAGAAATCCTGGTGCGGTGCTGAAGACAAAGGCTGGTGAGGGCTTGTAGTTCTGGAGAAAGATTATGTCAGCCAAAGATCATCCCAGGGACAATATGGAGAATAAACTCAAGAAATGGAATTTAAAGTTTACCTTCAGACAAGGGAGGCAAATGCAACCAAAAAGGAGGCCTGATGACAGCGCGTCCGACATGGGACGGCACACTGCAATGACAAACTCGGCCTTAGGCTGGGCCCCCCTGGTGCCAGAGGCTGACCGGGTAGCAGGCCAGAGCTCTGGGTGCGATGGTGAAGACAAATGCTGGTGAGGGCTTGTAGTTCTGGAGAAAGATTATGTCAGCCGTAGATCATCCCAGGGACAATATGGAGAATAAACTCAAGAAATGGAATTTAAAGTTTACCTTCAGACAAGGGAGGCAAATGCAACCGACAGGGAGGCCTGGTGACAGCGCGTCCGACATGGGACAGCACATTGCACTGACAAACTCGGCCTCAGGCTGGGCCCCCTTGGTGCGAGTGGGTGACAAGGTTGCAGGCCAGAGCTCTGGGTGCGATGGTGAAGACAAAGGCTGGTGAGGGCTTGTAGTTCTGGAGAAAGATTATGTCAGCCAAAGATCATCCCAGGGACAATATGGAGAATAAACTCAAGAAATGTAATTTAAAGTTTACCTTCAGACAAGGGAGGCAAATGCAACCAACAGGGAGGCCTGGGGAAAGCTTGATCGAGAGGGTGACGCCCACTGCAACGACAACCACCCCCTAAGGCTGGACACCCATGGTGAGGGTGGGGGACCGGGAAAAAGTGCTGGAGCGCTGGCTGGAGCCCCGGTCTGGCCTGGAGTCACATGCTGGTGAGGGCTTATAGTTCTGGAGCAAGATTAAGTCCGCCGTAGATCATCCCAGGCACAATATGGAGAATAAACTCAAGAAATGGAATTTAAAGTTTACCTTCAGACAAGGGAGGCAAATGCAACCGAAAGGGAGGACTGGTGATAGCGCGTCCGATGTGGGACGGCACACTGCAATGACAAAATCAGCCTCAGGCTGGGCCCCCCTGGTGTGAGTGGGAGACCGGGTTGCAGTGCTGGAGCCCTGGGTGTGGTGCTGGAGACAAAAGCTTGTGAGGGCTTGTAGTTCTGGAGAAAGATTATGTCAGCCAAAGATCATCCCAGGGACAATATGGAGACTAAACTCAAGAAATGGAATTTAAAGTTTACTTTCAGACAAGGGAGGCAAATGCAACCAACAGGGAGGCCTGGTGACAGCGCGTCCGATGTGGGACGGCACACTGCAATGACAACCTCGGCCTCAGGCTGGGCCCCCCTGGTGCGAGTGGGGGACCGAGTTTGCACTGGCAGAAATCCTGGTGCGGTGCTGAAGACAAAGGCTGGTGAGGGCTTGTAGTTCTGGAGAAAGATTATGTCAGCCAAAGATCATCCCAGGGACAATATGTAGAATCAACTCAAGAAATGGAATTTAAAGTTTACCTTCAGACAAGGGAGGCAAATGCAACCAACAGGGAGGCCTGGTGACAGCGCGTCCGACAAGGGACGGCAAACTGCAATGACAAACTCGGCCTCAGGCAGGGCCCCCCTGGTGCGAGTGGGTGACCGGGTTGCGGCAAGAGCTCTGGGTGCGATGGTGAAGACAAAGGCTGGTGAGGGCTTGTAGTTCTGGGCACACTGCAATGACAAACCCGGCCTCAGGCTGGGCCCCCCTGGTGCGAGTGCCTGACCGGGTTGCAGGACACAGCTCTGGGTGCAATGGTGAAGACAAAGGCTGGTGAGGGCTTGTCGTTCTGGAGAAAGATTATGTCAGCCAAAGATCATCCCAGGGACAATATGGAGAATAAACTCAAGAAATGGAATTTAAAGTTTACCTTCAGACAAGGGAGGCAAATGCAACCAACAGGGAGGCCTGGTGACAGCGCGTCCGACATGGGACAGCACATTGCACTGACAAACTCGGCCTCAGGCTGGGCCCCCTTGGTGCGAGTGGGTGACAAGGTTGCAGGCCAGAGCTCTGGGTGCGATGGTGAAGACAAAGGCTGGTGAGGGCTTGTAGTTCTGGAGAAAGATTATGTCAGCCAAAGATCATCCCAGGGACAATATGGAGAATAAACTCAAGAAATGGAATTTAAAGTTTACCTTCAGACAAGGGAGGCAAATGCAACCAACAGGGAGGCCTGGGGAAAGCTTGATCGAGAGGGTGACGCCCACTGCAACGACAACCACCCCCTAAGGCTGGACACCCATGGTGAGGGTGGGGGACCGGGAAAAAGTGCTGGAGCGCTGGCTGGAGCCCCGGTCTGGCCTGGAGTCACATGCTGGTGAGGGCTTATAGTTCTGGAGCAAGATTAAGTCAGCCGTAGATCATCCCAGGCACAATATGGAGAATAAAGTCAAGAAATGTAATTTAAAGTTTACCTTCAGACAAGGGAGGCAAATGCAACCGAAAGGGAGGACTGGTGATAGCGCGTCCGATGTGGGACGGCACACTGCAATGACAAAATCAGCCTCAGGCTGGGCCCCCCTGGTGTGAGTGGGGGACCGGGTTGCAGTGCTGGAGCCCTGGGTGTGGTGCTGGAGACAAAAGCTTGTGAGGGCTTGTAGTTCTGGAGAAAGATTATGTCAGCCAAAGATCATCCCAGGGACAATATGGAGACTAAACTCAAGAAATGGAATTTAAAGTTTACTTTCAGACAAGGGAGGCAAATGCAACCAACAGGGAGGCCTGGTGACAGCGCGTCCGATGTGGGACGGCACACTGCAATGACAACCTCGGCCTCAGGCTGGGACCCCTGGTGCGAGTGGGGGACCGAGTTTGCACTGGCAGAAATCCTGGTGCGGTGCTGAAGACAAAGGCTGGTGAGGGCTTGTAGTTCTGGAGAAAGATTATGTCAGCCAAAGATCATCCCAGGGACAATATGTAGAATCAACTCAAGAAATGGAATTTAAAGTTTACCTTCAGACAAGGGAGGCAAATGCAACCAACAGGGAGGCCTGGTGACAGCGCGTCCGACAAGGGACGGCAAACTGCAATGACAAACTCGGCCTCAGGCAGGGCCCCCCTGGTGCGAGTGGGTGACCGGGTTGCGGCCAGAGCTCTGGGTGCGATGGAGAAGACAAAGGCTGGTGAGGGCTTGTAGTTCTGGGCACACTGCAATGACAAACCCGGCCTCAGGCTGGGCCCCCCTGGTGCGAGTGCCTGACCGGGTTGCAGGACAAAGCTCTGGGTGCGATGGTGAAGACAAAGGCTGGTGAGGGCTTGTCGTTCTGGAGAAAGATTATGTCAGCCAAAGATCATCCCAGGGACAATATGGAGAATAAACTCAAGAAATGGAATTTAAAGTTTACCTTCAGACAAGGGAGGCAAATGCAACCAACAGGGAGGCCTGGGGAAAGCTTGATCGAGAGGGCGACGCCCACTCCAACGACAACCACCCCCTAAGGCTGGGCACCCCTGGTGAGAGTGGGGGACCGGGCAGCAGTGCTGGAGCCCTGGCTGGAGCCCCAGGGTGGCCTGGAGTCACATGCTGGTGAGGGCTTGTAGTTCTGGAGCAAGATTAAGTCAGCCGTAGATCATCCCAGGGACAATATGGAGAATAAACTCAAGAAATGGAATTTAAAGTTTACCTTCAGACAAGGGAGGCAAATGCAACCAACAGGGAGGCCTGGTGACAGCGCGTCCGACATGGGAGAGCACACTGCAATGACAAACTCGGCCTCAGGCTGGGCCCCCCTGGTGCGAGTGCCTGACCAGGTTGCAGGCCAGAGCTCTGGGTGCGATGGTGAAGACAAAGGCTGGTGAGGGCTTGTAGTTTTGGGCACACTGCAATGACAAACTCAGCCTCAGGCTGGGCCCCCCTGGTGCGAGTGGCTGACCGGGTTGCAGGCCAGAGCTCTGGGTGCGATGGTGAAGACAAAGGCTGGTGAGGGCTTGTCGTTCTGGAGAAAGATTATGTCAGCCAAAGATCATCCCAGGGACAATATGGAGAATAAACTCAAGAAATGGAATTTAAAGTTTACCTTCAGACAAGGGAGGCAAATGCAACCAACAGGGAGGCCTGGGGAAAGCTTGATCGAGAGGGTGACGCCCACTGCAACGACAACCACCCCCTAAGGCTGGACACCCATGGTGAGGGTGGGGGACCGGGAAACAGTGCTGGAGCGCTGGCTGGAGCCCCGGTCTGGCCTGGAGTCACATGCTGGTGAGGGCTTATAGTTCTGGAGCAAGATTAAGTCAGCTGTAGATCATCCCAGGGACAATATGGAGAATAAACTCAAGAAATGGAATTTAAAGTTTACCTTCAGACAAGGGAGGCAAATGCAACCAACAGGGAGGCCTGGGGACAGCGCGTCCGACATGGGACGGCAGACTGCAATGACAAAATCAGCCTCAGGCTGGGCCCCCCTGGTGTGAGTGGGGAACCGGGTTGCAGTGCTGGAGCCCTGGGTGTGGTGCTGGAGACAAAGACTTGTGAGGGCTTGTAGTTCTGGAACAAGATTAAGTCAGCCAAAGATCATCCCTGGGACAATATGGAGAATAAACACAAGAAATGGAATTTAAAGTTTACCTTCAGACAAGGGAGGCAAATGCAACCAACAGGGAGGCCTGGTGACAGCTCGTCCGACGTGGAACGGCAAGCTGCAATGACAACCTCGGCCTCAGGCTGGGCCCCCCTGGTGCGAGTGGGGGACCGAGGTTGCACTGGCGGAACTCCTGGTGCGGTGCTGAAGACAAAGGCTTGTGAGGGCTTGTGGTTCTGGAGCAAGATTATGTCAGCCAAAGATCATCCCAGGGACAATATGGAGAATAAACTCAAGAAATGTAATTTAAAGTTTACCTTCAGACAAGGGAGGCAAATGCAACCAACAGGGAGGCCTGGTGACAGCGCGTCCGACATGAGACGGCACACTGCAAGGACAAACTCGGCCTCAGAATGGGGCCCCTTGGTGCGAGTGGGTGACCGGGTTGCAGGCCAGAGCTCTGGGTGCGATGGTGAAGACAAAGAATGGTGAGGGCTTGTAGTTCTGGAGCAAGATTATGTCAGCCAAAGATCATCCCAGGGACAATATGGAAAATAGACTCAAGAAATGTAATTTAAAGTTTACCTTCAGACAAGGGAGGCAAATGCAACCAACAGGGAGGCCTGGGGAAAGCTTGATCGAGAGGGCGACGCCCACTGCAACGACAACCACCCCCTTAGGCTGGACACCCTTGGTGAGGGTGGGGGACCGGGCAGCAGTGCTAGAGCCCTGGCTGGAGCCCCGGTCTGGCCTGGAGTCACATGCTGGTGAGGGCTTGTAGTTCTGGAGCAAGATTAAGTCAGCCGTAGATCATCCCCGGCACAATATGGAGAATAAACTCAAGAAATGGAATTTAAAGTTTACCTTCAGACAAGGGAGACAAATGCAACCAACAGGGAGGCCTGGTGATAGCGCGTCCGATGTGGGACAGCACACTGCAATGACAAACTCGGCCTCAGGCTGGGCCCCCCTGGTGCGAGTGGCTGACCGGGTTGCAGGCCAGAGCTCTGGGTGCGATGGTGAAGACAAAGGCTGGTGAGGGCTTGTAGTTCTGGAGAAAGATTATGTCAGCCAAAGATCATCCCAGGGACAATATGGAGAATAAACTCAAGAAATGTAATTTAAAGTTTACCTTCAGACAAGGGAGGCAAATGCAACCAACAGGGAGGCCTGGTGACAACTCGTCCGACATGGGACGGCACACTGCAATGACAAAATTAGCCTCAGGCTGGGCACCCCTGGTGTGAGTGGGGGACCGAGTTGCAGTGCTGGAGCCCTGGGTGTGGTGCTGGAGACAAAGGCTTGTGAGGGCTTTTAGTTCTGGAGAAAGATTATGTCAGCCAAAGATCATCCCAGGGACAATATGGAGAATAAACTCAAGAAATGTAATTTAAAGTTTACTTTCAGACAAGGGAGGCAAATGCAACCAACAGGGAGGCCTGGGGAAAGCTTGATCGAGAGAGCGACGCCCACTGCAACGACAACCACCGCCTAAGGCTGGGCACCCCTGGTGAGAGTGGGGGACCGGGCAGCAGTGCTGGAGCCCTGGCTGGAGCCCCAGGGTAGCCTGGAGTCGCATGCTGGTGAGGGCTTGTAGTTCTGGAGCCAGATTAAGTCAGCCGTAGATCATCCCAGGGACAATATGGAGAATAAACTCAAGAAAGGGAATTTAAAGTTTACCTTCAGACAAGGGAGGCAAATGCAACCAACAGGGAGGCCTGGTGACAGCGCGTCCGATGTGGGACGGCACACTGCAATGACAACCTCGGCCTCAGGCTGGGCCCCCCTGGTGCGAGTGGGGGACCGAGGTTGCACTGGCGGAACTCCTGGTGCGGTGCTGAAGACAAAGGCTGGTGAGGGCTTGTAGTTCTGGAGAAAGATTATGTCAGCCAAAGATCATCGCAGGGACAATATGGAGAATAAACTCAAGAAATGTAATTTAAAGTTTACTTTCAGACAAGGGAGGCAAATGCAACCAACAGGGAGGCCTGGGGAAAGCTTGATCGAGAGGGCGACGCCCACTGCAACGACAACCACCGCCTAAGGCTGGGCACACCTGGTGAGGCTGGGGGACCGGGCAGCAGTGCTGGAGCCCTGGCTGGAGCCCCGGTGTGGCCTGGAGTCACATGCTGGTGAGGGCTTTTAGTTCTGGAGAAAGATTAAGTCAGCCAAAGATCATCCCAGGGACAATATGGAGAATAAACTCTAGAAATGTAATTTAAAGTTTACCTTCAGACAAGGGAGGCAAATGCAACCAACAGGGAGGCCTGGTGACAGCGCGTACGACATGGAACGGCACACTGCAATGACAACCTCGGCCTCAGGCTGGGCCCCCCTGGTGAGAGTGGGGGACCGAGGTTGCACTGGCGGAACTCCTGGTGCGGTGCTGAAGACAAAGAAAGGTGAGGGCTTGTAGTTCTGGAGAAAGATTATGTCAGCCAAAGATCATCGCAGGGACAATATGGAGAATAAACTCAAGAAATGTAATTTAAAGTTTACCTTCAGACAAGGGAGGCAAATGCAACCAACAGGGAGGCCTGGGGAAAGCTTGATCGAGAGGGCAACGCCCACTGCAACGACAACCACCCCCTAAGGCTGGACACCCCTGGTGAGGGTGGGAGACCGGGCAGCAGTGCTGGAGCCCTGGCTGGAACCCCGGTCTGGCCTGGAGTCACATGCTGGTGAGGGCTTGTAGTTCTGGAGCAAGATAAAGTCAGCCGTAGATCATCCCAGGGACAATATGGAGAATAAACTCAAGAAATGTAATTTAAAGTTTACCTTCAGACAAGGAAGGCAAATGCAACCAACAGGGAGGCCTGGGGAAAGCTTGATCGAGAGGGCGACGCCCACTGCAACGACAACCACCCCCTAAGGCTGGGCACCCCTGGTGAGAGTGGGGGACCGGGCAGCAGTGCTGGAGCCCTGGCTGGAGCCCCAGGGTGGCCTGGAGTCACATGCTGGTGAGGGCTTGTAGTTCTGGAGCAAGATTAAGTCAGCCGTAGATCATCCCAGGGACAATATGGAGAATAAACTCAAGAAATGGAATTTAAAGTTTACCTTCAGACAAGGGAGACAAATGCAACCAACAGGGAGGCCTGGTGATAGCGCGTCCGATGTGGGACAGCACACTGCAATGACAAACTCGGCCTCAGGCTGGGCCCCCCTGGTGCGAGTGGCTGACCGGGTTGCAGGCCAGAGCTCTGGGTGCGATGGTGAAGACAAAGGCTGGTGAGGGCTTGTAGTTCTGGAGAAAGATTATGTCAGCCAAAGATCATCCCAGGGACAATATGGAGAATAAACTCAAGAAATGTAATTTAAAGTTTACCTTCAGACAAGGGAGGCAAATGCAACCAACAGGGAGGCCTGGTGACAACTCGTCCGACATGGGACGGCACACTGCAATGACAAAATTAGCCTCAGGCTGGGCACCCCTGGTGTGAGTGGGGGACCGAGTTGCAGTGCTGGAGCCCTGGGTGTGGTGCTGGAGACAAAGGCTTGTGAGGGCTTTTAGTTCTGGAGAAAGATTATGTCAGCCAAAGATCATCCCAGGGACAATATGGAGAATAAACTCAAGAAATGTAATTTAAAGTTTACCTTCAGACAAGGGAGGCAAATGCAACCAACAGGGAGGCCTGGAGAAAGCTTGATCGAGAGGGCGACGCCCACTGCAACGACAACCACCGCCTAAGGCTGGGCACACCTGGTGAGGCTGGGGGACCGGGCAGCAGTGCTGGAGCCCTGGCTGGAGCCCCGGTGTGGCCTGGAGTCACATGCTGGTGAGGGCTTGTAGTTCTGGAGAAAGATTAGGTCAGCCAAAGATCATCCCAGGGACAATATGGAGAATAAACTCTAGAAATGGAATTTAAAGTTTACCTTCAGACAAGGGAGGCAAATGCAACCAACAGGGAGGCCTGGTGACAGCGCGTACGACATGGAACGGCACACTGCAATGACAAACTCGGCCTCAGGCTGGGCCCCCTTGGTGCGAGTGGGTGACCGGGTTGCAGGCCAGAGCTCTGGGTGTGATGGTGAAGACAAAGGCTGGTGAGGGCTTGGAGTTCTGGAGAAAGATTATGTCAGCCAAAGATCATCCCAGGGACAATATGGAAAATAAACTCAAGAAATGTAATTTAAAGTTTACCTTCAGACAAGGGAGGCAAATGCAACCAACAGGGAGGCCTGGGGAAAGCTTGATCGAGAGGGCGACGCCCACTGCAACGACAACCACCGCCTAAGGCTGGGCCCCCCTGGTGAGAGTGGGGGACCGGGCAGCAGTGCTGGAGCCCTGGTTGGAGCCCCAGGGTAGCCTGGAGTCACATGCTGGTGAGGTCTTGTAGTTCTGGAGCCAGATTAAGTCAGCCGTAGATCATCCCAGGGACAATATGGAGAATAAACTCAAGAAAGGGAATTTAAAGTTTACCTTCAGACAAGGGACGCAAATGCAACCAACAGGGAGGCCTGGTGACAGCGCGTCCGATGTGGGACGGCACACTGCAATGACAACCTCGGCCTCAGGCTGGGCCCCCCTGGTGCGAGTGGGGGACCGAGGTTGCACTGGCGGAACTCCTGGTGCGGTGCTGAAGACAAAGGCTGGTGAGGGCTTGTAGTTCTGGAGAAAGATTATGTCAGCCAAAGATCATCGCAGGGACAATATGGAGAATAAACTCAAGAAATGTAATTTAAAGTTTACCTTCAGACAAGGGAGGCAAATGCAACCAACAGGGAGGCCTGGGGAAAGCTTGATCGAGAGGGCGACGCCCACTGCAACGACAACCACCGCCTAAGGCTGGGCCCCCCTGGTGAGAGTGGGGGACCGGGCAGCAGTGCTGGAGCCCTGGCTGGAGCCCCAGGGTAGCCTGGAGTCACATGCTGGTGAGGGCTTGTAGTTCTGGAGCCAGATTAAGTCAGCCGTAGATCATCCCAGGGACAATATGGAGAATAAACTCAAGAAAGGGAATTTAAAGTTTACCTTCAGACAAGGGACGCAAATGCAACCAACAGGGAGGCCTGGGGAAAGCTTGATCGAGAGGGCGACGCCCACTGCAACGACAACCACCGCCTAAGGCTGGGCACCCCTGGTGAGAGTGGGGGACCGGGCAGCAGTGCTGGAGCCCTGGCTGGAGCCCCAGGGTAGCCTGGAGTCGCATGCTGGTGAGGGCTTGTAGTTCTGGAGCCAGATTAAGTCAGCCGTAGATCATCCCAGGGACAATATGGAGAATAAACTCAAGAAAGGGAATTTAAAGTTTACCTTCAGACAAGGGACGCAAATGCAACCAACAGGGAGGCCTGGGGAAAGCTTGATCGAGAGGGCGACGCCCACTGCAACGACAACCACCGCCTAAGGCTGGGCACCCCTGGTGAGGGTGGGAGACCGGGCAGCAGTGCTGGAGCCCTGGCTGGAACCACGGTCTGGCCTGGAGTCACATGCTGGTGAGGGCTTGTAGTTCTGGAGCAAGATAAAGTCAGCCGTAGATCATCCCAGGGACAATATGGAGAATAAACTCAAGAAATGTAATTTAAAGTTTACCTTCAGACAAGGGAGGCAAATGCAACCAACAGGGAGGCCTGGGGAAAGCTTGATCGAGAGGGCGACGCCCACTGCAACGACAACCACCCCCTAAGGCTGGGCACCCCTGGTGAGAGTGGGGGACCGGGCAGCAGTGCTGGAGCCCTGGCTGGAGCCCCAGGGTGGCCTGGAGTCACATGCTGGTGAGGGCTTGTAGTTCTGGAGCAAGATTAAGTCAGCCGTAGATCATCCCAGGGACAATATGGAGAATAAACTCAAGAAATGGAATTTAAAGTTTACCTTCAGACAAGGGAGGCAAATGCAACCAACAGGGAGGCCTGGTGACAGCGCGTCCGACATGGGAGAGCACTCTGCAATGACAAACTCGGCCTCAGGCTGGGCCCCCCTGGTGCGAGTGGCTGACCGGGTTGCAGGCCAGAGCTCTGGGTGCGATGGTGAAGACAAAGGCTGGTGAGGGCTTGTAGTTCTGGGCACACTGCAATGACAAACTCAGCCTCAGGCTGGGCCCCCCTGGTGCGAGTGGCTGACCGGGTTGCAGGCCAGAGCTCTGGGTGCGATGGTGAAGACAAAGGCTGGTGAGGGCTTGTAGTTCTGGAGAAAGATTATGTCAGCCAAAGATCATCCCAGGGACAATATGGAGAATAAACTCAAGAAATGGAATTTAAAGTTTACCTTCAGACAAGGGAGGCAAATGCAACCAACAGGGAGGCCTGGGGACAGCGCGTCCGACATGGGACGGCAGACTGCAATGACAAAATCAGCCTCAGGCTGGGCCCCCCTGGTGTGAGTGGGGGACCGGGTTGCGGTGCTGGAGCCCTGGGTGTGGTGCTGGAGACAAAGACTTGTGAGGGCTTGTAGTTCTGGAGCAAGATTAAGTCAGCCAAAGATCATCCCTGGGACAATATGGAGAATAAACACAAGAAATGGAATTTAAAGTTTACCTTCAGACAAGGGAGGCAAATGCAACCAACAGGGAGGCCTGGTGACAGCTCGTCCGACGTGGAACGGCAAGCTGCAATGACAACCTCGGCCTCAGGCTGGGCCCCCCTGGTGCGAGTGGGGGACCGAGGTTGCACTGGCGGAACTCCTGGTGCGGTGCTGAAGACAAAGGCTGGTGAGGGCTTGTAGTTCTGGAGCAAGATTATGTCAGCCAAAGATCATCCCAGGGACAATATGGAGAATAAACTCAAGAAATGTAATTTAAAGTTTACCTTCAGACAAGGGAGGCAAATGCAACCAACAGGGAGGCCTGGTGACAGCGCGTCCGACATGGGACGGCACACTGCAATGACAAACTCGGCCTCAGAATGGGGCCCCTTGGTGCGAGTGGGTGACCGGGTTGCAGTCCAGAGCTCTGGGTGCGATGGTGAAGACAAAGAATGGTGAGGGCTTGTAGTTCTGGAACAAGATTATGTCAGCCAAAGATCATCCCAGGGACAATATGGAAAATAAACTCAAGAAATGGAATTTAAAGTTTACCTTCAGACAAGGGAGGCAAATGCAACCAACAGGGAGGCCTGGGGAAAGCTTGATCGAGAGGGCGACGCCCACTGCAACGACAACCACCCCATAAGGCTGGACACCCCTGGTGAGGGTGGGGGACCGGGCAGCAGTGCTAGAGCCCTGGCTGGAGACCCGGTCTGGCCTGGAGTCACATGCTGGTGAGGGCTTGTAGTTCTGGAGCAAGATTAAGTCAGCCGTAGATCATCCCAGGCACAATATGGAGAATAAACTCAAGAAATGGAATTTAAAGTTTACCTTCAGACAAGGGAGGCAAATGCAACCAACAGGGAGGCCTGGTGATAGCGCGTCCGATGTGGGACGGCACACTGCAATGACAAACTCGGCCTCAGACTGGGCCCCCCTGGTGCGAGTGGCTGACCGGGTTGCAGGCCAGAGCTCTGGGTGCGATGGTGAAGACAAAGGCTGGTGAGGGCTTGTAGTTCTGGAGAAAGATTATGTCAGCCAAAGATCATCCCAGGGACAATATGGAGAATAAAGTCAAGAAATGTAATTTAAAGTTTACCTTCAGACAAGGGAGGCAAATGCAACCAACAGGGAGGCCTGGTGACAACTCGTCCGACATGGGACGGCACACTGCAATGACAAAATTAGCCTCAGGCTGGGCACCCCTGGTGTGAGTGGGGGACCGAGTTGCAGTGCTGGAGCCCTGGGTGTGGTGCTGGAGACAAAGGCTTGTGAGGGCTTTTAGTTCTGGAGAAAGATTATGTCAGCCAAAGATCATCCCAGGGACAATATGGAAAATAAACTCAAGAAATGTAATTTAAAGTTTACCTTCAGACAAGGGAGGCAAATGCAACCAACAGGGAGGCCTGGGGAAAGCTTGATCGAGAGGGCGACGCCCACTGCAACGACAACCACCGCCTAAGGCTGGGCCCCCCTGGTGAGAGTGGGGGACCGGGCAGCAGTGCTTGAGCCCTGGCTGGAGCCCCAGGGTAGCCTGGAGTCACATGCTGGTGAGGGCTTGTAGTTCTGGAGCCAGATTAAGTCAGCCGTAGATCATCCCAGGGACAATATGGAGAATAAACTCAAGAAATGGAATTTAAAGTTTACCTTCAGACAAGGGAGGCAAATACAACCAACAGGGAGGCCTGGTGACAGCGCGTCCGACATGGAACGGCACACTGCAATGACAAACTCGGCCTCAGGCTGGGCCCCCTTGGTGCGAGTGGGTGACCGGGTTGCAGGCCAGAGCTCTGGGTGTGATGGTGAAGACAAAGGCTGGTGAGGGCTTGTAGTTCTGGAGAAAGATTATGTCAGCCAAAGATCATCCCAGGGACAATATGTAGAATCAACTCAAGAAATGGAATTTAAAGTTTACCTTCAGACAAGGGAGGCAAATGCAACCAACAGGGAGGCCTGGTGACAGCGCGTCCGACATGAGACGGCACACTGCAAGGACAAACTCGGCCTCAGAATGGGGCCCCTTGGTGCGAGTGGGTGACCGGGTTGCAGGCCAGAGCTCTGGGTGCGATGGTGAAGACAAAGAATGGTGAGGGCTTGTAGTTCTGGAGCAAGATTATGTTAGCCAAAGATCATCCCAGGGACAATATGGAAAATAGACTCAAGAAATGTAATTTAAAGTTTACCTTCAGACAAGGGAGGCAAATGCAACCAACAGGGAGGCCTGGGGAAAGCTTGATCGAGAGGGCGACGCCCACTGCAACGACAACCACCCCCTTAGGCTGGACACCCTTGGTGAGGGTGGGGGACCGGGCAGCAGTGCTAGAGCCCTGGCTGGAGCCCCGGTCTGGCCTGGAGTCACATGCTGGTGAGGGCTTGTAGTTCTGGAGCAAGATTAAGTCAGCCGTAGATCATCCCCGGCACAATATGGAGAATAAACTCAAGAAATGGAATTTAAAGTTTACCTTCAGACAAGGGAGACAAATGCAACCAACAGGGAGGCTTGGTGATAGCGCGTCCGATGTGGGACAGCACACTGCAATGACAAACTCGGCCTCAGGCTGGGCCCCCCTGGTGCGAGTGGCTGACCGGGTTGCAGGCCAGAGCTCTGGGTGCGATGGTGAAGACAAAGGCTGGTGAGGGCTTGTAGTTCTGGAGAAAGATTATGTCAGCCAAAGATCATCCCAGGGACAATATGGAGAATAAACTCAAGAAATGGAATTTAAAGTTTACCTTCAGACAAGGGAGGCAAATGCAACCAACAGGGAGGCCTGGTGACAGCTCGTCCGACGTGGAACGGCAAGCTGCAATGACAACCTCGGCCTCAGGCTGGGCCCCCCTGGTGCGAGTGGGGGACCGAGGTTGCACTGGCGGAACTCCTGGTGCGGTGCTGAAGACAAAGGCTGGTGAGGGCTTGTAGTTCTGGAGCAAGATTATGTCAGCCAAAGATCATCCCAGGGACAATATGGAGAATAAACTCAAGAAATGTAATTTAAAGTTTACCTTCAGACAAGGGAGGCAAATGCAACCAACAGGGAGGCCTGGTGACAGCGCGTCCGACATGGGACGGCACACTGCAATGACAAACTCGGCCTCAGAATGGGGCCCCTTGGTGCGAGTGGGTGACCGGGTTGCAGTCCAGAGCTCTGGGTGCGATGGTGAAGACAAAGAATGGTGAGGGCTTGTAGTTCTGGAACAAGATTATGTCAGCCAAAGATCATCCCAGGGACAATATGGAAAATAAACTCAAGAAATGTAATTTAAAGTTTACCTTCAGACAAGGGAGGCAAATGCAACCAACAGGGAGGCCTGGGGAAAGCTTGATCGAGAGGGCGACGCCCACTGCAACGACAACCACCCCATAAGGCTGGACACCCCTGGTGAGGGTGGGGGACCGGGCAGCAGTGCTAGAGCCCTGGCTGGAGACCCGGTCTGGCCTGGAGTCACATGCTGGTGAGGGCTTGTAGTTCTGGAGCAAGATTAAGTCAGCCGTAGATCATCCCAGGCACAATATGGAGAATAAACTCAAGAAATGGAATTTAAAGTTTACCTTCAGACAAGGGAGGCAAATGCAACCAACAGGGAGGCCTGGTGATAGCACGTCCGATGTGGGACGGCACACTGCAATGACAAACTCGGCCTCAGACTGGGCCCCCCTGGTGCGAGTGGCTGACCGGGTTGCAGGCCAGAGCTCTGGGTGCGATGGTGAAGACAAAGGCTGGTGAGGGCTTGTAGTTCTGGAGAAAGATTATGTCAGCCAAAGATCATCCCAGGGACAATATGGAGAATAAAGTCAAGAAATGTAATTTAAAGTTTACCTTCAGACAAGGGAGGCAAATGCAACCAACAGGGAGGCCTGGTGACAACTCGTCCGACATGGGACGGCACACTGCAATGACAAAATTAGCCTCAGGCTGGGCACCCCTGGTGTGAGTGGGGGACCGAGTTGCAGTGCTGGAGCCCTGGGTGTGGTGCTGGAGACAAAGGCTTGTGAGGGCTTTTAGTTCTGGAGAAAGATTATGTCAGCCAAAGATCATCCCAGGGACAATATGGAAAATAAACTCAAGAAATGTAATTTAAAGTTTACCTTCAGACAAGGGAGGCAAATGCAACCAACAGGGAGGCCTGGGGAAAGCTTGATCGAGAGGGCGACGCCCACTGCAACGACAACCACCGCCTAAGGCTGGGCCCCCCTGGTGAGAGTGGGGGACCGGGCAGCAGTGCTTGAGCCCTGGCTGGAGCCCCAGGGTAGCCTGGAGTCACATGCTGGTGAGGGCTTGTAGTTCTGGAGCCAGATTAAGTCAGCCGTAGATCATCCCAGGGACAATATGGAGAATAAACTCAAGAAATGGAATTTAAAGTTTACCTTCAGACAAGGGAGGCAAATACAACCAACAGGGAGGCCTGGTGACAGCGCGTCCGACATGGAACGGCACACTGCAATGACAAACTCGGCCTCAGGCTGGGCCCCCTTGGTGCGAGTGGGTGACCGGGTTGCAGGCCAGAGCTCTGGGTGTGATGGTGAAGACAAAGGCTGGTGAGGGCTTGTAGTTCTGGAGAAAGATTATGTCAGCCAAAGATCATCCCAGGGACAATATGTAGAATCAACTCAAGAAATGGAATTTAAAGTTTACCTTCAGACAAGAGAGGCAAATGCAACCAACAGGGAGGCCTGGTGACAGCGCGTCCGACATGAGACGGCACACTGCAAGGACAAACTCGGCCTCAGAATGGGGCCCCTTGGTGCGAGTGGGTGACCGGGTTGCAGGCCAGAGCTCTGGGTGCGATGGTGAAGACAAAGAATGGTGAGGGCTTGTAGTTCTGGAGCAAGATTATGTTAGCCAAAGATCATCCCAGGGACAATATGGAAAATAGACTCAAGAAATGTAATTTAAAGTTTACCTTCAGACAAGGGAGGCAAATGCAACCAACAGGGAGGCCTGGGGAAAGCTTGATCGAGAGGGCGACGCCCACTGCAACGACAACCACCCCCTTAGGCTGGACACCCTTGGTGAGGGTGGGGGACCGGGCAGCAGTGCTAGAGCCCTGGCTGGAGCCCCGGTCTGGCCTGGAGTCACATGCTGGTGAGGGCTTGTAGTTCTGGAGCAAGATTAAGTCAGCCGTAGATCATCCCCGGCACAATATGGAGAATAAACTCAAGAAATGGAATTTAAAGTTTACCTTCAGACAAGGGAGACAAATGCAACCAACAGGGAGGCTTGGTGATAGCGCGTCCGATGTGGGACAGCACACTGCAATGACAAACTCGGCCTCAGGCTGGGCCCCCCTGGTGCGAGTGGCTGACCGGGTTGCAGGCCAGAGCTCTGGGTGCGATGGTGAAGACAAAGGCTGGTGAGGGCTTGTAGTTCTGGAGAAAGATTATGTCAGCCAAAGATCATCCCAGGGACAATATGGAGAATAAACTCAAGAAATGTAATTTAAAGTTTACCTTCAGACAAGGGAGGCAAATGCAACCAACAGGGAGGCCTGGTGACAACTCGTCCGACATGGGACGGCACACTGCAATGACAAAATTAGCCTCAGGCTGGGCACCCCTGGTGTGAGTGGGGGACCGAGTTGCAGTGCTGGAGCCCTGGGTGTGGTGCTGGAGACAAAGGCTTGTGAGGGCTTTTAGTTCTGGAGAAAGATTATGTCAGCCAAAGATCATCCCAGGGACAATATGGAGAATAAAGTCAAGAAATGTAATTTAAAGTTTACCTTCAGACAAGGGAGGCAAATGCAACCAACAGGGAGGCCTGGGGAAAGCTTGATCGAGAGGGCGACGCCCACTGCAACGACAACCACCGCCTAAGGCTGGGCACACCTGGTGAGGCTGGGGGACCGGGCAGCAGTGCTGGAGCCCTGGCTGGAGCCCCGGTGTGGCCTGGAGTCACATGCTGGTGAGGGCTTGTAGTTCTGGAGAAAGATTAGGTCAGCCAAAGATCATCCCAGGGACAATATGGAGAATAAACTCTAGAAATGTAATTTAAAGTTTACCTTCAGACAAGGGAGGCAAATGCAACCAACAGGGAGGCCTGGTGACAGCGCGTACGACATGGAACGGCACACTGCAATGACAAACTCGGCCTCAGGCTGGGCCCCCTTGGTGCGAGTGGGTGACCGGGTTGCAGGCCAGAGCTCTGGGTGTGATGGTGAAGACAAAGGCTGGTGAGGGCTTGTAGTTCTGGGGAAAGATTATGTCAGCCAAAGATCATCCCAGGGACAATATGGAAAATAAACTCAAGAAATGTAATTTGAAGTTTACCTTCAGACAAGGGAGGCAAATGCAACCAACAGGGAGGCCTGGGGAAAGCTTGATCGAGAGGGCGACGCCCACTACAACGACAACCACCGCCTAAGGCTGGGCACCCCTGGTGAGAGTGGGGGACCGGGCAGCAGTGCTGGAGCCCTGGCTGGAGCCCAGGGTAGCCTGGAGTCGCATGCTGGTGAGGGCTTGTAGTTCTGGAGCCAGATTAAGTCAGCCGTAGATCATCCCAGGGACAATATGGAGAATAAACTCAAGAAAGGGAATTTAAAGTTTACTTTCAGACAAGGGAGGCAAATGCAACCAACAGGGAGGCCTGGTGACAGCGCGTCCGATGTGGGACGGCACACTGCAATGACAACCTCGGCCTCAGGCTGGGCCCCCCTGGTGCGAGTGGGGGACCGAGGTTGCACTGGCGGAACTCCTGGTGCGGTGCTGAAGACAAAGGCTGGTGAGGGCTTGTAGTTCTGGAGAAAGATTATGTCAGCCAAAGATCAACGCAGGGACAATATGGAGAATAAACTCAAGAAATGGAATTTAAAGTTTACCTTCAGACAAGGGAGGCAAATGCAACCAACAGGGAGGCCTGGGGAAAGCTTGATCGAGAGGGCGACGCCCACTGCAACGACAACCACCCCCTAAGGCTGGACACCCCTGGTGAGGGTGGGAGACCGGGCAGCAGTGCTGGAGCCCTGGCTGGAACCCCGGTCTGGCCTGGAGTCACATGCTGGTGAGGGCTTGTAGTTCTGGAGCAAGATAAAGTCAGCCGTAGATCATCCCAGGGACAATATGGAGTATAAACTCAAGACATGGAATTTAAAGTTTACCTTCAGACAAGGGAGGCAAATGCAACCAACAGGGAGGTCTGGTGACAGCGCGTCCAATGTGGGACGGCACACTGCAATGACAACCTCAGTCTCAGACTGGGCCCCCCTGGTGCCAGTGGCTGACCGGGTTAGAGGCCAGAGCTCTGGGTGCGATGGTGAAGACAAAGACTGGCGAGGGCTTTTAGTTCTGGAGAAAGATTATGTCAGCCAAAGATCATCCCAGGGACAATATGGAGAATAAACACAAGAAATGGAATTTAAAGTTTACCTTCAGACAAGGGGGGCAAATGCAACCAACAGGGAGGCCTGGGGAAAGCTTGATCGAGAGGGTGACGCCCACTGCAACGACAACAACCGCCTAAGGCTGGGCACCCCTGGTGAGGGTGGGGGACCGGGCAGCAGTGCTGGAGCCCTGGTTGGAGCCCCAAGGTGGCCTGGAATCACGTGCTGGTGAGGGCTTATATTTCTGGAGCAAGATTAAGTCAGCCGTAGATCATCACAGGCACAATATGGAGAATAAACTCAAGAAATGTAATTCAAAGTTTACCTTCAGACAAGAGAGGCAAATGCAACCAACAGGGAGGCCTGGTGATAGCGCGTCCGATGTGGGACGACACACTGCAATGACAAAATCAGCCTCAGGCTGGGCCCCCCTGGTGTGAGTGGGGGACCGGGTTGCAGTGCTGGAGCCCGGGGTGTGGTGCTGGAGACAAAGGCTTATGAGGGCTTGTAGTTCTGGAGAAAGATTATGTCAGCCAAAGATCATCCCAGGGACAATATGGAGAATAAACTCAAGAAATGGAATTTAAAGTTTACCTTCAGACAAGGGAGGCAAATGCAACCAACACGGAGGCCTGGTGACAGCGCGTCCGATGTGGGGCGGCACACTGCAATGACAAAATTGCCCTCAGGCTAGGCCCCCCTAGTGTGAGTGGGGGACCGGGTTGCAGTGCTGGAGCTCTGGGTGCGATGGTGAAGACAGGCTGGTGAGGGCTTGTAGTTCCGGAGAAAGATTATGTCAGCCAAAGATCATCCCAGGGACAATATGGAGAATAAACTCAAGAAATGGAATTTAAAGTTTACCTTCAGACAAGGGAGGCAAATGCAACCAACAGGGAGGCCTGGTGACAACTCGTCCGACATGGGACGGCACACTGCAATAACAAAATTAGCCTCAGGCTGGGCACCCCTGGTGTGAGTGGGGGACCGAGTTGCAGTGCTGGAGCCCTGGGTGTGGTGCTGGAGACAAAGGCTTGTGAGGGCTTGTAGTTCTGGAGCAAGATTAAGTCAGCCAAAGATCATCCCAGGGACAATATGGAGAATAAACTCAAGAAATGGAATTTAAAGTTTACCTTCAGACAAGGGAGGCAAATACAACCAACAGGGAGGCCCTGGGGAAAACTTGATCGAGAGGGCGACGCCCACTGCAACGACAACCACCGCCTATGTCTGGGAACCCCTGGTGAAAGTGGGGGACCGGGCAGCAGTGCTGGAGCCTTGGCTGGAAACCCAGGGTGGCCTGGAGTCACATGCTGGTGAGGGCTTGTAGTTCTGGAGCAAGATTAAGTCAGCCGTAGATCATCCCAGGGACAATATGGAGAATAAACTCAAGAAAGGGAATTTAAAGTTTACCTTCAGACAAAGGAGGCAAATGCAACCAACAGGGAGGCCTGGTGACAGCGCGTCCGATGTGGGACGGCACACTGCAATGACAACCTCGGCCTCAGGCTGGGCACCCCTGGTGCGAGTGGGGGACCGATTTTGCACTGGCAGAAATCCTGGTGCGGTGCTGAAGACAAAGGCTGGTGAGGGCTTGTAGTTCTGGAGAAAGATTATGTCAGCCAAAGATCATCCCAGGGACAATATGGAGAATAAACTCAAGAAATGGAATTTAAAGTTTACCTTCAGACAAGGGAGGCAAATGCAACCAAAAAGGAGGCCTGATGACAGCGCGTCCGACATGGGACGGCACACTGCAATGACAAACTCGGCCTTAGGCTGGGCCCCCCTGGTGACAGAGGCTGACCGGGTAGCAGGCCAGAGCTCTGGGTGCGATGGTGAAGACAAAGGCTGGTGAGGGCTTGTAGTTCTGGAGAAAGATTATGTCAGCCATGGATCATCCCAGGGACAATATGGAGAATAAACTCAAGAAATGGAATTTAAAGTTTACCTTCAGACAAGGGAGGCAAATGCAACCAACAGGGAGGCCTGGTGACAGCGCGTCCAACATGGGAGAGCACACTGCAATGACAAACTCGGCCTCAGGCAGGGCCCCCCTGGTGCGAGTGGCTGACCGGGTTGCAGGCCAGAGCTCTGGGTGCGATGGTGAAGACAAAGGCTGGTGAGGGCTTGTAGTTCTGGGCACACTGTAATGACAAACTCAGCCTCAGGCTGGGCCCCCCTGGTGCGAGTGGCTGACCGGGTTGCAGGCCAGAGCTCTGGGTGCGATGGTGAAGACAAAGGCTGGTGAGGGCTTGTAGTTCTGGAGCAAGATTAAGTCAGCCAAAGATCATCCCAGGGACAATATGGAGAATAAACTCAAGAAATGGAATTTAAAGTTTACCTTCAGACAAGGGAGGCAAATGCAACCAACAGGGAGGCCTGGTGACAGCGCGTCCGACATGGGACAGCACATTGCACTGACAAACTCGGCCTCAGGCTGGGCCCCCTTGGTGCGAGTGGGTGACAAGGTTGCAGGCCAGAGCTCTGGGTGCGATGGTGAAGACAAAGGCTGGTGAGGGCTTGTAGTTCTGGAGAAAGATTATGTCAGCCAAAGATCATCCCAGGGACAATATGGAGAATAAACTCAAGAAATGGAATTTAAAGTTTACCTTCAGACAAGGGAGGCAAATGCAACCAACAGGGAGGCCTGGGGAAAGCTTGATCGAGAGGGTGACGCCCACTGCAACGACAACCACCCCCTAAGGCTGGACACCCATGGTGAGGGTGGGGAACCGGGAAACAGTGCTGGAGCGCTGGCTGGAGCCCCGGTCTGGCCTGGAGTCACATGCTGGTGAGGGCTTATAGTTCTGGAGCAAGATTAAGTCAGCCGTAGATCATCCCAGGCACAATATGGAGAATAAACTCAAGAAATGGAATTTAAAGTTTACTTTCAGACAAGGGAGGCAAATGCAACCAACAGGGAGGCCTGGTGACAGCGCGTCCGATGTGGGACGGCACACTGCAATGACAACCTCGGCCTCAGGCTGGGCCCCCCTGGTGCGAGTGGGGGACCGAGTTTGCACTGGCAGAAATCCTGGTGCGGTGCTGAAGACAAAGGCTGGTGAGGGCTTGTAGTTCTGGAGAAAGATTATGTCAGCCAAAGATCATCCCAGGGACAATATGTAGAATCAACTCAAGGAATGGAATTTAAAGTTTACCTTCAGACAAGGGAGGCAAATGCAACCAACAGGGAGGCCTGGTGACAGCGCATCCGACAAGGGACGGCACACTGCAATGACAACCTCGGCCTCAGGCTGGGCCCCCCTGGTGCGAGTGGGGGACCGAGTTTGCACTGGCAGAAATCATGGTGCGGTGCTGAAGACAAAGGCTGGTGAGGGCTTGTAGTTCTGGAGAAAGATTATGTCAGCCAAAGATCATCCCAGGGACAATATGTAGAATCAACTCAAGGAATGGAATTTAAAGTTTACCTTCAGACAAGGAAGGCAAATGCAACCAACAGGGAGGCCTGGTGACAGCGCGTCCGACAAGGGACGGCAAACTGCAATGACAAACTCGGCCTCAGGCAGGGCCCCCCTGGTGCGAGTGGGTGACCGGGTTGCGGCCAAAGCTCTGGGTGCGATGGTGAAGACAAAGGCTGGTGAGGGCTTGTAGTTCTGGGCACACTGCAATGACAAACCCGGCCTCAGGCTGGGCCCCCCTGGTGCGAGTGGCTGACCGGGTTGCAGGACAAAGCTCTGGGTGCGATGGTGAAGACAAAGGCTGGTGAGGGCTTGTCGTTCTGGAGAAAGATTATGTCAGCCAAAGATCATCCCAGGGACAATATGGAGAATAAACTCAAGAAATGGAATTTAAAGTTTACCTTCAGACAAGGGAGGCAAATGCAACCAACAGGGAGGCCTGGGGAAAGCTTGATCGAGAGGGCGACGCCCACTGCAACGACAACCACCCCCTAAGGCTGGGCACCCCTGGTGAGAGTGGGGGACCGGGCAGCAGTGCTGGAGCCCTGGCTGGAGCCCCAGGGTGGCCTGGAGTCACATGCTGGTGAGGGCTTGTAGTTCTGGAGCAAGATTAAGTCAGCCGTAGATCATCCCAGGGACAATATGGAGAATAAACTCAAGAAATGGAATTTAAAGTTTACCTTCAGACAAGGGAGGCAAATGCAACCAACAGGGAGGCCTGGTGACAGCGCGTCCGACATGGGAGAGCACACTGCAATGACAAACTCGGCCTCAGGCTGGGCCCCCCTGGTGCGAGTGGCTGACCGGGTTGCAGGCCAGAGCTCTGGGTGCGATGGTGAAGACAAAGGCTGGTGAGGGCTTGTAGTTCTGGGCACACTGCAATGACAAACTCAGCCTCAGGCTGGGCCCCCCTGGTGCGAGTGGCTGACCGGGTTGCAGGCCATAGCTCTGGGTGCGATGGTGAAGACAAAGGCTGGTGAGGGCTTGTAGTTCTGGAGAAAGATTATGTCAGCCAAAGATCATCCCAGGGACAATATGGAGAATAAACTCAAGAAATGGAATTTAAAGGTTACCTTCAGACAAGGGAGGCAAATGCAACCAACAGGGAAGCCTGATGACAGCGCGTCCGACAAGGGACGGCAAACTGCAATGACAAACTCGGCCTCAGGCAGGGCCCCCCTGGTGCGAGTGGGTGACCGGGTTGCAGGCCAGAGCTCTGGGTGCGATGGTGAAGACAAAGGCTGGTGAGGGCTTGTAGTTCTGGGCACACTGCAATGACAAACCCGGCCTCAGGCTGGGCCCCCCTGGTGCGAGTGGCTGACCGGGTTGCAGGCCAAAGCTCTGGGTGCGATGGTGAAGACAAAGGCTGGTGAGGGCTTGTCGTTCTGGAGAAAGATTATGTCAGCCAAAGATCATCCCAGGGACAATATGGAGAATAAACTCAAGAAATGTATTTTAAAGTTTACAGATTCAGATTTCTTTATTTGCCATTGTGTAAACACGTAGGAATTTGTTTTGGCAATGCATGTGTGCATTTCAGTTCTTTTCACATATATATATCAACTAACAAACATACAACACAGTGCAACGCGGAAGTAAACAAAGACCATATATATAGTAATATATATATATATAGATAAAGTGCATGTTGGGATTAGTTAGTGCAGGGTATTTATGTACTGCTGGTGGTGAGTGCTGGTGTCACTGGTGTCACTGGAGGGGCAGAGGGAGGGAAGCCAGAGTCATTGAGCAGCCTGGCGGCTGAGGGGAAGAAGCTCAGTTTATGGCGAGTTGTAGTGGCCTTCAGCAGCCGCATCCTTCTCCCAGAGGGGAGCAAGGTGAGGAGTACGTGACCAGGGTGGGAGGGGTCGGCCATGATCTTCCTCGCCCTCCTCAGTGCCCTGGAGTCGTGCAGGGACTTTAGGGAGGGCAGGGGACGGCCAATCACCCTCTCTGCAGAGCGAATCACCCGCTGCAGCTTGACAAGATCCTTAGCAGCTGCAGCGGGGAACCAGGTGATGATGGAGTGGGTGATGATGGACTCGATGATGGCCGTGTAGAACTGGGTCATCATATCCCTAGACAGTCTGAATTTCCTCAGCTGCCGAAGGAAGAACAGCCTCTGCTGGGCCTTTTTCAGGAGGGCCGTGATGTTACGTTCCCACTTTAGGTCCTGGGAGATGGTTATACCCAGGAACCTGTAGGACTCTACGGCCTTCACCTGGGTGCCTTCCAGCATGATGGGAGGGGGTGGGGCTGCGCTCCTCCGGAAGTCCACCACCATCTCCACTGTCTTTCGTGTATTTAGCTCCAAGTTGTTTTGGTTGCACCACCTCCGCAGCCGCTCGATCTCCCTCCTGTAGTCTGACTCGTCCCCCTTGGAGATGAGGCCGACCAGGGTGGTGTCGTCAGCAAACTTCAGGAGCTTGACCGAGGGGTGGATGGAAACACAGGTGTTGGTATACAGGGAGAACAGGAGGGGGGACAGGACGCAGCCCTGTGGGGAACCGGTGCTGGTGGACCTGGAGCTGGAGATGCTCTTCCCTAGCTTCACACGCTGAGACCTGTTGGTCAGAAAGTCCGTAATCCACCTGCAGGTGGAGGCAGGTACTTGCAGCAGGGACAGCTGGTGCTCCAGGGTGGATGGTAGGATGGTGTTGAAGGCCGAACTGAAGTCGACAAACAAGATCCTGGCATAGTTGCCGGCAGTGTCCAGATGGTTTAGGGTGTGGTGCAGAGCCATGTTCACGGCGTCCTCCGTGGATCTATTTGCTCTGTACGCAAACTGCAACGGGTCCAGCTCAGGATCAGTGATGCGCTTCAGGTGAGCCAGGACAAGGCGCTCCAGGACCTTCATGACCACTGAGGTCAGGGCAACGGGTCTGTAGTCATTCAGGCCTGTGACCTTGGCCTTCTTGGGGACGGGGATGATGGTTGAAGCCTTGAAGCATGCTGGGACACGACACAGCTCCAGTGAGGTGTTGAAGATGTTGGTAAACACCGGGGCGAGCTGTTCAGCGCAGTGCTTCAAGACAGAGGGGGAGACAGAATCCGGGCCAGACACCTTCCGGGGGTTCTGACTCCTGAGCAGCAGTTTCACCTCTCTCTCCGTAACAGAGAGGGAGGATGTGGGGTGGGAGGAGAGGGACACCCTAGTGTATGGGGGTAGTGGTTGTGGTTGTAGCTGGGGGGGTTGGAGGGAGAGGGCGGGTGGGGAACTCTCTTTCTCAAACCTGCAGTAAAAGTCATTGAGCTCGTTCGCGAGGAGGAGGTTGTCAGCCTGCGGGGACCTTGGCTTGTAGTTGGTGATGGTCTTCAGGCCTTTCCAGACCGAGGAGGAGTTCCCCTCAGAGAGCTGCTGGCGCAGTCTCTTGGAGAAGCAATGTTTTGCCTCCATCACTGCTTTGGCAAACCTGTACTTGGCCTGCCTAAACAAAACAACGTCACCGCTACGCCTGGCCCCCTCCTTCTCCGACCTCAGCCTCCTGAGATGGGCTGAAAACCAGGGCTTGTCGTTGTTGTAGATCTTCCTGGAGCGGATAGGGACACACACCTCCTCGCCGAGGCTGATGAATGATGTCACAGTGTCCGTGTATTCATCCAGGTCGTTTCCAGCCTCAGGCCCCGCCCACCCAACAAAGTCCTGGTCACAGCCCGCATTTTCCAACCATGCACAGAGTCTCTCACTCGCTTCACTGGACCACACTCTGAAGCACCGCACCACAGGTTTTGATATTTTCAATCTCTGCCTGTAGCGAGGGATCAGATGGATGAGATGGTGATCTCCATTGCCCAGTGCAGCACGGGGGACAGAGTGGTATGCCTGGCGGATAGTGCAGTAGCAGTGATCCAGAATATTCGTACCCCTAGTGGCACAAGTGACCTGCTGTCTGTATTTGGGGAGAGCCCTGCTCAGATGAGCCTGGTTAAAGTCCCCGAGCACCACAGCCAAACTGTCCGGGTAAGTACGCTCCGCCCCCGACAGCTGTTCGGTCAGTGTGTCCACTGCTGCGGTGACGTCAGCATCCGGAGGAACGTAAACACACACGAGGATGAACGCGTTAAACTCACGGGGGGAATAGAATGGGCGACAGAGTATGAAGAGAGTTTCAATGTCAATGGAACAGTGTTGTTGCAGCACTGTCACGTCGGAACACCAGCGATCGTTCACGAAGAACATTAATCCACCTCCACGCGACTTCGCCACTGCCTCGAAGTCTCTGTCGGCACGAAACGCGGAAAAACCCTCCAGCCGTACAGCCTCATCTGGGTCTGCCGGTTTCAGATGCGTCTCCACGAACGCAAAAACAGCCGTGGATTTGAAGTCGTTGTCCCGCGAAACCAGCAGCTGGAGTTCATCCATCTTATTGGGCAAGGAATTCACGTTACAGAGGAATATACCTGGGAGTGGTGGGCGCAAACTTCTCCTCCTTAGACGAACCAGACAACCACCTCGCTTCCCCCGTTGTCTTCTGGTCCAGCGTACAGCATTGGCAAAGAACGCTGTCCCTCTCACCAGGATATCCAATATATCCGTGGAACGGGTGAGTAATGTTGGAAAAAGGTCCGGTGGGGTAAAACCCCTAAAGTGCAGCAACTCTTCTTTAGTGTAAGAAGGCTCACAGGACACATACACAAAACTTAGACAGAACACAACACACGTCAGTGCCATAGCAGCCATGGACGGCGCCATCTTTAAATGCCTTAAATGCAATCCTTCAGACAAGGGAGGCAAATGCAACCAACAGGGAGGCTTGGGGAAAGCTTGATCGAGAGGGCGACGCCCACTGCAACGACAACCACCCCCTAAGGCTGGGCACCCCTGGTGAGAGTGGGGGACCGGGCAGCAGTGCTGGAGCCCTGGCTGGAGCCCCAGGGTGGCCTGGAGTCACATGCTGGTGAGGGCTTGTAGTTCTGGAGCAAGATTAAGTCAGCCGTAGATCATCCCAGGGACAATATGGAGAATAAACTCAAGAAATGGAATTTAAAGTTTACCTTCAGACAAGGGAGGCAAATGCAACCAACAGGGAGGCCTGGTGACAGCGCGTCCGACATGGGAGAGCACACTGCAATGACAAACTCAGCCTCAGGCTGGGCCCCCCCGGTGCGAGTGGCTGACCAGGTTGCAGGCCAGAGCTCTGGTTGCGATGGTGAAGACAAAGGCTGGTGAGGGCTTGTAGTTCTGGGCACACTGCAATGACAAACTCAGCCTCAGGCTGGGCCCCCCTGGTGCGAGTGGCTGACCGGGTTGCAGGCCAGAGCTCTGGGTGCGATGGTGAAGACAAAGGCTGGTGAGGGCTTGTAGTTCTGGAGAAAGATTATGTCAGCCAAAGATCATCCCAGGGACAATATGGAGAATAAACTCAAGAAATGGAATTTAAAGTTTACCTTCAGACAAGGGAGGCAAATGCAACCAACAGGGAAGCCTGGGGACAGCGCGTCCGACATGGGACGGCAGACTGCAATGACAAAATCAGCCTCAGGCTGGGCCCCCCTGGTGTGAGTGGGGAACCGGGTTGCAGTGCTGGAGCCCTGGGTGTGGTGCTGGAGACAAAGACTTGTGAGGGCTTGTAGTTCTGGAGCAAGATTAAGTCAGCCAAAGATCATCCCTGGGACAATATGGAGAATAAACACAAGAAATGGAATTTAAAGTTTACCTTCAGACAAGGGAGGCAAATGCAACCAACAGGGAGGCCTGGTGACAGCTCGTCCGACGTGGAACGGCAAGCTGCAATGACAACCTCGGCCTCAGGCTGGGCCCCCCTGGTGCGAGTGGGGGACCGAGGTTGCACTGGCAGAAATCCTGGTGCGGTGCTGAAGACAAAGGCTGGTGAGGGCTTGTAGTTCTGGAGAAAGATTATGTCAGCCAAAGATCATCCCAGGGACAATATGGAGAATAAACTCAAGAAATGGAATTTAAAGTTTACCTTCAGACAAGGGAGGCAAATGCAACCAAAAAGGAGGCCTGATGACAGCGCGTCCGACATGGGACGGCACACTGCAATGACAAACTCGGCCTTAGGCTGGGCCCCCCTGGTGCCAGTGGCTGACCGGGTAGCAGGCCAGAGCTCTGGGTGCGATGGTGAAGACAAAGGCTGGTGAGGGCTTGTAGTTCTGGAGAAAGATTATGTCAGCCAAAGATCATCCCAGGGACAATATGGAGAATAAACTCAAGAAATGGAATTTAAAGTTTACCTTCAGACAAGGGAGGCAAATGCAACCAACAGGGAGGCATGGTGACAGCGCGTCCGATGTGGGACGGCACACTGCAATGACAACCTCGGCCTCAGGCTGGGCCCCCCTGGTGAGAGTGGGGTACCGGGCAGCAGTGCTGGAGCCCTGGCTGGAGCCCCAGGGTGGCCTGGAGTCACATGCTGGTGAGGGCTTGTAGTTAAGGAGAAAGATTATGTCAGCCAAAGATCATCCCAGGGACAATATGGAGAATAAACTCAAGAAATGGAATTTAAAGTTTACCTTCAGACAAGGGAGGCAAATGCAACCAACAGGGAGGCCTGGTGACAGCACGTCCGACATGGGACGGCACACTGCAATGAAAAACTAGGCCTCAGGCTGGGCCCCCCTGGTGCGAGTGGCTGACCGGGTTGCAGGCCAGAGCTCTGGGTGCGATGGTGAAGACAAAGGCTGGTGAGGGCTTGTAGTTCTGGAGAAAGATTATGTCAGCCAAAGATCATCCCAGGGACAATATGGAGAATAAACTCAAGAAATGGAATTTAAAGTTTACCTTCAGACAAGGGAGGCAAATGCAACCAACAAGGAGGCCTGGTGACAGCGCGTCCGACATGGGACGGCAGAATGCAAAGACAAAATCAGCCTCAGGTTGGGCCCCCCCGGTGTGAGTGGGGGACCGGGTTGCAGTGCTGGAGCCCTGGGTGTGGTGCTGGAGACAAAGACTTGTGAGGGCTTGTAGTTCTGGAGCAAGATTAAGTCAGCCAAAGATCATCCCAGGGACAATATGGAGAATAAACTCAAGAAATGTAATTTAAAGTTTACCTTCAGACAAGGGAGGCAAATGCAACCAACAGGGAGGCCTGGTGACAGCTCGTCCGACGTGAGGCGGCACACTGCAATGACAACCTCGGCCTCAGGCTGGGCCCCCCTGGTGCGAGTGGGGAACAAGGTTGCACAGGCGGAACTCCTGGTGCGGTGCTGAAGACAAAGGCTTGTGAGGGCTTGTAGTTCTGGAGAAAGATTATGTCAGCCAAAGATCATCCCAGGGACAATATGGAGAATAAACTCAAGAAATGGAATTTAAAGTTTACCTTCAGACAAGGGAGGCAAATGCAACCAACAGGGAGGCCTGGTGACAGCGCGTCCGACAAGGGACGGCAAACTGCAATGACAAACTCAGCCTCAGGCAAGGCCCCCCTGGTGCGAGTGGGTGACCGGGTTGCAGGCCAGAGCTCTGGGTGCGATGGTGAAGACAAAGGCTGGTGAGGGCTTGTAGTTCTGGGCACACTGCAATGACAAACCCGGCCTCAGGCTGGGCCCCCCTGGTGCGAGTGGCTGACCGGGTTGCAGGCCAAAGCTCTGGGTGCGATGGTGAAGACAAAGGCTGGTGAGGGCTTGTCGTTCTGGAGAAAGATTATGTCAGCCAAAGATCATCCCAGGCACAATATGGAGAATAAACTCAAGAAATGGAATTTAAAGTTTACCTTCAGACAAGGGAGGCAAATGCAACCAACAGGGAGGCCTGGTGAAAGCTTGATCAAGAGGGCGACGCCCACTGCAACGATAACCACGCCCTAAGGCTGGACACCCCTGGTGAGGGTGGGGGACCAAGGTTGCACTGGCGGAACTCCTGGTGCGGTGCTGAAGACAAAGGCTGGTGAGGGCTTGTAGTTCTGGAGAAAGATTATGTCAGCCAAAGATCATCGCAGGGACAATATGGAGAATAAACTCAAGAAATGGAATTTAAAGTTTACCTTCAGACAAGGGAGGCAAATGCAACCAACAGGGAGGCCTGGGGAAAGCTTGATCGAGAGGGCGACGCCCAATGCAACGACAACCACCCCCTAAGGCTGGACACCCCTGGTGAGGGTGGCGGACCGGGCAGCAGTGCTGGAAGCCTGGCTGGAACCCCGGTCTGGCCTGGAGTCACATGCTGGTGAGGGCTTGTAGTTCTGGAGCAAGATAAAGTCAGCCGTAGATCATCCCAGGGACAATATGGAGAATAAACTCAAGAAATGGAATTTAAAGTTTACCTTCAGACAAGGGAGGCAAATGCAACCAACAGGGAGGCCTGGTGACAGCGCGTCCGACATGGAACGGCACACTGCAATGACAAACTCGGCCTCAGGCTGGGCCCCCTTGGTGCGAGTGGGTGACCGGGTTGCAGGCCAGAGCTCTGGGTGTGATGGTGAAGACAAAGGCTGGTGAGGGCTTGTAGTTCTGGAGAAAGATTATGTCAGCCAAAGATCATCCCAGGCACAATATGGAGAATAAACTCAAGAAATGGAATTTAAAGTTTACCTTCAGACAAGGGAGGCAAATGCAACCAACAGGGAGGCCTGGTGACAACTCGTCCGACATGGGACGGCACACTGCAATGACAAACTCGGCCTCAGGCTGGGCCCCCCTAGTGTGAGTGGGGGACCGGGTTGGAGTGCTGTAGCTCTGGGTGCGATGGTGAAGACAGAAGCTGGTGAGGGCTTGTAGTTCTGGAGACAGATTATGTCAGCCAAAGATCATCCCAGGGACAATATGGAGAATAAACTAAAGAAATGGAATTTAAAGTTTACCTTCAGACAAGGGAGGCAAAAGCAACCAACAGGGAGGCCTGGTGACAGCGCGTCCGAAGTGGAACGGCACACTGCAATGACAACCTCGGCCTCAGGCTGGGCCCCCCTGGTGTGAGTGGGGGACCGAGGTTGCACTGACGGAACTCCTGGTGCGGTGCTGAAGACAAAGGCTGGTGAGGGTTTGTAGTTCTGGAGCAAGATTAAGTCAGCCAAAGATCATCCCAGGGACAATATGGAGAATAAACTCAAGAAATGGAATTTAAAGTTTACCTTCAGACAAGGGAGGCAAATGCAACCAACAGGGAGGCCTGGTGACAGCGCGTCCGACATGGGACAGCACATTGCACTGACAAACTCGGCCTCAGGCTGGGCCCCCTTGGTGCGAGTGGGTGACAAGGTTGCAGGCCAGAGCTCTGGGTGCGATGGTGAAGACAAAGGCTGGTGAGGGCTTGTAGTTCTGGAGAAAGATTATGTCAGCCAAAGATCATCCCAGGGACAATATGGAGAATAAACTCAAGAAATGTAATTTAAAGTTTACCTTCAAACAAGGGAGGCAAATGCAACCAACAGGGAGGCCTGGGGAAAGCTTGATCGAGAGGGTGACGCCCACTGCAACGACAACCACCCCCTAAGGCTGGACACCCATGGTGAGGGTGGGGGACTGGGAAACAGTGCTGGAGCGCTGGCTGGAGCCCCGGTCTGGCCTGGAGTCACATGCTGGTGAGGGCTTATAGTTCTGGAGCAAGATTAAGTCAGCCGTAGATCATCCCAGGCACAATATGGAGAATAAACTCAAGAAATGGAATTTAAAGTTTACCTTCAGACAAGGGAGGCAAATGCAACCGAAAGGGAGGCCTGGTGATAGCGCGTCCGATGTGGGACGGCACACTGCAATGACAAAATCAGCCTCAGGCTGGGCCCCCCTGGTGTGAGTGGGGGACCGGGTTGCAGTGCTGGAGCCCTGGGTGTGGTGCTGGAGACAAAGGCTTGTGAGGGCTTGTAGTTCTGGAGAAAGATTATGTCAGCCAAAGATCATCCCAGGGACAATTCGGAGACTAAACTCAAGAAATGGAATTTAAAGTTTACTTTCAGACAAGGGAGGCAAATGCAACCAACAGGGAGGCCTGGTGACAGCGCGTCCGATGTGGGACGGCACACTGCAATGACAACCTCGGCCTCAGGCTGGGCCCCCCTGATGCGAGTGGGGGACCGAGTTTGCACTGGCAGAAATCCTGGTGCGGTGCTGAAGACAAAGGCTGGTGAGGGCTTGTAGTTCTGGAGAAAGATTATGTCAGCCAAAGATCATCCCAGGGACAATATGTAGAATCAACTCAAGGAATGGAATTTAAAGTTTACTTTCAGACAAGGGAGGCAAATGCAACCAACAGGGAGGCCTGGTGACAGCGCGTCCGACAAGGGACGGCAAACTGCAATGACAAACTCGGCCTCAGGCAGGGCCCCCCTGGTGCGAGTGGGTGACCGGGTTGCGGCCAGAGCTCTGGGTGCGATGGTGAAGACAAAGGCTGGTGAGGGCTTGTAGTTCTGGGCACACTGCAATGACAAACCCGGCCTCAGGCTGGGCCCCCCTGGTGCGAGTGGCTGACCGGGTTGCAGGACAAAGCTCTGGGTGCGATGGTGAAGACAAAAGCTGGTGAGGGCTTGTCGTTCTGGAGAAAGATTATGTCAGCCAAAGATCATCCCAGGGACAATATGGAGAATAAACTCAAGAAATGGAATTTAAAGTTTACCTTCAGACAAGGGAGGCAAATGCAACCAACAGGGAGGCCTGGGGAAAGCTTGATCGAGAGGGCGACGCCCACTGAAACGACAACCACCCCCTAAGGCTGGGCACCCCTGGTGAGAGTGGGGGACCGGGCAGCAGTGCTGGAGCCCTGGCTGGAGCCCCAGGGTGGCCTGGAGTCACATGCTGGTGAGGGCTTGTAGTTCTGGAGCAAGATTAAGTCAGCCGTAGATCATCCCAGGGACAATATGGAGAATAAACTCAAGAAATGGAATTTAAAGTTTACCTTCAGACAAGGGAGGCAAATGCAACCAACAGGGAAGCCTGGGGACAGCGCGTCCGACATGGGACGGCAGACTGCAATGACAAAATCAGCCTCAGGCTGGGCCCCCCTGGTGTGAGTGGGGAACCGGGTTGCAGTGCTGGAGCCCTGGGTGTGGTGCTGGAGACAAAGACTTGTGAGGGCTTGTAGTTCTGGAGCAAGATTAAGTCAGCCAAAGATCATCCCTGGGACAATATGGAGAATAAACACAAGAAATGGAATTTAAAGTTTACCTTCAGACAAGGGAGGCAAATGCAACCAACAGGGAGGCCTGGTGACAGCTCGTCCGACGTGGAACGGCAAGCTGCAATGACAACCTCGGCCTTAGGCTGGGCCCCCCTGGTGCGAGTGGGGGACCGAGGTTGCACTGGCAGAAATCCTGGTGCGGTGCTGAAGACAAAGGCTGGTGAGGGCTTGTAGTTCTGGAAAAAGATTATGTCAGCCAAAAATCATCCCAGGGACAATATGGAGAATAAACTCAAGAAATGGAATTTAAAGTTTACCTTCAGACAAGGGAGGCAAATGCAACCAAAAAGGAGGCCTGATGACAGCGCGTCCGACATGGGACGGCACACTGCAATGACAAACTCGGCCTTAGGCTGGGCCCCCCTGGTGCCAGTGGCTGACCGGGTAGCAGGCCAGAGCTCTGGGTGCGATGGTGAAGACAAAGGCTGGTGAGGGCTTGTAGTTCTGGAGAAAGATTATGTCAGCCAAAGATCATCCCAGGCACAATATGGAGAATAAACTCAAGAAATGTAATTTAAAGTTTACCTTCAGACAATGGAGGCAAATGCAACCAACAGGGAGGCCTGGTGACAACTCGTCCGACATGGGACGGCACACTGCAATGACAAACTCGGCCTCAGGCTGGGCCCCCCTAGTGTGAGTGGGGGACCGGGTTGGAGTGCTGTAGCTCTGGGTGCGATGGTGAAGACAGAAGCTGGTGAGGGCTTGTAGTTCTGGAGAAAGATTATGTCAGCCAAAGATCATCCCAGGGACAATATGGAGAATAAACTCAAGAAATGGAATTTAAAGTTTACCTTCAGACAAGGGAGGCAAATGCAACCAACAGGGAGGCCTGGTGACAGCGCGTCTGATGTGGAACGGCACACTGCAATGACAACCTCGGCCTCAGGCTGGGCCCCCCTGGTGTGAGTGGGGGACCGAGGTTGCACTGACGGAACTCTTGGTGCGGTGCTGAAGACAAAGGCTGGTGAGGGTTTGTAGTTCTGGAGCAAGATTAAGTCAGCCAAAGATCATCCCAGGGACAATATGGAGAATAAACTCAAGAAATGGAATTTAAAGTTTACCTTCAGACAAGGGAGGCAAATGCAACCAACAGGGAGGCCTGGTGACAGCGCGTCCGACATGGGACAGCACATTGCACTGACAAACTCGGCCTCAGGCTGGGCCCCCTTGGTGCGAGTGGGTGACAAGGTTGCCGGCCAGAGCTCTGGGTGCGATGGTGAAGACAAAGGCTGGTGAGGGCTTGTAGTTCTGGAGAAAGATTATGTCAGCCAAAGATCATCCCAGGGACAATATGGAGAATAAACTCAAGAAATGTAATTTAAAGTTTACCTTCAGACAAGGGAGGCAAATGCAACAAACAGGGAGGCCTGGGGAAAGATTGATCGAGAGGGTGACGCCCACTGCAACGACAACCACCCCCTAAGGCTGGACACCCATGGTGAGGGTGGGGGACCGGGAAACAGTGCTGGAGCGCTGGCTGGAGCCCCGGTCTGGCCTGGAGTCACATGCTGGTGAGGGCTTATAGTTCTGGAGCAAGATTAAGTCAGCCGTAGATCATCCCAGGCACAATATGGAGAATAAACTCAAGAAATGGAATTTAAAGTTTACCTTCAGACAAGGGAGGCAAATGCAACCGAAAGGGAGGCCTGGTGATAGCGCGTCCGATGAGGGACGGCACACTGCAATGACAAAATCAGCCTCAGGCTGGGCCCCCCCGGTGTGAGTGGGGGACCGGGTTGCAGTGCTGGAGCCCTGGGTGTGGTGCTGGAGACAAAGGCTTGTGAGGGCTTGTAGTTCTGGAGAAAGATTATGTCAGCCAAAGATCATCCCAGGGACAATATGGAGACTAAACTCAAGAAATGGAATTTAAAGTTTACTTTCAGACAAGGGAGGCAAATGCAACCAACAGGGAGGCCTGGTGACAGCGCGTCCGATGTGGGACGGCACACTGCAATGACAAACTCGGCCTCAGGCTGGGCCCCCCTGGTGCGAGTGGGGGACCGAGTTTGCACTGGCAGAAATCCTGGTGCGGTGCTGAAGACAAAGGCTGGTGAGGGCTTGTAGTTCTGGAGAAAGATTATGTCAGCCAAAGATCATCCCAGGGACAATATGTAGAATCAACTCAAGAAATGGAATTTAAAGTTTACCTTCAGACAAGGGAGGCAAATGCAACCAACAGGGAGGCCTGGTGACAGCGCGTCCGACAAGGGACGGCAAACTGCAATGACAAACTCGGCCTCAGGCAGGGCCCCCCTGGTGCGAGTGGGTGACCGGGTTGCGGCCAGAGCTCTGGGTGCGATGGTGAAGACAAAGGCTGGTGAGGGATGGTAGTTCTGGGCACACTGCAATGACAAACCCGGCCTCAGGCTGGGCCCCCCTGGTGCGAGTGGCTGACCGGGTTGCAGGACAAAGCTCTGGGTGCGATGGTGAAGACAAAGGCTGGTGAGGGCTTGTCGTTCTGGAGAAAGATTATGTCAGCCAAAGATCATCCCAGGGACAATATGGAGAATAAACTCAAGAAATGGAATTTAAAGTTTACCTTCAGACAAGGGAGGCAAATGCAACCAACAGGGAGGCCTGGGGAAAGCTTGATCGAGAGGGCGACGCCCACTGCAACGACAATCACCCCCTAAGGCTGGGCACCCCTGGTGAGAGTGGGGTACCGGGCAGCAGTGCTGGAGCCCTGGCTGGAGCCCCAGGGTGGCCTGGAGTCACATGCTGGTGAGGGCTTGTAGTTCAGGAGAAAGATTATGTCAGCCAAAGATCATCCCAGGGACAATATGGAGAATAAACTCAAGAAATGGAATTTAAAGTTTACCTTCAGACAAGGGAGGCAAATGCAACCAACAGGGAGGCCTGGTGACAGCGCGTCTGATGTGGAACGGCACACTGCAATGACAACCTCGGCCTCAGGCTGGGCCCCCCTGGTGTGAGTGGGGGACCGAGGTTGCACTGACGGAACTCTTGGTGCGGTGCTGAAGACAAAGGCTGGTGAGGGTTTGTAGTTCTGGAGCAAGATTAAGTCAGCCAAAGATCATCCCAGGGTAAATATGGAGAATAAACTCAAGAAATGGAATTTAAAGTTTACCTTCAGACAAGGGAGGCAAATGCAACCAACAGGGAGGCCTGGTGACAGCGCGTCCGACATGGGACAGCACATTGCACTGACAAACTCGGCCTCAGGCTGGGCCCCCTTGGTGCGAGTGGGTGACAAGGTTGCCGGCCAGAGCTCTGGGTGCGATGGTGAAGACAAAGGCTGGTGAGGGCTTGTAGTTCTGGAGAAAGATTATGTCAGCCAAAGATCATCCCAGGGACAATATGGAGAATAAACTCAAGAAATGTAATTTAAAGTTTACCTTCAGACAAGGGAGGCAAATGCAACAAACAGGGAGGCCTGGGGAAAGCTTGATCGAGAGGGTGACGCCCACTGCAACGACAACCACCCCCTAAGGCTGGACACCCATGGTGAGGGTGGGGGACCGGGAAACAGTGCTGGAGCGCTGGCTGGAGCCCCGGTCTGGCCTGGAGTCACATGCTGGTGAGGGCTTATAGTTCTGGAGCAAGATTAAGTCAGCCGTAGATCATCCCAGGCACAATATGGAGAATAAACTCAAGAAATGGAATTTAAAGTTTACCTTCAGACAAGGGAGGCAAATGCAACCGAAAGGGAGGCCTGGTGATAGCGCGTCCGATGAGGGACGGCACACTGCAATGACAAAATCAGCCTCAGGCTGGGCCCCCCTGGTGTGAGTGGGGGACCGGGTTGCAGTGCTGGAGCCCTGGGTGTGGTGCTGGAGACAAAGGCTTGTGAGGGCTTGTAGTTCTGGAGAAAGATTATGTCAGCCAAAGATCATCCCAGGGACAATATGGAGACTAAACTCAAGAAATGGAATTTAAAGTTTACTTTCAGACAAGGGAGGCAAATGCAACCAACAGGGAGGCCTGGTGACAGCGCGTCCGATGTGGGACGGCACACTGCAATGACAAACTCGGCCTCAGGCTGGGCCCCCCTGGTGCGAGTGGGGGACCGAGTTTGCACTGGCAGAAATCCTGGTGCGGTGCTGAAGACAAAGGCTGGTGAGGGCTTGTAGTTCTGGAGAAAGATTATGTCAGCCAAAGATCATCCCAGGGACAATATGTAGAATCAACTCAAGAAATGGAATTTAAAGTTTACCTTCAGACAAGGGAGGCAAATGCAACCAACAGGGAGGCCTGGTGACAGCGCGTCCGACAAGGGACGGCAAACTGCAATGACAAACTCGGCCTCAGGCAGGGCCCCCCTGGTGCGAGTGGGTGACCGGGTTGCAGGCCAGAGCTCTGGGTGCGATGGTGAAGACAAAGGCTGGTGAGGGCTTGTAGTTCTGGAGAAAGATTATGTCAGCCAAAGATCATCCCAGGGACAATATGGAGAATAAACTCAAGAAATGTAATTTAAAGTTTACCTTCAGACAAGGGAGGCAAATGCAACCAACAGGGAGGCCTGGGGAAAGCTTGATCGAGAGGGTGACGCCCACTGCAACGACAACCACCCCCTAAGGCTGGACACCCATGGTGAGGGTGGGGGACCGGGAAACAGTGCTGGAGCGCTGGCTGGAGCCCCGGTCTGGCCTGGAGTCACATGCTGGTGAGGGCTTATAGTTCTGGAGCAAGATTAAGTCAGCCGTAGATCATCCCAGGCACAATATGGAGAATAAACTCAAGAAATGGAATTTAAAGTTTACCTTCAGACAAGGGAGGCAAATGCAACCGAAAGGGAGGCCTGGTGATAGCGCGTCCGATGTGGGACGGCACACTGCAATGACAAAATCAGCCTCAGGCTGGGCCCCCCTGGTGCGAGTGGCTGACCGGGTTGCAGGCCAGAGCTCTGGGTGCGATGGTGAAGACAAAGGCTGGTGAGGGCTTGTAGTTCTGGAGAAAGATTATGTCAGCCAAAGATCATCCCAGGGACAATATGGAGAATAAACTCAAGAAATGGAATTTAAAGTTTACCTTCAGACAAGGGAGGCAAATGCAACCAACAGGGAGGCCTGGTGACAGCACGTCCGACATGGGACGGCACACTGCAATGAAAAACTACGCCTCAGGCTGGGCCCCCCTGGTGCGAGTGGCTGACCGGGTTGCAGGCCAGAGCTCTGGGTGCGATGGTGAAGACAAAGGCTGGTGAGGGCTTGTAGTTCTGGAGAAAGATTATGTCAGCCAAAGATCATCCCAGGGACAATATGGAGAATAAACTCAAGAAATGGAATTTAAAGTTTACCTTCAGACAAGGGAGGCAAATGCAACCAACAGGGAGGCCTGGGGAAAGCTTGATAGAGAGGGCGACGCCCAATGCAACGACAACCACCCCCTAAGGCTGGACACCCCTGGTGAGGGTGGCGGTCCGGGCAGCAGTGCTGGAAGCCTGGCTGGAACCCCGGTCTGGCCTGGAGTCACATGCTGGTGAGGGCTTGTAGTTCTGGAGCAAGATAAAGTCAGCCGTAGATCATCCCAGGGACAATATGGAGAATAAACTCAAGAAATGGAATTTAAAGTTTACCTTCAGACAAGGGAGGCAAATGCAACCAACAGGGAGGCCTGGTGACAGCGCGTCCGACATGGAACGGCACACTGCAATGACAACCTCGGCCTCAGGCTGGGCCCCCCTGGTGTGAGTGGGGGACCGAGGTTGCACTGACGGAACTCCTGGTGCGGTGCTGAAGACAAAGGCTGGTGAGGGTTTGTAGTTCTGGAGCAAGATTAAGTCAGCCAAAGATCATCCCAGGGACAATATGGAGAATAAACTCAAGAAATGGAATTTAAAGTTTACCTTCAGACAAGGGAGGCAAATGCAACCAACAGGGAGGCCTGGTGTCAGCGCGTCCGACATGGGACAGCACATTGCACTGACAAACTCGGCCTCAGGCTGGGCCCCCTTGGTGCGTGTGGGTGACAAGGTTGCAGGCCAGAGCTCTGGGTGCGATGGTGAAGACAAAGGCTGGTGAGGGCTTGTAGTTCTGGAGAAAGATTATGTCAGCCAAAGATCATCCCAGGCACAATATGGAGAATAAACTCAAGAAATGTAATTTAAAGTTTACCTTCAGACAATGGAGGCAAATGCAACCAACAGGGAGGCCTGGTGACAACTCGTCCGACATGGGACGGCACACTGCAATGACAAACTCGGCCTCAGGCTGGGCCCCCCTAGTGTGAGTGGGGGACCGGGTTGGAGTGCTGTAGCTCTGGGTGCGATGGTGAAGACAGAAGCTGGTGAGGGCTTGTAGTTCTGGAGAAAGATTATGTCAGCCAAAGATCATCCCAGGGACAATATGGAGAATAAACTCAAGAAATGGAATTTAAAGTTTACCTTCAGACAAGGGAGGCAAATGCAACCAACAGGGAGGCCTGGTGACAGCGCGTCTGATGTGGAACGGCACACTGCAATGACAACCTCGGCCTCAGGCTGGGCCCCCCTGGTGTGAGTGGGGGACCGAGGTTGCACTGACGGAACTCTTGGTGCGGTGCTGAAGACAAAGGCTGGTGAGGGTTTGTAGTTCTGGAGCAAGATTAAGTCAGCCAAAGATCATCCCAGGGACAATATGGAGAATAAACTCAAGAAATGGAATTTAAAGTTTACCTTCAGACAAGGGAGGCAAATGCAACCAACAGGGAGGCCTGGTGACAGCGCGTCCGACATGGGACAGCACATTGCACTGACAAACTCGGCCTCAGGCTGGGCCCCCTTGGTGCGAGTGGGTGACAAGGTTGCCGGCCAGAGCTCTGGGTGCGATGGTGAAGACAAAGGCTGGTGAGGGCTTGTAGTTCTGGAGAAAGATTATGTCAGCCAAAGATCATCCCAGGGACAATATGGAGAATAAACTCAAGAAATGTAATTTAAAGTTTACCTTCAGACAAGGGAGGCAAATGCAACAAACAGGGAGGCCTGGGGAAAGCTTGATCGAGAGGGTGACGCCCACTGCAACGACAACCACCCCCTAAGGCTGGACACCCATGGTGAGGGTGGGGGACCGGGAAACAGTGCTGGAGCGCTGGCTGGAGCCCCGGTCTGGCCTGGAGTCACATGCTGGTGAGGGCTTATAGTTCTGGAGCAAGATTAAGTCAGCCGTAGATCATCCCAGGCACAATATGGAGAATAAACTCAAGAAATGGAATTTAAAGTTTACCTTCAGACAAGGGAGGCAAATGCAACCGAAAGGGAGGCCTGGTGATAGCGCGTCCGATGAGGGACGGCACACTGCAATGACAAAATCAGCCTCAGGCTGGGCCCCCCTGGTGTGAGTGGGGGACCGGGTTGCAGTGCTGGAGCCCTGGGTGTGGTGCTGGAGACAAAGGCTTGTGAGGGCTTGTAGTTCTGGAGAAAGATTATGTCAGCCAAAGATCATCCCAGGGACAATATGGAGACTAAACTCAAGAAATGGAATTTAAAGTTTACTTTCAGACAAGGGAGGCAAATGCAACCAACAGGGAGGCCTGGTGACAGCGCGTCCGATGTGGGACGGCACACTGCAATGACAAACTAGGCCTCAGGCTGGGCCCCCCTGGTGCGAGTGGGGGACCGAGTTTGCACTGGCAGAAATCCTGGTGCGGTGCTGAAGACAAAGGCTGGTGAGGGCTTGTAGTTCTGGAGAAAGATTATGTCAGCCAAAGATCATCCCAGGGACAATATGTAGAATCAACTCAAGAAATGGAATTTAAAGTTTACCTTCAGACAAGGGAGGCAAATGCAACCAACAGGGAGGCCTGGTGACAGCGCGTCCGACAAGGGACGGCAAACTGCAATGACAAACTCGGCCTCAGGCAGGGCCCCCCTGGTGCGAGTGGGTGACCGGGTTGCGGCCAGAGCTCTGGGTGCGATGGTGAAGACAAAGGCTGGTGAGGGCTTGTAGTTCTGGAGAAAGATTATGTCAGCCAAAGATCATCCCAGGGACAATATGGAGAATAAACTCAAGAAATGGAATTTAAAGTTTACCTTCAGACAAGGGAGGCAAATGCAACCAACAGGGAAGCCTGGTGACAACGCGTCCGACAAGGGACGGCAAACTGCAATGACAAACTCGGCCTCAGGCAGGGCCCCCCTGGTGCGAGTGGGTGACCGGGTTGCAGGCCAGAGCTCTGGGTGCGAAGGTGAAGACAAAGGCTGGTGAGGACTTGTAGTTCTGGAGAAAGATTATGTCAGCCAAAGATCATCCCAGGGACAATATGTAGAATCAACTCAAGAAATGGAATTTAAAGTTTACCTTCAGACAAGGGAGGCAAATGCAACCAACAGGGAGGCCTGGTGACAGCGCGTCCGACAAGGGACGGCAAACTGCAATGACAAACTCGGCCTCAGGCAGGGCCCCCCTGGTGCGAGTGGGTGACCGGGTTGCGGCCAGAGCTCTGGGTGCGATGGTGAAGACAAAGGCTGGTGAGGGCTTGTAGTTCTGGAGAAAGATTATGTCAGCCAAAGATCATCCCAGGGACAATATGGAGAATAAACTCAAGAAATGGAATTTAAAGTTTACCTTCAGACAAGGGAGGCAAATGCAACCAACAGGGAAGCCTGGTGACAACGCGTCCGACAAGGGACGGCAAACTGCAATGACAAACTCGGCCTCAGGCAGGGCCCCCCTGGTGCGAGTGGGTGACCGGGTTGCAGGCCAGAGCTCTGGGTGCGAAGGTGAAGACAAAGGCTGGTGAGGACTTGTAGTTCTGGGCACACTGCAATGACAAACCCGGCCTCAGGCTGGGCCCCCCTGGTGCGAGTGGCTGACCGGGTTGCAGGCCAAAGCTCTGGGTGCGATGGTGAAGACAAAGGCTGGTGAGGGCTTGTCGTTCTGGAGAAAGATTATGTCAGCCAAAGATCATCCCAGGGACAATATGGAGAATAAACTCAAGAAATGGAATTTAAAGTTTACCTTCAGACAAGGGAGGCAAATGCAACCAACAGGGAGGCCTGGGGAAAGCTTGATCGAGAGGGCGACGCCCACTGCAACGACAACCACCCCGTAAGGCTGGGCACCCCTGGTGAGAGTGGGGGACCGGGCAGCAGTGCTGGAGCCCTGGCTGGAGCCCCAGGGTGGCCTGGAGTAACATGCTGGTGAGGGCTTGTAGTTCTGGAGCAAGATTAAGTCAGCCGTAGATCATCCCAGGGACAATATGGAGAATAAACTCAAGAAATGGAATTTAAAGTTTACCTTCAGACAAGGGAGGCAAATGCAACCAACAGGGAGGCCTGGTGACAGCGCGTCCGACATGGGAGAGCACACTGCAATGACAAACTCGGCCTCAGGCTGGGCCCCCCTGGTGCGAGTGGCTGACCGGGTTGCAGGCCAGAGCTCTGGCTGCGATGGTGAAGACAAAGGCTGGTGAGGGCTTGTGGTTCTGGGCACACTGCAATGACAAACTCAGCCTCAGGCTGGGCCCCCCTGGTGCGAGTGGCTGACCGGGTTGCAGGCCAGAGCTCTGGGTGCGATGGTGAAGACAAAGGCTGGTGAGGGCTTGTAGTTCTGGAGAAAGATTATGTCAGCCAAAGATCATCCCAGGGACAATATGGAGAATAAACTCAAGAAATGGAATTTAAAGTTTACCTTCAGACAAGGGAGGCAAATGCAACAAACAGGGAAGCCTGGGGACAGCGCGTCTGACATGGGACGGCACACTGCAATGACAAACTCGGCCTTAGGCTGGGCCCCCCTGGTGCCAGTGGCTGACCGGGTAGCAGGCAAGAGCTCTGGGTGCGATGGTGAAGACAAAGGCTGGTGAGGGCTTGTAGTTCTGGAGAAAGATTATGTCAGCCAAAGAACATCCCAGGGACAATATGGAGAATAAACTCAAGAAATGGAATTTAAAGTTTACCTTCAGACAAGGGAGGCAAATGCAACCAACAGGGAGGCATGGTGACAGCGCGTCCGATGTGGGACGGCACACTGCAATGACAACCTCGGCCTCAGGCTGGGCCCCCCTGGTGAGAGTGGGGTACCGGGCAGCAGTGCTGGAGCCCTGGCTGGAGCCCCAGGGTGGCCTGGAGTCACATGCTGGTGAGGGCTTGTAGTTCAGGAGAAAGATTATGTCAGCCAAAGATCATCCCAGGCACAATATGGAGAATAAACTCAAGAAATGGAATTTAAAGTTTACCTTCAGACAAGGGAGGCAAATGCAACCAACAGGGAGGCCTGGTGAAAGCACGTCCGACATGGGACGGCACACTGCAATGAAAAACTAGGCCTCAGGCTGGGCCCCCCTGGTGCGAGTGGCTGACCGAGTTGCAGGCCAGAGCTCTGGGTGCGATGGTGAAGACAAAGGCTGGTGAGGGCTTGTAGTTCTGGAGAAAGATTATGTCAGCCAAAGATCATCCCAGGGACAATATGGAGAATAAACTCAAGAAATGGAATTTAAAGTTTACCTTCAGACAAGGGAGGCAAATGCAACCAACAGGGAGGCCTGGTGACAGCGCGTCAGACATGGGACGGCAGACAGCAAAGACAAAATCAGCCTCAGGTTGGGCCCCCCCGGTGTGAGTGGGGGACCGGGTTGCAGTGCTGGAGCCCTGGGTGTGGTGCTGGAGACAAAGACTTGTGAGGGCTTGTAGTTCTGGAGCAAGATTAAGTCAGCCAAAGATCATCCCAGGGACAATATGGAGAATAAACTCAAGAAATGGAATTTAAAGTTTACCTTCAGACAAGGGAGGCAAATGCAACAAACAGGGAGGCCTGGTGACAGCGCGTCCGACATGGGACGGCACACTGCAATGACAAACCCGGCCTCAGGCTGGGCCCCCCTGGTGCGAGTGGCTGACCGGGTTGCAGGACAAAGCTCTGGGTGCGATGGTGAAGACAAAGGCTGGTGAGGGCTTGTCGTTCTGGAGAAAGATTATGTCAGCCAAAGATCATCCCAGGGACAATATGGAGAATAAACTCAAGAAATGGAATTTAAAGTTTACCTTCAGACAAGGGAGGCAAATGCAACCAACAGGGAGGCCTGGGGAAAGCTTGATCGAGAGGGCGACGCCCACTGGAACGACAACCACCCCCTAAGGCTGGGCACCCCTGGTGAGAGTGGGGGACCGGGCAGCAGTGCTGGAGCCCTGGCTGGAGCCCCAGGGTGGCCTGGAGTCACATGCTGGTGAGGGCTTGTAGTTCTGGAGCAAGATTAAGACAGCCGTAGATCATCCCAGGGACAATATGGAGAATAAACTCAAGAAATGGAATTTAAAGTTTACCTTCAGACAAGGGAGGCAAATGCAACCAACAGGGAGGCCTGGTGACAGCGCGTCCGACATGGGACGGCACACTGCAATGACAAACTCGGCCTCAGGCTGGGCCCCCCTGGTGCGAGTGGGTGACCGGGTTGCAGGCCAGAGCTCTGGGTGCGATGGTGAAGACAAAGGCTGGTGAGGGCTTGTAGTTCTGGAGAAAGATTATGTCAGCCAAAGATCATCCCAGGGACAATATGGAGAATAAACTCAAGAAATGGAATTTAAAGTTTACCTACAGACAAGGGAGGCAAATGCAACCAACAGGGAGGCCTGGGGAAAGCTTGATCGAGAGGGCGACGCCCACTGCAACGACAACCACCGCCTAAGGCTGGGCACCCCTGGTGAGAGTGGGGGACCGGGCAGCAGTGCTGGAGCCCTGGCCGGAGCCCCGGGGTGGCCTGGAGTCACATCCTGGTGAGGGCTTGTAGTTCTGGAGCAAGATTAAGTCAGCCAAAGATCATCCCAGGGACAATATGGAGAATAAACTGAAGAAAGGGAATTTAAAGTTTACCTTCAGACAAGGGAGGCAAATGCAACCAACAGGGAGGCCTGGTGACAGGTCGTCCGACATGGGACGGCACACTGCAATGACAAAATCGCCCTCAGGCTGGGCCCCCCTAGTGAGAGTGGGGGACCGGGTTGCAGTGCTGGAGCTCTGGGTGCGATGGTGAAGACAGAGGATGGTGAGGGCTTGTAGTTCTGGAGAAAGATTATGTCAGTCAAAGATCATCCCAGGGACAATATGGAGAATAAACTCAAGAAATGGAATTTAAAGTTTACCTTCAGACAAGGGAGGCAAATGCAACCAACAGGGAGGCATGGTGACAGCGCGTCCGATGTGGGACAGCACACTGCAATGTCAACCTCGGCCTCAGGCTGGGCCCCCCTGGTGAGAGTGGGGTACCGGGCAGCAGTGCTGGAGCCCTGGCTGGAGCCCCAGGGTGGCCTGGAGTCACATGCTGGTGAGGGCTTGTAGTTCAGGAGAAAGATTATGTCAGCCAAAGATCATCCCAGGGACAATATGGAGAATAAACTCAAGAAATGGAATTTAAAGTTTACCTTCAGACAAGGGAGGCAAATGCAACCAACAGGGAGGCCTGGTGACAGCACGTCCGACATGGGACGGCACACTGCAATGAAAAACTAGGCCTCAGGCTAGACCCCCTGGTGCGAGTGGCTGACTGGGTTGCAGGCCAGAGCTCTGGGTGCGATGGTGAAGACAAAGGCTGGTGAGGGCTTGTAGTTCTGGAGAAAGATTATGTCAGCCAAAGATCATCCCAGGGACAATATGGAGAATAAACTCAAGAAATGTAATTTAAAGTTTACCTTCAGACAAGGGAGGCAAATGCAACCAACAGGGAGGCCTGGTGACAGCGCGTCCGACATGGGACGGCAGACTGCAATGACAAAATCCGCCTCAGGTTGGGCCCCCCCGGTGTGAGTGGGGGACCGGGTTGCAGTGCTGGAGCCCTGGGTGTGGTGCTGGAGACAAAGACTTGTGAGGGCTTGTAGTTCTGGAGCAAGATTAAGTCAGCCAAAGATCATCCCAGGGACAATATGGAGAATAAACTCAAGAAATGGAATTTAAAGTTTACCTTCAGACAAGGGAGGCAAATGCAACCAACAGGGAGGCCTGGTGACAGCTCGTCCGACGTGAGGCGGCACACTGCAATGACAACCTCGGCCTCAGGCTGGGCCCCCCTGGTGCGAGGGGGGGACCGAGGTTGCACAGGCGGAACTCCTGGTGCGGTGCTGAAGACAAAGGCTTGTGAGGGCTTGTAGTTCTGGAGAAAGATTATGTCAGCCAAAGATCATCCCAGGGACAATATGGAGAATAAACTCAAGAAATGTAATTTAAAGTTTACCTTCAGACGAGGGAGGCAAATGCAACCAACAGGGAGGCTAGATGACAGGTCGTCCGACATGGGACGGCACACTGCAATGACAATCTCGGCCTCAGGCTGGGCCCCCCTAGTGTGAGTGGGGGACCAGGTTGCAGTGCTGTAGCTCTGGGTGCGATGGTGAAGACAGAAGCTGGTGAGGGCTTGTAGTTCTGGAGAAAGATTATGTCAGCCAAAGATCATCCCAGGGGAAAATATGGAGAATAAACTCAAGAAATGTAATTTAAAGTTTACCTTCATACAAGGGAGGCAAATGCAACCAACAGGGAGGCCTGGGGAAAGCTTGATCGAGAGGGCGACGCCCACTGCAACGACAACCACCGCTTAAGGCTGGGCACCCCTGGTGAGAGTGGGGGACCGGGCAGCAGTGCTGGAGCCCTGGCTGGTGCCCCAGGGTGGCCTGGAGTCACATGCTGGTGAGGGCTTGTAGTTCTGGAGAAAGATTATGTCAGCCAAAGATCATCCCAGGGACAATATGGAGAATAAACTCAAGAAATGTAATTTAAAGTTTACCTTCAGACAAGGGAGGCAAATGCAACCAACAGGGAGGCCTGGTGACAGCGCGTCCGACATGGGACGGCACACTGCAATGACAAAATCAGCCTCAGGTTGGGCCCCCCCGGTGTGAGTGGGGGACCGGGTTGCAGTGCTGGAGCCCTGGGTGTGGTGCTGGAGACAAAGACTTGTGAGGGCTTGTAGTTCTGGAGCAAGATTAAGTCAGCCAAAGATCATTCCAGGGACAATATGGAGACTAAACTCAAGAAATGGAATTTAAAGTTTACCTTCAGACAAGGGAGGCAAATGCAACCAACAGGGAGGCCTGGGGACAGCTTGATCGAGAGGGCGACGCCCACTGCAACGACAACCAACCCCTAAGGCTGGACACCCATGGTGAGGGTGGGGGACCGGGCAGCAGTGCTAGAGCCCTGGCTGGAACCCCGGTCTGGCCTGGAGTCACATGCTGGTGAGGGCTTGTAGTTCTGGAGCAAGATAAAGTCAGCCGTAGATCATCCCAGGGACAATATGGAGAATAAACTCAAGAAATGGAATTTAAAGTTTACCTTCAGACAAGGGAGGCAAATGCAACCAACAGGGAGGCCTGGGGACAGCTCGTCCGATGTGGGGCGGCACACTGCAATGACAAAATCGCCCTTAGGGTGGGCCCCCCTAGTGTGAGTAGGGGACCGGGTTGCAGTGCTAGAGCTCTGGGTGCGGTGCTGAAAACAAAGGCTGGTGAGGGCTTGTAGTTCTGGGGAAAGATTATGTCAGCCAAAGATCATCCCAGGGGAAAATATGGAGAATAAACTCAAGAAATGTAATTTAAAGTTTACCTTCAGACAAGGGAGGCAAATGCAACCAACAGGGAGGCCTGGGGAAAGCTTGATCGAGAGGGCGACGCCCACTGCAACGACAACCACCGCCTAAGGCTGGGCACCCCTGGTGAGAGTGGGGGACCGGGCAGCAGTACTAGAGCCCTGGCTGGAACCCCGGTCTGGCCTGGAGTCACATGCTGGTGAGGGCTTGTAGTTCTGGAGCAAGATAAAGTCAGCCGTAGATCATCCCAGGGACAATATGGAGAATAAACTCAAGAAAGGGAATTTAAAGTTTACCTTCAGACAAGGGAGGCAAATGCAACCAACAGGGAGGCTTGGGGACAGCTCGTCCGATGTGGGGCGGCACACTGCAATGACAAAATCGCCCTTAGGGTGGGCCCCCCTAGTGTGAGTAGGGGACCGGGTTGCAGTGCTGGAGCTCTGGGTGCGGTGCTGAAGACAAAGGCTGGTGAGGGCTTGTAGTTCTGGGGAAAGATTATGTCAGCCAAAGATCATCCCAGGGGAAAATAAGGAGAATAAACTCAAGAAATGTAATTTAAAGTTTACATTCAGACAAGGTAGGCAAATGCAACCAACAGGGAGGCCTGGGGAAAGCTTGATCGAGAGGGCGACGCCCACTGCAACGACAACCACCGCCTAAGGCTGGGCACCCCTGGTGAGAGTGGGGATCCGGGCAGCAGTACTGGAGCCCTGGCTGGAGCCCCGGTCTGGCCTGGAGTCACATGCTGGTGAGGGCTTGTAGTTCTGGAGCAAGATTAAGTCAGCCGTAGATCATCCCAGGCACAATATGGAGAATAAACTCAAGAAATAGAATTTAAAGTTTACCTTCAGACAAGGGAGGCAAATGCAACCAACAGGGAGGCCTGGTGACAGCGCGTCCGATGTGGGACGGCACACTGCAATGACAAAATCAGCCTCAGGCTGGGCCCCCCTGGTGTGAGTGGGTGACCGGGCAGCAGTGCTGGAGCCCTGGGTGTGGTGCTGGAGACAAAGGCTTGTGAGGGTTTGTAGTTCTGGAGCAAGATTATGTCAGCCAAAGATCATCCCAGGCACAATATGGAGAATAAACTCAAGAAATGTAATTTAAAGTTTACCTTCAGACAAGGGAGGCAAATGCAACCAAAAGGGAGGCCTGGTGACAGCGCGTCCGACATGGGACGGCACACTGCAATGACAACCTCGGCCTCAGGCTGGGCCCCCCTGGTGCGAGTGGGGGACCGAGGTTGCACTGGCGGAACTCCTGGTGCGGTGCTGAAGACAAAGGCTTGTGAGGGCTTGTAGTTCTGGAGAAAGATTATGTCAGCCAAAGATAATCCCAGGGACAATATGGAGAATAAACTCAAGAAATGGAATTTGAAGTTTACCCTCAGACAAGGGAGGCAAATGCAACCAACAGGGAGGCTAGAAGACAGGTCGTCCGACATGGGACGGCACACTGCAATGACAAACTCGGCCTCAGGCTGGGCCCCCCTAGTGTGAGTGGGGGACCGGGTTGCAGTGCTGTAGCTCTGGGTGCGATGGTGAAGACAGAAGCTGGTGAGGGCTTGTAGTTCTGGAGAAAGATTATGTCAGCCAAAGATCATCCCAGGGACAATATGGAGAATAAACTCAAGAAATGGAATTTAAAGTTTACCTTCAGACAAGGGAGGCAAATGCAACCAACAGGGAGGCCTGGTGACAGCGCGTCCGATGTGGAACGGCACACTGCAATGACAACCTCGGCCTCAGGCTGGGCCCCCCTGGGGTGAGTGGGGGACCGAGGTTGCACTGACGGAACTCCTGATGCGGTGCTAAAGTCAAAGGCTGGTGAGGGCTTGTAGTTCTGGAGCAAGATTAAGTCAGCCGGAGATCATCCCAGGCACAATATGGAGAATAAACTCAAGAAATGTAATTTAAAGTTTACCTTCAGACAAGGGAGGCAAATGCAACCAACAGGGAGGCCTGGTGACAGCGCGTCCGACATGGGACGGCACACTGCAATGACAAAATCAGCCTCAGGCTGGGCACCCCTGGTGTGAGTGGGGGACCGAGTTGCAGTGCTGGAGCCCTGGGTGTGGTGCTGGAGACAAAGGCTGGTGAGGGCTTGTAGTTCTGGAGAAAGATTATGTCAGCCAAAGATCATCCCAGGGACAATATGGAGAATAAACTCAAGAAAGGGAATTTAAAGTTTACCTTCAGACAAGGGAGGCAAATGCAACCAACAGGGAGGACTGGTGACAGCGCGTCCGATGTGGGACGGCACACTGCAATGACAACCGCGGCCTCAGGCTGGGCCCCCCTGGTGCGAGTGGCTGACCGGGTTGCAGGACAAAGCTCTGGGTGCGATGGTGAAGACAAAGGCTGGTGAGGGCTTGTCGTTCTGGAGAAAGATTATGTCAGCCAAAGATCATCCCAGGGACAATATGGAGAATAAACTCAAGAAATGGAATTTAAAGTTTACCTTCAGACAAGGGAGGCAAATGCAACCAACAGGGAGGCCTGGGGAAAGCTTGATCGAGAGGGCGACGCCCACTGGAACGACAACCACCCCCTAAGGCTGGGCACCCCTGGTGAGAGTGGGGGACCGGGCAGCAGTGCTGGAGCCCTGGCTGGAGCCCCAGGGTGGCCTGGAGTCACATGCTGGTGAGGGCTTGTAGTTCTGGAGCAAGATTAAGACAGCCGTAGATCATCCCAGGGACAATATGGAGAATAAACTCAAGAAATGGAATTTAAAGTTTACCTTCAGACAAGGGAGGCAAATGCAACCAACAGGGAGGCCTGGTGAAAGCGCGTCCGACATGGGACAGCACACACCAATGACAAACTCGGCCTTAGGCTGGGCCCCCCTGGTGCGAGTGGCTGACCGGGTTGCAGGCCAGAGCTCTCGGTGCGATGGTGAAGACAAAGGCTGGTGAGGGCTTGTAGTTCTGGAGAAAGATTATGTCAGCCAAAGATCATCCCAGGGACAATATGGAGAATAAACTCAAGAAATGGAATTTAAAGTTTACCTTCAGACAAGGGAGGCAAATGCAACCAACAGGGAAGCCTGGTGACAGCGCGTCCGACAAGGGACGGCAAACTGCAATGACAAACTCGGCCTCAGGCAGGGCCCCCCTGGTGTGAGTGGGTGACCGGGTTGCAGGCCAGAGCTCTGGGTGCGATGGTGAAGACAAAGGCTGGTGAGGGCTTGTAGTTCTGGGCACACTGCAATGACAAACCCGGCCTCAGGCTGGGCCCCCCTGGTGTGAGTGGGGGACCAGGTTGCAGTGCTGTAGCTCTGGGTGCGATGGTGAAGACAGAAGCTGGTGAGGGCTTGTAGTTCTGGAGAAAGATTATGTCAGCCAAAGATCATCCCAGGGACAATATGGAGAATAAACTCAAGAAATGGAATTTAAAGTTTACCTTCATACAAGGGAGGCAAATGCAACCAACAGGGAGGCCTGGGGAAAGCTTGATCGAGAGGGCGACGCCCACTGCAACGACAACCACCCCCTAAGGCTGGGCACCCCTGGTGAGAGTGGGGGACCGGGCAGCAGTGCTGGAGCCCTGGCTGGAGCCCCAGGGTGGCCTGGAGTCACATGCTGGTGAGGGCTTGTAGTTCTGGAGCAAGATTAAGTCAGCCGTAGATCATCCCAGGGACAATATGGAGAATAAACTCAAGAAATGGAATTTAAAGTTTACCTTCAGACAAGGGAGGCAAATGCAACCAACAGGGAGGCAGGGTGACAGCGCGTCCGATGTGGGACGGCACACTGCAATGACAACCTCGGCCTCAGGCTGGGCCCCCCTGGTGAGAGTGGGGTACCGGGCAGCAGTGCTGGAGCCCTGGCTGGAGCCCCAGGGTGGCCTGGAGTCACATGCTGGTGAGGGCTTGTAGTTCTGGAGAAAGATTATGTCAGCCAAAGATCATCCCAGGGACAATATGGAGAATAAACTCAAGAAATGGAATTTAAAGTTTACCTTCAGACAAGGGAGGCAAATGCAACCAACAGGGAGGACTGGGGAAAGCTTGATCGAGAGGGCGACGCCCACTGCAACGACAACCACCGCCTAAGGCTGGGCACCCCTGGTGAGAGTGGGGGACCGGGCAGCAGTGCTGGAGCCCTGGCTGGAGCCCCAGGGTGGCCTGGAGTCACATGCTGGTGAGGGCTTGTAGTTCTGGAGCAAGATTAAGTCAGCCGTAGATCATCCCAGGGACGATATGGACAATAAACTCAAGAAATGGAATTTAAAGTTTACCTTCAGACAAGGGAGGCAAATGCAACCAACAGGGAGGCCTGGGGAAAGCTTGATCGAGAGGGCGACGCCCACTGGAACGACAACCACCCCCTAAGGCTGGGCACCCCTGGTGAGAGTGGGGGACCGGGCAGCAGTGCTGGAGCCCTGGCTGGAGCCCCAGGGTGGCCTGGAGTCACATGCTGGTGAGGGCTTGTAGTTCTGGAGCAAGATTAAGACAGCCGTAGATCATCCCAGGGACAATATGGAGAATAAACTCAAGAAATGGAATTTAAAGTTTACCTTCAGACAAGGGAGGCAAATGCAACCAACAGGGAGGCCTGGTGAAAGCGCGTCCGACATGGGACAGCACACACCAATGACAAACTCGGCCTTAGGCTGGGCCCCCCTGGTGCGAGTGGCTGACCGGGTTGCAGGCCAGAGCTCTCGGTGCGATGGTGAAGACAAAGGCTGGTGAGGGCTTGTAGTTCTGGAGAAAGATTATGTCAGCCAAAGATCATCCCAGGGACAATATGGAGAATAAACTCAAGAAATGGAATTTAAAGTTTACCTTCAGACAAGGGAGGCAAATGCAACCAACAGGGAAGCCTGGTGACAGCGCGTCCGACAAGGGACGGCAAACTGCAATGACAAACTCGGCCTCAGGCAGGGCCCCCCTGGTGTGAGTGGGTGACCGGGTTGCAGGCCAGAGCTCTGGGTGCGATGGTGAAGACAAAGGCTGGTGAGGGCTTGTAGTTCTGGGCACACTGCAATGACAAACCCGGCCTCAGGCTGGGCCCCCCTGGTGTGAGTGGGGGACCAGGTTGCAGTGCTGTAGCTCTGGGTGCGATGGTGAAGACAGAAGCTGGTGAGGGCTTGTAGTTCTGGAGAAAGATTATGTCAGCCAAAGATCATCCCAGGGACAATATGGAGAATAAACTCAAGAAATGGAATTTAAAGTTTACCTTCATACAAGGGAGGCAAATGCAACCAACAGGGAGGCCTGGGGAAAGCTTGATCGAGAGGGCGACGCCCACTGCAACGACAACCACCCCCTAAGGCTGGGCACCCCTGGTGAGAGTGGGGGACCGGGCAGCAGTGCTGGAGCCCTGGCTGGAGCCCCAGGGTGGCCTGGAGTCACATGCTGGTGAGGGCTTGTAGTTCTGGAGCAAGATTAAGTCAGCCGTAGATCATCCCAGGGACAATATGGAGAATAAACTCAAGAAATGGAATTTAAAGTTTACCTTCAGACAAGGGAGGCAAATGCAACCAACAGGGAGGCAGGGTGACAGCGCGTCCGATGTGGGACGGCACACTGCAATGACAACCTCGGCCTCAGGCTGGGCCCCCCTGGTGAGAGTGGGGTACCGGGCAGCAGTGCTGGAGCCCTGGCTGGAGCCCCAGGGTGGCCTGGAGTCACATGCTGGTGAGGGCTTGTAGTTCTGGAGAAAGATTATGTCAGCCAAAGATCATCCCAGGGACAATATGGAGAATAAACTCAAGAAATGGAATTTAAAGTTTACCTTCAGACAAGGGAGGCAAATGCAACCAACAGGGAGGACTGGGGAAAGCTTGATCGAGAGGGCGACGCCCACTGCAACGACAACCACCGCCTAAGGCTGGGCACCCCTGGTGAGAGTGGGGGACCGGGCAGCAGTGCTGGAGCCCTGGCTGGAGCCCCAGGGTGGCCTGGAGTCACATGCTGGTGAGGGCTTGTAGTTCTGGAGCAAGATTAAGTCAGCCGTAGATCATCCCAGGGACGATATGGACAATAAACTCAAGAAATGGAATTTAAAATTTACCTTCAGACAAGGGAGGCAAATGCAACCAACAGGGAGGCCTGGTGACAGCGCGTCCGACATGGGAGAGCACACTGCAATGACAAACTCGGCCTCAGGCTGGGCCCCCCTGGTGCGAGTGGGTGACCGGGTTGCAGGCCAGAGCTCTGGGTGCGATGGTGAAGACAAAGGCTGGGCACCCCTGGTGAGAGTGGGGGACCGGGCAGCAGTGCTGGAGCCCTGGCTGGAGCCCCAGGGTGGCCTGGAGTCACATGCTGGTGAGGGCTTGTAGTTCTGGAGAAAGATTATGTCAGCCAAAGATCATCCCAGGGACAATATGGAGAATAAACTCAAGAAATGGAATTTAAAGTTTACCTTCAGACAAGGGAGGCAAATGCAACCAACAGGGAGGACTGGTGACAGCACGTCCGACATGGGACGGCACACTGCAATGAAAAACTAGGCCTCAGGCTGGGCCCCCTGGTGCGAGTGGCTGACCGGGTTGCAGGCCAGAGCTCTGGGTGCGATGGTGAAGACAAAGGCTGGTGAGGGCTTGTAGTTCTGGAGAAAGATTATGTCAGCCAAAGATCATCCCAGGGACAATATGGAGAATAAACACAAGAAAGGGAATTTAAAGTTTACCTTCAGACAAGGGAGGCAAATGCAACCAACAGGGAGGCCTGGTGACAGCGCGTCCGATGTGGGACGACACACTGCAATGACAAAATCAGCCTCAGGCTTGGCACCCCTGGTGTGAGTGGGGGACCGAGTTGCAGTGCTGGAGCCCTGGGTGTGGTGCTGGAGACAAAGGCTTGTGAGGGCTTGTAGTTCTGGAGAAAGATTATGTCAGCCGTAGATCATCCCAGGGACAATATGGAGAATAAACTCAAGAAATGGAATTTGAAGTTTACCCTCAGACAAGGGAGGCAAATGCAACCAACAGGGAAGCCTGATGACAGGTCGTCCGACATGGGACGGCACACTGCAATGACAAACTCGGCCTAGGGCTGGGCCCCCCTAGTGTGAGTGGGGGACCGGGTTGCAGTGCTGTAGCTCTGGGTGCGATGGTGAAGACAGAAGCTGGTGAGGGCTTGTAGTTCTGGAGAAAGATTATGTCAGCCAAAGATCATCCCAGGGACAATATGGAGAATAAACTCAAGAAATGGAATTTAAAGTTTACCTTCAGACAAGGGAGGCAAATGCAACCAACAGGGAGGCCTGGGGAAAGCTTGATCGAGAGGGCGACGCCCACTGCAACGACAACCACCGCCTAAGGCTGGGCACCCCTGGTGAGAGTGGGGGACCGGGCAGCAGTGCTGGAGCCCTGGCTGGAGCCCCAGGGTGGCCTGGAGTCACATGCTGGTGAGGGCTTGTAGTTCAGGAGAAAGATTATGTCAGCCAAAGATCATCCCAGGGACAATATGGAGAATAAACTCAAGAAATGGAATTTAAAGTTTACCTTCAGACAAGGGAGGCAAATGCAACCAACAGGGAGGACTGGTGACAGCACGTCCGACATGGGACGGCACACTGCAATGAAAAACTAGGCCTCAGGCTGGGCCCCCTGGTGCGAGTGGCTGACCGGGTTGCAGGCCAGAGCTCTGGGTGCGATGGTGAAGACAAAGGCTGGTGAGGGCTTGTAGTTCTGGAGAAAGATTATGTCAGCCAAAGATCATCCCAGGGACAATATGGAGAATAAACACAAGAAAGGGAATTTAAAGTTTACCTTCAGAAAAGGGAGGCAAATGCAACCAACAGGGAGGCCTGGTGACAGCGCGTCCGATGTGGGACGACACACTGCAATGACAAAATCAGCCTCAGGCTTGGCACCCCTGGTGTGAGTGGGGGACCGAGTTGCAGTGCTGGAGCCCTGGGTGTGGTGCTGGAGACAAAGGCTTGTGAGGGCTTGTAGTTCTGGAGAAAGATTATGTCAGCCGTAGATCATCCCAGGGACAATATGGAGAATAAACTCAAGAAATGGAATTTGAAGTTTACCCTCAGACAAGGGAGGCAAATGCAACCAACAGGGAAGCCTGATGACAGGTCGTCCGACATGGGACGGCACACTGCAATGACAAACTCGGCCTAGGGCTGGGCCCCCCTAGTGTGAGTGGGGGACCGGGTTGCAGTGCTGTAGCTCTGGGTGCGATGGTGAAGACAGAAGCTGGTGAGGGCTTGTAGTTCTGGAGAAAGATTATGTCAGCCAAAGATCATCCCAGGGACAATATGGAGAATAAACTCAAGAAATGGAATTTAAAGTTTACCTTCAGACAAGGGAGGCAAATGCAACCAACAGGGAGGCCTGGGGAAAGCTTGATCGAGAGGGCGACGCCCACTGCAACGACAACCACCGCCTAAGGCTGGGCACCCCTGGTGAGAGTGGGGGACCGGGCAGCAGTGCTGGAGCCCTGGCTGGAGCCCCAGGGTGGCCTGGAGTCACATGCTGGTGAGGGCTTGTAGTTCTGGAGCAAGATTAAGTCAGCCTCACAGAGGAACAGAGGATCAGTCCACACGGGTCTCGCGTGATGCTGTGAGATTCTCGGACCGTCGGCGCAATCCAAAATGGCGACACCCTGTCAGTAGTAAACAAACTTTACCTGACTATTTTGCCGAATTACATATATTTATAAAATAGATTAAAAACTATAAGAGATAAGAAGCCTGGAGGACGAGGAGAGCTTAGCCGATCTGGAAAAATATCTGGACGACATCTTCGACCGAAGAGTTATGGGGAAGACGGGCAAGACGCCAACGCCAACGTCAACGCCGTCTTCCAAGCGAAGCCGTCCCGAACAACTCGAAGCAGAGAGGTGTGGCTATCTTGATCAATAAGAGACTTAATTTCATTACAAATAGTACAATATCTGACCCTAATGGAAGATATATAATAATCAACACTAACATTGACAATAAAGATTACTGTATTGCTAGTATTTATGGCCCAAATGTGGATGATCCCTCTTTCTACCATGCCTTTTTCTTATCACTCTCTGCACATGTAAACACAACACTCATAGTAGGGGGTGACTTCAACCTAGTGTTAAACTCTGATATTGATAGATCCAACACCTCAGCTAGCCAACGACACTCATTAGCTGCAGACACATTAAAACAGTATATGAGTGATTTTGGTTTATCAGACCCTTGGCGTTCAAACCACCCAACTCACAGAGAGTACACCTTTTTCTCTTCTGTTCACCACTCATACTCACGCTTGGACTACTTTATCACCAGCAACTCACTCTTGGCAGATATCCGGGAAGCCCGGATCCACTCCATCACTATTAGTGATCATGCACCTGCCTCTATCTCCGTCTCTACAAAGGCACCTAGAGCACCGATCTGGAATTGGAGGCTGAACACGTCATTACTCATAGACTCAGATTTTATAAAATACTTTAATAAGGAGTGGACAATATTCCTACAAATTAACGACTTGCATGAAACTCCTGTACATGTTCTATGGGAAACAGCTAAAGCAGTAATGCGGGGCAAAATAATATCTTATTCATGCCACAAAAAAAAAAAAGAATTAGCTCTGGAGTCTGAATTAGTTAATAATATTAAAACATTAGAATCTTCATATGCCATCCAACAGGAAGAAGACGTATGGAAAGAGCTATGCAAACTAAAAACAGAATTAGCCAAACTGACAGATAAAAAAACCAAGTTCCAAATGCAAAGATTACGCCTTGAAAACTTTGAATGCAATAATAACTCTAGCAAATTCTTAGCGAGCCAGCTAAAGTCAAACAGAGAAAAAGCAACAATCTCCTCCATCAAAAACCTGGATGGCAAACTAACCCATAACCCAGAAGAAATTAACCAATGCTTCAGAGATTTCTACAAAAAATTATATTCCTCCGATAATAATCCTTCAGAAGCCTCAATAGATAACTTCCTGAATAGTATTGTGCTCCCTAAATTAAATCAGGAACAGGCTACTACAATGGACGCAGATCTCACTCAGGAGGAATTTGAAGAAGCCTTGGCACAAATGCCAGTAAATAAAGCCCCAGGACCTGATGGCTTCCCAGTAGAATTTTATAAGGCACTTTGGCCTACTATTGGTCCGACCTATAATAGAATGGCTAGAGAGATCCTAAATACTGGACTTCTCCCATCAAACATGAATTCTGCTAACATTAGCCTCATACTCAAACCGGACAAAGACCCATCGCTTCCGACTAGCTACCGACCAATATCATTAATCAATACCGATCTTAAAATTATTTGTAAAGCAATAGCTAGACGACTAGAAAAAATTACTCCATATATAATCCATCCTGACCAAACAGGGTTTATTAAAGGTAGAGATTCAACCTCCAACGTACGTAGATTTATCAATCTGATAGATTATACTAACGCCAACAATCTACAAACAACAATTGTTTCGCTAGATGCAGAAAAAGCATTTGACAGGGTCAATTGGAGTTTCTTATTCTCAACACTACAAAAATTTGGTTTCGGGAATTCATTTATATCCTGGATACGAACATTATACAGCTCTCCGTGCGCCTCAGTCAGAACGAACAGCCAGACCTCTCAAAGGTTTAATCTGCAACGAGGAACCAGACAGGGCTGCCCTCTCTCCCCTTCACTATTTGCAATGTTCATAGAACCTCTGGCAGCTGCAATTCGGCAAAATGATAATATCAAAGGAGTCCAAACTTCAACATCTGACCATAAAATAAGCTTATATGCCGATGACGTATTGTTATTTCTTCAAAATACACAATCCTCACTTACTGAAGTTATCAGCCTTATTGACAATTTCTCTTGTATTTCAGACTATTCAATAAATTGGGCAAAATCCACGGTGCTACCGCTTAATTGTAAATTTAAACGAACCACTCTAGCACCATTGCAAGCCGGTAACATACGATACTTAGGTATCAATTTCTCTCCCAACCTATCAGACTTAATACAACTCAATTTCATCCCGCTATTAAAGAAAATAGAAAATGATCTAATTCGATGGAGAAACTTACCCATATCTCTTTTAGAGAAAGTTGCAACAGTAAAAATGATGGTTTTACCTAAACTAAACTACCTTTTCTCAATGATTCCCTATCAACCTCCTGCTCAGTGGTTTAAAACCCTGAACTCAAACGTCACAATATTTCTATGGAAAAACAAACCACCCCGTATCAGTCTGAAGACGCTTCAAAAAGCGAAAGATGCTGGGGGACTAGAATTGCCAAACTTTTATTACTACTATATTGCCAACAGAATAAAGTATATTCATAAGTGGTTCAACCCTAGCCCACATGATGTATCCTGGCATGTCATAGAACAAGCCTATTGTGGTGATATTCAGTTAGCAGACTTGCCATTTATCAGCACACCAAAACACCACAGCTGCATGAAAAGCGTTAATATAAGTCACTCTCTGATGGCTTGGATGGAATTTCTGAAAATCACAGGTTCTTCCCTTCTCCCGTGCGGTCGTATGCCCATCTGGAACAATCCTGATTTACTACAAAATAAAAAAGCACTTAACTTCACACATTGGGCAGATAAAGGTATAACTCACGTAAAACACATAAGAGAGAATAATAATTTTAGACCATTTCAAGAGCTTGTGACACAGTTTGGAATTAACAGTAGTTGTTACTTAGAATACATGCAAATTAAGTCCATAATTAAGAATAAACTCAAACTTGAACACACAAGTTTGAGAGACATGGAGGTCTCTCCGGCTGTACAGTCGGTCCTTAATTTCTCACCTCCTAAACTACTTTCCAAGATATATAAAATCCTTACAAACACAGATCGCACTATTTCTATCCCCATTGCTAAGTGGGAAAGAGACCTGTCTCTCCAGCCCCACTCTAATTTCTGGAGAACAATCTGCCTGAACACCTTTTCACTGATAAAACAACCTAATCTACAATTAATACATTTTAAAGTACTCCACAGGATCCACTACACTGGACAGCGGATGTTTCAGATGGGCATGACCACCACTCAAACCTGCTCACACTGCACAGTTAATGTTCCAGATAATTACTTACACGCTGTATGGCATTGCCCACCAGTAAATAAATTCTGGCACATAGTATGCAATGATCTATCAGCACAGGTCGGTTACACCATCACAGCCACTCCTTCTTTTTGTCTCTTAGGAGACCTTAGTGATATCACCTCAGATAAGGCAGAATCTCGCATGCTGATCACCTCCTTATCTATCGCTAAGAAAACAATCCTCATAAACTGGAAAACAAAGCAACACCTGCACATTGCACAATATAGGAACTTACTGTTAGACCACACCTCCTTGGTAGGAATGTCTGCTTCATCCTATAACTAAGCAATAAACAATCAATAGCTGAGGCTGCTGGTTGATGTGGGCGGCCGTGGTCGTGCTGCCGCGGGCTGGGTGCGGTCTGGGGGGGGGGTGCTGGGCGTGGGGTGCTCGGCTGCCTTGCGGGTTGGTGGGGGGTCGGGGGTTGGGCGCCCCGGCGGGGGATGTCTTCCACGCGGGGGGCTGGGCCTGGTGGTTGGGGGGGGGTGCCACGGGGTGGGGGGCGGCGGCTGGGGTGGGTGGGCGGCGGTCCCTGGCTCTGGGCCGGGGGCCCTCCTGTTGGTGGGGGGACTGATCCGTCCCTGTGTCTGGGAACTGGCGCTGGATCGTACACGGTGGGGTCACATGCCTGGGGTGGGGCTGCGCGGCCGGCGGCTACCGCTCCTGTGTGCCCGGGTGGCGCCTTCTGCCCCACCTTCGCCCTCCGTCTCCCTGGTCGCTGCCGCTGCCCCGGGGCCCTCGGGCGGTGGGGGGTGGCCCCCCTTTGGCTCCTGGATCCCTGTGGTGTCCCCGGCCCCGATGTCGCTGAGGGGGCGTCCTAACCGGGAGTCCCCCCTGGTCACATAATGGGTGTATTTATTTTTTTATTTTATTTTATTTTATTTTATTTTATTTTTATTTTTATTTTTATTTATTTATTTATTTATTTATATATTTATTTTTCCTTCTGTTTTGGGGATTTGTGTCTTGGGTGGTCGCTGCCCGGCCTTCTGGCCGGGCACCGCGGGGGACTCGATATGGGCAGCGACCGGGTCCCTGGTGGGCCTCCCCCCGGTGCGGTCTCCTCGCCCTTGCATGGGGCACCGACTGCACCCTCGTTGGCAAGGACCTGGCTCCCACGCAGCCAACGACCCACTGACATTATCACTAGGGCTTTGGATGAGGGTCGGCCACCGCTCCATCCGAGACCCTCTCCAATTTTAATAACATTATAGACACTTAGGGCCTGGGGGGGGGGTTCGTGCACTGCGGCCGCCGCCCTGCTCAGCAGCAGTGTGGTTGCCCCAGGGCCTTACCACCCCTCCATTTTAAACGCACTATAGTCCAACACACCAGCAAGTGCACATATACACACACTGACACTCCTACACACAGTGGGGTCGGCCTGCTAGTGGGGGCCGGACCCGACATCTTTCCCACCCTGGATGGGCCCTGTGCAGTCCGGTGCCCCCGAGGTGCGAGACCGGCTGGGCTTATGGGGACCTTGCCACTTGTGGCGGGGTCCCCCTTCCCCCAATCCCGGGACTGGGCCGCTGCCCGGGTGGTCCCCTTGCGCCGCTCGGGGGCGGGTGGGCGGCGACGACCTGAGACACGGGGGTCTGACAATGGTGGGCGGGGGCCCACGGATTGAATATTTAATTTTATCTTCTTCTTTTTTTTTTTTTTTTAATTATTTATCTTCTTCTTTTACAGGACACAGGGGGAACCAGGGGGGACTCTCGCTCGGGGGCCCGCTTTGCCGGCGTTGGGGGCGGGGGTACGGCTGTGGCCCCGGGGGCCGGGGGGGGGCTGTCCCCTGGTGCCGGGGGGTCCCGGGGCGGTGGGGGTGGCTGGGGGGTGTGGGGGGTGGAGGGGGCCGGTTGATGTGCCATACTGGGTCCGTAGGGGGGGGGCCTCTGGGTGCCCGGGCCCGCCCTGGGTACCGATCCTCCCGGTGGGTGAAGGGGCTGGGTCCTGTCATGGGGATGAGTCTGGTCTCGCTTGCCCTGGGGGGCCCCCGTCCGGGGGCCGGGCTCTGCTGCCTGTCCGCCCTGGGTGGTGTCCCTTCTCCTTGGGGTATCTGCCTCCCTGTCATCCTGCCCTGGCTCCTCGTGGGGCGGGTGCCCTCCGGCCGGGGGGCCTGCTGCTCCGGGCCTCTTCCTGGCCGGCTTTGCGGTGGGTATGTCGTGTCCGGGGCCCCCCCCCCCGGCTCGTCGCTGGCGTGGGGCGGTTGCGGCCTCGGAGACCGCACTAATTGGCAGCCTACTTCCAGTGACGTACTTAAACACACCCACCCCTACATTCAGGTACACACACCACCACATCCATACACACACCACCACATCCATACACACACACACACACACACACACACACACACACGTATACACAGATGCAAACATGCACATACACACAAGTATACACACATGCAAATATACACATACACCCGCACACACGCACACACACACAAATATTCACAAGCGCGGGTACACTGTTGTACACTATTGCATAGCTTATTGTCTTATTGATCCATGAGTAGATTATTATCATCGTTATTATTACTATCAACATTATTATTATTATTATTATTATTACTATTATTATTATTATTATTACTATTAACGTTGCTATTATTATCATCGCTATTATTATTAACATCACTGAATGAACTCGCATGTATGTTTGTATGGGTATATATGTACTATCTGACAATTAGCTATGCATATTTACGATCTGTTTTGTTCTCTCTTAACACAATTGTATATTGTTGCCAGTTGCCTCCTCTACTCCTCTCTCTCTATCCCCTCATCATCTCATCATCCCCCCTCCCCCTCCCCCCCCACACACTCATTTCCCCTCTACTCACCTCCCTATCTATCCCCCTCAGTCCGGTCATGGCCAGAATGTCACCAAGAACATTATAATAAAACCACTAAAGAGGTAGCTCCTGAAACCACCCACGTGGCTCACACTCTCAAGATCTACCTCTGAGAATAAAATCTGTCAGCCATCATAGACATTCAGAGACACTTCTGCTTGTCATTATGGCCGGACCGGACAAGGGAAAAAAAAAAAAAAAAAAAAAAAAAAGATTAAGTCAGCCGTAGATCATCCCAGGGACAATATGGACAATAAACTCAAGAAATGGAATTTAAAATTTACCTTCAGACAAGGGAGGCAAATGCAACCAACAGGGAGGCCTGGTGACAGCGCGTCCGACATGGGAGAGCACACTGCAATGACAAACTCGGCCTCAGGCTGGGCCCCCCTGGTGCGAGTGGGTGACCGGGTTGCAGGCCAGAGCTCTGGGTGCGATGGTGAAGACAAAGGCTGGTGAGGGCTTGTAGTTCTGGGCACACTGCAATGACAAACTCAGCCTCAGGCTGGGCCCCCCTGGTGCGAGTGGCTGACCGGGTTGCAGGCCAGAGCTCTGGGTGCGATGGTGAAGACAAAGGCTGGTGAGGGCTTGTAGTTCTGGAGAAAGATTATGTCAGCCAAAGATCATCCCAGGGACAATATGGAGAATAAACTCAAGAAATGGAATTTAAAGTTTACCTTCAGACAAGGGAGGCAAATGCAACCAACAGGGAGGACTGGTGACAGCACGTCCGACATGGGACGGCACACTGCAATGAAAAACTAGGCCTCAGGCTGGGCCGCCTGGTGCGAGTGGCTGACCGGGTTGCAGGCCAGAGCAGGCAGAATGCAATGACAAAATCAGCCTCAGGCTGGGCCCCCCTGGTGTGAGTGGGGAACCGGGTTGCAGTGCTGGAGCCCTGGTTGTGGTGCTGGAGACAAAGACTTGTGAGGGCTTGTAGTTCTGGAACAAGATTAAGTCAGCCAAAGATCATCCCTGGGACAATATGGAGAATAAACACAAGAAATGGAATTTAAAGTTTACCTTCAGACAAGGGAGGCAAATGCAACCAACAGGGAGGCCTGGTGACAGCTCGTCCGACGTGGAACGGAAAGCTGCAATGACAACCTCGGCCTCAGGCTGGGCCCCCCTGGTGCGAGTGGGGGACCGAGGTTGCACTGGCGGAACTCCTGGTGCGGTGCTGAAGACAAAGGCTTGTGAGGGCTTGTAGTTCTGGAGCAAGATTATGTCAGCCAAAGATCATCCCAGGGACAATATGGAGAATAAACTCAAGAAATGTAATTTAAAATTTACCTTCAGACAAGGGAGGCAAATGCAACCAACAGGGAGGCCTGGTGACAGCGCGTCCGACATGGGACGGCACACTGCAATGACAAACTCGGCCTCAGATTGGGGCCCCTTGGTGCGAGTGGCTGACCGGGTTGCAGGCCAGAGCTCTGGGTGCGATGGTGAAGACAAAGAATGGTGAGGGCTTGTAGTTCTGGAGCAAGATTATGTCAGCCAAAGATCATCCCAGGGACAATATGGAAAATAGACTCAAGAAATGTAATTTAAAGTTTACCTTCAGACAAGGGAGGCAAATGCAACCAACAGGGAGGCCTGGGGAAAGCTTGATCGAGAGGGCGACGCCCACTGCAACGACAACCACCCCCTAAGGCTGGACACCCCTGGTGAGGGTGGGGGACCGGGCAGCAGTGCTAGAGCCCTGGCTGGAGCCCCGGTCTGGCCTGGAGTCACATGCTGGTGAGGGCTTGTAGTTCTGGAGCAAGATTAAGTCAGCCGTAGATCATCCCCGGCACAATATGGAGAATAAACTCAAGAAATGGAATTTAAAGTTTACCTTCAGACAAGGGAGGCAAATGCAACCAACAGGGAGGCCTGGTGATAGCGCGTCCGATGTGGGACGGCACACTGCAATGACAAACTCGGCCTCAGGCTGGGCCCCCCTGGTGCGAGTGGCTGACCGGGTTGCAGGCCAGAGCTCTGGGTGCGATGGTGAAGACAAAGGCTGGTGAGGGCTTGTAATTCTGGAGAAAGATTATGTCAGCCAAAGATCATCCCAGGGACAATATGGAGAATAAACTCAAGAAATGTAATTTAAAGTTTACCTTCAGACAAGGGAGGCAAATGCAACCAACAGGGAGGCCTGGTGACAACGCGTCCGACATGGGACGGCACACTGCAATGACAAAATTAGCCTCAGGCTGGGCACCCCTGGTGTGAGTGGGGGACCGAGTTGCAGTGCTGGATCCCTGGGTGTGGTGCTGGAGACAAAGGCTTGTGAGGGCTTTTAGTTCTGGAGAAAGATTATGTCAGCCAAAGATCATCCCAGGGACAATATGGAGAATAAAGTCAAGAAATGTAATTTAAAGTTTACCTTCAGACAAGGGAGGCAAATGCAACCAACAGGGAGGCCTGGGGAAAGCTTGATCGAGAGGGCGACGCCCACTGCAACGACAACCACCGCCTAAGGCTGGGCACACCTGGTGAGGCTGGGGGACCGGGCAGCAGTGCTGGAGCCCTGGCTGGAGCCCCGGTGTGGCCTGGAGTCACATGCTGGTGAGGGCTTGTAGTTCTGGAGAAAGATTAGGTCAGCCAAAGATCATCCCAGGGACAATATGGAGAATAAACTCTAGAAATGGAATTTAAAGTTTACCTTCAGACAAGGGAGGCAAATGCAACCAACAGGGAGGCCTGGTGACAGCGCGTCCGACAAGGGACAGCAAACTGCAATGACAAACTCGGCCTCAGGCAGGGCCCCCCTGGTGCGAGTGGCTGACCGGGTTGCAGGCCAGAGCTCTGGGTGCGATGGTGAAGACAAAGGCTGGTGAGGGCTTGTCGTTCTGGAGAAAGATTATGTCAGCCAAAGATCATCCCAGGGACAATATGGAGAATAAACTCAAGAAATGTAATTTAAAGTTTACCTTCAGACAAGGGAGGCAAATGCAACCAACAGGGAGGCCTGGGGAAAGCTTGATCGAGAGGGCGACGCCCACTGCAACGACAACCACCCCCTAAGGCTGGGCACCCCTGGTGAGAGTGGGGGACCGGGCAGCAGTGCTGGAGCCCTGGCTGGTGCCCCAGGGTGGCCTGGAGTCACATGCTGGTGAGGGCTTGTAGTTCTGGAGCAAGATTAAGTCAGCCGTAGATCATCCCAGGGACAATATGGAGAATAAACTCAAGAAATGGAATTTAAAGTTTACCTTCAGACAAGGGAGGCAAATGCAACCAACAGGGAGGCATGGTGACAGCGCGTCCGATGTGGGACGGCACACTGCAATGACAACCTCGGCCTCAGGCTGGGCCCCCCTGGTGAGAGTGGGGTACCGGGCAGCAGTGCTGGAGCCCTGGCTGGAGCCCCAGGGTGGCCTGGAGTCACATGCTGGTGAGGGCTTGTAGTTCAGGAGAAAGATTATGTCAGCCAAAGATCATCCCAGGGACAATATGGAGAATAAACTCAAGAAATGGAATTTAAAGTTTACCTTCAGACAAGGGAGGCAAATGCAACCAACAGGGAGGACTGGTGACAGCACGTCCGACATGGGACGGCACACTGCAATGAAAAACTAGGCCTCAGGCTGGGCCCCCTGGTGCGAGTGGCTGACCGGGTTGCAGGCCAGAGCAGGCAGAATGCAATGACAAAATCAGCCTCAGGCTGGGCCCCCCTGGTGTGAGTGGGGAACCGGGTTGCAGTGCTGGAGCCCTGGTTGTGGTGCTGGAGACAAAGACTTGTGAGGGCTTGTAGTTCTGGAACAAGATTAAGTCAGCCAAAGATCATCCCTGGGACAATATGGAGAATAAACACAAGAAATGGAATTTAAAGTTTACCTTCAGACAAGGGAGGCAAATGCAACCAACAGGGAGGCCTGGTGACAGCTCGTCCGACGTGGAACGGAAAGCTGCAATGACAACCTCGGCCTCAGGCTGGGCCCCCCTGGTGCGAGTGGGGGACCGAGGTTGCACTGGCGGAACTCCTGGTGCGGTGCTGAAGACAAAGGCTTGTGAGGGCTTGTAGTTCTGGAGCAAGATTATGTCAGCCAAAGATCATCCCAGGGACAATATGGAGAATAAACTCAAGAAATGTAATTTAAAATTTACCTTCAGATTAAGTCAGCCGTATATCATCCCAGGGACAATATGGAGAATAAACTCAAGAAAGGGAATTTAAAGTTTACCTTCAGACAAGGGTGGCAAATGCAACCAACAGGGAGGCCTGGTGAAAGCTTGATCAAGAGGGCGACGCCCACTGCAACGACAACCACCCCCTAAGGCTGGACACCCCTGGTGAGGGTGGGGGACCAAGGTTGCACTGGCGGAACTCCTGGTGCGGTGCTGAAGACAAAGGTTGGTGAGGGCTTGTAGTTCTGGAGCCAGATTAAGTCAGCCGTAGATCATCCCAGGGACAATATGGAGAATAAACTCAAGAAAGGGAATTTAAAGTTTACCTTCAGACAAGGGAGGCAAATGCAACCAACAGGGAGGCCTGGTGACAGCGCGTCCGACATGGGACAGCACATTGCAATGACAAACTCGGCCTCAGGCTGGGCCCCCTTGGTGCAAGTGGGTGACAAGGTTGCAAGCCAGAACTCTGGGTGCGATGGTGAAGACAAAGGCTGGTGAGGGCTTGTAGTTCTTGAGAAAGATTATGTCAGCCAAAGATCATCCCAGGGACAATATGGAGAATGAACTCAAGAAATTTAATTTAAAGTTTACCTTCAGACAAAGGAGGCAAATGCAACCAACACGGAGGCCAGGTTACAGCGCGTCCGATGTGGGACGGCACACTGCAATGACAACCTCGGCCTCAGGCTGGGCCCCCCTGGTGCGAGTGGGGGACAGAGGTTGCACTGGCAGAAATCCTGGTGCGGTGCTGAAGACAAAGGCTGGTGAGGGCTTGTAGTTCTGGAGAAAGATTAAGTCAGCCAAAGATCATCCCAGGAACAATATGGAGAATAAACTCAAGAAATGGAATTTAAAGTTTACCTTCAGACAAGGGAGGCAAATGCAACCAACAGGGAGGCATGGTGACAGCGCGTCCGATGTGGGACAGCACACTGCAATGACAACCTCGGCCTCAGGCTGGGCCCCCCTGGTGAGAGTGGGGTACCGGGCAGCAGTGCTGGAGCCCTGGCTGGAGCCCCAGGGTGGCCTGGAGTCACATGCTGGTGAGGGCTTGTAGTTCAGGAGAAAGATTATGTCAGCCAAAGATCATCCCAGGGACAATATGGAGAATAAACTCAAGAAATGGAATTTAAAGTTTACCTTCAGACAAGGGAGGCAAATGCAACCAACAGGGAGGACTGGTGACAGCACGTCCGACATGGGACGGCACACTGCAATGAAAAACTAGGCCTCAGGCTGGGCCCCCTGGTGCGAGTGGCTGACCGGGTTGCAGGCCAGAGCAGGCAGAATGCAATGACAAAATCAGCCTCAGGCTGGGCCCCCCTGGTGTGAGTGGGGAACCGGGTTGCAGTGCTGGAGCCCTGGTTGTGGTGCTGGAGACAAAGACTTGTGAGGGCTTGTAGTTCTGGAACAAGATTAAGTCAGCCAAAGATCATCCCTGGGACAATATGGAGAATAAACACAAGAAATGGAATTTAAAGTTTACCTTCAGACAAGGGAGGCAAATGCAACCAACAGGGAGGCCTGGTGACAGCTCGTCCGACGTGGAACGGAAAGCTGCAATGACAACCTCGGCCTCAGGCTGGGCCCCCCTGGTGCGAGTGGGGGACCGAGGTTGCACTGGCGGAACTCCTGGTGCGGTGCTGAAGACAAAGGCTTGTGAGGGCTTGTAGTTCTGGAGCAAGATTATGTCAGCCAAAGATCATCCCAGGGACAATATGGAGAATAAACTCGAGAAATGTAATTTAAAATTTACCTTCAGACAAGGGAGGCAAATGCAACCAACAGGGAGGCCTGGTGACAGCGCGTCCGACATGGGACGGCACACTGCAATGACAAACTCGGCCTCAGATTGGGGCCCCTTGGTGCGAGTGGCTGACCGGGTTGCAGGCCAGAGCTCTGGGTGCGATGGTGAAGACAAAGAATGGTGAGGGCTTGTAGTTCTGGAGCAAGATTATGTCAGCCAAAGATCATCCCAGGGACAATATGGAAAATAGACTCAAGAAATGTAATTTAAAGTTTACCTTCAGACAAGGGAGGCAAATGCAACCAACAGGGAGGCCTGGGGAAAGCTTGATCGAGAGGGCGACGCCCACTGCAACGACAACCACCCCCTAAGGCTGGACACCCCTGGTGAGGGTGGGGGACCGGGCAGCAGTGCTAGAGCCCTGGCTGGAGCCCCGGTCTGGCCTGGAGTCACATGCTGGTGAGGGCTTGTAGTTCTGGAGCAAGATTAAGTCAGCCGTAGATCATCCCCGGCACAATATGGAGAATAAACTCAAGAAATGGAATTTAAAGTTTACCTTCAGACAAGGGAGGCAAATGCAACCAACAGGGAGGCCTGGTGATAGCGCGTCCGATGTGGGACGGCACACTGCAATGACAAATTCGGCCTCAGGCTGGGCCCCCCTGGTGCGAGTGGCTGACCGGGTTGCAGGCCAGAGCTCTGGGTGCGATGGTGAAGACAAAGGCTGGTGAGGGCTTGTAATTCTGGAGAAAGATTATGTCAGCCAAAGATCATCCCAGGGACAATATGGAGAATAAACTCAAGAAATGTAATTTAAAGTTTACCTTCAGACAAGGGAGGCAAATGCAACCAACAGGGAGGCCTGGTGACAACGCGTCCGACATGGGACGGCACACTGCAATGACAAAATTAGCCTCAGGCTGGGCACCCCTGGTGTGAGTGGGGGACCGAGTTGCAGTGCTGGATCCCTGGGTGTGGTGCTGGAGACAAAGGCTTGTGAGGGCTTTTAGTTCTGGAGAAAGATTATGTCAGCCAAAGATCATCCCAGGGGAAAATAAGGAGAATAAACTCAAGAAATGTAATTTAAAGTTTACATTCAGACAAGGTAGGCAAATGCAACCAACAGGGAGGCCTGGGGAAAGCTTGATCGAGAGGGCGACGCCCACTGCAACGACAACAACCGCCTAAGGCTGGGCACCCCTGGTGAGAGTGGGGGACCAGGCAGCAGTGCTGGAACCCTGGCTGGAGCCCCAGGGTGGCCTGGAGTAACATGCTGGTGAGGGCTTGTAGTTCTGGAGCAAGATTAAGTCAGCCGTAGATCATCCCAGGGACAATATGGAGAATAAACTCAAGAAAGGGAATTTAAAGTTTACCTTCAGACAAGGGAGGCAAATGCAACCAACAGGGAGGCCTGGTGACAGCGCGTCCGATGTGGGACGGCACACTGCAATGAAAACCTCGGCCTCAGGCTGGGCCCCCCTGGTGCGAGTGGGGGACCGAGGTTGCACTGGCGGAACTCCTGGTGCGGTGCTGAAGACAAAGGCTTGTGAGGGCTTGTAGTTCTGGAGCAAGATTATGTCAGCCAAAGATCATCCCAGGGACAATATGGAGAATAAACTCAAGAAATGGAATTTAAAGTTTACCTTCAAACAAGGGAGGCGAATGCAACCAACAGGGAGGCCTGATGACAGGTCTTCCGACATGGGACGGCACACTGCAATGACAAAATCGCCCTCAGGCTGGGCACCCCTAGTGTGAGTGGGGGACCGGGTTGCAGTGCTGGAGCTCTGGGTGCGGTGCTGAAGACAGAGGCTGGTGAGGGCTTGTAGTTCTGGAGCAAGATTAAGTCAGCCAAAGATCATCCCAGGGACAATATGGAGAATAAACTCAAGAAATGTAATTTAAAGTTTACCTTCAGACAAGGGAGGCAAATGCAACCAACAGGGAGGCCTGGGGAAAGCTTGATCGAGAGGGCGACGTCCACTGCAACGACAACCTCGGCCTCAGGCTGGGCACCCCTGGTGCGAGTGGGGGACCGAGGTTGCACTGGCGGAACTCCTGGTGCGGTGCTGAAGACAAAGGCTTGTGAGGGCTTGTAGTTCTGGAGCAAGATTATGTCAGCCAAAGATCATCCCAGGGACAATATGGACGATAAACTCAAGAAATGGAATTTAAAGTTTACCTTCAGACAAGGGAGGCAAATGCAACCAACAGGGAGGCCTGATGACAGGTCGTCCGACATGGGACGGCACACTGCAATGACAAAATCGCCCTCAGGCTGGGCACATCTAGTGTGATGGGGGACCGGGTTGCAGTGCTGGAGCTCTGGGTGCGGTGCTGAAGACAGAGGCTGGTGAGGGCTTGTAGTTCTGGAGAAAGATTATGTCAGCCAAAGATCATCCCAGGGACAATATGGAGAATAAACTCAAGAAATGTAATTTAAAGTTTACCTTCAGACAAGGGAGGCAAATGCAACCAACAGGGAGGCCTGGGGAAAGCTTGATCGAGAGGGAGACGCCCACTGCAACGACAACCACCGCCTAAGGCTGGGCACCCCTGGTGAGAGTGGGGGACCGGGCAGCAGTCCTGGAGCCCTGGTTGGAGCCCCAGGGTGGCTTGGAGTCACATGCTGGTGTGGGCTTGTAGTTCTGGAGCAAGATTAAGTCAGCCGTAGATCATCCCAGGGACAATATGGAGAATAAACTCAAGAAAGGGAATTTAAAGTTTACCTTCAGACAAGGGAGGCAAATGCAACCAACAGGTAGGCCTGGTGATAGCGCGTCCGATGTGGGACGGCACACTGCAATGAAGAAATTAGCCTCAGGCTTGGCCCCCCTGGTGTGAGTGGGGGACCGGGTTGCAGTGCTGGAGCCCTGGGTGTGGTGCTGGAGACAAAGGCTTGTGAGGGCTTGTAGTTCTGGAGAAAGATTATGTCAGCCAAAGATCATCGCAGGGACAATATGGAGAATAAACTCAAGAAATGGAATTTAAAGTTTACCTTCAGACAAGGGAGGCAAATGCAACCAACAGGGAGGCCTGGTGACAGCGCGTCCGACAAGGGACGGCAAACTGCAATGACAAACTCGGCCTCAGGCAGGGCCCCCCTGGTGCGAGTGGGTGACCGGGTTGCGGCCAGAGCTCTGGGTGCGATGGTGAAGACAAAGGCTGGTGAGGGCTTGTAGTTCTGGGCACACTGCAATGACAAACCCGGCCTCAGGCTGGGCCCCCCTGGTGCGAGTGGCTGACCGGGTTGCAGGACAAAGCTCTGGGTGCGATGGTGAAGACAAAGGCTGGTGAGGGCTTGTCGTTCTGGAGAAAGATTATGTCAGCCAAAGATCATCCCAGGGACAATATGGAGAATAAACTCAAGAAATGGAATTTAAAGTTTACCTTCAGACAAGGGAGGCAAATGCAACCAACAGGGAGGCCTGGGGAAAGCTTGATCGAGAGGGCGACGCCCACTGCAACGACAACCACCCCCTAAGGCTGGGCACCCCTGGTGAGGGTGGGGTACCGGGCAGCAGTGCTGGAGCCCTGGCTGGAGCCCCAGGGTGGCCTGGAGTCACATGCTGGTGAGGGCTTGTAGTTCTGGAGCAAGATTAAGTCAGCCGTAGATCATCCCAGGGACAATATGGAGAATAAACTCAAGAAATGGAATTTAAAGTTTACCTTCAGACAAGGGAGGCAAATGCAACCAACAGGGAGGCCTGGTGACAGCGCGTCCGACATGGGAGAGCACACTGCAATGACAAACTCGGCCTCAGGCTGGGCCCCCCTGGTGCGAGTGGCTGACCAGGTTGCAGGCCAGAGCTCTGGGTGCGATGGTGAAGACAAAGGCTGGTGAGGGCTTGTAGTTCTGGGCACACTGCAATGACAAACTCAGCCTCAGGCTGGGCCCCCCTGATGCGAGTGGCTGACCGGGTTGCAGGCCAGAGCTCTGGGTGCGATGGTGAAGACAAAGGCTGGTGAGGGCTTGTAGTTCTGGAAAAAGATTATGTCAGCCAAAAATCATCCCAGGGACAATATGGAGAATAAACTCAAGAAATGGAATTTAAAGTTTACCTTCAGACAAGGGAGGCAAATGCAACCAAAAAGGAGGCCTGATGACAGCGCGTCCGACATGGGACGGCACACTGCAATGACAAACTCGGCCTTAGGCTGGGCCCCCCTGGTGCCAGTGGCTGACCGGGTAGCAGGCCAGAGCTCTGGGTGCGATGGTGAAGACAAAGGCTGGTGAGGGCTTATAGTTCTGGAGCAAGATTAAGTCAGCCGTAGATCATCCCAGGCACAATATGGAGAATAAACTCAAGAAATGGAATTTAAAGTTTACCTTCAGACAAGGGAGGCAAATGCAACCAACAGGGAGGCCTGGTGATAGCGCGTCCGATGTGGGACGGCACACTGCAATGACAAAATCAGCCTCAGGCTGGGCCCCCCTGGTGTGAGTGGGGGACCGGGTTGCAGTGCTGGAGCCCTGGGTGTGGTGCTGGAGACAAAGGCTTGTGAGGGCTTGTAGTTCTGGAGAAAGATTATGTCAGCCAAAGATCATCCCAGGGACAATATGGAGAATAAACTCAAGAAATGGAATTTAATGTTTACCTTCAGACAAGGGAGGCAAATGCAACCAACAGGGAGGCCTGGTGACAGCGCGTCCGACATGGGAGAGCACACTGCAATGACAAACTCGGCCTCAGGCTGGGCCCCCCTGGTGCGAGTGGCTGACCGGGTTGCAGGCCAGAGCTCTGGGTGCGATGGTGAAGACAAAGGCTGGTGAGGGCTTGTAGTTCTGGGCACACTGCAATGACAAACTCAGCCTCAGGCTGGGCCCCCCTGGTGCGAGTGGCTGACCGGGTTGCAGGCCAGAGCTCTGGGTGCGATGGTGAAGACAAAGGCTGGTGAGGGCTTGTAGTTCTGGAGAAAGATTATGTCAGCCAAAGATCATCCCAGGGACAATATGGAGAATAAACTCAAGAAATGGAATTTAAAGTTTACCTTCAGACAAGGGAGGCAAATGCAACCAACAGGGAAGCCTGGTGACAGCGCGTCCGACAAGGGACGGCAAACTGCAATGACAAACTCGGCCTCAGGCAGGGCCCCCCTGGTGCGAGTGGGTGACCGGGTTGCAGGCCAGAGCTCTGGGTGCGATGGTGAAGACAAAGGCTGGTGAGGGCTTGTAGTTCTGGGCACACTGCAATGACAAACCCGGCCTCAAGCTGGGCCCCCCTGGTGCGAGTGGCTGACCGGGTTGCAGACCAAAGCTCTAGGTGCGATGGTGAAGACAAAGGCTGGTGAGGGCTTGTCGTTCTGGAGAAAGATTATATCAGCCAAAGATCATCCCAGGGACAATATGGAGAATAAACTCAAGAAATGTAATTTAAAGTTTACCTTCAGACAAGGGAGGCAAATGCAACCAACAGGGAGGCCTGGGGAAAGCTTGATCGAGAGGGCGACGCCCACTGCAACGACAACCACCCCCTAAGGCTGGGCACCCCTGGTGAGAGTGGGGGACCGGGCAGCAGTGCTGGAGCCCTGGCTGGAGCCCCAGGGTGGCCTGGAGTCACATGCTGGTGAGGGCTTGTAGTTCTGGAGCAAGATTAAGTCAGCCGTTGATCATCCCAGGGACAATATGGAGAATAAACTCAAGAAATGGAATTTAAAGTTTACCTTCAGACAAGGGAGGCAAATGCAACCAACAGGGAGGCCTGGTGACAGCGCTTCCGACATGGGAGAGCACACTGCAATGACAAACTCGGCCTCAGGCTGGGCCCCCCTGGTGCGAGTGTCTGACCAGGTTGCAGGCCAGAGCTCTGGGTGCGATGGTGAAGACAAAAGCTGGTGAGGGCTTGTAGTTCTGGGCACACTGCAATGACAAACTCAGCCTCAGGCTGGGCCCCCCTGGTGCGAGTGGCTGACAGGGTTGCAGGCCAGAGCTCTGGGTGCGATGGTGAAGACAAAGGCTGGTGAGGGCTTGTAGTTCTGGAGAAAGATTATGTCAGCCAAAGATCATCCCAGGGAGAATATGGAGAATAAACTCAAGAAATGGAATTTAAAGTTTACCTTCAGACAAGGGAGGCAAATGCAACCAACAGGGAAGCCTGGTGACAGCGCGTCCGACAAGGGACGGCAAACTGCAATGACAAACTCGGCCTCAGGCAGGGCCCCCCTGGTGCGAGTGGCTGACCGGGTTGCAGGACAAAGCTCTGGGTGCGATGGTGAAGACAAAGGCTGGTGAGGGCTTGTCGTTCTGGGCACACTGCAATGACAAACCCGGCCTCAAGCTGGGCCCCCCTGGTGCGAGTGGCTGACCGGGTTGCAGGCCAAACCTCTAGGTGCGATGGTGAAGACAAAGGCTGGTGAGGGCTTGTCGTTCTGGAGAAAGATTATGTCAGCCAAAGATCATCCCAGGGACAATATGGAGAATAAACTCAAGAAATGGAATTTAAAGTTTACCTTCAGACAAGGGAGGCAAATGCAACCAACAGGGAGGCCTGGGGAAAGCTTGATCGAGAGGGCGACGCCCACTGCAACGACAACCACCCCCTAAGGCTGGGCACCCCTGGTGAGAGTGGGGGACCGGGCAGCAGTGCTGGAGCCCTGGCTGGAGCCCCAGGGTGGCCTGGAGTCACATGCTGGTGAGGGCTTGTAGTTCTGGAGCAAGATTAAGTCAGCCGTAGATCATCCCAGGGACAATATGGAGAATAAACTCAAGAAATGGAATTTAAAGTTTACCTTCAGACAAGGGAGGCAAATGCAACCAACAGGGAGGCCTGGTGACAGCGCTTCCGACATGGGAGAGCACACTGCAATGACAAACTCGGCCTCAGGCTGGGCCCCCCTGGTGCGAGTGGCTGACCAGGTTGCAGGCCAGAGCTCTGGTTGCGATGGTGAAGACAAAGGCTGGTGAGGGCTTGTAGTTCTGGGCACACTGCAATGACAAACTCAGCCTCAGGCTGGGCCCCCCTGGTGCGAGTGGCTGACCGGGTTGCAGGCCAGAGCTCTGGGTGCGATGGTGAAGACAAAGGCTGGTGAGGGCTTGTAGTTCTGGAGAAAGATTATGTCAGCCAAAGATCATCCCAGGGACAATATGGAGAATAAACTCAAGAAATGGAATTTAAAGTTTACCTTCAGACAAGGGAGGCAAATGCAACAAACAGGGAGGCCTGGTGACAGCGCGTCCGACATGGGACGGCACACTGCAATGACAAACCCGGCCTCAGGCTGGGCCCCCCTGGTGCGAGTGGCTGACCGGGTTGCAGGACAAAGCTCTGGGTGCGATGGTGAAGACAAAGGCTGGTGAGGGCTTGTCGTTCTGGAGAAAGATTATGTCAGCCAAAGATCATCCCAGGGACAATATGGAGAATAAACTCAAGAAATGTAATTTAAAGTTTACCTTCAGACAAGGGAGGCAAATGCAACCAACAGGGAGGCCTGGGGAAAGCTTGATCGAGAGGGCGACGCCCACTGCAACGACAACCACCCCCTAAGGCTGGGCACCCCTGGTGCGAGTGGGGGACCGGGTTGCAGGCCAGAGCTCTGGGTGCGATGGTGAAGACAAAGGCTGGTGAGGGCTTGTAGTTCTGGGCACACTGCAATGACAAACTCAGCCTCAGGCTGGGCCCCCCTGGTGCGAGTGGCTGACCGGGTTGCAGGCCAGAGCTCTGGGTGCGATGGTGAAGACAAAGGCTGGTGAGGGCTTGTAGTTCTGGAGAAAGATTATGTCAGCCAAAGATCATCCCAGGGACAATATGGAGAATAAACTCAAGAAATGGAATTTAAAGTTTACCTTCAGACAAGGGAGGCAAATGCAACCAACAGGGAGGCCTGGTGACAGCGCGTCCGACATGGAACGGCAGACTGCAAAGACAAAATCAGCCTCAGGTTGGGCCCCCCCGGTGTGAGTGGGGGACCGGGTTGCAGTGCTGGAGCCCTGGGTGTGGTGCTGGAGACAAAGACTTGTGAGGGCTTGTAGTTCTGGAGCAAGATTAAGTCAGCCAAAGATCATCCCAGGGACAATATGGAGACTAAACTCAAGAAATGGAATTTAAAGTTTACCTTCAGACAAGGGAGGCAAATGCAACCAACAGGGAGGCCTGGTGACAGCGCGTCCGATGTGGGACGGCACACTGCAATGACAACCTCGGCCTCAGGCTGGGCCCCCCTGGTGCGAGTGGGGGACCGAGTTTGCACTGGCAGAAATCCTGGTGCGGTGCTGAAGACAAAGGCTGGTGAGGGCTTGTAGTTCTGGAGAAAGATTATGTCAGCCAAAGATCATCCCAGGGACAATATGTAGAATCAACTCAAGAAATGGAATTTAAAGTTTACCTTCAGACAAGGGAGGCAAATGCAACCAACAGGGAGGCCTGGTGACAGCGCGTCCGACAAGGGACGGCAAACTGCAATGACAAACTCGGCCTCAGGCAGGGCCCCCCTGGTGCGAGTGGGTGACCGGGTTGCGGCAAGAGCTCTGGGTGCGATGGTGAAGACAAAGGCTGGTGAGGGCTTGTAGTTCTGGGCACACTGCAATGACAAACCCGGCCTCAGGCTGGGCCCCCCTGGTGCGAGTGGCTGACCGGGTTTAAGGACAAAGCTCTGGGTGCGATGGTGAAGACAAAGGCTGGTGAGGGCTTGTCGTTCTGGAGAAAGATTATGTCAGCCAAAGATCATCCCAGGGACAATATGGAGAATAAACTCAAGAAATGGAATTTAAAGTTTACCTTCAGACAAGGGAGGCAAATGCAACCAACAGGGAGGCCTGGTGAAAGCTTGATCAAGAGGGCGACGCCCACTGCAACGATAACCACCCCCTAAGGTTGGACACCCCTGGTGAGGGTGGGGGACCAAGGTTGCACTGGCGGAACTCCTGGTGCGGTGCTGAAGACAAAGGCTGGTGAGGGCTTGTAGTTCTGGAGAAAGATTATGTCAGCCAAAGATCATCGCAGGGACAATATGGAGAATAAACTCAAGAAATGTAATTTAAAGTTTACCTTCAGACAAGGGAGGCAAATGCAACCAACAGGGAGGCCTGGTGACAGCGCGTCCGACAAGGGACGGCAAACTGCAATGACAAACTCGGCCTCAGGCAGGGCCCCCCTGGTGCGAGTGGGTGACCGGGTTGCGGCCAGAGCTCTGGGTGCGATGGTGAAGACAAAGGCTGGTGAGGGCTTGTAGTTCTGGGCACACTGCAATGACAAACCCGGCCTCAGGCTGGGCCCCCCTGGTGCAAGTGGCTGACCGGGTTGCAGGACAAAGCTCTGGGTGCGATGGTGAAGACAAAGGCTGGTGAGGGCTTGTCGTTCTGGAGAAAGATTATGTCAGCCAAAGATCATCCCAGGGACAATATGGAGAATAAACTCAAGAAATGGAATTTAAAGTTTACCTTCAGACAAGGGAGGCAAATGCAACCAACAGGGAGGCCTGGGGAAAGCTTGATCGAGAGGGCGACGCCCACTGCAACGACAACCACCCCCTAAGGCTGGGCACCCCTGGTGAGGGTGGGGTACCGGGCAGCAGTGCTGGAGCCCTGGCTGGAGCCCCAGGGTGGCCTGGAGTCACATGCTGGTGAGGGCTTGTAGTTCTGGAGCAAGATTAAGTCAGCCGTAGATCATCCCAGGGACAATATGGAGAATAAACTCAAGAAATGGAATTTAAAGTTTACCTTCAGACAAGGGAGGCAAATGCAACCAACAGGGAGGCCTGGTGACAGCGCGTCCGACATGGGAGAGCACACTGCAATGACAAACTCGGCCTCAGGCTGGGCCCCCCTGGTGCGAGTGGCTGACCAGGTTGCAGGCCAGAGCTCTGGGTGCGATGGTGAAGACAAAGGCTGGTGAGGGCTTGTAGTTCTGGGCACACTGCAATGACAAACTCAGCCTCAGGCTGGGCCCCCCTGATGCGAGTGGCTGACCGGGTTGCAGGCCAGAGCTCTGGGTGCGATGGTGAAGACAAAGGCTGGTGAGGGCTTGTAGTTCTGGAAAAAGATTATGTCAGCCAAAGATCATCCCAGGGACAATATGGAGAATAAACTCAAGAAATGGAATTTAAAGTTTACCTTCAGACAAGGGAGGCAAATGCAACCAAAAAGGAGGCCTGATGACAGCGCGTCCGACATGGGACGGCACACTGCAATGACAAACTCGGCCTTAGGCTGGGCCCCCCTGGTGCCAGTGGCTGACCGGGTAGCAGGCCAGAGCTCTGGGTGCGATGGTGAAGACAAAGGCTGGTGAGGGCTTATAGTTCTGGAGCAAGATTAAGTCAGCCGTAGATCATCCCAGGCACAATATGGAGAATAAACTCAAGAAATGGAATTTAAAGTTTACCTTCAGACAAGGGAGGCAAATGCAACCAACAGGGAGGCCTGGTGATAGCGCGTCCGATGTGGGACGGCACACTGCAATGACAAAATCAGCCTCAGGCTGGGCCCCCCTGGTGTGAGTGGGGGACCGGGTTGCAGTGCTGGAGCCCTGGGTGTGGTGCTGGAGACAAAGGCTTGTGAGGGCTTGTAGTTCTGGAGAAAGATTATGTCAGCCAAAGATCATCCCAGGGACAATATGGAGAATAAACTCAAGAAATGGAATTTAATGTTTACCTTCAGACAAGGGAGGCAAATGCAACCAACAGGGAGGCCTGGTGACAGTGCGTCCGATGTGGGACGGCACACTGCAATGACAACCTCGGCCTCAGGCTGGGCCCCCCTGGTGCGAGTGGGGGACCGAGTTTGCACTGGCAGAAATCCTGGTGCGGTGCTGAAGACAAAGGCTGGTGAGGGCTTGTAGTTCTGGAGAAAGATTATGTCAGCCAAAGATCATCCCAGGGACAATATGGAGAATAAACTCAAGAAATGGAATTTAAAGTTTACCTTCAGACAAGGGAGGCAAATGCAACCAACAGGGAAGCCTGGTGACAACGCGTCCGACAAGGGACGGCAAACTGCAATGACAAACTCGGCCTCGGGCAGGGCCCCCCTGGTGCGAGTGGGTGACCGGGTTGCAGGCCAGAGCTCTGGGTGCGATGGTGAAGACAAAGGCTGGTGAGGACTTGTAGTTCTGGGCACACTGCAATGACAAACCCGGCCTCAGGCTGGGCCCCCCTGGTGCGAGTGGCTGACCGGGTTGCAGGCCAAAGCTCTGGGTGCGATGGTGAAGACAAAGGCTGGTGAGGGCTTGTCGTTCTGGAGAAAGATTATGTCAGCCAAAGATCATCCCAGGGACAATATGGAGAATAAACTCAAGAAATGGAATTTAAAGTTTACCTTCAGACAAGGGAGGCAAATGCAACCAACAGGGAGGCCTGGGGAAAACTTGATCGAGAGGGCGACGCCCACTGCAACGACAACCACCCCGTAAGGCTGGGCACCCCTGGTGAGAGTGGGGGACCGGGCAGCAGTGCTGGAGCCCTGGCTGGAGCCCCAAGGTGGCCTGGAGTAACATGCTGGTGAGGGCTTGTAGTTCTGGAGCAAGATTAAGTCAGCCGTAGATCATCCCAGGGACAATATGGAGAATAAACTCAAGAAATGGAATTTAAAGTTTACCTTCAGACAAGGGAGGCAAATGCAACCAACAGGGAGGCCTGGTGACAGCGCGTCCGACATGGGAGAGCACACTGCAATGACAAACTCGGCCTCAGGCTGGGCCCCCCTGGTGCGAGTGGCTGACCGGTGTGGTGAATTCTTCTGGTGGATTCAGGTGATGTAGATGTTGAAGGAGTCTTCACTGACACAGACTTAGTTGGATAAAAACTGGTTTATTTCAAAGAAGTCAAGAGTCAGACAGGCACCTAGAACCTCTGGGGATGTCTCTGGGCCAGATGTGAGCAACTCCGATGATCCTTTGTTCACATCACCTCTTATACCCCCAGCAACCAGGGAGGAAGATACAGGAAGTGGAGGAGGATGTATGCATTCCATAGTTGCACCCCCAATGGCCATCTGGTTTCAATTTGGTGGACCTTGGCAACGACAAGACCATATATGGACACTAACGTCCTTAGGGAAGGAGTACAGCAGCGGGTTCACCGCTGAGTTCACATCAGGCCATACACATAAGATCACATGAGGACATATGCATAGATTCAGATACTACATATTTCCCCCCTTCGAGACTTCATAAAGTCTCGAAACAAACAGAAGATACCCACACATGATACATGGATAGTAAAGAATGTAAATTCAAACACAAAGTACCCGCTTGATGAGGTAGTAGTTATTACATACAACATAGTGATTATGAGCAACACTGTAAATTTGTAGAGTGTGAGAGCGAAAAACCTATCAGACAGCCATCTTTCAGTTAAAACCATCACAATCCTTCTAGATAGGAAAATTCTCTCACGGCCCCTCTGTCCTAGGCGACCACCTTACGGCCCTCCAAATCAATTCTGTAGAGAAGCAGCATTCAGGGAAAACGTTGGCAAACACACACATGAGAAACTCAAAAATAAAATCAAACATCCAGGGCTTGGCTGGTCATCCCATCGGACCTACACCGTGGACCTTTCCCTGCCTAACACCCCTTTCCCTGTTCTCCAAAACAAAGAAAAAGATTGAGTTCCCATAAGCATCTGCCTACTGATAAAATCCCCCAAATAACTTTATTCTCTAAAACATCAATTTCGTGTTGCAATTCAGATTAATTCAGATTAAATACAAACAAACACAGTGGTTAATACACAGTAGTTTCATTGAGTTCTGTTGTTCACAGTCCCCTGATGCAGGATCTTCACGTGTTCTGCGTCCTCATTCAGGGTTCTCCAGTGATTTCAGCTTATTTGAGTCTCTGAGTCCATTCTGAATCTAGTTGACACCCCCACGTAGGCTCCCCAACTATTGTCCTGAAACAGAGAAAATATCTGCCAGTATCTTTGTACACAGAACATCACACATGTAATTCCATTACAAGAGATACGTCAAACATCAAACATCAAACATCAAACATGAGTAAACATACCATTTCCCCCCTTGGGCGCTCGCCCACAAGGAAGAGAATAGAAACATACAAAAAGAAAAGAAATGTAATATAACAATACATCTGCCACTACGAATATTTATCCATCACAGTGGTGGCAATCTCCTCCTCCTCAACATCTTTGAGGAGCGGCATCTGAACCGCATCGCCAGGCATGACTACACCTATCCATCGGAGTATCATCGCCTTTGCACACGTCAACGACAGCGTGCAAACACAAAACAATATTCCCAATGACACAACGACCGCGCTAAAGACCTGTAGAAGCATAACTCCCACAGGACCAAACCTATCATGAAGCCATGCACTCGCAGATGTACCTGCGCTTTCCGAGGGACCAAACGCATCCCTAATTTTTCTCAACGCTTCAATCACATTGGTCATATTGTCCGCATTATCAGGAATCAAAGTGTAGCATGCATCACCTGTTAGGTTCAATGCCACGCACAAACCTCCTTGCTTGGCCAGAATATAATCAAGGGCCATGTCGTGTTTCAACAGAGTTAGTCTGTGACTTCTCTGCGCATTTGATAGATGTTCAAAGCCCTTTATTGTCTCATTCGCAAAACCTTGCAGCGTATATGTGATATTGTCAATATGTTCCGCTAAAAATACAACCCCATACCATGGGAGTAAACCCAGGCCCCATTTTTCTCCCAAGCTGATTCTCCAATGATAAGACTCGAGATTGTGAAACTCGGCCAAGTCTCTCTTGAGTCTAGATCCTGGAGCAGCCGCAGAGCTGCTGTTGTTGGAATCAGCGCCTACCTGAAGCGCAAAAACTTCATACGGGAGTTTCAATGTAGCCATGTAGCAACATCCAACCCAATTATGGGGCAAAAATAAGTAAGCTGCGTCCCCACATATCCACCAGATGTCCTTGAAAGTGCCAATAGTCACATCTGCAGGCAAACGATCATTCACGACCATTATGGATATGTCCGGCCTATTTTTATTTCCCTTGAAAGTTACTGGATACAACTTTCCTCTATAAGACCGATCCGGATTGGCCACCGTCATGAGATATTGTCTGCAATCTGACACCCCCAAAAACACACTCTTACCAGCATATGTATCATTGGCACAAAAACATGTAGGAACTCTTTCCGTTTTCACGTCGATAGAATCAGGTACTGCTGTTAAAAGATCATCCTGTTGATCCAATAGATTAATGTATGGCAGCCCTCTGTAAGGATCGCAAACACCGGTATTTACATCCAACGACACATTTCGCGATCTTAGGTCCATGCCCCTTTGGAGATGAAAAAGCCATGTCAACAAAGAAAATTGACACTCGTAAGACAACGGCTCTGCTACGGCCTCTAGAATTGAGGGCCAAGTGCTTGGTGAAGGCACTCTTACGATGCATGGTCCTTTGACGGATGCTTGTGATCTTACTGCATGAGTCAGCTGTTGAAACCACAAATTTTTCGCCGCAAATAGATCCGAAATCTCTAGGACAGATGAATCAAATCCATACGCCTTCCATCGATAATCACGTTTCGCTTTGACACGCAAAGTTTTGTGTTGCCCTTCTGAAATCATACCAACCGGCATGGTATATTGAGCCGCGTCGGAGGAATCACTGAACTCCCCCTCTAAATCTCTCTCGGGCAAATTACTTCCCGTCTCAACAGGAAGTGACTTCGATTCCGGCACTACTACGGTTACAATGGTGGTTCTAAGAACTGAATTCTTTGCATCCGAAGAATCTAAAGTTGTTTTCCCTTGGCTATCATGGAAAACACAAAAATAGGAACCTTGATCCTCCAGTTGGACTGTATGTATGAATATACTACAATCACCGTCAATGTGTCCTGGTCCGTGATCATTAATGAACCCAAATTTATCACCGGGCGTATAATTGGAAAAATCAAGACGCTTTCCATTCGGCGTAACCCAACGCAAATGAGGTGAACCAGAGACAACTACACCCAAAGTGCAATCACAAGGAAGTACAGCTTTCTCCCCTACTGTCACTTCTACGGTGTGCCTTGTGATAATTTCAACTTGTACACTGGAATCCTCATCAGCTGTCTCTACTGTTAGATCACAAATTTCAGTATGAGGATCAGGAAAATTCCCCCCTTTCTTTACTACTGAACCCTGTACGGCTACTTCCAGGTCAATTTGAATCTCAGGTTTTATCTGCAACATTTGGGATGTCTTTGAAATGGGTTTTGTTGTAACAACTGTAGTTGTCACAGTAGTAGGGTGAGCCACACTGTCACCTTTCGAAGACAGAGTCGTTTCCGCCTGTGGTGTCGTCATCGTAGGAGTAGTAACAGCTTGTAGAGGGATATGAGTACTGGAAGGTGTTGTCAACAGCGTCGTAGTCTGCTGAGTAGTAATTTGTGAAGTTGTGGCCTGTAAAGTTGTTAGATATGGAGTTGTGGTTTGTAGTACAACATCATCCCCTATCACACCCTGGTGCAAAAGATCCCGCTCCCGTTTGGTCACTGCACTCGTAGGTCGTGCAGCAGACACCGGTTTCTGAACCTCCTTCTTCACCGTTCGCACCGTTTTAGGAACGTCACCGCTCGTTGGAATCAGAGTTACAATAGTGATTTTAAGAGGCACAGTTCTCCAACTGTCCATCTCCTTGTCATCTGCAGGCCGATACGTATTTAAGGTGCACGTGAATATACCCCTATCTGTTTCTTGAACATCAGAGACCTGTCATAACCACTGCTTGTTTTTTCTCTTTACGTTTATTATCACCTAATTGCAACTGATTAAGTTTTCTGAGAGTCTCTTGATCTTGAGTTCTCTGGTCCAACTCCTTCTTGCGAAAGAGTTCAACTTGATGGGCAATGTGATCAATGTACACGCTTTTGGCCATGCTTCCGAGACCAACCACCTCTGCTAATTTACTGCGTACTGCCAGTGGCAGCCCCTGTTGGATTTTAGTCCGCACAATAGATTGTTCCATTTGATTAGCGTCTGGATCATTGCCTGTGACATTTCTCCAAGATTGGAGAGCTCTTGACACATAAGCCCTGGGATTCTCATGATTTCCCAACGGCTCCATTAGAATGTTATCAGGGTGGACGTTTGTTGGGAATGCATCACGCAACGCACTCCAAAATTGACCTCTATATGCAGCAAATAATTCAGCATCATTTACCGCTGTACCTATGAAGCGAAGCATCCTAGCCTTCTGCAAAAGTTCCTCCATAGCAGGAACACCAATGAGACTAGCTAAAAGTCGCTTGATGTCACCCACTGCAGACTGTGTGCCTACCATAAGTTCCTCTAATTTTGAAATCCAAGGATGTGCCCCATCCTGGAGAATCGGTAGCTTCTCCAATATGTCTGACATGTCCGAATTTTGCCAAGGTTTATATTCAAAGTTTTGTCCGCGAACGACCACTGGGCACATTTTAGCAGATGCTTCTATTTTTCTTGAACGCAAGGCATAGCCTGATTGTTCCCTATGGAAAGATTTTTCTATTGACTCTAAGTCTCTTAATTGCCTTTCCAGTTTTCTACAGACCTCTGGAGTTTTGGCCTCACAGATGTCTGAACGACATTGCACTATTTTCTTTTCAAGTGTCCTGAGTGTGTGATCAAAGTCGGGATCATCTCCACTATCAGAGTCTGAGCTCTCATCAGAGGGATCTTGATGTATTTTCTTCGCTCTCCGGAGTTTAGATCCTAGTTTCTCTGCTCTGGCCAGCATCTTTTTAATGACAGGATCGTAGCCACCAATGGCCTCTCCCGAGTCACTATCACTATTGTCCAGCTCCAACTTTCTCATTTTACCCTCTAGTTTCCCCACTGCAGTAGGTTTAGTTTTCGTGGAAGGATACATTTTCACCGTTGTTTTCGCTTTCCCTGTCTCGAGTATTTTGTCCTGATCATCTTTAATGCTGTAATTACCTTTTTGCTTAATTACTGGAAGCTGTGGATAAATGTCAGCGTACTCCGTTTCCTTATAAGGTGGCGGATTTTTCACCGGAGCAGTATGCGAAAAAGGAGTATTGATTTTCTCCAGTAGTGTTGCTGTTGACTCCGTGGCTTTGGCAATTACTTCCATAGCCGTTTTATCTTTCCCTTCAGCCGCAGCTCTCAACTTTTGTCCCTCATCCTCAAAGAGCTGCAACATTGCGAGTTCAATTTTTCTCTTCTCAGCTCGCGATTTACCTTTTTTACCTTTTTTCTCTTTAGCCTTGTATATTGTAATGAGCACACTCATGGTTTGAATCACATCGGAATTGAAAGTACCTTCAACCGGCCAGGGTCTCTCAATATCTGGCCAACGCTTGTTCCACTTCTTAGAGGCTTCTGTTAGACCTTTAACAAGCGGATTCTTTTTCTGCACCACCTCAATCGGTGTTATAGGTTTAGCAACCACCTCCGTCATTTTCTTTCTTTTGCAGGACTTATTTACTGTAAAAAGAACTGAAAGGTTTCCGATATGGGCTCTTAATCTAAAAAATAAACTCAGTTATGAATTCTAAAAAATTTACCCTTAATTTTCAAAAACTACAATAACAAAGATAGTGTAAGACAATATGCATCGAGCCAGGAAGAGACAATAGATTTAAGAATGACCTGTAAAAAATCAGAAGATACAAGAATGGTGTGAAAGGTGTAAAAACGTATTTTGTGTCCTTCCGAACCTGTTCAAAAGGATAGATTTCACTGGCCTTAAATGCAAGACCTCTATGCCAACAGGGCAACTCGTCCTCCTGTGTACCTCCAAAGGAAACAGGCTCAGATGACTCACAAATACGGAAAAGGAAAAGAGAAAAATTAGGTAATAAATAAACTGGTGAACTTCTCGAAAGAAAACACAAAGCTTATTTACCTTTTTATTATTAATTATTGAGAAATCATTATTTTAGTTTATAAAGTTATAAACAATCATTATCAAATTATAAACAGCCATCAACAAAAGTTAATAAACCGCTCTATTATCGCCAACCTATTCCCCCCTTTTTTTTTTTTTTTTCAAAAAACCGTGAGGAGGGGGCGAGGAAAAAGAGACACCCCCACTTGTAGGAGGAGCAAAAAAGCTCCGCCCCTTAAAGCAGGGAAGAACTCCCAGTCCAAACTTGACCACCGAAGGTGAAACACCCAACTCAGCTCCTGGGGAGCCAGGCGCACCAGCCCCTGACTGACCACTCAAAGACCGACCACACCCAATCCAAAAACCTCCAAGGCCAAAATAACCCCAAAATAAACTAAAAGAAAATGCACACAATCCTTATGAGAAAAGAAAAACCCACAAAATCACCCAATCCTAAAACAAACAAAAAGAAAATACTTTATTTCAACACATTTCGTTGTCCAGCCCCCCTTGCACGCACTCACAGCTCCGGCTGTTCCTTCACATCCAGCATCACAAGCACGCAAGAGCCAGCACATTCAACGCATGCAAGTGTTGGTGCAACAGAAAGTCACTGATGAGGCTCCTCTCCTCACCACCGCAACAGAGACCTTCAAATGTTAGCTAAGTAAAGTCCTCATTTGGGCTCATAGAATTTAACTTTAAAATATTCTAATGAACAATAAAAAGTCCTAGCTGGGGCTCATAAGTTAACTAGATGTTGAAAGACATATGTCCCTCTAACACCTTATATTCAGCCTATTCAAAAGTCCCCAGTAGGCTCATAAATTTAACAATGAGGGAATCAGTTCAACCTCTCCACATACACCACTATATTTCTAATATCAGCTCTAACACAGGTGATGTAAAACTCCAAACTTCCAACTTCTCCCCACACAAAGAACATCAAGACAGACAGACACACAGAGAACAAAGACCCCAGTCACTCCTCCTCTCATTCACACACACACGCACATCCCCCCAAAAGAAAAAACACAGACAACGGTACCCGACAAAAATAACACAGTCACACACTCCTAACCGGCATATCAACTACGGCCGCAAAGAAAAAGACTACAGCATAAAAATTATGCAAACTAAATTTGTGCTACCTTGAAGTGTGGATATCAGATCAAACGGCATCAAACATCACTCGTCAGCATATGCCAGAGAGGTCATTTACAACCTGATATTTAACCCACAGTTCCAGCCGCCCGAAAGCTGCTGACCAGAATATCCCTAACGGACACCCAGGATTTCACGGCCACGTATGCTAGACGGCCTCCCAGAGGGCTTAGGTCAAATCCCGCGGCAGCTCGAGCGAACGTCCCAGACGCTCAAAAACACGCGCACTCTTCTTATGCAATCCAGGGCATCCCTAAATGTAGAAACACTTGGTGTGCATTCTACATCTCTTCCTAGAGAACTCGCAATGAATCCCCTAAGGCTTCCAATCTTTCACCCAACGGTGAAACCTCCTGGAGCATCTTAAAATAAAAAATAAAACACTTCACTAAAAAGTGAATTTCCCAAGGGATCCTAAACCATTTAAAAATAAAAAAGAATTTTGATGAAGGGTCCTACAACATCAACACACAAATCCACACCCACACAAATGATCTTTACACAGTGTGGCCAGACAGCACCAAAGGCCTAACTGAACCAGCCAGCACTCCTAAGATAAAAGGAACAAAGCGCTTTATTACCTTTTGTCGACAAGGAGCAGCAGCCAGGTCAAGAAAGCAGATGGCGACAGCGTCAGCAGCCACAGCAGATCCTGTTCGTGACGCCAAAATTGTGGTGAATTCTTCTGGTGGATTCAGGTGATGTAGATGTTGAAGGAGTCTTCACTGACACAGACTTAGTTGGATAAAAACTGGTTTATTTCAAAGAAGTCAAGAGTCAGACAGGCACCTAGAACGCCTGGGGATGTCTCTGGGCCAGATGTGAGCAACTCCGATGATCCTTTGTTCACATCACCTCTTATACCCCCAGCAACCAGGGAGGAAGATACAGGAAGTGGAGGAGGATGTATGCATTCCATAGTTGCACCCCCAATGGCCATCTGGTTTCAATTTGGTGGACCTTGGCAACGACAAGACCATATATGGACACTAACGTCCTTAGGGAAGGAGTACAGCAGCGGGTTCACCGCTGAGTTCACATCAGGCCATACACATAAGATCACATGAGGACATATGCATAGATTCAGATACTACACCGGGTTGCAGGCCAGAGCTCTGGCTGCGATGGTGAAGACAAAGGCTGGTGAGGGCTTGTGGTTCTGGGCACACTGCAATGACAAACTCAGCCTCAGGCTGGGCCCCCCTGGTGCGAGTGGCTGACCGGGTTGCAGGCCAGAGCTCTGGGTGCGATGGTGAAGACAAAGGCTGGTGAGGGCTTGTAGTTCTGGAGAAAGATTATGTCAGCCAAAGATCATCCCAGGGACAATATGGAGAATAAACTCAAGAAATGGAATTTAAAGTTTACCTTCAGACAAGGGAGGCAAATGCAACAAACAGGGAAGCCTGGGGACAGCGCGTCTGACATGGGACGGCAGACTGCAATGACAAAATCAGCCTCAGGCTGGGCCCCCCTGGTGTGAGTGGGGAACCGGGTTGCAGTGCTGGAGCCCTGGGTGTGGTGCTGGAGACAAAGACTTGTGAGGGCTTGTAGTTCTGGAGCAAGATTAAGTCAGCCAAAGATCATCCCTGGGACAATATGGAGAATAAACACAAGAAATGGAATTTAAAGTTTACCTTCAGACAAGGGAGGCAAATGCAACCAACAGGGAGGCCTGGTGACAGCTCGTCCGACGTGGAACGGCAAGCTGCAATGACAACCTCGGCCTCAGGCTGGGCCCCCCTGGTGCGAGTGGGGGACAGAGGTTGCACTGGCAGAAATCCTGGTGCGGTGCTGAAGACAAAGGCTGGTGAGGGCTTGTAGTTCTGGAGAAAGATTATGTCAGCCAAAGATCATCCCAGGGACAATATGGAGAATAAACTCAAGAAATGGAATTTAAAGTTTACCTTCAGACAAGGGAGGCAAATGCAACCAACAGGGAGGCCTGGGGAAAGCTTGATCGAGAGGGCGACGCCCACTGCAACGACAACCACCCCCTAAGGCTGGGCACCCCTGGTGAGGGTGGGGTACCGGGCAGCAGTGCTGGAGCCCTGGCTGGAGCCCCAGGGTGGCCTGGAGTCACATGCTGGTGAGGGCTTGTAGTTCTGGAGCAAGATTAAGTCAGCCGTAGATCATCCCAGGGACAATATGGAGAATAAACTCAAGAAATGGAATTTAAAGTTTACCTTCAGACAAGGGAGGCAAATGCAACCAACAGGGAGGCCTGGTGACAGCGCGTCCGACATGGGAGAGCACACTGCAATGACAAACTCGGCCTCAGGCTGGGCCCCCCTGGTGCGAGTGGCTGACCAGGTTGCAGGCCAGAGCTCTGGGTGCGATGGTGAAGACAAAGGCTGGTGAGGGCTTGTAGTTCTGGGCACACTGCAATGACAAACTCAGCCTCAGGCTGGGCCCCCCTGATGCGAGTGGCTGACCGGGTTGCAGGCCAGAGCTCTGGGTGCGATGGTGAAGACAAAGGCTGGTGAGGGCTTGTAGTTCTGGAAAAAGATTATGTCAGCCAAAGATCATCCCAGGGACAATATGGAGAATAAACTCAAGAAATGGAATTTAAAGTTTACCTTCAGACAAGGGAGGCAAATGCAACCAAAAAGGAGGCCTGATGACAGCGCGTCCGACATGGGACGGCACACTGCAATGACAAACTCGGCCTTAGGCTGGGCCCCCCTGGTGCCAGTGGCTGACCGGGTAGCAGGCCAGAGCTCTGGGTGCGATGGTGAAGACAAAGGCTGGTGAGGGCTTATAGTTCTGGAGCAAGATTAAGTCAGCCGTAGATCATCCCAGGCACAATATGGAGAATAAACTCAAGAAATGGAATTTAAAGTTTACCTTCAGACAAGGGAGGCAAATGCAACCAACAGGGAGGCCTGGTGATAGCGCGTCCGATGTGGGACGGCACACTGCAATGACAAAATCAGCCTCAGGCTGGGCCCCCCTGGTGTGAGTGGGGGACCGGGTTGCAGTGCTGGAGCCCTGGGTGTGGTGCTGGAGACAAAGGCTTGTGAGGGCTTGTAGTTCTGGAGAAAGATTATGTCAGCCAAAGATCATCCCAGGGACAATATGGAGAATAAACTCAAGAAATGGAATTTAAAGTTTACCTTCAGACAAGGGAGGCAAATGCAACCAACAGGGAGGCCTGGTGACAGCGCGTCCGATGTGGGACGGCACACTGCAATGACAACCTCGGCCTCAGGCTGGGCCCCCCTGGTGCGAGTGGGGGACCGAGTTTGCACTGGCAGAAATCCTGGTGCGGTGCTGAAGACAAAGGCTGGTGAGGGCTTGTAGTTCTGGAGAAAGATTATGTCAGCCAAAGATCATCCCAGGGACAATATGGAGAATAAACTCAAGAAATGGAATTTAAAGTTTACCTTCAGACAAGGGAGGCAAATGCAACCAACAGGGAAGCCTGGTGACAACGCGTCCGACAAGGGACGGCAAACTGCAATGACAAACTCGGCCTCAGGCAGGGCCCCCCTGGTGCGAGTGGGTGACCGGGTTGCAGGCCAGAGCTCTGGGTGCGATGGTGAAGACAAAGGCTGGTGAGGGCTTGTAGTTCTGGAGAAAGATTATGTCAGCCAAAGATCATCCCAGGGACAATATGGAGAATAAAGTCAAGAAATGTAATTTAAAGTTTACCTTCAGACAAGGGAGGCAAATGCAACCAACAGGGAGGCCTGGTGACAGCTCGTCCGACGTGGAACGGCAAGCTGCAATGACAACCTCGGCCTCAGGCTGGGCCCCCCTGGTGCGAGTGGGGGTCAGAGGTTGCACTGGCAGAAATCCTGGTGCGGTGCTGAAGACAAAGGCTGGTGAGGGCTTGTAGTTCTGGAGAAAGATTATGTCAGCCAAAGATCATCCCAGGGACAATATGGAGAATAAACTCAAGAAATGGAATTTAAAGTTTAGCTTCAGACAAGGGAGGCAAATGCAACCAAAAAGGAGGCCTGATGACAGCGCGTCCGACATGGGACGGCACACTGCAATGACAAACTCGGCCTTAGGCTGGGCCCCCCTGGTGCCAGTGGCTGACCGGGTAGCAGGCAAGAGCTCTGGGTGCGATGGTGAAGACAAAGGCTGGTGAGGGCTTGTAGTTCTGGAGAAAGATTATGTCAGCCAAAGAACATCCCAGGGACAATATGGAGAATAAACTCAAGAAATGGAATTTAAAGTTTACCTTCAGACAAGGGAGGCAAATGCAACCAACAGGGAGGCATGGTGACAGCGCGTCCGATGTGGGACGGCACACTGCAATGACAACCTCGGCCTCAGGCTGGGCCCCCCTGGTGAGAGTGGGGTACCGGGCAGCAGTGCTGGAGCCCTGGCTGGAGCCCCAGGGTGGCCTGGAGTCACATGCTGGTGAGGGCTTGTAGTTCAGGAGAAAGATTATGTCAGCCAAAGATCATCCCAGGCACAATATGGAGAATAAACTCAAGAAATGGAATTTAAAGTTTACCTTCAGACAAGGGAGGCAAATGCAACCAACAGGGAGGCCTGGTGAAAGCACGTCCGACATGGGACGGCACACTGCAATGAAAAACTAGGCCTCAGGCTGGGCCCCCCTGGTGCGAGTGGCTGACCGAGTTGCAGGCCAGAGCTCTGGGTGCGATGGTGAAGACAAAGGCTGGTGAGGGCTTGTAGTTCTGGAGAAAGATTATGTCAGCCAAAGATCATCCCAGGGACAATATGGAGAATAAACTCAAGAAATGGAATTTAAAGTTTACCTTCAGACAAGGGAGGCAAATGCAACCAACAGGGAGGCCTGGTGACAGCGCGTCAGACATGGGACGGCAGACAGCAAAGACAAAATCAGCCTCAGGTTGGGCCCCCCCGGTGTGAGTGGGGGACCGGGTTGCAGTGCTGGAGCCCTGGGTGTGGTGCTGGAGACAAAGACTTGTGAGGGCTTGTAGTTCTGGAGCAAGATTAAGTCAGCCAAAGATCATCCCAGGGACAATATGGAGAATAAACTCAAGAAATGGAATTTAAAGTTTACCTTCAGACAAGGGAGGCAAATGCAACAAACAGGGAGGCCTGGTGACAGCGCGTCCGACATGGGACGGCACACTGCAATGACAAACCCGGCCTCAGGCTGGGCCCCCCTGGTGCGAGTGGCTGACCGGGTTGCAGGACAAAGCTCTGGGTGCGATGGTGAAGACAAAGGCTGGTGAGGGCTTGTAGTTCTGGAGCAAGATTAAGACAGCCGTAGATCATCCCAGGGACAATATGGAGAATAAACTCAAGAAATGGAATTTAAAGTTTACCTTCAGACAAGGGAGGCAAATGCAACCAACAGGGAAGCCTGGTGACAGCGCGTCCGACATGGGAGAGCACACACCAATGACAAACTCGGCCTTAGGCTGGGTCCCCCTGGTGCGAGTGGCTGACCGGGTTGCAGGCCAGAGCTCTCGGTGCGATGGTGAAGACAAAGGCTGGTGAGGGCTTGTAGTTCTGGAGAAAGATTATGTCAGCCAAAGATCATCCCAGGGACAATATGGAGAATAAACTCAAGAAATGGAATTTAAAGTTTACCTTCAGACAAGGGAGGCAAATGCAACCAACAGGGAAGCCTGGTGACAGCGCGTCCGACAAGGGACGGCAAACTGCAATGACAAACTCGGCCTCAGGCAGGGCCCCCCTGGTGTGAGTGGGTGACCGGGTTGCAGGCCAGAGCTCTTGGTGCGATGGTGAAGACAAAGGCTGGTGAGTGCTTGTCGTTCTGGAGAAAGATTATGTCAGCCAAAGATCATCCCAGGGACAATATGGAGAATAAACTCAAGAAATGTAATTTAAAGTTTACCTTCAGACAAGGGAGGCAAATGCAACCAACAGGGAGGCCTGGGGAAAGCTTGATCGAGAGGGCGACGCCCACTGCAACGACAACCACCCCCTAAGGCTGGGCACCCCTGGTGAGAGTGGGGGACCGGGCAGCAGTGCTGGAGCCCTGGCTGGTGCCCCAGGGTGGCCTGGAGTCACATGCTGGTGAGGGCTTGTAGTTCTGGAGCAAGATTAAGTCAGCCGTAGATCATCCCAGGGACAATATGGAGAATAAACTCAAGAAATGGAATTTAAAGTTTACCTTCAGACAAGGGAGGCAAATGCAACCAACAGGGAGGCATGGTGACAGCGCGTCCGATGTGGGACGGCACACTGCAATGACAACCTCGGCCTCAGGCTGGGCCCCCCTGGTGAGAGTGGGGTACCGGGCAGCAGTGCTGGAGCCCTGGCTGGAGCCCCAGGGTGGCCTGGAGTCACATGCTGGTGAGGGCTTGTAGTTCAGGAGAAAGATTATGTCAGCCAAAGATCATCCCAGGGACAATATGGAGAATAAACTCAAGAAATGGAATTTAAAGTTTACCTTCAGACAAGGGAGGCAAATGCAACCAACAGGGAGGACTGGTGACAGCACGTCCGACATGGGACGGCACACTGCAATGAAAAACTAGGCCTCAGGCTGGGCCCCCTGGTGCGAGTGGCTGACCGGGTTGCAGGCCAGAGCAGGCAGAATGCAATGACAAAATCAGCCTCAGGCTGGGCCCCCCTGGTGTGAGTGGGGAACCGGGTTGCAGTGCTGGAGCCCTGGTTGTGGTGCTGGAGACAAAGACTTGTGAGGGCTTGTAGTTCTGGAACAAGATTAAGTCAGCCAAAGATCATCCCTGGGACAATATGGAGAATAAACACAAGAAATGGAATTTAAAGTTTACCTTCAGACAAGGGAGGCAAATGCAACCAACAGGGAGGCCTGGTGACAGCTCGTCCGACGTGGAACGGAAAGCTGCAATGACAACCTCGGCCTCAGGCTGGGCCCCCCTGGTGCGAGTGGGGGACCGAGGTTGCACTGGCGGAACTCCTGGTGCGGTGCTGAAGACAAAGGCTTGTGAGGGCTTGTAGTTCTGGAGCAAGATTATGTCAGCCAAAGATCATCCCAGGGACAATATGGAGAATAAACTCAAGAAATGTAATTTAAAATTTACCTTCAGACAAGGGAGGCAAATGCAACCAACAGGGAGGCCTGGTGACAGCGCGTCCGACATGGGACGGCACACTGCAATGACAAACTCGGCCTCAGATTGGGGCCCCTTGGTGCGAGTGGCTGACCGGGTTGCAGGCCAGAGCTCTGGGTGCGATGGTGAAGACAAAGAATGGTGAGGGCTTGTAGTTCTGGAGCAAGATTATGTCAGCCAAAGATCATCCCAGGGACAATGTGGAAAATAGACTCAAGAAATGTAATTTAAAGTTTACCTTCAGACAAGGGAGGCAAATGCAACCAACAGGGAGGCCTGGGGAAAGCTTGATCGAGAGGGCGACGCCCACTGCAACGACAACCACCCCCTAAGGCTGGACACCCCTGGTGAGGGTGGGGGACCGGGCAGCAGTGCTAGAGCCCTGGCTGGAGCCCCGGTCTGGCCTGGAGTCACATGCTGGTGAGGGCTTGTAGTTCTGGAGCAAGATTAAGTCAGCCGTAGATCATCCCCGGCACAATATGGAGAATAAACTCAAGAAATGGAATTTAAAGTTTACCTTCAGACAAGGGAGGCAAATGCAGACAACAGGGAGGCCTGGTGATAGCGCGTCCGATGTGGGACGGCACACTGCAATGACAAACTCGGCCTCAGGCTGGGCCCCCCTGGTGCGAGTGGCTGACCGGGTTGCAGGCCAGAGCTCTGGGTGCGATGGTGAAGACAAAGGCTGGTGAGGGCTTGTAATTCTGGAGAAAGATTATGTCAGCCAAAGATCATCCCAGGGACAATATGGAGAATAAACTCAAGAAATGTAATTTAAAGTTTACCTTCAGACAAAGGAGGCAAATGCAACCAACAGGGAGGCCTGGTGACAACGCGTCCGACATGGGACGGCACACTGCAATGACAAAATTAGCCTCAGGCTGGGCACCCCTGGTGTGAGTGGGGGACCGAGTTGCAGTGCTGGATCCCTGGGTGTGGTGCTGGAGACAAAGGCTTGTGAGGGCTTTTAGTTCTGGAGAAAGATTATGTCAGCCAAAGATCATCCCAGGGACAATATGGAGAATAAAGTCAAGAAATGTAATTTAAAGTTTACCTTCAGACAAGGGAGGCAAATGCAACCAACAGGGAGGCCTGGGGAAAGCTTGATCGAGAGGGCGACGCCCACTGCAACGACAACCACCGCCTAAGGCTGGGCACACCTGGTGAGGCTGGGTGGGTGACCGGGCAGCAGTGCTGGAGCCCTGGCTGGAGCCCCGGTGTGGCCTGGAGTCACATGCTGGTGAGGGCTTGTAGTTCTGGAGAAAGATTAGGTCAGCCAAAGATCATCCCAGGGACAATATGGAGAATAAACTCTAGAAATGTAATTTAAAGTTTACCTTCAGACAAGGGAGGCAAATGCAACCAACAGGGAGGCCTGGTGACAGCGCGTACGACATGGAACGGCACACTGCAATGACAAACTCGGCCTCAGGCTGGGCCCCCTTGGTGCGAGTGGGTGACCGGGTTGCAGGCCAGAGCTCTGGGTGTGATGGTGAAGACAAAGGCTGGTGAGGGCTTGTAGTTCTGGAGAAAGATTATGTCAGCCAAAGATCATCCCAGGGACAATATGGAAAATAAACTCAAGAAATGTAATTTAAAGTTTACCTTCAGACAAGGGAGGCAAATGCAACCAACAGGGAAGCCTGGGAAAAGCTTGATCGAGAGGGCGACGCCCACTGCAACGACAACCACCGCCTAAGGCTGGGCCCCCCTGGTGAGAGTGGGGGACCGGGCAGCAGTGCTGGAGCCCTGGCTGGAGCCCCAGGGTAGCCTGGAGTCACATGCTGGTGAGGGCTTGTAGTTCTGGAGCAAGATTAAGTCAGCCGTAGATCATCCCAGGGACAATATGGAGAATAAACTCAAGAAAGGGAATTTAAAGTTTACCTTCAGACAAGGGTGGCAAATGCAACCAACAGGGAGGCCTGGTGAAAGCTTGATCAAGAGGGCGACGCCCACTGCAACGACAACCACCCCCTAAGGCTGGACACCCCTGGTGAGGGTGGGGGACCAAGGTTGCACTGGCGGAACTCCTGGTGCGGTGCTGAAGACAAAGGTTGGTGAGGGCTTGTAGTTCTGGAGCAAGATTAAGTCAGCCAAAGATCATCCCTGGGACAATATGGAGAATAAACACAAGAAATGGAATTTAAAGTTTACCTTCAGACAAGGGAGGCAAATGCAACCAACAGGGAGGCCTGGTGACAGCGCGTCCGACATGGGACAGCACATTGCAATGACAAACTCGGCCTCAGGCTGGGCCCCCTTGGTGCAAGTGGGTGACAAGGTTGCAAGCCAGAACTCTGGGTGCGATGGTGAAGACAAAGGCTGGTGAGGGCTTGTAGTTCTTGAGAAAGATTATGTCAGCCAAAGATCATCCCAGGGACAATATGGAGAATGAACTCAAGAAATTTAATTTAAAGTTTACCTTCAGACAAGGGAGGCAAATGCAACCAACAAGGAGGCCAGGTTACAGCGCGTCCGATGTGGGACGGCACACTGCAATGACAACCTCGGCCTCAGGCTGGGCCCCCCTGGTGCGAGTGGGGGACAGAGGTTGCACTGGCAGAAATCCTGGTGCGGTGCTGAAGACAAAGGCTGGTGAGGGCTTGTAGTTCTGGAGAAAGATTAAGTCAGCCAAAGATCATCCCAGGAACAATATGGAGAATAAACTCAAGAAATGGAATTTAAAGTTTACCTTCAGACAAGGGAGGCAAATGCAACCAACAGGGAGTCCTGATGACAGGTCGTCCGAAAAGGGACGGCACAATGCAATGACAAACTCGGCCTCAGGCTGGGCCCCCCTGGTGCGAGTGGCTGACCGGGTTGCAGGCCAGAGCTCTCGGTGCGATGGTGAAGACAAAGGCTGGTGAGGGCTTGTAGTTCTGGAGAAAGATTATGTCAGCCGTAGATCATCCCAGGGACAATATGGAGAATAAACTCAAGAAATGTAATTTAAAGTTTACCTTCAGACAAGGGTGGCAAATGCAACCAACAGGGAGGCCTGGGGAAAGCTTGATCGAGAGGGCGACGCCCACTGCAACGACAACCACCGCCTAAGGCTGGGCACCCCTGGTGAGAGTGGGGGACCGGGCAGCAGTGCTGGAGGCCTGGCTGGAGCCCCGGGATGGCCTGGAGTCACATGCTGGTGAGGGCTTGTAGTTCTGGAGCAAGATTAAGTCAGCCGTAGATCATCCCAGGGACAATATGGAGAATAAACTCAAGAAAGGGAATTTAAAGTTTACCTTCAGACAAGGGAGGCAAATGCAACCAACAGGGAGGCCTGGTGACAGCTCGTCCGATGTGGGGCGGCACACTGCAATGACAAAATCGCCCTCAGGCTGGGCCCCCCTAGTGAGAGTGGGGAACCGGGTTGCAGTGCTGGAGCTCTGGGTGCGGTGCTGAAGACAGAGGCTGGTGAGGGCTTGTAGTTCTGGAGAAAGATTATGTCAGCCAAAGATCATCCCAGGGACAATATGGAGAATAAACTCAAGAAATGGAATTTAAAGTTTACCTTCAGACAAGGGAGGCAAATGCAACCAACAGGGAGGCCTGGGGAAAGCTTGATCGAGAGGGCGACGCCCACTGCAACGACAACCACCGCCTAAGGCTGGGCACCCCTGGTGAGAGTGGGGGACCGGGCAGCAGTGCTGGAGCCCTGGCTGGAGCCCCAGGGTGGCCTGGAGTCACATGCTGGTGAGGGCTTGTAGTTCTGGAGCAAGATTAAGTCAGCCGTAGATCATCCCAGGGACAATATGGAGAATAAACTCAAGAAATGGAATTTAAAGTTTACCTTCAGACAAGGGAGGCAAATGCAACCAACAGGGAGGCCTGGTGACAGCGCGTCCGACATGGGACAGCACACTGCAATGACAAACTCGGCCTCAAGCTGGGCCCCCCTGGTGCGAGTGGCTGACCGGGTTGCAGGCCAGAGCTCTGGGTGCGATGGTGAAGACAAAGGCTGGTTAGGGCTTGTAGTTCTGGGCACACTGCAATGACAAACTCGGCCTCAGGCTGGGCGCCCCTGGTGCGAGTGACTGACCGGGTTGCAGGCCAGAGCTCTGGGTGTGGTGCTGGAGACAAAGGCTGGTGAGGGCTTGTAGTTCTGGAGCAAGATTAAGTCAGCCGTAGATCATCCCAGGGACAATATGGAGAATAAACTCAAGAAATGGAATTTAAAGTTTACCTTCAGACAAGGGAAGCAAATGCAACCAACAGGGAGGCCTGGTGATAGCGCGTCCGATGTGGGACGGCACACTGCAATGACAAAATCAGCCTCAGGCTGGGCCCCCCTGGTGCGAGTGGGGGACCGAGGTTGCACTGGCGGAACTCCTGGTGCGGTGCTGAAGACAAAGGCTGGTGAGGGCTTGTAGTTCAGGAGAAAGATTATGTCAGCCAAAGATCATCCCAGGGACAATACGGAGAATAAACTCAAGAAATGGAATTTAAAGTTTACCTTCAGACAAGGGAGGCAAATGCAACCAACAGGGAGGCCTGGGGAAAGCTTGATCGAGAGGGCGACGCCCACTGTGTTGGTTTGGTTCTTTTATCCAATCTTATGCTACCAAACCGCGTGTTCGTTGAATGAAGAGAATAGTAGACAAATGAAATCTTAAGAAGTTTTAGTAACAGAAAAAACAAGATACTTGGTACAGAGCTCCGGAGGCTTAACCCTAACAACAACAATGTGTTATCAGATGCCAAGTCTGATCTATCTGTCCCTTACGCCATCTTAAATACAGAAACAAACAGTAATAAAATATGTAGATGTCTTCTTCCATGTCGTCCTCCTATTGGCTGTCCGATGGTGTAGCCTTCCCCGTTTTAGGCTAATCTGTGGCAGGAAACAAGTCCTTATTTGGCCGGGAGCCAAATAGTCCATCCTCCTCTCGATCTGGTCTGCTGGAAACTTTCCTGCCATAAAACCCTGAGGTGAAAAGTTTGTGTTCCCGTGCCTGAAAGGGTCACAAACTTTATGGGGGGTAACAAATGCAGTTTCTGTGCTCACCCCCACTTTGATCACCCCAAGTCACTGTTCCTGAGGCTTAATCAGTCAAACAGTATCTGTCTTTACTCCGAGGTTCTGAATGGTACTGATAAGAATGGGCAAATGATTATAAGAGGACTACATGTATTGACATTCATTACATTTAAACATTTAACTAACTATAATACTTCTAACACATACATACAATATTTGCTAATATACTAACTCTCACTGCTATAATGCATTAAACTAAATATAGAATCACAACAAAGGTTAGAGCTCTGGGTGCAATGGTGAAGAAAAAGGCTGGTGAGGGCTTGTAGTTCTGGAAAAAGATTATGTCAGCCAAAGATCATCCCAGGGACAATATGGAGAATAAACTCAAGAAATGTAATTTAAAGTTTACCTTCAGACAAGGGAGGCAAATGCAACCAAGAGGGAGGCCTGGGGAAAGCTTGATCGAGAGGGCGTCGCCCACTGAAACGACAACCACCGCCTAAGGCTGGGCACCCCTGGTGAGGGTGGGGGACTGGGCAGCAGTGCTGGAGCCCTGGCTGGAGCCCTGGCTGGAGCCCCGAAGTAGCCTGGAGTCACATGCTAGTGAGGGCTTATAGTTCTGGAGCAAGATTAAGTCAGCCGTAGATCATCCCAGGCACAATATGGAGAATAAACTCAAGAAAGGGAATTTAAAGTTTACCTTCAGACAAGGGAGGCAAATGCAACCAACAGGGAGGCCTGGGGAAAGCTTGATCGAGAGGGCGTCGCCCACTGCAACGACAACCACCGCCTAAGGCTGGGCCCCCCTGGTGAGAGTGGGGGACTGGGCAGCAGTGCTGGAGCCCTGGCTGGAGCCCTGGCTGGAGCCCCGGTGTGGCCTGGAGTCACATGCTGGTGAGGGCTTATAGTTCTGGAGCAAGATTAAGTCAGCCGTAGATCATCCCAGGCACAATATGGAGAATAAACTCAAGAAATGTAATTTAAAGTTTACCTTCAGACAATGGAGGCAAATGCAACCAACAGGGAGGCCTGTGGAAAGCTTGATCGAGAGGGCGACACCCACTGCAACGACAACCACCGCCTAAGGATGGGCACCCCTGGTGAGGGTGGGGGACCGGGCAGCAGTGCTGGAGCCCTGGCTGGAGCCCCGGTGTGGCCTGGAGTCACATGCTGGTGAGTGCTTGTAGTTCTGGAGCAAGATTAAGTCAGCCGTAGATCATGCAAGGCACAATATGGAGAATAAACTCAAGAAATGGAATTTAAAGTTTACCTTCAGACAAGGGAGGCAAATGCAACCAACAGGGAGGCCTGGTGACAGCGCGTCCGACATGGGACAGCACACTGCAATGACAAAATCAGCCTCAGGCTGGGCCCCCCTGGTGCGAGTGGGTGACCGGGTTGCAGGCCAGAGCTCTGGGTGCGATGGTGAAGACAAAGGCTGGTGAGGGCTTGTAGTTCTGGAGAAAGATTATGTCAGCCAAAGATCATCCCAGGGAAAATATGGAAAATAAACTCAAGAAATGGAATTTAAAGTTTACCTTCAGACAAGGGAGGCAAATACAACCAACAGGGAGGCCTGGTGATAGCGCGTCCGATGTGGGACGGCACACTACAATGACAAAATCAGCCTCAGGCTGGGCCCCCCTGGTGTGAGTGGGGGACCGGGTTGCAGTGCTGGAGCCCTGGGTGTGGTGCTGGAGACAAAGGCTTGTGAGGGCTTGTAGTTCTTGAGCAAGATTATGTCAGCCAAAGATCATCCCAGGGACAATATGGAGAATAAACTCAAGAAATGGAATTTAAAGTTTACCTTCAGACAAGGTAGGCAAATGCAACCAACAGGGAGGCCTGGGGAAAGCTTGATCGAGAGGGCGATGCCCACTGCAACGACAACAACCGCCTAAGGCTGGGCACCCCTGGTGAGAGTGGGGGACCGAGGTTGCACTGGCGGAACTCCTGGTGCGGTGCTGAAGACAAAGGCTTGTGAGGGCTTGTAGTTCTGGAGCAAGATTATGTCAGCCAAAGATCATCCCAGGGACAATATGGAGAATAAACTCAAGAAATGGAATTTAAAGTTTACCTTCAAACAAGGGAGGCGAATGCAACCAACAGGGAGGCCTGATGACAGGTCTTCCGACATGGGACGGCACACTGCAATGACAAAATCGCCCTCAGGCTGGGCACCCCTAGTGTGAGTGGGGGACCGGGTTGCAGTGCTGGAGCTCTGGGTGCGGTGCTGAAGACAGAGGCTGGTGAGGGCTTGTAGTTCTGGAGCAAGATTAAGTCAGCCAAAGATCATCCCAGGGACAATATGGAGAATAAACTCAAGAAATGTAATTTAAAGTTTACCTTCAGACAAGGGAGGCAAATGCAACCAACAGGGAGGCCTGGGGAAAGCTTGATCGAGAGGGCGACGTCCACTGCAACGACAACCTCGGCCTCAGGCTGGGCACCCCTGGTGCGAGTGGGGGACCGAGGTTGCACTGGCGGAACTCCTGGTGCGGTGCTGAAGACAAAGGCTTGTGAGGGCTTGTAGTTCTGGAGCAAGATTATGTCAGCCAAAGATCATCCCAGGGACAATATGGAGGATAAACTCAAGAAATGGAATTTAAAGTTTACCTTCAGACAAGGGAGGCAAATGCAACCAACAGGGAGGCCTGATGACAGGTCGTCCGACATGGGACGGCACACTGCAATGACAAAATCGCCCTCAGGCTGGGCACATCTAGTGTGATGGGGGACCGGGTTGCAGTGCTGGAGCTCTGGGTGCGGTGCTGAAGACAGAGGCTGGTGAGGGCTTGTAGTTCTGGAGAAAGATTATGTCAGCCGTAGATCATCCCAGGGACAATATGGAGAATAAACTCAAGAAATGTAATTTAAAGTTTACCTTCAGACAAGGGAGGCAAATGCAACCAACAGGGAGGCCTGGGGAAAGCTTGATCGAGAGGGCGACGCCCACTGCAACGACAACCACCGCCTAAGGCTGGGCACCCCTGGTGAGAGTGGGGGACCGGGCAGCAGTCCTGGAGCCCTGGTTGGAGCCCCAGGGTGCCTTGGAGTCACATGCTGGTGTGGGCTTGTAGTTCTGGAGCAAGATTAAGTCAGCCGTAGATCATCCCAGGGACAATATGGAGTATAAACTCAAGAAAGGGAATTTAAAGTTTACCTTCAGACAAGGGAGGCAAATGCAACCAACAGGTAGGCCTGGTGATAGCGCGTCTGATGTGGGACGGCACACTGCAATGAAGAAATTAGCCTCAGGCTGGGCCCCCCTGGTGTGAGTGGGGGACCGGGTTGCAGTGCTGGAGCCCTGGGTGTGGTGCTGGAGACAAAGGCTTGTGAGGGCTTGTAGTTCTGGAGCAAGATTATGTCAGCCAAAGATCATCCCAGGAACAATATGGAAAATAAACTCAAGAAATGGAAAATAAAGTTTACCTTCAGACAAGGGAGGCAAATGCAAACAACAGGGAGGCCTGGGGAAAGCTTAATCGAGAGGGCGACGTCCACTGCAACGACAACAACCGCCTAAGGCTGGGCACCCCTGGTGAGAGTGGGGGACCGGGCAGCAGTGCTGGAGCCCTGGCTGGAGGCCCAGGGTGGCCTGGAGTAACATGCTGGTGAGGGCTTGTAGTTCTGGAGCAAGATTAAGTCAGCCGTAGATCATCCCAGGGACAATATGGAGAATAAACTCAAGAAAGGGAATTTAAAGTTTACCTTCAGACAAGGGAGGCAAATGCAACCAACAGGGAGGCCTGGGGAAAGCTTGATCGAGAGGGCGACGCCCACTGCAACGACAACCACCGCCTAAGGCTGGGCACCCCTAGTGAGAGTGGGGGACCGGGCAGCAGTGCTGGAGCCCTGGTTGGAGCCCCAGGGTGGCTTGGAGTCACATGCTGGTGAGGGCTTGTAGTTCTGGAGCAAGATTAAGTCAGCCGTAGATCATCCCAGGGACAATATGGAGTATAAACTCAAGAAAGGGAATTTAAAGTTTACCTTCAGACAAGGGAGGCAAATGCAACTAACAGGGAGGCCTGGTGACAGCGCGTCCGACATGGGACGGCACACTGCAATGACAAACTCGGCCTCAGGCTGGGCCCCCCTGGTGCGAGTGGGTGACCGGGTTGCAGGCCAGAGCTCTGGGTGCGATGGTGAAGACAAAGGCTGGTGAGGGCTTGTAGTTCTGGAGAAAGATTATGTCAGCCAAAGATCATCCCAGGGACAATATGGAGAATAAACTCAAGAAATGGAATTTAAAGTTTACCTACAGACAAGGGAGGCAAATGCAACCAACAGGGAGGCCTGGGGAAAGCTTGATCGAGAGGGCGACGCCCACTGCAACGACAACCACCGCCTAAGGCTGGGCACCCCTGGTGAGAGTGGGGGACCGGGCAGCAGTGCTGGAGCCCTGGCCGGAGCCCCGGGGTGGCCTGGAGTCACATCCTGGTGAGGGCTTGTAGTTCTGGAGCAAGATTAAGTCAGCCAAAGATCATCCCAGGGACAATATGGAGAATAAACTCAAGAAAGGGAATTTAAAGTTTACCTTCAGACAAGGGAGGCAAATGCAACCAACAGGGAGGCCTGGTGACAGCTCGTCCGATGTGGGGCGGCACACTGCAATGACAAAATCGCCCTCAGGCTGGGCCCCCCTAGTGAGAGTGGGGGACCGGGTTGCAGTGCTGGAGCTCTGGGTGCGATGGTGAAGACAGAGGATGGTGAGGGCTTGTAGTTCTGGAGAAAGATTATGTCAGTCAAAGATCATCCCAGGGATAATATGGAGAATAAACTCAAGAAATGGAATTTAAAGTTTACCTTCAGACAAGGGAGGCAAATGCAACCAACAGGGAGGCATGGTGACAGCGCGTCCGATGTGGGACGGCACACTGCAATGTCAACCTCGGCCTCAGGCTGGGCCCCCCTGGTGAGAGTGGGGTACCGGGCAGCAGTGCTGGAGCCCTGGCTGGAGCCCCAGGGTGGCCTGGAGTCACATGCTGGTGAGGGCTTGTAGTTCAGGAGAAAGATTATGTCAGCCAAAGATCATCCCAGGGACAATATGGAGAATAAACTCAAGAAATGGAATTTAAAGTTTACCTTCAGACAAGGGAGGCAAATGCAACCAACAGGGAGGCCTGGTGACAGCACGTCCGACATGGGACGGCACACTGCAATGAAAAACTAGGTCTCAGGCTAGACCCCCTGGTGCGAGTGGCTGACTGGGTTGCAGGCCAGAGCTCTGGGTGCGATGGTGAAGACAAAGGCTGGTGAGGGCTTGTAGTTCTGGAGAAAGATTATGTCAGCCAAAGATCATCCCAGGGACAATATGGAGAATAAACTCAAGAAATGGAATTTAAAGTTTACCTTCAGACAAGGGAGGCAAATGCAACCAACAGGGAGGCCTGGTGACAGCGCGTCCGACATGGGACGGCAGATTGCAATGACAAAATCCGCCTCAGGTTGGGCCCCCCCGGTGTGAGTGGGGGACCGGGTTGCAGTGCTGGAGCCCTGGGTGTGGTGCTGGAGACAAAGACTTGTGAGGGCTTGTAGTTCTGGAGCAAGATTAAGTCAGCCAAAGATCATCCCAGGGACAATATGGAGAATAAACTCAAGAAATGGAATTTAAAGTTTACCTTCAGACAAGGGAGGCAAATGCAACCAACAGGGAGGCCTGGTGACAGCTCGTCCGACGTGAGGCGGCACACTGCAATGACAACCTCGGCCTCAGGCTGGGCCCCCCTGGTGCGAGGGGGGGACCGAGGTTGCACAGGCGGAACTCCTGGTGCGGTGCTGAAGACAAAGGCTTGTGAGGGCTTGTAGTTCTGGAGAAAGATTATGTCAGCCAAAGATCATCCCAGGGACAATATGGAGAATAAACTCAAGAAATGTAATTTAAAGTTTACCTTCAGACGAGGGAGGCAAATGCAACCAACAGGGAGGCTAGATGACAGGTCGTCCGACATGGGACGGCACACTGCAATGACAATCTCGGCCTCAGGCTGGGCCCCCCTAGTGTGAGTGGGGGACCAGGTTGCAGTGCTGTAGCTCTGGGTGCGATGGTGAAGACAGAAGCTGGTGAGGGCTTGTAGTTCTGGAGAAAGATTATGTCAGCCAAAGATCATCCCAGGGACAATATGGAGAATAAACTCAAGAAATGTAATTTAAAGTTTACCTTCAGACAAGGGAGGCAAATGCAACCAACAGGGAGGCCTGGGGAAAGCTTGATCGAGAGGGAGACGCCCACTGCAACGACAACCACCGCCTAAGGCTGGGCACCCCTGGTGAGAGTGGGGGACCGGGCAGCAGTGCTGGAGCCCTGGCTGGTGCCCCAGGGTGGCCTGGAGTCACATGCTGGTGAGGGCTTGTAGTTCTGGAGAAAGATTATGTCAGCCAAAGATCATCCCAGGGACAATATGGAGAATAAACTCAAGAAATGTAATTTAAAGTTTACCTTCAGACAAGGGAGGCAAATGCAACCAACAGGGAGGCCTGGGGAAAGCTTGATCGAGAGGGCGACGCCCACTGCAACGACAACCACCGCCTAAGGCTGGGCACCCCTGGTGAGAGTGGGGGACCGGGCAGCAGTACTAGAGCCCTGGCTGGAACCCCGGTCTGGCCTGGAGTCACATGCTGGTGAGGGCTTGTAGTTCTGGAGCAAGATAAAGTCAGCCGTAGATCATCCCAGGGACAATATGGAGAATAAACTCAAGAAATGGAATTTAAAGTTTACCTTCAGACAAGGGAGGCAAATGCAACCAACAGGGAGGCCTGGGGACAGCTCGTCCGATGTGGGGCGGCACACTGCAATGACAAAATCGCCCTTAGGGTGGGCCCCCCTAGTGTGAGTAGGGGACCGGGTTGCAGTGCTAGAGCTCTGGGTGCGGTGCTGAAAACAAAGGCTGGTGAGGGCTTGTAGTTCTGGGGAAAGATTATGTCAGCCAAAGATCATCCCAGGGGAAAATATGGAGAATAAACTCAAGAAATGTAATTTAAAGTTTACCTTCAGACAAGGGAGGCAAATGCAACCAACATGGAGGCTAGATGACAGGTCGTCCGACATGGGACGGCACACTGCAATGACAAACTCGGCCTCAGGCTGGGCACCCCCTAGTGTGAGTGGGGGACCAGGTTGCAGTGCTGTAGCTCTGGGTGCGATGGTGAAGACAGAAGCTGGTGAGGGCTTGTAGTTCTGGAGAAAGATTATGTCAGCCAAAGATCATCCCAGGGACAATATGGAGAATAAACTCAAGAAATGTAATTTAAAGTTTACCTTCATACAAGGGAGGCAAATGCAACCAACAGGGAGGCCTGGGGAAAGCTTGATCGAGAGGGCGACGCCCACTGCAACGACAACCACCGCCTAAGGCTGGGCACCCCTGGTGAGAGTGGGGGACCGGGCAGCAGTGCTGGAGCCCTGGCTGGTGCCCCAGGGTGGCCTGGAGTCACATGCTGGTGAGGGCTTGTAGTTCTGGAGAAAGATTATGTCAGCCAAAGATCATCCCAGGGACAATATGGAGAATAAACTCAAGAAATGGAATTTAAAGTTTACCTTCAGACAAGGGAGGCAAATGCAACCAACAGGGAGGCCTGGTGACAGCGCGTCCGACATGGGACGGCACACTGCAATGACAAAATCAGCCTCAGGTTGGGCCCCCCCGGTGTGAGTGGGGGACCGGGTTGCAGTGCTGGAGCCCTGGGTGTGGTGCTGGAGACAAAGACTTGTGAGGGCTTGTAGTTCTGGAGCAAGATTAAGTCAGCCAAAGATCATCCCAGGGACAATATGGAGACTAAACTCAAGAAATGGAATTTAAAGTTTACCTTCAGACAAGGGAGGCAAATGCAACCAACAGGGAGGCCTGGGGACAGCTTGATCGAGAGGGCGACGCCCACTGCAACGACAACCAACCCCTAAGGCTGGACACCCATGGTGAGGGTGGGGGACCGGGCAGCAGTGCTAGAGCCCTGGCTGGAACCCCGGTCTGGCCTGGAGTCACATGCTGGTGAGGGCTTGTAGTTCTGGAGCAAGATAAAGTCAGCCGTAGATCATCCCAGGGACAATATGGAGAATAAACTCAAGAAATGGAATTTAAAGTTTACTTTCAGACAAGGGAGGCAAATGCAACCAACAGGGAGGCCTGGGGACAGCTCGTCCGATGTGGGGCGGCACACTGCAATGACAAAATCGCCCTTAGGGTGGGCCCCCCTAGTGTGAGTAGGGGACCGGGTTGCAGTGCTAGAGCTCTGGGTGCGGTGCTGAAAACAAAGGCTGGTGAGGGCTTGTAGTTCTGGGGAAAGATTATGTCAGCCAAAGATCATCCCAGGGGAAAATATGGAGAATAAACTCAAGAAATGTAATTTAAAGTTTACCTTCAGACAAGGGAGGCAAATGCAACCAACAGGGAGGCCTGGGGAAAGCTTGATCGAGAGGGCGACGCCCACTGCAACGACAACCACCGCCTAAGGCTGGGCACCCCTGGTGAGAGTGGGGGACCGGGCAGCAGTACTAGAGCCCTGGCTGGAACCCCGGTCTGGCCTGGAGTCACATGCTGGTGAGGGCTTGTAGTTCTGGAGCAAGATAAAGTCAGCCGTAGATCATCCCAGGGACAATATGGAGAATAAACTCAAGAAAGGGAATTTAAAGTTTACCTTCAGACAAGGGAGGCAAATGCAACCAACAGGGAGGCCTGGGGACAGCTCGTCCGATGTGGGGCGGCACACTGCAATGACAAAATCGCCCTTAGGGTGGGCCCCCCTAGTGTGAGTAGGGGACCGGGTTGCAGTGCTGGAGCTCTGGGTGCGGTGCTGAAGACAAAGGCTGGTGAGGGCTTGTAGTTCTGGGGAAAGATTATGTCAGCCAAAGATCATCCCAGGGGAAAATAAGGAGAATAAACTCAAGAAATGTAATTTAAAGTTTACATTCAGACAAGGTAGGCAAATGCAACCAACAGGGAGGCCTGGGGAAAGCTTGATCGAGAGGGCGACGCCCACTGCAACGACAACCACCGCCTAAGGCTGGGCACCCCTGGTGAGAGTGGGGGACCGGGCAGCAGTACTGGAGCCCTGGCTGGAGCCCCGGTCTGGCCTGGAGTCACATGCTGGTGAGGGCTTGTAGTTCTGGAGCAAGATTAAGTCAGCCGTAGATCATCCCAGGCACAATATGGAGAATAAACTCAAGAAATAGAATTTAAAGTTTACCTTCAGACAAGGGAGGCAAATGCAACCAACAGGGAGGCCTGGTGACAGCGCGTCCGATGTGGGACGGCACACTGCAATGACAAAATCAGCCTCAGGCTGGGCCCCCCTGGTGTGAGTGGGTGACCGGGCAGCAGTGCTGGAGCCCTGGGTGTGGTGCTGGAGACAAAGGCTTGTGAGGGTTTGTAGTTCTGGAGCAAGATTATGTCAGCCAAAGATCATCCCAGGCACAATATGGAGAATAAACTCAAGAAATGTAATTTAAAGTTTACCTTCAGACAAGGGAGGCAAATGCAACCAAAAGGGAGGCCTGGTGACAGCGAGTCCGACATGGGACGGCACACTGCAATGACAACCTCGGCCTCAGGCTGGGCCCCCCTGGTGCGAGTGGGGGACCGAGGTTGCACTGGCGGAACTCCTGGTGCGGTGCTGAAGACAAAGGGTTGTGAGGGCTTGTAGTTCTGGAGAAAGATTATGTCAGCCAAAGATAATCCCAGGGACAATATGGAGAATAAACTCAAGAAATGGAATTTGAAGTTTACCCTCAGACAAGGGAGGCAAATGCAACCAACAGGGAGGCTAGAAGACAGGTCGTCCGACATGGGACGGCACACTGCAATGACAAACTCGGCCTCAGGCTGGGCCCCCCTAGTGTGAGTGGGGGACCGGGTTGCAGTGCTGTAGCTCTGGGTGCGATGGTGAAGACAGAAGCTGGTGAGGGCTTGTAGTTCTGGAGAAAGATTATGTCAGCCAAAGATCATCCCAGGGACAATATGGAGAATAAACTCAAGAAATGGAATTTAAAGTTTACCTTCAGACAAGGGAGGCAAATGCAACCAACAGGGAGGCCTGGTGACAGCGCGTCCGATATGGAACGGCACACTGCAATGACAACCTCGGCCTCAGGCTGGGCCCCCCTGGTGTGAGTGGGGGACCGAGGTTGCACTGACGGAACTCCTGATGCGGTGCTAAAGACAAAGGCTGGTGAGGGCTTGTAGTTCTGGAGCAAGATTAAGTCAGCCGGAGATCATCCCAGGCACAATATGGAGAATAAACTCAAGAAATGTAATTTAAAGTTTACCTTCAGACAAGGGAGGCAAAGGCAACCAACAGGGAGGCCTGGTGACAGCGCGTCCGACATGGGACGGCACACTGCAATGACAAAATCAGCCTCAGGCTGGGCACCCCTGGTGTGAGTGGGGGACCGAGTTGCAGTGCTGGAGCCCTGGTTGTGGTGCTGGAGACAAAGGCTGGTGAGGGCTTGTAGTTCTGGAGAAAGATTATGTCAGCCAAAGATCATCCCAGGGACAATATGGAGAATAAACTCAAGAAAGGGAATTTAAAGTTTACCTTCAGACAAGGGAGGCAAATGCAACCAACAGGGAGGCCTGGGGAAAGCTTGATCGAGAGGGAGACGCCCACTGCAACGACAACCACCGCCTAAGGCTGGGCACCCCTGGTGAGAGTGGGGGACCGGGCAGCAGTCCTGGAGCCCTGGTTGGAGCCCCAGGGTGGCTTGGAGTTACATGCTGGTGTGGGCTTGTAGTTCTGGAGCAAGATTAAGTCAGCCGTAGATCATCCCAGGGACAATATGGAGTATAAACTCAAGAAAGGGAATTTAAAGTTTAACTTCAGACAAGGGAGGCAAATGCAACCAACAGGGAGGCCTGGTGATAGCGCGTCCGATGTGGGACGGCACACTGCAATGAAGAAATTAGCCTCAGGCTGGGCCCCCCTGGTGTGAGTGGGGGACCGGGTTGCAGTGCTGGAGCCCTGGGTGTGGTGCTGGAGACAAAGGCTTGTGAGGGCTTGTAGTTCTGGAGCAAGATTATGTCAGCCAAAGATCATCCCAGGGACAATATGGAAAATAAACTCAAGAAATGGAATATAAAGTTTACCTTCAGACAAGGGAGGCAAATGCAACCAACAGGGAGGCCTGGGGAAAGCTTAATCGAGAGGGCGACGTCCACTGCAACGACAACAACCGCCTAAGGCTGGGCACCCCTGGTGAGAGTGGGGGACCGGGCAGCAGTGCTGGAGCCCTGGCTGGAGGCCCAGGGTGGCCTGGAGTAACATGCTGGTGAGGGCTTGTAGTTCTGGAGCAAGATTAAGTCAGCCGTAGATCATCCCAGGGACAATATGGAGAATAAACTCAAGAAAGGGAATTTAAAGTTTACCTTCAGACAAGGGAGGCAAATGCAACCAACAGGGAGGCCTGGGGAAAGCTTGATCGAGAGGGCGACGCCCACTGCAACGACAACCACCGCCTAAGGCTGGGCACCCCTGGTGAGAGTGGGGGACCGGGCAGCAGTGCTGGAGCCCTGGTTGGAGCCCCATGGTGGCTTGGAGTCACATGCTGGTGAGGGCTTGTAGTTCTGGAGCAAGATTAAGTCAGCCGTAGATCATCCCAGGGACAATATGGAGTATAAACTCAAGAAAGGGAATTTAAAGTTTACCTTCAGACAAGGGAGGCAAATGCAACTAACAGGGAGGCCTGGTGACAGCGCGTCCGACATGGGACGGCACACTGCAATGACAAACTCGGCCTCAGGCTGGGCCCCCCTGGTGCGAGTGGGTGACCGGGTTGCAGGCCAGAGCTCTGGGTGCGATGGTGAAGACAAAGGCTGGTGAGGGCTTGTAGTTCTGGAGAAAGATTATGTCAGCCAAAGATCATCCCAGGGACAATATGGAGAATAAACTCAAGAAATGGAATTTAAAGTTTACCTACAGACAAGGGAGGCAAATGCAACCAACAGGGAGGCCTGGGGAAAGCTTGATCGAGAGGGCGACGCCCACTGCAACGACAACCACCGCCTAAGGCTGGGCACCCCTGGTGAGAGTGGGGGACCGGGCAGCAGTGCTGGAGCCCTGGCCGGAGCCCCGGGGTGGCCTGGAGTCACATCCTGGTGAGGGCTTGTAGTTCTGGAGCAAGATTAAGTCAGCCAAAGATCATCCCAGGGACAATATGGAGAATAAACTGAAGAAAGGGAATTTAAAGTTTACCTTCAGACAAGGGAGGCAAATGCAACCAACAGGGAGGCCTGGTGACAGCTCGTCCGATGTGGGGCGGCACACTGCAATGACAAAATCGCCCTCAGGCTGGGCCCCCCTAGTGAGAGTGGGGGACCGGGTTGCAGTGCTGGAGCTCTGGGTGCGATGGTGAAGACAGAGGATGGTGAGGGCTTGTAGTTCTGGAGAAAGATTATGTCAGTCAAAGATCATCCCAGGGACAATATGGAGAATAAACTCAAGAAATGGAATTTAAAGTTTACCTTCAGACAAGGGAGGCAAATGCAACCAACAGGGAGGCATGGTGACAGCGCGTCCGATGTGGGACAGCACACTGCAATGTCAACCTCGGCCTCAGGCTGGGCCCCCCTGGTGAGAGTGGGGTACCGGGCAGCAGTGCTGGAGCCCTGGCTGGAGCCCCAGGGTGGCCTGGAGTCACATGCTGGTGAGGGCTTGTAGTTCAGGAGAAAGATTATGTCAGCCAAAGATCATCCCAGGGACAATATGGAGAATAAACTCAAGAAATGGAATTTAAAGTTTACCTTCAGACAAGGGAGGCAAATGCAACCAACAGGGAGGCCTGGTGACAGCACGTCCGACATGGGACGGCACACTGCAATGAAAAACTAGGCCTCAGGCTAGACCCCCTGGTGCGAGTGGCTGACTGGGTTGCAGGCCAGAGCTCTGGGTGCGATGGTGAAGACAAAGGCTGGTGAGGGCTTGTAGTTCTGGAGAAAGATTATGTCAGCCAAAGATCATCCCAGGGACAATATGGAGAATAAACTCAAGAAATGTAATTTAAAGTTTACCTTCAGACAAGGGAGGCAAATGCAACCAACAGGGAGGCCTGGTGACAGCGCGTCCGACATGGGACGGCAGACTGCAATGACAAAATCCGCCTCAGGTTGGGCCCCCCCGGTGTGAGTGGGGGACCGGGTTGCAGTGCTGGAGCCCTGGGTGTGGTGCTGGAGACAAAGACTTGTGAGGGCTTGTAGTTCTGGAGCAAGATTAAGTCAGCCAAAGATCATCCCAGGGACAATATGGAGAATAAACTCAAGAAATGGAATTTAAAGTTTACCTTCAGACAAGGGAGGCAAATGCAACCAACAGGGAGGCCTGGTGACAGCTCGTCCGACGTGAGGCGGCACACTGCAATGACAACCTCGGCCTCAGGCTGGGCCCCCCTGGTGCGAGGGGGGGACCGAGGTTGCACAGGCGGAACTCCTGGTGCGGTGCTGAAGACAAAGGCTTGTGAGGGCTTGTAGTTCTGGAGAAAGATTATGTCAGCCAAAGATCATCCCAGGGACAATATGGAGAATAAACTCAAGAAATGTAATTTAAAGTTTACCTTCAGACGAGGGAGGCAAATGCAACCAACAGGGAGGCTAGATGACAGGTCGTCCGACATGGGACGGCACACTGCAATGACAATCTCGGCCTCAGGCTGGGCCCCCCTAGTGTGAGTGGGGGACCAGGTTGCAGTGCTGTAGCTCTGGGTGCGATGGTGAAGACAGAAGCTGGTGAGGGCTTGTAGTTCTGGAGAAAGATTATGTCAGCCAAAGATCATCCCAGGGACAATATGGAGAATAAACTCAAGAAATGTAATTTAAAGTTTACCTTCAGACAAGGGAGGCAAATGCAACCAACAGGGAGGCCTGGGGAAAGGTTGATCGAGAGGGAGACGCCCACTGCAACGACAACCACCGCCTAAGGCTGGGCACCCCTGGTGAGAGTGGGGGACCGGGCAGCAGTGCTGGAGCCCTGGCTGGTGCCCCAGGGTGGCCTGGAGTCACATGCTGGTGAGGGCTTGTAGTTCTGGAGAAAGATTATGTCAGCCAAAGATCATCCCAGGGACAATATGGAGAATAAACTCAAGAAATGGAATTTAAAGTTTACCTTCAGACAAGGGAGGCAAATGCAACCAACAGGGAGGCCTGGTGACAGCGCGTCCGACATGGGACGGCACACTGCAATGACAAAATCAGCCTCAGGTTGGGCCCCCCCGGTTTGAGTGGGGGACCGGGTTGCAGTGCTGGAGCCCTGGGTGTGGTGCTGGAGACAAAGACTTGTAAGGGCTTGTAGTTCTGGAGCAAGATTAAGTCAGCCAAAGATCATCCCAGGGACAATATGGAGACTAAACTCAAGAAATGGAATTTAAAGTTTACCTTCAGACAAGGGAGGCAAATGCAACCAACAGGGAGGCTTGGGGACAGCTTGATCGAGAGGGCGACGCCCACTGCAACGACAACCAACCCCTAAGGCTGGACACCCATGGTGAGGGTGGGGGACCGGGCAGCAGTGCTAGAGCCCTGGCTGGAACCCCGGTCTGGCCTGGAGTCACATGCTGGTGAGGGCTTGTAGTTCTGGAGCAAGATAAAGTCAGCCGTAGATCATCCCAGGGACAATATGGAGAATAAACTCAAGAAATGGAATTTAAAGTTTACCTTCAGACAAGGGAGGCAAATGCAACCAACAGGGAGGCCTGGGGACAGCTCGTCCGATGTGGGGCGGCACACTGCAATGACAAATTCGCCCTTAGGGTGGGCCCCCCTAGTGTGAGTAGGGGACCGGGTTGCAGTGCTAGAGCTCTGGGTGCGGTGCTGAAAACAAAGGCTGGTGAGGGCTTGTAGTTCTGGGGAAAGATTATGTCAGCCAAAGATCATCCCAGGGGAAAATATGGAGAATAAACTCAAGAAATGTAATTCAAAGTTTACCTTCAGACAAGGGAGGCAAATGCAACCAACAGGGAGGCCTGGGGAAAGCTTGATCGAGAGGGCGACGCCCACTGCAACGACAACCACCGCCTAAGGCTGGGCACCCCTGGTGAGAGTGGGGGACCGGGCAGCAGTGCTAGAGCCCTGGCTGGAACCCCGGTCTGGCCTGGAGTCACATGCTGGTGAGGGCTTGTAGTTCTGGAGCAAGATAAAGTCAGCCGTAGATCATCCCAGGGACAATATGGAGAATAAACTCAAGAAAGGGAATTTAAAGTTTACCTTCAGACAAGGGAGGCAAATGCAACCAACAGGGAGGCCTGGGGACAGCTCGTCCGACGTGAGGCGGCACACTGCAATGACAACCTCGGCCTCAGGCTGGGCCCCCCTGGTGCGAGGGGGGGACCGAGGTTGCACAGGCGGAACTCCTGGTGCGGTGCTGAAGACAAAGGCTTGTGAGGGCTTGTAGTTCTGGAGAAAGATTATGTCAGCCAAAGATCATCCCAGGGACAATATGGAGAATAAACTCAAGAAATGTAATTTAAAGTTTACCTTCAGACGAGGGAGGCAAATGCAACCAATAGGGAGGCTAGATGACAGGTCGTCCGACATGGGACGGCACACTGCAATGACAATCTCGGCCACAGGCTGGGCCCCCCTAGTGTGAGTGGGGGACCAGGTTGCAGTGCTGTAGCTCTGGGTGCGATGGTGAAGACAGAAGCTGGTGAGGGCTTGTAGTTCTGGAGAAAGATTATGTCAGCCAAAGATCATCCCAGGGACAATATGGAGAATAAACTCAAGAAATGTAATTTAAAGTTTACCTTCAGACAAGGGAGGCAAATGCAACCAACAGGGAGGCCTGGGGAAAGCTTGATCGAGAGGGAGACGCCCACTGCAACGACAACCACCGCCTAAGGCTGGGCACCCCTGGTGAGAGTGGGGGACCGGGCAGCAGTGCTGGAGCCCTGGCTGGTGCCCCAGGGTGGCCTGGAGTCACATGCTGGTGAGGGCTTGTAGTTCTGGAGAAAGATTATGTCAGCCAAAGATCATCCCAGGGACAATATGGAGAATAAACTCAAGAAATGGAATTTAAAGTTTACCTTCAGACAAGGGAGGCAAATGCAACCAACAGGGAGGCCTGGTGACAGCGCGTCCGACATGGGACGGCACACTGCAATGACAAAATCAGCCTCAGGTTGGGCCCCCCCGGTTTGAGTGGGGGACCGGGTTGCAGTGCTGGAGCCCTGGGTGTGGTGCTGGAGACAAAGACTTGTAAGGGCTTGTAGTTCTGGAGCAAGATTAAGTCAGCCAAAGATCATCCCAGGGACAATATGGAGACTAAACTCAAGAAATGGAATTTAAAGTTTACCTTCAGACAAGGGAGGCAAATGCAACCAACAGGGAGGCTTGGGGACAGCTTGATCGAGAGGGCGACGCCCACTGCAACGACAACCAACCCCTAAGGCTGGACACCCATGGTGAGGGTGGGGGACCGGGCAGCAGTGCTAGAGCCCTGGCTGGAACCCCGGTCTGGCCTGGAGTCACATGCTGGTGAGGGCTTGTAGTTCTGGAGCAAGATAAAGTCAGCCGTAGATCATCCCAGGGACAATATGGAGAATAAACTCAAGAAATGGAATTTAAAGTTTACCTTCAGACAAGGGAGGCAAATGCAACCAACAGGGAGGCCTGGGGACAGCTCGTCCGATGTGGGGCGGCACACTGCAATGACAAATTCGCCCTTAGGGTGGGCCCCCCTAGTGTGAGTAGGGGACCGGGTTGCAGTGCTAGAGCTCTGGGTGCGGTGCTGAAAACAAAGGCTGGTGAGGGCTTGTAGTTCTGGGGAAAGATTATGTCAGCCAAAGATCATCCCAGGGGAAAATATGGAGAATAAACTCAAGAAATGTAATTCAAAGTTTACCTTCAGACAAGGGAGGCAAATGCAACCAACAGGGAGGCCTGGGGAAAGCTTGATCGAGAGGGCGACGCCCACTGCAACGACAACCACCGCCTAAGGCTGGGCACCCCTGGTGAGAGTGGGGGACCGGGCAGCAGTGCTAGAGCCCTGGCTGGAACCCCGGTCTGGCCTGGAGTCACATGCTGGTGAGGGCTTGTAGTTCTGGAGCAAGATAAAGTCAGCCGTAGATCATCCCAGGGACAATATGGAGAATAAACTCAAGAAAGGGAATTTAAAGTTTACCTTCAGACAAGGGAGGCAAATGCAACCAACAGGGAGGCCTGGGGACAGCTCGTCCGATGTGGGGCGGCACACTGCAATGACAAAATCGCCCTTAGGGTGGGCCCCCCTAGTGTGAGTAGGGGACCGGGTTGCAGTGCTGGAGCTCTGGGTGCGGTGCTGAAGACAAAGGCTGGTGAGGGCTTGTAGTTCTGGGGAAAGATTATGTCAGCCAAAGATCATCCCAGGGGAAAATATGGAGAATAAACTCAAGAAATGTAATTTAAAGTTTACATTCAGACAAGGTAGGCAAATGCAACCAACAGGGAGGCCTGGGGAAAGCTTGATCGAGAGGGCGACGCCCACTGCAACGACAACCACCGCCTAAGGCTGGGCACCCCTGGTGAGAGTGGGGGACCGGGCAGCAGTACTGGAGCCCTGGCTGGAGCCCCGGTCTGGCCTGGAGTCACATGCTGGTGAGGGCTTGTAGTTCTGGAGCAAGATTAAGTCAGCCGTAGATCATCCCAGGCACAATATGGAGAATAAACTCAAGAAATGGAATTTAAAGTTTACCTTCAGACAAGGGAGGCAAATGCAACCAACGGGGAGGCCTGGTGACAGCGCGTCCGATGTGGGACGGCACACTTCAATGACAAAATCAGCCTCAGGCTGGGCCCCCCTGGTGTGAGTGGGTGACCGGGCAGCAGTGCTGGAGCCCTGGGTGTGGTGCTGGAGACAAAGGCTTGTGAGGGTTTGTAGTTCTGGAGCAAGATTATGTCAGCCAAAGATCATCCCAGGCACAATATGGAGAATAAACTCAAGAAATGTAATTTAAAGTTTACCTTCAGACAAGGGAGGCAAATGCAACCAAAAGGGAGGCCTGGTGACAGCGCGTCCGACATGGGACGGCACACTGCAATGACAAACTCGGCCTCAGGCTGGGCCCCCTTGGTGCGAGTGGGTGACCGGGTTGCAGGCCAGAGCTCTGGGTGCGATGGTGAAGACAAAGAATGGTGAGGGCTTGTAGTTCTGGAGCAAGATTATGTCAGCCAAAGATCATCCCAGGGACAATATGGAAAATAAACTCAAGAAATGGAATTTAAAGTTTACCTTCAGACGAGGGAGGCAAATGCAACCAACAGGGAGGCTAGATGACAGGTCGTCCGACATGGGACGGCACACTGCAATGACAAACTCGGCCTCAGGCTGGGCACCCCCTAGTGTGAGTGGGGGACCAGGTTGCAGTGCTGTAGCTCTGGGTGCGATGGTGAAGACAGAAGCTGGTGAGGGCTTGTAGTTCTGGAGAAAGATTATGTCAGCCAAAGATCATCCCATGGACAATATGGAGAATAAACTCAAGAAATGTAATTTAAAGTTTACCTTCATACAAGGGAGGCAAATGCAACCAACAGGGAGGCCTGGGGAAAGCTTGATCGAGAGGGCGACGCCCACTGCAACGACAACCACCGCTTAAGGCTGGGCACCCCTGGTGAGAGTGGGGGACCGGGCAGCAGTGCTGGAGCCCTGGCTGGTGCCCCAGGGTGGCCTGGAGTCACATGCTGGTGAGGGCTTGTAGTTCTGGAGAAAGATTATGTCAGCCAAAGATCATCCCAGGGACAATATGGAGAATAAACTCAAGAAATGTAATTTAAAGTTTACCTTCAGACAAGGGAGGCAAATGCAACCAACAGGGAGGCCTGGTGACAGCGCGTCCGACATGGGACGGCACACTGCAATGACAAAATCAGCCTCAGGTTGGGCCCCCCCGGTGTGAGTGGGGGACCGGGTTGCAGTGCTGGAGCCCTGGGTGTGGTGCTGGAGACAAAGACTTGTGAGGGCTTGTAGTTCTGGAGCAAGATTAAGTCAGCCAAAGATCATTCCAGGGACAATATGGAGACTAAACTCAAGAAATGGAATTTAAAGTTTACCTTCAGACAAGGGAGGCAAATGCAACCAACAGGGAGGCCTGGGGACAGCTTGATCGAGAGGGCGACGCCCACTGCAACGACAACCAACCCCTAAGGCTGGACACCCATGGTGAGGGTGGGGGACCGGGCAGCAGTGCTAGAGCCCTGGCTGGAACCCCGGTCTGGCCTGGAGTCACATGCTGGTGAGGGCTTGTAGTTCTGGAGCAAGATAAAGTCAGCCGTAGATCATCCCAGGGACAATATGGAGAATAAACTCAAGAAATGGAATTTAAAGTTTACCTTCAGACAAGGGAGGCAAATGCAACCAACAGGGAGGCCTGGGGACAGCTCGTCCGATGTGGGGCGGCACACTGCAATGACAAAATCGCCCTTAGGGTGGGCCCCCCTAGTGTGAGTAGGGGACCGGGTTGCAGTGCTAGAGCTCTGGGTGCGGTGCTGAAAACAAAGGCTGGTGAGGGCTTGTAGTTCTGGGGAAAGATTATGTCAGCCAAAGATCATCCCAGGGGAAAATATGGAGAATAAACTCAAGAAATGTAATTTAAAGTTTACCTTCAGACAAGGGAGGCAAATGCAACCAACAGGGAGGCCTGGGGAAAGCTTGATCGAGAGGGCGACGCCCACTGCAACGACAACCACCGCCTAAGGCTGGGCACCCCTGGTGAGAGTGGGGGACCGGGCAGCAGTACTAGAGCCCTGGCTGGAACCCCGGTCTGGCCTGGAGTCACATGCTGGTGAGGGCTTGTAGTTCTGGAGCAAGATAAAGTCAGCCGTAGATCATCCCAGGGACAATATGGAGAATAAACTCAAGAAAGGGAATTTAAAGTTTACCTTCAGACAAGGGAGGCAAATGCAACCAACAGGGAGGCCTGGGGACAGCTCGTCCGATGTGGGGCGGCACACTGCAATGACAAAATCGCCCTTAGGGTGGGCCCCCCTAGTGTGAGTAGGGGACCGGGTTGCAGTGCTGGAGCTCTGGGTGCGGTGCTGAAGACAAAGGCTGGTGAGGGCTTGTAGTTCTGGGGAAAGATTATGTCAGCCAAAGATCATCCCAGGGGAAAATAAGGAGAATAAACTCAAGAAATGTAATTTAAAGTTTACATTCAGACAAGGTAGGCAAATGCAACCAACAGGGAGGCCTGGGGAAAGCTTGATCGAGAGGGCGACGCCCACTGCAACGACAACCACCGCCTAAGGCTGGGCACCCCTGGTGAGAGTGGGGGACCGGGCAGCAGTACTGGAGCCCTGGCTGGAGCCCCGGTCTGGCCTGGAGTCACATGCTGGTGAGGGCTTGTAGTTCTGGAGCAAGATTAAGTCAGCCGTAGATCATCCCAGGCACAATATGGAGAATAAACTCAAGAAATAGAATTTAAAGTTTACCTTCAGACAAGGGAGGCAAATGCAACCAACAGGGAGGCCTGGTGACAGCGCGTCCGATGTGGGACGGCACACTGCAATGACAAAATCAGCCTCAGGCTGGGCCCCCCTGGTGTGAGTGGGTGACCGGGCAGCAGTGCTGGAGCCCTGGGTGTGGTGCTGGAGACAAAGGCTTGTGAGGGTTTGTAGTTCTGGAGCAAGATTATGTCAGCCAAAGATCATCCCAGGCACAATATGGAGAATAAACTCAAGAAATGTAATTTAAAGTTTACCTTCAGACAAGGGAGGCAAATGCAACCAAAAGGGAGGCCTGGTGACAGCGCGTCCGACATGGGACGGCACACTGCAATGACAACCTCGGCCTCAGGCTGGGCCCCCCTGGTGCGAGTGGGGGACCGAGGTTGCACTGGCGGAACTCCTGGTGCGGTGCTGAAGACAAAGGCTTGTGAGGGCTTGTAGTTCTGGAGAAAGATTATGTCAGCCAAAGATAATCCCAGGGACAATATGGAGAATAAACTCAAGAAATGGAATTTGAAGTTTACCCTCAGACAAGGGAGGCAAATGCAACCAACAGGGAGGCTAGAAGACAGGTCGTCCGACATGGGACGGCACACTGCAATGACAAACTCGGCCTCAGGCTGGGCCCCCCTAGTGTGAGTGGGGGACCGGGTTGCAGTGCTGTAGCTCTGGGTGCGATGGTGAAGACAGAAGCTGGTGAGGGCTTGTAGTTCTGGAGAAAGATTATGTCAGCCAAAGATCATCCCAGGGACAATATGGAGAATAAACTCAAGAAATGGAATTTAAAGTTTACCTTCAGACAAGGGAGGCAAATGCAACCAACAGGGAGGCCTGGTGACAGCGCGTCCGATGTGGAACGGCACACTGCAATGACAACCTCGGCCTCAGGCTGGGCCCCCCTGGTGTGAGTGGGGGACCGAGGTTGCACTGACGGAACTCCTGATGCGGTGCTAAAGTCAAAGGCTGGTGAGGGCTTGTAGTTCTGGAGCAAGATTAAGTCAGCCGGAGATCATCCCAGGCACAATATGGAGAATAAACTCAAGAAATGTAATTTAAAGTTTACCTTCAGACAAGGGAGGCAAATGCAACCAACAGGGAGGCCTGGTGACAGCGCGTCCGACATGGGACGGCACACTGCAATGACAAAATCAGCCTAAGGCTGGGCACCCCTGGTGTGAGTGGGGGACCGAGTTGCAGTGCTGGAGCCCTGGGTGTGGTGCTGGAGACAAAGGCTGGTGAGGGCTTGTAGTTCTGGAGAAAGATTATGTCAGCCAAAGATCATCCCAGGGACAATATGGAGAATAAACTCAAGAAAGGGAATTTAAAGTTTACCTTCAGACAAGGGAGGCAAATGCAACCAACAGGGAGGACTGGTGACAGCGCGTCCGATGTGGGACGGCACACTGCAATGACAACCGCGGCCTCAGGCTAGGCCCCCCTGGTGCGAGTGGCTGACCGGGTTGCAGGACAAAGCTCTGGGTGCGATGGTGAAGACAAAGGCTGGTGAGGGCTTGTCGTTCTGGAGAAAGATTATGTCAGCCAAAGATCATCCCAGGGACAATATGGAGAATAAACTCAAGAAATGGAATTTAAAGTTTACCTTCAGACAAGGGAGGCAAATGCAACCAACAGGGAGGCCTGGGGAAAGCTTGATCGAGAGGGCGACGCCCACTGGAACGACAACCACCCCCTAAGGCTGGGCACCCCTGGTGAGAGTGGGGGACCGGGCAGCAGTGCTGGAGCCCTGGCTGGAGCCCCAGGGTGGCCTGGAGTCACATGCTGGTGAGGGCTTGTAGTTCTGGAGCAAGATTAAGACAGCCGTAGATCATCCCAGGGACAATATGGAGAATAAACTCAAGAAATGGAATTTAAAGTTTACCTTCAGACAAGGGAGGCAAATGCAACCAACAGGGAGGCCTGGTGAAAGCGCGTCCGACATGGGACAGCACACACCAATGACAAACTCGGCCTTAGGCTGGGCCCCCCTGGTGCGAGTGGCTGACCGGGTTGCAGGCCAGAGCTCTCGGTGCGATGGTGAAGACAAAGGCTGGTGAGGGCTTGTAGTTCTGGAGAAAGATTATGTCAGCCAAAGATCATCCCAGGGACAATATGGAGAATAAACTCAAGAAATGGAATTTAAAGTTTACCTTCAGACAAGGGAGGCAAATGCAACCAACAGGGAAGCCTGGTGACAGCGCGTCCGACAAGGGACGGCAAACTGCAATGACAAACTCGGCCTCAGGCAGGGCCCCCCTGGTGTGAGTGGGTGACCGGGTTGCAGGCCAGAGCTCTGGGTGCGATGGTGAAGACAAAGGCTTGTGAGGGCTTGTAGTTCTGGAGAAAGATTATGTCAGCCAAAGATAATCCCAGGGACAATATGGAGAATAAACTCAAGAAATGGAATTTGAAGTTTACCCTCAGACAAGGGAGGCAAATGCAACCAACAGGGAGGCTAGAAGACAGGTCGTCCGACATGGGACGGCACACTGCAATGACAAACTCGGCCTCAGGCTGGGCCCCCCTAGTGTGAGTGGGGGACCGGGTTGCAGTGCTGTAGCTCTGGGTGCGATGGTGAAGACAGAAGCTGGTGAGGGCTTGTAGTTCTGGAGAAAGATTATGTCAGCCAAAGATCATCCCAGGGACAATATGGAGAATAAACTCAAGAAATGGAATTTAAAGTTTACCTTCAGACAAGGGAGGCAAATGCAACCAACAGGGAGGCCTGGTGACAGCGCGTCCGATGTGGAACGGCACACTGCAATGACAACCTCGGCCTCAGGCTGGGCCCCCCTGGGGTGAGTGGGGGACCGAGGTTGCACTGACGGAACTCCTGATGCGGTGCTAAAGTCAAAGGCTGGTGAGGGCTTGTAGTTCTGGAGCAAGATTAAGTCAGCCGGAGATCATCCCAGGCACAATATGGAGAATAAACTCAAGAAATGTAATTTAAAGTTTACCTTCAGACAAGGGAGGCAAATGCAACCAACAGGGAGGCCTGGTGACAGCGCGTCCGACATGGGACGGCACACTGCAATGACAAAATCAGCCTCAGGCTGGGCACCCCTGGTGTGAGTGGGGGACCGAGTTGCAGTGCTGGAGCCCTGGGTGTGGTGCTGGAGACAAAGGCTGGTGAGGGCTTGTAGTTCTGGAGAAAGATTATGTCAGCCAAAGATCATCCCAGGGACAATATGGAGAATAAACTCAAGAAATGTAATTTAAAGTTTACCTTCAGACAAGGGAGGCAAATGCAACCAACAGGGAGGACTGGTGACAGCGCGTCCGATGTGGGACGGCACACTGCAATGACAACCGCGGCCTCAGGCTGGGCCCCCCTGGTGCGAGTGGCTGACCGGGTTGCAGGACAAAGCTCTGGGTGCGATGGTGAAGACAAAGGCTGGTGAGGGCTTGTCGTTCTGGAGAAAGATTATGTCAGCCAAAGATCATCCCAGGGACAATATGGAGAATAAACTCAAGAAATGGAATTTAAAGTTTACCTTCAGACAAGGGAGGCAAATGCAACCAACAGGGAGGCCTGGGGAAAGCTTGATCGAGAGGGCGACGCCCACTGGAACGACAACCACCCCCTAAGGCTGGGCACCCCTGGTGAGAGTGGGGGACCGGGCAGCAGTGCTGGAGCCCTGGCTGGAGCCCCAGGGTGGCCTGGAGTCACATGCTGGTGAGGGCTTGTAGTTCTGGAGCAAGATTAAGACAGCCGTAGATCATCCCAGGGACAATATGGAGAATAAACTCAAGAAATGGAATTTAAAGTTTACCTTCAGACAAGGGAGGCAAATGCAACCAACAGGGAGGCCTGGTGAAAGCGCGTCCGACATGGGACAGCACACACCAATGACAAACTCGGCCTTAGGCTGGGCCCCCCTGGTGCGAGTGGCTGACCGGGTTGCAGGCCAGAGCTCTCGGTGCGATGGTGAAGACAAAGGCTGGTGAGGGCTTGTAGTTCTGGAGAAAGATTATGTCAGCCAAAGATCATCCCAGGGACAATATGGAGAATAAACTCAAGAAATGGAATTTAAAGTTTACCTTCAGACAAGGGAGGCAAATGCAACCAACAGGGAAGCCTGGTGACAGCGCGTCCGACAAGGGACGGCAAACTGCAATGACAAACTCGGCCTCAGGCAGGGCCCCCCTGGTGTGAGTGGGTGACCGGGTTGCAGGCCAGAGCTCTGGGTGCGATGGTGAAGACAAAGGCTGGTGAGGGCTTGTAGTTCTGGGCACACTGCAATGACAAACCCGGCCTCAGGCTGGGCCCCCCTGGTGTGAGTGGGGGACCAGGTTGCAGTGCTGTAGCTCTGGGTGCGATGGTGAAGACAGAAGCTGGTGAGGGCTTGTAGTTCTGGAGAAAGATTATGTCAGCCAAAGATCATCCCAGGGACAATATGGAGAATAAACTCAAGAAATGGAATTTAAAGTTTACCTTCATACAAGGGAGGCAAATGCAACCAACAGGGAGGCCTGGGGAAAGCTTGATCGAGAGGGCGACGCCCACTGCAACGACAACCACCCCCTAAGGCTGGGCACCCCTGGTGAGAGTGGGGGACCGGGCAGCAGTGCTGGAGCCCTGGCTGGAGCCCCAGGGTGGCCTGGAGTCACATGCTGGTGAGGGCTTGTAGTTCTGGAGCAAGATTAAGTCAGCCGTAGATCATCCCAGGGACAATATGGAGAATAAACTCAAGAAATGGAATTTAAAGTTTACCTTCAGACAAGGGAGGCAAATGCAACCAACAGGGAGGCAGGGTGACAGCGCGTCCGATGTGGGACGGCACACTGCAATGACAACCTCGGCCTCAGGCTGGGCCCCCCTGGTGAGAGTGGGGTACCGGGCAGCAGTGCTGGAGCCCTGGCTGGAGCCCCAGGGTGGCCTGGAGTCACATGCTGGTGAGGGCTTGTAGTTCTGGAGAAAGATTATGTCAGCCAAAGATCATCCCAGGGACAATATGGAGAATAAACTCAAGAAATGGAATTTAAAGTTTACCTTCAGACAAGGGAGGCAAATGCAACCAACAGGGAGGACTGGGGAAAGCTTGATCGAGAGGGCGACGCCCACTGCAACGACAACCACCGCCTAAGGCTGGGCACCCCTGGTGAGAGTGGGGGACCGGGCAGCAGTGCTGGAGCCCTGGCTGGAGCCCCAGGGTGGCCTGGAGTCACATGCTGGTGAGGGCTTGTAGTTCTGGAGCAAGATTAAGTCAGCCGTAGATCATCCCAGGGACGATATGGACAATAAACTCAAGAAATGGAATTTAAAATTTACCTTCAGACAAGGGAGGCAAATGCAACCAACAGGGAGGCCTGGTGACAGCGCGTCCGACATGGGAGAGCACACTGCAATGACAAACTCGGCCTCAGGCTGGGCCCCCCTGGTGCGAGTGGGTGACCGGGTTGCAGGCCAGAGCTCTGGGTGCGATGGTGAAGACAAAGGCTGGTGAGGGCTTGTAGTTCTGGGCACACTGCAATGACAAACTCAGCCTCAGGCTGGGCCCCCCTGGTGCGAGTGGCTGACCGGGTTGAAGGCCAGAGCTCTGGGTGCGATGGTGAAGACAAAGGCTGGTGAGGGCTTGTAGTTCTGGAGAAAGATTATGTCAGCCAAAGATCATCCCAGGGACAATATGGAGAATAAACACAAGAAATGGAATTTAAAGTTTACCTTCAGACAAGGGAGGCAAATGCAACCAACAGGGAGGCCTGGGGACAGCGCGTCCGACATGGGACGGCAGACTGCAATGACAAAATCAGCCTCAGGCTGGGCCCCCCTGGTGTGAGTGGGGAACCGGGTTGCAGTGCTGGAGCCCTGGTTGTGGTGCTGGAGACAAAGACTTGTGAGGGCTTGTAGTTCTGGAACAAGATTAAGTCAGCCAAAGATCATCCCTGGGACAATATGGAGAATAAACACAAGAAATGGAATTTAAAGTTTACCTTCAGACAAGGGAGGCAAATGCAACCAACAGGGAGGCCTGGTGACAGCTCGTCCGACGTGGAACGGAAAGCTGCAATGACAACCTCGGCCTCAGGCTGGGCCCCCCTGGTGCGAGTGGGGGACCGAGGTTGCACTGGCGGAACTCCTGGTGCGGTGCTGAAGACAAAGGCTTGTGAGGGCTTGTAGTTCTGGAGCAAGATTATGTCAGCCAAAGATCATCCCAGGGACAATATGGAGAATAAACTCAAGAAATGTAATTTAAAATTTACCTTCAGACAAGGGAGGCAAATGCAACCAACAGGGAGGCCTGGTGACAGCGCGTCCGACATGGGACGGCACACTGCAATGACAAACTCGGCCTCAGATTGGGGCCCCTTGGTGCGAGTGGCTGACCGGGTTGCAGGCCAGAGCTCTGGGTGCGATGGTGAAGACAAAGAATGGTGAGGGCTTGTAGTTCTGGAGCAAGATTATGTCAGCCAAAGATCATCCCAGGGACAATATGGAAAATAGACTCAAGAAATGTAATTTAAAGTTTACCTTCAGACAAGGGAGGCAAATGCAACCAACAGGGAGGCCTGGGGAAAGCTTGATCGAGAGGGCGACGCCCACTGCAACGACAACCACCCCCTAAGGCTGGACACCCCTGGTGAGGGTGGGGGACCGGGCAATAGTGCTAGAGCCCTGGCTGGAGCCCCGGTCTGGCCTGGAGTCACATGCTGGTGAGGGCTTGTAGTTCTGGAGCAAGATTAAGTCAGCCGTAGATCATCCCCGGCACAATATGGAGAATAAACTCAAGAAATGGAATTTAAAGTTTACCTTCAGACAAGGGAGGCAAATGCAACCAACAGGGAGGCCTGGTGATAGCGCGTCCGATGTGGGACGGCACACTGCAATGACAAACTCGGCCTCAGGCTGGGCCCCCCTGGTGCGAGTGGCTGACCGGGTTGCAGGCCAGAGCTCTGGGTGCGATGGTGAAGACAAAGGCTGGTGAGGGCTTGTAATTCTGGAGAAAGATTATGTCAGCCAAAGATCATCCCAGGGACAATATGGAGAATAAACTCAAGAAATGTAATTTAAAGTTTACCTTCAGACAAGGGAGGCAAATGCAACCAACAGGGAGGCCTGGTGACAACGCGTCCGACATGGGACGGCACACTGCAATGACAAAATTATCCTCAGGCTGGGCACCCCTGGTGTGAGTGGGGGACCGAGTTGCAGTGCTGGATCCCTGGGTGTGGTGCTGGAGACAAAGGCTTGTGAGGGCTTTTAGTTCTGGAGAAAGATTATGTCAGCCAAAGATCATCCCAGGGACAATATGGAGAATAAAGTCAAGAAATGTAATTTAAAGTTTACCTTCAGACAAGGGAGGCAAATGCAACCAACAGGGAGGCCTGGGGAAAGCTTGATCGAGAGGGCGACGCCCACTGCAACGACAACCACCGCCTAAGGCTGGGCACACCTGGTGAGGCTGGGGGACCGGGCAGCAGTGCTGGAGCCCTGGCTGGAGCCCCGGTGTGGCCTGGAGTCACATGCTGGTGAGGGCTTGTAGTTCTGGAGAAAGATTAGGTCAGCCAAAGATCATCCCAGGGACAATATGGAGAATAAACTCTAGAAATGTAATTTAAAGTTTACCTTCAGACAAGGGAGGCAAATGCAACCAACAGGGAGGCCTGGTGACAGCGCGTCCGACAAGGGACGGCAAACTGCAATGACAAACTCGGCCTCAGGCAGGGCCCCCCTGGTGCGAGTGGCTGACCGGGTTGCAGGCCAGAGCTCTGGGTGCGATGGTGAAGACAAAGGCTGGTGAGGGCTTGTCGTTCTGGAGAAAGATTATGTCAGCCAAAGATCATCCCAGGGACAATATGGAGAATAAACTCAAGAAATGGAATTTAAAGTTTACCTTCAGACAAGGGAGGCAAATGCAACCAACAGGGAGGCCTGGGGAGAGCTTGATCGAGAGGGCGACGCCCACTGCAACGACAACCACCCCCTAAGGCTGGGCACCCCTGGTGAGAGTGGGGGACCGGGCAGCAGTGCTGGAGCCCTGGCTGGTGCCCCAGGGTGGCCTGGAGTCACATGCTGGTGAGGGCTTGTAGTTCTGGAGCAAGATTAAGTCAGCCGTAGATCATCCCAGGGACAATATGGAGAATAAACTCAAGAAATGGAATTTAAAGTTTACCTTCAGACAAGGGAGGCAAATGCAACCAACAGGGAGGCATGGTGACAGCGCGTCCGATGTGGGACGGCACACTGCAATGACAACCTCGGCCTCAGGCTGGGCCCCCCTGGTGAGAGTGGGGTACCGGGCAGCAGTGCTGGAGCCCTGGCTGGAGCCCCAGGGTGGCCTGGAGTCACATGCTGGTGAGGGCTTGTAGTTCAGGAGAAAGATTATGTCAGCCAAAGATCATCCCAGGGACAATATGGAGAATAAACTCAAGAAATGGAATTTAAAGTTTACCTTCAGACAAGGGAGGCAAATGCAACCAACAGGGAGGACTGGTGACAGCACGTCCGACATGGGACGGCACACTGCAATGAAAAACTAGGCCTCAGGCTGGGCCCCCTGGTGCGAGTGGCTGACCGGGTTGCAGGCCAGAGCAGGCAGAATGCAATGACAAAATCAGCCTCAGGCTGGGCCCCCCTGGTGTGAGTGGGGAACCGGGTTGCAGTGCTGGAGCCCTGGTTGTGGTGCTGGAGACAAAGACTTGTGAGGGCTTGTAGTTCTGGAACAAGATTAAGTCAGCCAAAGATCATCCCTGGGACAATATGGAGAATAAACACAAGAAATGGAATTTAAAGTTTACCTTCAGACAAGGGAGGCAAATGCAACCAACAGGGAGGCCTGGTGACAGCTCGTCCGACGTGGAACGGAAAGCTGCAATGACAACCTCGGCCTCAGGCTGGGCCCCCCTGGTGCGAGTGGGGGACCGAGGTTGCACTGGCGGAACTCCTGGTGCGGTGCTGAAGACAAAGGCTTGTGAGGGCTTGTAGTTCTGGAGCAAGATTATGTCAGCCAAAGATCATCCCAGGGACAATATGGAGAATAAACTCGAGAAATGTAATTTAAAATTTACCTTCAGACAAGGGAGGCAAATGCAACCAACAGGGAGGCCTGGTGACAGCGCGTCCGACATGGGACGGCACACTGCAATGACAAACTCGGCCTCAGATTGGGGCCCCTTGGTGCGAGTGGCTGACCGGGTTGCAGGCCAGAGCTCTGGGTGCGATGGTGAAGACAAAGAATGGTGAGGGCTTGTAGTTCTGGAGCAAGATTATGTCAGCCAAAGATCATCCCAGGGACAATATGGAAAATAGACTCAAGAAATGTAATTTAAAGTTTACCTTCAGACAAGGGAGGCAAATGCAACCAACAGGGAGGCCTGGGGAAAGCTTGATCGAGAGGGCGACGCCCACTGCAACGACAACCACCCCCTAAGGCTGGACACCCCTGGTGAGGGTGGGGGACCGGGCAGCAGTGCTAGAGCCCTGGCTGGAGCCCCGGTCTGGCCTGGAGTCACATGCTGGTGAGGGCTTGTAGTTCTGGAGCAAGATTAAGTCAGCCGTAGATCATCCCCGGCACAATATGGAGAATAAACTCAAGAAATGGAATTTAAAGTTTACCTTCAGACAAGGGAGGCAAATGCAACCAACAGGGAGGCCTGGTGATAGCGCGTCCGATGTGGGACGGCACACTGCAATGACAAATTCGGCCTCAGGCTGGGCCCCCCTGGTGCGAGTGGCTGACCGGGTTGCAGGCCAGAGCTCTGGGTGCGATGGTGAAGACAAAGGCTGGTGAGGGCTTGTAATTCTGGAGAAAGATTATGTCAGCCAAAGATCATCCCAGGGACAATATGGAGAATAAACTCAAGAAATGTAATTTAAAGTTTACCTTCAGACAAGGGAGGCAAATGCAACCAACAGGGAGGCCTGGTGACAACGCGTCCGACATGGGACGGCACACTGCAATGACAAAATTAGCCTCAGGCTGGGCACCCCTGGTGTGAGTGGGGGACCGAGTTGCAGTGCTGGATCCCTGGGTGTGGTGCTGGAGACAAAGGCTTGTGAGGGCTTTTAGTTCTGGAGAAAGATTATGTCAGCCAAAGATCATCCCAGGGGAAAATAAGGAGAATAAACTCAAGAAATGTAATTTAAAGTTTACATTCAGACAAGGTAGGCAAATGCAACCAACAGGGAGGCCTGGGGAAAGCTTGATCGAGAGGGCGACGCCCACTGCAACGACAACAACCGCCTAAGGCTGGGCACCCCTGGTGAGAGTGGGGGACCAGGCAGCAGTGCTGGAACCCTGGCTGGAGCCCCAGGGTGGCCTGGAGTAACATGCTGGTGAGGGCTTGTAGTTCTGGAGCAAGATTAAGTCAGCCGTAGATCATCCCAGGGACAATATGGAGAATAAACTCAAGAAAGGGAATTTAAAGTTTACCTTCAGACAAGGGAGGCAAATGCAACCAACAGGGAGGCCTGGTGACAGCGCGTCCGATGTGGGACGGCACACTGCAATGAAAACCTCGGCCTCAGGCTGGGCCCCCCTGGTGCGAGTGGGGGACCGAGGTTGCACTGGCGGAACTCCTGGTGCGGTGCTGAAGACAAAGGCTTGTGAGGGCTTGTAGTTCTGGAGCAAGATTATGTCAGCCAAAGATCATCCCAGGGACAATATGGAGAATAAACTCAAGAAATGGAATTTAAAGTTTACCTTCAAACAAGGGAGGCGAATGCAACCAACAGGGAGGCCTGATGACAGGTCTTCCGACATGGGACGGCACACTGCAATGACAAAATCGCCCTCAGGCTGGGCACCCCTAGTGTGAGTGGGGGACCGGGTTGCAGTGCTGGAGCTCTGGGTGCGGTGCTGAAGACAGAGGCTGGTGAGGGCTTGTAGTTCTGGAGCAAGATTAAGTCAGCCAAAGATCATCCCAGGGACAATATGGAGAATAAACTCAAGAAATGTAATTTAAAGTTTACCTTCAGACAAGGGAGGCAAATGCAACCAACAGGGAGGCCTGGGGAAAGCTTGATCGAGAGGGCGACGTCCACTGCAACGACAACCTCGGCCTCAGGCTGGGCACCCCTGGTGCGAGTGGGGGACCGAGGTTGCACTGGCGGAACTCCTGGTGCGGTGCTGAAGACAAAGGCTTGTGAGGGCTTCTAGTTCTGGAGCAAGATTATGTCAGCCAAAGATCATCCCAGGGACAATATGGAGGATAAACTCAAGAAATGGAATTTAAAGTTTACCTTCAGACAAGGGAGGCAAATGCAACCAACAGGGAGGCCTGATGACAGGTCGTCCGACATGGGACGGCACACTGCAATGACAAAATCGCCCTCAGGCTGGGCACATCTAGTGTGATGGGGGACCGGGTTGCAGTGCTGGAGCTCTGGGTGCGGTGCTGAAGACAGAGGCTGGTGAGGGCTTGTAGTTCTGGAGAAAGATTATGTCAGCCAAAGATCATCCCAGGGACAATATGGAGAATAAACTCAAGAAATGTAATTTAAAGTTTACCTTCAGACAAGGGAGGCAAATGCAACCAACAGGGAGGCCTGGGGAAAGCTTGATCGAGAGGGAGACGCCCACTGCAACGACAACCACCGCCTAAGGCTGGGCACCCCTGGTGAGAGTGGGGGACCGGGCAGCAGTCCTGGAGCCCTGGTTGGAGCCCCAGGGTGGCTTGGAGTCACATGCTGGTGTGGGCTTGTAGTTCTGGAGCAAGATTAAGTCAGCCGTAGATCATCCCAGGGACAATATGGAGTATAAACTCAAGAAAGGGAATTTAAAGTTTACCTTCAGACAAGGGAGGCAAATGCAACCAACAGGTAGGCCTGGTGATAGCGCGTCCGATGTGGGACGGCACACTGCAATGAAGAAATTAGCCTCAGGCTGGGCCCCCCTGGTGTGAGTGGGGGACCGGGTTGCAGTGCTGGAGCCCTGGGTGTGGTGCTGGAGACAAAGGCTTGTGAGGGCTTGTAGTTCTGGAGCAAGATTATGTCAGCCAAAGATCATCCCAGGGACAATATGGAAAATAAACTCAAGAAATGGAAAATAAAGTTTACCTTCAGACAAGGGAGGCAAATGCAACCAACAGGGAGGCCTGGGGAAAGCTTAATCGAGAGGGCGACGTCCACTGCAACGACAACAACCGCCTAAGGCTGGGCACCCCTGGTGAGAGTGGGGGACCGGGCAGCAGTGCTGGAGCCCTGGCTGGAGGCCCAGGGTGGCCTGGAGTAACATGCTGGTGAGGGCTTGTAGTTCTGGAGCAAGATTAAGTCAGCCGTAGATCATCCCAGGGACAATATGGAGAATAAACTCAAGAAAGGGAATTTAAAGTTTACCTTCAGACAAGGGAGGCAAATGCAACCAACAGGGAGGCCTGGGGAAAGCTTGATCGAGAGGGCGACGCCCACTGCAACGACAACCACCGCCTAAGGCTGGGCACCCCTGGTGAGAGTGGGGGACCGGGCAGCAGTGCTGGAGCCCTGGTTGGAGCCCCAGGGTGGCTTGGAGTCACATGCTGGTGAGGGCTTGTAGTTCTGGAGCAAGATTAAGTCAGCCGTAGATCATCCCAGGGACAATATGGAGTATAAACTCAAGAAAGGGAATTTAAAGTTTACCTTCAGACAAGGGAGGCAAATGCAACTAACAGGGAGGCCTGGTGACAGCGCGTCCGACATGGGACGGCACACTGCAATGACAAACTCGGCCTCAGGCTGGGCCCCCCTGGTGCGAGTGGGTGACCGGGTTGCAGGCCAGAGCTCTGGGTGCGATGGTGAAGACAAAGGCTGGTGAGGGCTTGTAGTTCTGGAGAAAGATTATGTCAGCCAAAGATCATCCCAGGGACAATATGGAGAATAAACTCAAGAAATGGAATTTAAAGTTTACCTACAGACAAGGGAGGCAAATGCAACCAACAGGGAGGCCTGGGGAAAGCTTGATCGAGAGGGCGACGCCCACTGCAACGACAACCACCGCCTAAGGCTGGGCACCCCTGGTGAGAGTGGGGGACCGGGCAGCAGTGCTGGAGCCCTGGCCGGAGCCCCGGGGTGGCCTGGAGTCACATCCTGGTGAGGGCTTGTAGTTCTGGAGCAAGATTAAGTCAGCCAAAGATCATCCCAGGGACAATATGGAGAATAAACTGAAGAAAGGGAATTTAAAGTTTACCTTCAGACAAGGGAGGCAAATGCAACCAACAGGGAGGCCTGGTGACAGCTCGTCCGATGTGGGGCGGCACACTGCAATGACAAAATCGCCCTCAGGCTGGGCCCCCCTAGTGAGAGTGGGGGACCGGGTTGCAGTGCTGGAGCTCTGGGTGCGATGGTGAAGACAAAGGCTGGTGAGGGCTTGTAGTTCTGGAGCAAGATTAAGTCAGCCAAAGATCATCCCAGGGACAATATGGAGAATAAACTGAAGAAAGGGAATTTAAAGTTTACCTTCAGACAAGGGAGGCAAATGCAACCAACAGGGAGGCCTGGTGACAGCTCGTCCGATGTGGGGCGGCACACTGCAATGACAAAATCGCCCTCAGGCTGGGCCCCCCTAGTGAGAGTGGGGGACCGGGTTGCAGTGCTGGAGCTCTGGGTGCGATGGTGAAGACAGAGGATGGTGAGGGCTTGTAGTTCTGGAGAAAGATTATGTCAGTCAAAGATCATCCCAGGGACAATATGGAGAATAAACTCAAGAAATGGAATTTAAAGTTTACCTTCAGACAAGGGAGGCAAATGCAACCAACAGGGAGGCATGGTGACAGCGCGTCCGATGTGGGACGGCACACTGCAATGTCAACCTCGGCCTCAGGCTGGGCCCCCCTGGTGAGAGTGGGGTACCGGGCAGCAGTGCTGGAGCCCTGGCTGGAGCCCCAGGGTGGCCTGGAGTCACATGCTGGTGAGGGCTTGTAGTTCAGGAGAAAGATTATGTCAGCCAAAGATCATCCCAGGGACAATATGGAGAATAAACTCAAGAAATGGAATTTAAAGTTTACCTTCAGACAAGGGAGGCAAATGCAACCAACAGGGAGGACTGGTGACAGCACGTCCGACATGGGACGGCACACTGCAATGAAAAACTAGGCCTCAGGCTAGACCCCCTGGTGCGAGTGGCTGACTGGGTTGCAGGCCAGAGCTCTGGGTGCGATGGTGAAGACAAAGGCTGGTGAGGGCTTGTAGTTCTGGAGAAAGATTATGTCAGCCAAAGATCATCCCAGGGACAATATGGAGAATAAACTCAAGAAATGGAATTTAAAGTTTACCTTCAGACAAGGGAGGCAAATGCAACCAACAGGGAGGCCTGGTGACAGCGCGTCCGACATGGGACGGCAGATTGCAATGACAAAATCCGCCTCAGGTTGGGCCCCCCCGGTGTGAGTGGGGGACCGGGTTGCAGTGCTGGAGCCCTGGGTGTGGTGCTGGAGACAAAGACTTGTGAGGGCTTGTAGTTCTGGAGCAAGATTAAGTCAGCCAAAGATCATCCCAGGGACAATATGGAGAATAAACTCAAGAAATGGAATTTAAAGTTTACCTTCAGACAAGGGAGGCAAATGCAACCAACAGGGAGGCCTGGTGACAGCTCGTCCGACGTGAGGCGGCACACTGCAATGACAACCTCGGCCTCAGGCTGGGCCCCCCTGGTGCGAGGGGGGGACCGAGGTTGCACAGGCGGAACTCCTGGTGCGGTGCTGAAGACAAAGGCTTGTGAGGGCTTGTAGTTCTGGAGAAAGATTATGTCAGCCAAAGATCATCCCAGGGACAATATGGAGAATAAACTCAAGAAATGTAATTTAAAGTTTACCTTCAGACGAGGGAGGCAAATGCAACCAACAGGGAGGCTAGATGACAGGTCGTCCGACATGGGACGGCACACTGCAATGACAATCTCGGCCTCAGGCTGGGCCCCCCTAGTGTGAGTGGGGGACCAGGTTGCAGTGCTGTAGCTCTGGGTGCGATGGTGAAGACAGAAGCTGGTGAGGGCTTGTAGTTCTGGAGAAAGATTATGTCAGCCAAAGATCATCCCAGGGACAATATGGAGAATAAACTCAAGAAATGTAATTTAAAGTTTACCTTCAGACAAGGGAGGCAAATGCAACCAACAGGGAGGCCTGGGGAAAGCTTGATCGAGAGGGAGACGCCCACTGCAACGACAACCACCGCCTAAGGCTGGGCACCCCTGGTGAGAGTGGGGGACCGGGCAGCAGTGCTGGAGCCCTGGCTGGTGCCCCAGGGTGGCCTGGAGTCACATGCTGGTGAGGGCTTGTAGTTCTGGAGAAAGATTATGTCAGCCAAAGATCATCCCAGGGACAATATGGAGAATAAACTCAAGAAATGGAATTTAAAGTTTACCTTCAGACAAGGGAGGCAAATGCAACCAACAGGGAGGCCTGGTGACAGCGCGTCCGACATGGGACGGCACACTGCAATGACAAAATCAGCCTCAGGTTGGGCCCCCCCGGTTTGAGTGGGGGACCGGGTTGCAGTGCTGGAGCCCTGGGTGTGGTGCTGGAGACAAAGACTTGTAAGGGCTTGTAGTTCTGGAGCAAGATTAAGTCAGCCAAAGATCATCCCAGGGACAATATGGAGAATAAACTCAAGAAATGGAATTTAAAGTTTACCTTCAGACAAGGGAGGCAAATGCAACCAACAGGGAGGCCTGGGGACAGCTTGATCGAGAGGGCGACGCCCACTGCAACGACAACCAACCCCTAAGGCTGGACACCCCTGGTGAGGGTGGGGGACCGGGCAGCAGTGCTAGAGCCCTGGCTGGAACCCCGGTCTGGCCTGGAGTCACATGCTGGTGAGGGCTTGTAGTTCTGGAGCAAGATAAAGTCAGCCGTAGATCATCCCAGGGACAATATGGAGAACAAACTCAAGAAATGGAATTTAAAGTTTACCTTCAGACAAGGGAGGCAAATGCAACCAACAGGGAGGCCTGGGGACAGCTCGTCCGATGTAGTGCGGCACACTGCAATGACAAAATCGCCCTTAGGGTGGGCCCCCCTAGTGTGAGTAGGGGACCGGGTTGCAGTGCTAGAGCTCTGGGTGCGGTGCTGAAAACAAAGGCTGGTGAGGGCTTGTAGTTCTGGGGAAAGATTATGTCAGCCAAAGATCATCCCAGGGGAAAATATGGAGAATAAACTCAAGAAATGTAATTTAAAGTTTACCTTCAGACAAGGGAGGCAAATGCAACCAACAGGGAGGCTAGATGACAGGTCGTCCGATGTGGGACGGCACACTGCAATGACAAACTCGGCCTCAGGCTGGGCACCCCCTAGTGTGAGTGGGGGACCAGGTTGCAGTGCTGTAGCTCTGGGTGCGATGGTGAAGACAGAAGCTGGTGAGGGCTTGTAGTTCTGGAGAAAGATTATGTCAGCCAAAGATCATCCCAGGGACAATATGGAGAATAAACTCAAGAAATGGAATTTAAAGTTTACCTTCATACAAGGGAGGCAAATGCAACCAACAGGGAGGCCTGGGGAAAGCTTGATCGAGAGGGCGACGCCCACTGCAACGACAACCACCGCCTAAGGCTGGGCACCCCTGGTGAGAGTGGGGGACCGGGCAGCAGTGCTGGAGCCCTGGCTGGTGCCCCAGGGTGGCCTGGAGTCACATGCTGGTGAGGGCTTGTAGTTCTGGAGAAAGATTATGTCAGCCAAAGATCATCCCAGGGACAATATGGAGAATAAACTCAAGAAATGGAATTTAAAGTTTACCTTCAGACAAGGGAGGCAAATGCAACCAACAGGGAGGCCTGGTGACAGCGCGTCCGACATGGGACGGCACACTGCAATGACAAAATCAGCCTCAGGTTGGGCCCCCCCGGTGTGAGTGGGGGACCGGGTTGCAGTGCTGGAGCCCTGGGTGTGGTGCTGGAGACAAAGACTTGTGAGGGCTTGTAGTTCTGGAGCAAGATTAAGTCAGCCAAAGATCATCCCAGGGACAATATGGAGACTAAACTCAAGAAATGGAATTTAAAGTTTACCTTCAGACAAGGGAGGCAAATGCAACCAACAGGGAGGCCTGGGGACAGCTTGATCGAGAGGGCGACGCCCACTGCAACGACAACCAACCCCTAAGGCTGGACACCCATGGTGAGGGTGGGGGACCGGGCAGCAGTGCTAGAGCCCTGGCTGGAACCCCGGTCTGGCCTGGAGTCACATGCTGGTGAGGGCTTGTAGTTCAGGAGCAAGATAAAGTCAGCCGTAGATCATCCCAGGGACAATATGGAGAATAAACTCAAGAAATGGAATTTAAAGTTTACCTTCAGACAAGGGAGGCAAATGCAACCAACAGGGAGGCCTGGGGACAGCTCGTCCGATGTGGGGCGGCACACTGCAATGACAAAATCGCCCTTAGGGTGGGCCCCCCTAGTGTGAGTAGGGGACCGGGTTGCAGTGCTAGAGCTCTGGGTGCGGTGCTGAAAACAAAGGCTGGTGAGGGCTTGTAGTTCTGGGGAAAGATTATGTCAGCCAAAGATCATCCCAGGGGAAAATATGGAGAATAAACTCAAGAAATGTAATTTAAAGTTTACCTTCAGACAAGGGAGGCAAATGCAACCAACAGGGAGGCCTGGGGAAAGCTTGATCGAGAGGGCGACGCCCACTGCAACGACAACCACCGCCTAAGGCTGGGCACCCCTGGTGAGAGTGGGGGACCGGGCAGCAGTACTAGAGCCCTGGCTGGAACCCCGGTCTGGCCTGGAGTCACATGCTGGTGAGGGCTTGTAGTTCTGGAGCAAGATAAAGTCAGCCGTAGATCATCCCAGGGACAATATGGAGAATAAACTCAAGAAAGGGAATTTAAAGTTTACCTTCAGACAAGGGAGGCAAATGCAACCAACAGGGAGGCCTGGGGACAGCTCGTCCGATGTGGGGTGGCACACTGCAATGACAAAATCGCCCTTAGGGTGGGCCCCCCTAGTGTGAGTAGGGGACCGGGTTGCAGTGCTGGAGCTCTGGGTGCGGTGCTGAAGACAAAGGCTGGTGAGGGCTTGTAGTTCTGGGGAAAGATTATGTCAGCCAAAGATCATCCCAGGGGAAAATAAGGAGAATAAACTCAAGAAATGTAATTTAAAGTTTACATTCAGACAAGGTAGGCAAATGCAACCAACAGGGAGGCCTGGGGAAAGCTTGATCGAGAGGGCGACGCCCACTGCAACGACAACCACCGCCTAAGGCTGGGCACCCCTGGTGAGAGTGGGGGACCGGGCAGCAGTACTGGAGCCCTGGCTGGAGCCCCGGTCTGGCCTGGAGTCACATGCTGGTGAGGGCTTGTAGTTCTGGAGCAAGATTAAGTCAGCCGTAGATCATCCCAGGCACAATATGGAGAATAAACTCAAGAAATAGAATTTAAAGTTTACCTTCAGACAAGGGAGGCAAATGCAACCAACAGGGAGGCCTGGTGACAGCGCGTCCGATGTGGGACGGCACACTGCAATGACAAAATCAGCCTCAGGCTGGGCCCCCCTGGTGTGAGTGGGTGACCGGGCAGCAGTGCTGGAGCCCTGGGTGTGGTGCTGGAGACAAAGGCTTGTGAGGGTTTGTAGTTCTGGAGCAAGATTATGTCAGCCAAAGATCATCCCAGGCACAATATGGAGAATAAACTCAAGAAATGGAATTTAAAGTTTACCTTCAGACAAGGGAGGCAAATGCAACCAAAAGGGAGGCCTGGTGACAGCGCGTCCGACATGGGACGGCACACTGCAATGACAACCTCGGCCTCAGGCTGGGCCCCCCTGGTGCGAGTGGGGGACCGAGGTTGCACTGGCGGAACTCCTGGTGCGGTGCTGAAGCCAAAGGGTTGTGAGGGCTTGTAGTTCTGGAGAAAGATTATGTCAGCCAAAGATAATCCCAGGGACAATATGGAGAATAAACTCAAGAAATGGAATTTGAAGTTTACCCTCAGACAAGGGAGGCAAATGCAACCAACAGGGAGGCTAGAAGACAGGTCGTCCGACATGGGACGGCACACTGCAATGACAAACTCGGCCTCAGGCTGGGCCCCCCTAGTGTGAGTGGGGGACCGGGTTGCAGTGCTGTAGCTCTGGGTGCGATGGTGAAGACAGAAGCTGGTGAGGGCTTGTAGTTCTGGAGAAAGATTATGTCAGCCAAAGATCATCCCAGGGACAATATGGAGAATAAACTCAAGAAATGTAATTTAAAGTTTACCTTCAGACAAGGGAGGCAAATGCAACCAACAGGGAGGCCTGGTGACAGCGCGTCCGATATGGAACGGCACACTGCAATGACAACCTCGGCCTCAGGCTGGGCCCCCCTGGTGTGAGTGGGGGACCGAGGTTGCACTGACGGAACTCCTGATGCGGTGCTAAAGACAAAGGCTGGTGAGGGCTTGTAGTTCTGGAGCAAGATTAAGTCAGCCGGAGATCATCCCAGGCACAATATGGAGAATAAACTCAAGAAATGTAATTTAAAGTTTACCTTCAGACAAGGGAGGCAAATGCAACCAACAGGGAGGCCTGGTGACAGCGCGTCCGACATGGGACGGCACACTGCAATGACAAAATCAGCCTCAGGCTGGGCACCCCTGGTGTGAGTGGGGGACCGAGTTGCAGTGCTGGAGCCCTGGGTGTGGTGCTGGAGACAAAGGCTGGTGAGGGCTTGTAGTTCTGGAGAAAGATTATGTCAGCCAAAGATCATCCCAGGGACAATATGGAGAATAAACTCAAGAAAGGGAATTTAAAGTTTACCTTCAGACAAGGGAGGCAAATGCAACCAACAGGGAGGCCTGGGGAAAGCTTGATCGAGAGGGAGACGCCCACTGCAACGACAACCACCGCCTAAGGCTGGGCACCCCTGGTGAGAGTGGGGGACCGGGCAGCAGTCCTGGAGCCCTGGTTGGAGCCCCAGGGTGGCTTGGAGTCACATGCTGGTGTGGGCTTGTAGTTCTGGAGCAAGATTAAGTCAGCCGTAGATCATCCCAGGGACAATATGGAGTATAAACTCAAGAAAGGGAATTTAAAGTTTAACTTCAGACAAGGGAGGCAAATGCAACCAACAGGGAGGCCTGGTGATAGCGCGTCCGATGTGGGACGGCACACTGCAATGAAGAAATTAGCCTCAGGCTGGGCCCCCCTGGTGTGAGTGGGGGACCGGGTTGCAGTGCTGGAGCCCTGGGTGTGGTGCTGGAGACAAAGGCTTGTGAGGGCTTGTAGTTCTGGAGCAAGATTATGTCAGCCGTAGATCATCCCAGGGACAATATGGAAAATAAACTCAAGAAATGGAATATAAAGTTCACCTTCAGACAAGGGAGGCAAATGCAACCAACAGGGAGGCCTGGGGAAAGCTTAATCGAGAGGGCGACGTCCACTGCAACGACAACAACCGCCTAAGGCTGGGCACCCCTGGTGAGAGTGGGGGACCGGGCAGCAGTGCTGGAGCCCTGGCTGGAGGCCCAGGGTGGCCTGGAGTAACATGCTGGTGAGGGCTTGTAGTTCTGGAGCAAGATTAAGTCAGCCGTAGATCATCCCAGGGACAATATGGAGAATAAACTCAAGAAAGGGAATTTAAAGTTTACCTTCAGACAAGGGAGGCAAATGCAACCAACAGGGAGGCCTGGGGAAAGCTTGATCGAGAGGGCGACGCCCACTGCAACGACAACCACCGCCTAAGGCTGGGCACCCCTGGTGAGAGTGGGGGACCGGGCAGCAGTGCTGGAGCCCTGGTTGGAGCCCCAGGGTGGCTTGGAGTCACATGCTGGTGAGGGCTTGTAGTTCTGGAGCAAGATTAAGTCAGCCGTAGATCATCCCAGGGACAATATGGAGTATAAACTCAAGAAAGGGAATTTAAAGTTTACCTTCAGACAAGGGAGGCAAATGCAACTAACAGGGAGGCCTGGTGACAGCGCGTCCGACATGGGACGGCACACTGCAATGACAAACTCGGCCTCAGGCTGGGCCCCCCTGGTGCGAGTGGGTGACCGGGTTGCAGGCCAGAGCTCTGGGTGCGATGGTGAAGACAAAGGCTGGTGAGGGCTTGTAGTTCTGGAGAAAGATTATGTCAGCCAAAGATCATCCCAGGGACAATATGGAGAATAAACTCAAGAAATGGAATTTAAAGTTTACCTACAGACAAGGGAGGCAAATGCAACCAACAGGGAGGCCTGGGGAAAGCTTGATCGAGAGGGCGACGCCCACTGCAACGACAACCACCGCCTAAGGCTGGGCACCCCTGGTGAGAGTGGGGGACCGGGCAGCAGTGCTGGAGCCCTGGCCGGAGCCCCGGGGTGGCCTGGAGTCACATCCTGGTGAGGGCTTGTAGTTCTGGAGCAAGATTAAGTCAGCCAAAGATCATCCCAGGGACAATATGGAGAATAAACTGAAGAAAGGGAATTTAAAGTTTACCTTCAGACAAGGGAGGCAAATGCAACCAACAGGGAGGCCTGGTGACAGCTCGTCCGATGTGGGGCGGCACACTGCAATGACAAAATCGCCCTCAGGCTGGGCCCCCCTAGTGAGAGTGGGGGACCGGGTTGCAGTGCTGGAGCTCTGGGTGCGATGGTGAAGACAGAGGATGGTGAGGGCTTGTAGTTCTGGGGAAAGATTATGTCAGTCAAAGATCATCCCAGGGACAATATGGAGAATAAACTCAAGAAATGGAATTTAAAGTTTACCTTCAGACAAGGGAGGCAAATGCAACCAACAGGGAGGCATGGTGACAGCGCGTCCGATGTGGGACAGCACACTGCAATGTCAACCTCGGCCTCAGGCTGGGCCCCCCTGGTGAGAGTGGGGTACCGGGCAGCAGTGCTGGAGCCCTGGCTGGAGCCCCAGGGTGGCCTGGAGTCACATGCTGGTGAGGGCTTGTAGTTCAGGAGAAAGATTATGTCAGCCAAAGATCATCCCAGGGACAATATGGAGAATAAACTCAAGAAATGGAATTTAAAGTTTACCTTCAGACAAGGGAGGCAAATGCAACCAACAGGGAGGCCTGGTGACAGCACGACCGACATGGGACGGCACACTGCAATGAAAAACTAGGCCTCAGGCTAGACCCCCTGGTGCGAGTGGCTGACTGGGTTGCAGGCCAGAGCTCTGGGTGCGATGGTGAAGACAAAGGCTGGTGAGGGCTTGTAGTTCTGGAGAAAGATTATGTCAGCCAAAGATCATCCCAGGGACAATATGGAGAATAAACTCAAGAAATGGAATTTAAAGTTTACCTTCAGACAAGGGAGGCAAATGCAACCAACAGGGAGGCCTGGTGACAGCGCGTCCGACATGGGAAGGCAGACTGCAATGACAAAATCCGCCTCAGGTTGGGCCCCCCCGGTGTGAGTGGGGGACCGGGTTGCAGTGCTGGAGCCCTGGGTGTGGTGCTGGAGACAAAGACTTGTGAGGGCTTGTAGTTCTGGAGCAAGATTAAGTCAGCCAAAGATCATCCCAGGGACAATATGGAGAATAAACTCAAGAAATGGAATTTAAAGTTTACCTTCAGACAAGGGAGGCAAATGCAACCAACAGGGAGGCCTGGTGACAGCTCGTCCGACGTGAGGCGGCACACTGCAATGACAACCTCGGCCTCAGGCTGGGCCCCCCTGGTGCGAGGGGGGGACCGAGGTTGCACAGGCGGAACTCCTGGTGCGGTGCTGAAGACAAAGGCTTGTGAGGGCTTGTAGTTCTGGAGCAAGATTATGTCAGCCAAAGATCATCCCAGGGACAATATGGAGAATAAACTCAAGAAATGTAATTTAAAGTTTACCTTCAGACGAGGGAGGCAAATGCAACCAACAGGGAGGCTAGATGACAGGTCGTCCGACATGGGACGGCACACTGCAATGACAATCTCGGCCTCAGGCTGGGCCCCCCTAGTGTGAGTGGGGGACCAGGTTGCAGTGCTGTAGCTCTGGGTGCGATGGTGAAGACAGAAGCTGGTGAGGGCTTGTAGTTCTGGAGAAAGATTATGTCAGCCAAAGATCATCCCAGGGACAATATGGAGAATAAACTCAAGAAATGTAATTTAAAGTTTACCTTCAGACAAGGGAGGCAAATGCAACCAACAGGGAGGCCTGGGGAAAGCTTGATCGAGAGGGAGACGCCCACTGCAACGACAACCACCGCCTAAGGCTGGGCACCCCTGGTGAGAGTGGGGGACCGGGCAGCAGTGCTGGAGCCCTGGCTGGTGCCCCAGGGTGGCCTGGAGTCACATGCTGGTGAGGGCTTGTAGTTCTGGAGAAAGATTATGTCAGCCAAAGATCATCCCAGGGACAATTTGGAGAATAAACTCAAGAAATGGAATTTAAAGTTTACCTTCAGACAAGGGAGGCAAATGCAACCAACAGGGAGGCCTGGTGACAGCGCGTCCGACATGGGACGGCACACTGCAATGACAAAATCAGCCTCAGGTTGGGCCCCCCCGGTTTGAGTGGGGGACCGGGTTGCAGTGCTGGAGCCCTGGGTGTGGTGCTGGAGACAAAGACTTGTAAGGGCTTGTAGTTCTGGAGCAAGATTAAGTCAGCCAAAGATCATCCCAGGGACAATATGGAGACTAAACTCAAGAAATGGAATTTAAAGTTTACCTTCAGACAAGGGAGGCAAATGCAACCAACAGGGAGGCTTGGGGACAGCTTGATCGAGAGGGCGACGCCCACTGCAACGACAACCAACCCCTAAGGCTGGACACCCATGGTGAGGGTGGGGGACCGGGCAGCAGTGCTAGAGCCCTGGCTGGAACCCCGGTCTGGCCTGGAGTCACATGCTGGTGAGGGCTTGTAGTTCTGGAGCAAGATAAAGTCAGCCGTAGATCATCCCAGGGACAATATGGAGAATAAACTCAAGAAATGGAATTTAAAGTTTACCTTCAGACAAGGGAGGCAAATGCAACCAACAGGGAGGCCTGGGGACAGCTCGTCCGATGTGGGGCGGCACACTGCAATGACAAATTCGCCCTTAGGGTGGGCCCCCCTAGTGTGAGTAGGGGACCGGGTTGCAGTGCTAGAGCTCTGGGTGCGGTGCTGAAAACAAAGGCTGGTGAGGGCTTGTAGTTCTGGGGAAAGATTATGTCAGCCAAAGATCATCCCAGGGGAAAATATGGAGAATAAACTCAAGAAATGTAATTCAAAGTTTACCTTCAGACAAGGGAGGCAAATGCAACCAACAGGGAGGCCTGGGGAAAGCTTGATCGAGAGGGCGACGCCCACTGCAACGACAACCACCGCCTAAGGCTGGGCACCCCTGGTGAGAGTGGGGGACCGGGCAGCAGTGCTAGAGCCCTGGCTGGAACCCCGGTCTGGCCTGGAGTCACATGCTGGTGA